>NW_025422015.1:5652500-6277500 GCF_011764305.1 Mustela putorius furo | reverse complement strand
CAAAAGGAAGAGACCTGGGGCTTTTACCTGGGCTGGGGGAATGAGAGCGGCCGTATTGAGGCCCCGTCCTCAGCAGCTCTCCACAGCACCCATAGGTTCCAAAAGAGTTCATTTTCTTTTTACTTTTTTTTTATTTTTTGGAAGTAATCTCCACACCCAATGTGGGGCTCGAACCCACAACCCCGAGATCAAGAGTTGCACGCTCAAGCCACTGAGCTAGCCAGGCGCCCCCAAAGAGCTCCTTTTCCAAGGAGACTTTTGAAAGGTTATGCGTGGGACAGGCAGCTGTTTTCACACAAAATTAACTGAAAGAATCCACCTACTTCATAGGCTTTCTTTGCCCCCTTGAGATTTTAAAACCAACTTCATTTCCTTTTAAAATTTCTAAATAAGAAACCTGAGGTGGGGGCGAAGACGGGTGGTGGCGTCTGTCCTCAGGAGCCTCCCCTGGCCCTCAGGCCACCACCCTCCCCTTGAGATGCTCCAGTCTTTGAGCTACAGCACTGTCAGCAGCTTCTTACCCCTTTCTATTTTTAAGTCCTGAAAGTATGAACAATTTCATTTCAGTTTTCTTCCTCAAGCTTGACTGGAAGTCACAAACAGCACAGATGATTAATCAGTAACAGTGTGAAAATCTTCAGTCTCCTCGGGGACTCTTACGGTGCACCCAGCACTTCCCTGCAGTTCATGGTCAAGGCAGCCATGGAGATGGGTTCGTGTTGAATCCAGCATTGGAGGTGGACTCACAAAAGAGCAGGAAAGGAAGAAAGGAAGAGGGAAGGAGGAGTGAGAGAACTTTCTGAGGATGGGATCAGAGCAGACCTGTTCCTCCCAGAGTCAGCCAGCCCAGGCTGAGGTCCTTAACCTCTGACTGGAAGAGCCCGTGAGGAGGAGGATGCACAAGGAACTGAAGAAAGAGAGAAGGAGGGGGCGTTAGAGAGATCAGACGCAAAGAGAGCCTGCAGCTCCCAGGTACCCAGTGTTTTATAGTGAAAGGTGCTTTCTTACATGTTAACTTTGGAGATCTTGACCTCTGTGGGAGACGGAAACGGGCTACCTCATGATCATGCTGCAAGTAAGAAAACTAAAGAAAAGAGAGGTCTTGCCAGATTACCCAGGGTCCTGCAGCTAATAAATGGAAGGGACTAGACTCTCAAGGGTAGTGATTCCTATTACGGCCTGGCCCAGAGGGTGCTGCCCGGGGCTGCTCAGGGGGCCACAGAACAAGGCAAGCCCATGCATGGGCCCGGGGTGTGTGCGTTCATCACATTGCCCTTGACCCTCAAATGCATTTCCGTTCACCTCTGTGAGCCCCAAACCAGTCCAGCACATTACAACCACCAGAAGTCACCCCCATGGTGAGGACAAAGCTCTTGTAAACACAGTCTGTGCAGTGTTCTAGTTCAGCTAAGGTCAGTGGAGTCGTCAGTTAGATTTTGGGGAAGTCACAGAAAGGCGAAAACTTCAGCCCACAAGATTTGTGTTCTGGGCCTGGATTTTGGGGGATTTTTAAAGGGCATTATAATTAAAAAAAAAATTGTGGTAAATTATACATAACATAAAATTTACCATAGGAACTATTTCTAAGAGTGCAGTTCAGTGGCGTGAAGCAAACATCACCCACCATCCATTTCCAGAACTTTCTCATCTCATAAGACTGAAACCCTGTCCCCATTAGACACTAACACCCCACCTTTTCTCCCCCACCTGCCTCTGGGAACCACAGCTACTCTGTCTCTATGACTCTGACTACTCTGGGTACCTTCTAGAAGTGCAATCATACAGTATTTGCCCTTTTCTAACTGGTTTATTTCATTCAGCATAATGTTTTCCAGGTTCACTCTGTTGTAAGCATATGTCAGAGTTTTCTTCCTTTTTAAGGCTGAATAATTTTCCATCATGTATAGAGACCACTTTGTGTTTCTCCATTCACCTGTGGATGGACACTTGGGGTGCTGCCACCTTTTGGCCATTGTGAGTAGCGCTGCTGTGAGCCTGGGTGGGCTGGCCTTTTGTTTTCTCCTTGAACTTGTCCCTTGCCCTTCTGTACCGCTACAGGTTACTTTGGGTAGACACACAAGCCCTGATCCATAACCCAGGGCAGCTCTGAACCAAAGTTTTTCCAAAAACCACCTCTACTATCTTCCACATGCACCCTATTCACGTGTCAGGTGTCTGAGCTCCTGGGCTGGCATCACCTGGACTTGGAGGGCACTTCATTATCTCAAAGGCATGGCTAAGGTTTCTCATAGCCACAGGGAATTAGCTAAAATTGTCTTCAGTGCCTGCCATTACGATTTATTTCCATATCCTCATGGGCCTTCTCGAAGACCACAGAGCCATCCTCTAGGGGGAGATGGGGCTTGGGGCTTCTCCCAGATCTTCCTGATCAGCCAGGAAGCTAGACACGCACAAATCAGTATCTAGTCTAAGATCTGCTTTCAAGAGCCTTGAGACAGGTTGAAAATGTGCCTGAGAGTTCTAGACCCTCTGATTTCATAAAATTAAAATATCTTCAAAGATCCCAGCAGGATGGGCAGTTGGGTGGCTCAGCGGGTTAAGCCTCTGCCTTCGGCTCAGGTCATGATCTCAGGGTCCTGGGAACAAGCCCCACATCGGGCTCTCTGCTCAGAGGGGAGCCTGCTTCCTCCTCTCTCTCTGCCTGCCTCTCTGCCGACTCATGATTTCTCTCTCTCTTTGTCAAATAAACAAATAAAATCTTAATAAAATTAAAAATAAAAAATAAAAAGATCCCAGCGGGAGTTTTTCCTTAAACTGAAGAGTTCCTCCAATTAATCTTTCTCCTATGAAAGCTCTCTTGAAAGTAAATATAATTGTGCTAAAATGAGCAAGGATTTCATCTAATTTTTTTTTCTCTGCATGCTTAACATCATGTAAGACACAGGAAATGAAATTGCTCAAAATAATGCTAATCCAAGAACAGCCCTCCAACCTGCCCCCGTCCCCAGTACTGTCTCTCTCCTCTGCCCCTGGACCGGAGTCTGCAAGGGGCCTGTCACAATGACGGATGGCTGGGGCAGGCACTCACCAGCAGAACACGTAGCTCCAGCCCCCACGGTGGGCTCCAGTTCCCCTCTGCGCCCCGACTGTCCTCCCAGTTAGCCAGGCGTCACTGGAGCTGGGGGAACACAGCCTGGCTGGGCCACACTGCCATCAGGAGGCACTTCACGCCAAAGCTCCCCTTCCTGGATGCCAGAGTCACGTTCAACTGCCAAGGTAGTTTTGCTTTGTGCTTTAAAAAAAAAAAAAAAGGAAAGAAGAAAGTAATCAAATGAGGGAGGCAGATGTGAAGCCTTCGCCCCAGCATGAGTCACCGAATCAAAGTTTAACAACCACATGCAAAACAATCTCTCTGAGGGCACGGGCAGGCTGCACAGGAAAGCCAGGAGAGACTCAGAGAACAAACGCGCTCACAGTTTCCGCTCCACGTTTCCACTCGGGCCTTCAGCGGAGAAGAGCATCTGCTCCGAGGTGCTCCCGAGGAGGGTCAGTGCTCCTGACTTCACAGAACAAAAGCGTGCAGGAGTGACGAGCTTGCAGGAATGACGAGCGTCCAGGAGAGAACAGGAATGCCTACCAGCTCGGGGTGCCCAGGCGCCCGGGCGCAGAGAAGGACCCTGGCCCTAATGTCAGAGTCCCAGATGAGTCACAGAAGCCTTCTGGCTCAGGGCATGGGCTTCCGTCTGCATCAGGATGGGGAGTGTCCATGATGTGGCTCTGGATGGGGCGGTGCCAGCTTCTCCAGCCACGGAGCAGGGAGCCTGACCGGGGGCCCACCTGACAAGGGCATCTGCCAAGCGGCCAGGGGCAGCACACTCTGAACTTGGCATCTGTTTCCTACATTTGGGGAGGCCCGATGGGGTCAGAGTAAGAGCAGAAAACAGGCATCACAAGTGGCCCACCTCCACCTCCCAACAGTGACAGGTCTCTAAAGTGACTTGCCTGAGGACACCCAGTGGACAAGTTGGTCAAGTTGGGTTTAGAATCTGAGAGCTCAGGAATGGCACAAGTTTACTGGAATTTGCTGCTCTTCTTTTTCTTTTTTAAAAGATTTTATTTATTTATCTGAGAGACAGAGACAGAGCAAATAGGGGGAGGGACCAAGCAGACACCCCACCAAGCAGGGACCCTGATGTGGGGCTCGATCCTAGGACTGTAGGATCTGCACAGGAAAGCCAGGATTCCCACAATTTCCCCGATTCCCACAATTTCCCCCCGCAATCCTTTGCTCTTTTGGAGTGCTTTCAACCAGTCTCCAAATTAATGCTGGTCCCCAGACGCAGGGCACTCTCGCTTGTATTGGGGTATTACTGAGCTGAAGGCAGATGCTTAACCCACTGAGCCACCCAGGTGCCCCCGTCTCCCACAAAAGATGTGAGGCAGTTTAGAACATTAAAACATGGATGGAATAAGATCATTGCCAACAAAGTACAATCAGAAATTATTAGAACAGGGGGTGCCTGGCTGGCTCAGTCAGTAGATCCCATGACCCCTGATCTCGGGACTGCAGGTTCCCGCCCCATGCTGAGGGTAGAGATGACTTAGAATGATTAGAACAAAATCGAACATGGTGTCAGAACCTAAGTTTAAAGAGTCACTTCCTCTGGGCACTAGCTCCAGCTTGGAGTTTCCTGGCACAACGGGCTTCCTAAGGACAACCACGGCTGGGTTAGTACTGCACTGGGAGCCTTCCATCGCCGTGTCCTAGTGCCACAACCACTGATGGCCTCGTGGTCATTATTCCCGCTTTGAGACAGGATCATTGGGGTGAGAAAGGGTGACTCAACTGCCCAAGTTCACTCAGTAAGGGGTTGGGTCAGGACTGAAATCCAGGACCGCCGAGCTCCCCAAGAACTCTCTCTATACTGTCACCAGGGGCCTCTCCGCTGTCAGATCCTGAATAAAGCATGCACGCTTTCCCCATGAAAGAAACATTTTCCTGGTATTACATTTTAGGAAAAACCTAAAAATCCTTATGCTGAGTAACATATGAGACAGTATTTTCTATTCAAGTCCTATAGAAGCTCAGAGGTCATGGTGGGGAGGCCAACCCAGGAGGGAATTCTCTGAGAATCGGGCCGAGGGCCACCCTGCTGTGCACGGACCACCAGCTCAGCCTGAGCAATGAAACAAGGATCTCTATTTGTGTTCAACCCCAGGAGAGTAGTGCCTGTGCCGGGGAGAGGGACCGGAGGCGCCCCCACCACGGAAAGAAAGACGTTTGAACCTGCTCGACCAATCAGGCACAGGCCCCAGAATTCTGTGTCTGAAATCTTGGAGACATTATGTAGACGAGAAAAATTGTGATTCCTCTAAGAAAAGGACCCCCAACCGAATGGGCCTGTGATGGTATTGGATCCAGAGGAACCTGGGCTGAGTCCTTTACAGGCTAAAATGACTTAGTTGCCCAACTCAAGGTCAAAAGTTTGAAGCCATGGTTTAGGCTGCTTATTCCCAAGTGAATGAGAAATAGGGTCTACCCGAGGTAAGGATCTTCATGAGGATGTCACTGACCCCAAACTAGCCTGTGTTCATGACAGATGGAAATGAGACAGCAGAGGGGACAGGGCAGGTGGCGACAGCTCTCAGAAGCCAGGAGCACCCTGACAAGGGTGACAAGGGCGGGAGGGCAGGCCTGGCACCCTCCACTCCTCTCCTCTGCTTACCCTGGCCTTGCACCTGCCCTGCTCTGGCCCTCCCGGCAGGAGGAGGAGGTCTTTGCTTTCAGGAAGGGCCCGCAGGTGTTGAGCCAGGGAATCCTAAGTGTGGGGACAGACCCTTCTCCGGGAGGGGCACTCAAGCGTGCGGAGAGATGACCCGGTGGCCTGGGGAGGCCCAGGCAATGGACCGAGGGCAGGGCCCTGGGGCCTAGTGGCCTCCCCTCTCCCCACAGCTTCGGGGAGCGCCGAGAACAGTCTTGCTCTGTATCGGGTTTTCTCCAGAAGCTAACATGGCCTGGAGGAATTCACAGCAGCGGCCTGGGGCCTGCAGAGGAGATGGGCTGGCTGGACAGCTCACAGCCACCCTCCGCCATCGGACTCCTCCCCAGGAGACGGGAGGGTGACACATTCTGCTTTCTGCCCATCCGATGGGTAAGAAATGCTACAGCCCTTCTTGTGGTTATTTTGACTTTCATTTCCCGGATTGCGAGGAACGTGAGGATCGCTTTGAGTTTACCGGCCAGGCAATTTTCCTCTTCTTCCCTCCGCGGCCCATGCGGCTTCCTGGGGGCTTCTTCTTACTGCGGCTGGTCACCTCCGCAGAGTCTCCTGCCGAGCCCTTAGCTCGCCTGTATGCCGCAGCTGTCTGGGCCTAGCCCAGCTCTTGTCCTTTAGCTTTGTTTATGGTGTTCTGCAAACATTTTAGCTTTTGTGCGGTCAAAACTGTGGGCTTTTCCATCAACATTTGTGCCCTTTGAATGTTGTTTAAGAAGTCCTCCCTATCCTGAAATTGTAAATCTGTTTTCCTGTATTTCCTCTAAAGTGGTAACGTTTTGTCTTTTACAATCAGGTCTCGAATCATGATCTGGAATGTGGTCTGCTGGATGCTATGAGAAAGGATCTAAGCTTATTATCATAGTTCAGGTCATAAACTCGGAGTCAGACCGACCGCCACCTACCAGCTGCGGAAACCTAAATGAATGGTTTATTCTCTCTGTGCCTCAGTTCCCTCATCTGGGTAATGGGAATAGTAATCACATCTATGTCATGGGGTATGAGGAGAATTCAATTAACCCATGCATGAAAAGTGCTTAGAGCAGCCCTTGGCACCTACAAATTGCTCAGTGGACGGTCGTTACTATTTTGAGCACAAACTTTAATGAGGATAGGATTCATGCAAGTGATGACGGCCAAGTCTAGCATCCAGGAGAAACTGAAACAGGGTCAGGGAGCTACAGAGACGAGGGAAACAACACTCTCAGTTCTCAACAGGAATGGGTACGCCCACAGCAGACAACGAAGCAAAGCGGAGAAGCAGTTGTCATTGCTGTGTGGGGTCAGCTTTTTTTTTTTTTTTAAGATTTTATTTATTTGATAGAGAGAGAGATCACAAGTAGGCAGAGAGGCAGGCCAAGAGGGCGGAGGGGACAGGCTCCCTGTCAAGGAGAGAACCCAACGCGGGGCTCCATCCCAGGATCCTGAGACCATGACCTGAGCTGAAGAGAGGCTTTAACCCACTGAGCCACCCAGGCGCCCCTGGGGTCAGCTTTTTAAATCTAATTTAAAACAATTGTGCACTTGAGACAACTGTAGTTTATTAAATAATATCTATGCATCATTCCTCTGAGTTCCACCTGAGATGTGATCTTAGCTACAGGGATCAAGGCAACAAAGACTGTTAAGAACATTCCAGTTTCATTTCACACTCTGCACCGGGCTGAGAGCACCAGCACCAACGGAACATTTCTGCCCCTGTGCGGGTGGAGGCAAGACTGGAAGCGAAGGGCTATGGTCACATTATGGTAACGTGCTAAACGTTAGCCTAGGGCAGGGTTTCGCAACCTTGGCGCTACTGACATTTGGGGCTGGAAAATTCTTTGGGGTGCAGGGACCATCCTGGCCCCTGGGGGATGTTTGGCCCGTTCTCTGGTCTCCAGACTCACCAGCACCCAGGAGCACAACCCATCCTCACATTGTGACAACCACAGATGTTCCCAACATTGAAGTGTCCCCATGAGAGCAAAAGGGCTCCTGACTGAGAACCACTGGACTAGCAGGTCTGTCAAAGAGGGAACCCCTACTCTGTGAAGAGGCACAGGAGGCTTCCTGGAGGAAAAAAAGGCTCAGCTGATTTAAGACAACAGGCTAGTCTGAGTTCTCTGGGACATTCCAGGTGGCAGGAAAGTCTAGGTGTAGGCTTAGAGGCACAGGGAAGCTTGGCAAGATCCAGAGGGCTGGTACTCTTGAAGTAAAGAGCTCAACTCAGGAAAAACTTCAAAAACTTTTCAAGAAGGCTTTTAATTTTAAAAAGTAAAATTAAATGGGGTACCTGGGTGGCTTAGTCAGTTAATCATCTGCCTTCAGCTCAGGTCATGATCTCAGGGTCCTGGGATCGAGCCCTACATCGGGCCCCACATTGGGCCCCTTGCTCAGTGGGGAGTCTGCTTCTCCCTCTCTCTCTTTGCTGTTCCCCCCTGCTCGTGCTCTCATTTCCCTCTCTCAAATAAATAAAATCTTTAAACAATAAAATATAATTAAATTATATTAACTGAATTATTAATAAATATGTTCTTTCACCCAGGCTTTTCTCTTGTTTTTTTTTTTTTAAGATTTTATTTATTTATTTGACAGGCAGAGATCACAAGTAGGCAGAGAGGCAGGCAGAGAGAGAGAGAGGGAGGCAGGCTTCCTGCTGAGCAGAGAGCCCGAAGTGGGGCTCCATCCCAAGACCTCGAGATCACGACCCGAGCCGAAGGTAGCAGCTTAATCCACTGAGCCACCCAGGCGCCCCACTTGTTTATTTATTTATTTTCTTAAGCAAAATAATTTTCATTTCTGGGCCATAATGAAGCCACCAGGTTGGGAAAACGGATGGTCTCAGATGGTCTCAAAAACACCACCACCAGTATAATGTCTGCCTGGGCCCTCGCAGACTTCCTTTATTCCTTCTCCATCCCAGGCTGCTGACTTCACTGCCCTGCTGTTTACTGCCTGGTTTGCTAACCTGGGCTCAGATGCGTCTGTGTTTGGTCCTGGAGACATTCTCTGCTTAGAGAACAAGATTGTATCTCTATAACCTAAATAAGCTGGCATTCTGGAAAATCTTCCTAAAACTGCTGTGACACATAGCTTCTATGGATGACCAGGGACTTTGGAGAGCCTGCCTCTTCTGGACTCTGTGGTTCTCTCACAAAAGCCCTGAGGGAGATATGAGATGGTCTCCCCCTCTCCCCATGACAAGAAAGACTATGAATCAAAAGGCGTGAGGTTTATGAAAACCAGGTAGAGGAACCCAGGCTAAAGACCAAGAATGAGTGGTGATACACGTGTTAACTAAGGCAGCTTCTCCTGGGCTAATGTTTGTGGTGGTAAGTGGTCACATCTGAGCCCTTGTGACATCCCGTATCTAGAAACCTGGGCTCTAGGGCTCAACCTGGTTTTCTCTCCACAGCATCTTCACTGGCCTCTGGCCAAAGGGCTGCAGAGGCTTTTCTTGGACTTTGCAAATACCTCACCGCTTACAGTGGGCTGAATTGTGCCCCCACAAAGATACACTCAAGTCCTAATCTCCAATATCTGTGAGTGTGATTTATCTGGAAATGGGGCCTGTGCGGATGTAATCAAGGAAGGTTGTTACTCTGGGTTAGGCTGGGCCCTAAACCCAGTGTTGGTCAGAGAAAGGAGAGGAAGGGTTGCATGCAGAGACACAAAGGAGCCACAGGGAAGGCCAGAGGACGAGGAGATTGGAGTGTCACAGCCGTGAGCCAAGGACCACCACCGGGAGCTAGGAAGCGGCGAGGGAGTGTGGCCTTCTGGCCTTGCCAACACAGTGAGACTTCCAGCCTCTAGAACTGTGAGAACAAATTTCTGTTTTGTTAAGCCGCCCAGTTTGTGGTCATTTGTAATGGCAGCTCTAGGAAGTGAACACAGTCCTCAATCCCCAAACCGCCTTCCTCTCCGAGATCTTAGCCGTGGCCACCATTTCCCCAGCTAAGCCTGCTTCTCCAGAATGGGAGGACGGGCAGACGAGCTCTCAGGTGGGTGAGTCCGTGGGCCTGAGGGTTGGCTGATGGGCCAAAGAGCCGCTGTCCTCCCATGACACAGGGTCACCTGGGCCTGCACACCTAGGACAGACCTGAAGATCAGGGCACTCTACCGGGAGGCCCAACACATTATTTCCCATAAGCACATGCCGGGAGAAAAGGCCACGGATGTGTGTCTTTAGTTTGTTTTCAGAGAATGAATAGTAGATAGTTATCAACATAATTATGAAACAACATTTATGATAAAGTTAAAAATACATTTACTTCCACCTGCTGAGGTGGCAGAATTTGCAAGACTGGTTTTCCACTTGGTGTGAGGCAGTCTCCTGCGGGCCAGATGTGAACAGACCAGTCAGGCCAGGGGCCTGTGGCTAACCTCTGCTGGTCTATCCGTGAGCATTCCAAGGATATTCCAGTTATTTCCTATAAGGCCAAATGAGTGGTTATGTAGCCAGGACAGTATGACTTTTACACATTTTCACTGTGATGCCCGTTCCACATTCTGGCTTCTACATCACCTCCTCCGGGAAGCCTGCTTTGATGTGAATCTGGATTGGGGACTATTGTTGAAGGAACCATACACAATGCCATCTAAGGGATTTGGTGCCAATCCCCAACGATGATCCTATCCACAGCTCCCCAATGATCCCAACGCACCACTTCCCTTCTCAGGAACAAGTTCTAATTTTCCACTGCCTGGAAAATCAAAGCCTAGTTTCTCAGTCTTGCACTCAGCACACTCCCATCCTGGTTTCCTCCTCCCTTTCCATGCCCGGGAACCTCCACCATCCTCCGCCTCAGCCACAACGTCACATTGCTCTCCCCTCCATGGCGTGCCTCTGCTCTCAATCCCAGAACCCAAAGTTCTCTCTGCCAGACCAAACTGCTTTTGGAGGAAACAAAACCAAACTTTCCTCTTTTTCAGAAGCCAGTGGTCACTGTGGTCTGGTTCCAGATTCACGACAACAAAGCAGCACCTTTCTAAATTCTCTTTTCGTCTATAGTTTACTTATACAAAGTAGGTTACCCTATCTGCAGTCCCGTGTGTCTCGAGCTTCCTAGTGCCCAAGGCAAAATAAATAATAGTCATACAGCCCTTTTTTTTTTTTTTTAAGATTTTATTTATTTATTTGACAGAGAAGAGAGAGAACACATGCAGGGGGAATGGGAGGGGGAAAAGCAGGCCTCCCGCTGAGCAGGGAGCCCGACTCGGGACTCCATCCTAGGACCCTGAGATCATGACCCCAGCTGAAGGCAGACGCTTAACGACTGAGCCACCCAGGTGTCCCAGTCATATAGCCTTTTACCTGCACAGGAGACATCTCTCAAAAGCCCTGCCCCATCTGCCCATTCGATGCACAAGGCATAGAGAGAAAGCAAACGCAAAATTAAACCTAATGGGCAGTCCCTGCGTGGGGTAACATGGGGTAAGAATGAAGATTGTTCCAGTCACAATAACTGAGATTACTTGCTTTAAAAAATAGACAATTTTGAAAATTAAGGGGATCTCCGTATTCTATCACTTAACAACAGGAAGCACAAGCTTCTCTAAAATTTCCCATCAAAACAGTTTCATAGCAACAGCCACTGAAAGGTAAGACTTCTGTGATTTCGATTTTACTGTCTATTATGCATTCTTTGTGACTCAGTAAGGTGGGGAAGAAATGTCAAACTTGAGATTAAACATTTTTTATGATGCGTGGAAAACATAGATAGGAAAACTATCTTTCAGTAATTAAAAAACAACCAAGTTATTTAAAGACACTTGTGAAAGTAGCAGCTTATTTACATTTCTTTCTTTTGCTGTGACTCCTTAGGGCTTCTCTACTTTTAGCTTTTGCTAGTTCTGATCAAAACCTTTGAAAATTCAACAGGTAAGACAGATTGACCTGAAACTTCACAGCAAAGTTATAATGAGTGGGCAATTTTAGCCTTAAAATAACCTTTAAAAAAAATAACCTTTTTTGTTGTTGTTAATAAAAAACAATTTGATTACTCTATTTTGTTCTTTTTTCCCCAGTTTTAGCAAAAGCAACTAAGACGTGTTACTGGAGCCTGGTTCTGAGTTCAGAGAAAATGTCCAGAAGTAAAGCAGAATAAATAGGAAATACGGTCACCTCCCCCCACCCCCACTGTAACAGCCCCCTGTAAAACACCCTCATGCCAGATCAATCATACCAGTCATACTTTAAATACACCAATGAGATTGGAAGACAGGGATTTCCTCAAGACCCAAAAATATATTAACAAAATGTTAAGTGAACCACCAGCATTCATGCAGAGCTTGGTGGGGTGTGGGGGTGGGCGTGGCGAAGTAGTAAAGGCCTCAGACCACAGGGACGAGATATGTCAATGAATACCAGGATATGGGCCCTAAGGGAGTTGGGAACCTAAAGCCAGGGACTAGAAGGGGTCACTGCTGGAGAAAGTCTAGGCTAGAAAAGAACATGTGCAGGCATCTTCCCAGCCCTGCAATGATGGAGACAGGAATAGACCTTAAAACAGACTGTTTCCCCTGATATTTTGTTAACTCTCACCATGGTCTATACTATGCATGCCCATGGAAACTATAAGCCAAGAAATCAAAATGGCGTGGCTCCAGGTTATGTGATTTGCCTAAAATGTAAATATAAATCCTCTTTGGAGAAAAGCATTCTCAATTTAGATAACTTAGGAGTCCCAAATTACGTATTCCCAATTTTTTTAAAAAAATGAAAACACACAAGAAATCACTATGTACAAGAGCTAACAGGAAAAAAAAAAAAACAACTAAGGATTTAAATTCTCAAGAGACATAGGATATTGGAATTGTCAAAAACACAGTATAAAGTAACCATGAATGGAAATAAATGATTAAAGAAAAAAGGAAATATAAAATAACCATGAGAACTTGAAAAAGAAGCAAACAGACTTCTAAAAATGAATCACTGAAATTAAAAATTCAGTGAATGGGAAAAAAAGGAAAAAAATTCAGTGGATGGGTTAAATAGCATATCTGGCTTATATGAAGAAATAATGGGTGTCCTGGAAAACAGACATGAAGAAATTACTCAGAATGAGCCATATGGAAAACATGAAAGTGAATATACAAAGAACAGAAGAAGGAGACACTAAAAAAAATGACTGGAATTATGAAGGGAAGAACAGAATGAACAGGGAAGAGACAATATTTGAAGAGAAAATGGCAGAGAAGCTTCCAGAATAATGAAAAATCTGAAGCCATCAGGCGTAATATACAATAAGGCACTGTAATCATGAGACAAATGATATACCAAGAAAGCTAACTTAAATAAATCTGTGTCTAGACATATCATGGTGAAACTCTGGCACACCAAAGACAAAGAAAACCCTTAAAATAGCAGCCAGAGACTTTTCACCAAATGGTGCTCCAGCAAGTGGATTAACTCAAACTGGATCACAAACTTAAATATAAAACTCTGAAACTTTTAGAAAAAAAAAAGTAGGAGGAAAACCCCAGGATCTAGGGCTAGACAAAACAGTTCTTATTCTTGACACCAAAAGCACAGTGTGTAAAAGAAAAAACTGATACACTAAACTTTAAAAAAATTAAAATCTTTTCCTCTGCAAAGACTCTGTAAGAGGATGAAAAGACAAGCTGCACACTGGGTGAAAACATTTGCAAACAGGGGTTGCCTGGGTGGCTCAGTGGGTTAAAGCCTCTGCCTTCGGCTCAGGTCATGGTCCCAGGGTCCTGGGATTGAGCCCCACATCAGGCTTTCTGCTCAGCAGGAAGCCTGCTTCCCCCTCTCTCTCTGCCTGCCTCTCTGCCTACTTGTGATTTCTCTCTCTGTCAAATAAATAAAATATTTTTAAAAAACATTAGGATCTTAGAGCACTGGGGAAAAAAATTACTGTCTCCTTAGAACTGGGTATATTAAAAAATGAACTTTAAAGAGCAAGGGGGAATTAAAAGCACTTTTGATAAAAACAAAGGGTTTAGCCACCAACAGACTTGGCTGTTGCATCTCAGACCTTCTGAATGGGGAAAGAAAAGAAAAAAAAAACCAGTGTATTTGCAAATAACATTATTGTCCCCATAGAAGACCCCAAAAACCCTAGAGACCAATTCTAAATATAAGACTTTGGTAAAATGGCTGGATATAAGAGCAGTGATCAAAAACATTAACTTGTGTACTCACTTCAGTAGCACATATACTGGAATTGGACCAGAGATTAGCATGGACCCTGCACAAAACTGACATGAGAATTAGCAAAGTGTTCTGTATTTTCATTTTTGCAATGTTTCTGTAAATCTCAAATCATATCAAAATAAAAAGTTGAAAGATAAGTGTGACCTCATAGGTCAGGAAACAAAATCATACGTTTAAAAGATACTATTTAGGGGCATCTGGGTGGCTTGGTCAGGTCAGTGTCTGCTTTTGGTTCAGGTCATGATCTCAGGGTCCTGGGATACAGCTCCCTGCTTGGCGGGGAGCCTGCTGCTCCCACTTGTGCTCTGTCAAATAAATAAATAAGTAAAGTCTTATAAAAAAAAAAGATACTATTTATAATAGAATAGAATCTTATTCATAAAAGGTATAGAAACCAGGAGTAAATTCAACAAAAGAGCAAAAATTCCGTAAGGAAAATTTTAAAAGTTTCAAGAACAAACTAGAGCTATGCTATTTTTATGAAAAGAAGATTCAATATTATGATGTTGTTTTTTTGCATGAAAGTTCCTATTGTTTTAATGCAAATGCAATTAAAATCCCAACAGAATTCTTGGAGAAACCAGGGAAGTTGATTTCAAAATCGCACACAAACAACAACAAGAAAAGGCAAAGGCATTACTAATAAAGCAGGTGGGGGAACTTGCTTAAATAAATACTTTCTAGGGGCATCTTGGTGGTTCAACCTTCAAAAGTATGCCTTCAGCTCAGGTCATGATCCTGGGGTCCTGGGATTGCTCAGGCTCCCTGCTAGGCAGGAAGCCTACTTCTCCTTCTCCCACTCCCTGCTTGTATTCCCGCTCTTGCTCTATCAAAAAAATAAAATAATAATAATAATAATAATAATAAAATCTGTAAGAAAAAAAACAGACTTTCTATAGTCACAGAAATGTAGATGTTTGATACTGGTAGTGGGATAAACAATAAACCAATGGACTAGAGAGCCCATGAAACAAAACCCACACATATATGGAAACATATATGACAGAAGTGGAAGGGTAGATCAACAGGGAATAGATGAACCATTCACTAATGGATTTTGGACAACTGGTTGTATCCATGTTTTTTTTTTAGAGTGATATTTTTTCATTATATCAAACCATCTACATACACACATACAATGTAGATAAAGAGTTAAATGTGAAAAACAAAGCCTTACTATGTATCTTAAAAATCATGAGTATTGAATTTTATCAATATCTTTTCTAAATGTATAAAATAATCACTTTCACTTTATTCTTTTAATGCATTGAATTACAATGATAGATTTATTCATGCCAAACCATTCTTTCATTTCCAAATAAATTTTTTTTAAAAAAAGCTTTACTTACAACTTTTAGAATGTAGAATATCTTTATTAAGGATATCTTAAAATGCAAAAATCACAAAACACACAGAGAAAGGCTAATAAATTTGACATTCAACTTAAAAGTTTCTGCCTAAATATATATCCTAATTCTAATCAAACATTTAGACCTAACTTCCAGTTCATAGGAAATAGAAGAGTTAGAAGACACCATGAAGTTACCACCAAATAATTCCCCAAATCTGAAACATTCTGTGAAATATTCTGGCCTGAACTCTTCAAAAAGTCAATGTCATTTAAAAAAAAAAAAAAAGAGGTGGGATGGATGGGTAAGAAATTCTTCTAGATTAAGAAAACAAAATGACAGCAACATGCAAGGCCTGGACCTTGAGTTTGGGTTTAAAAACAAATCAACACCTAAAAATGACATTCCTGAGGCAATCAGGGAAATTCCAGTATTGACTATGTGTTATATATTACGGGATTATTGTTACTTTTTTAAGTGATCTCTATCCCACTGTCAGGCTGCCTGATATGGAGCTGCATGCTGTAACAACGGAGCCAGCCAGGAGCCCTTATTATTAATTGTCTCAAATGCGATAATAATATTGTGATTAAACAGGATGCTTGCTTGCATTTTAGGAAATGCATGGTGAAATACTGAAAAGTGAAAGGTCATGATATTTTCAATTTACTTACAAACTGTTCAACAACAAAGAGTTACTGACTATTAAATCTGGATGGAAGGTATATGGATGTTCACTGTTTTTGTGTTTCTATATATGTATGAAGCTTTTCATATTACAAAGTTGAGGGGAAATTCGTAACTTGTGCTCTTCCAAGGGCATCAATAGGAAGGTGAAAAAATTAGCCACAAACTGAGAGAATATGTTCATAACATCTCATGGTAATAATGGATTAGTATCCACAGTCCATAAAATTCTGTAAGAAGACAGTAACTTCACATAAAATGGGCAAAAGACATGTAAAACTTTTCAGAGGGAGCCATCAGGAATTAATAAAACACATATGAAAAAAATGCTCAATCTTGTTAGCATTTAGGAAATGCAAATTTAAATACTGAGATTTCTACTTGGGCCAAAAAGAAAGTGACAGGACCAGGATTTACTTTCCCCATTTTAAACAACTAAAAACCTGTACAAAGTATATACTACATAGTTTTTCAGATACTGGACAGCAGACAGTGCAGGGCAGTGATTCTTGAGAGAAGGAAAACAAGAAAGCAACAATTGCCTGAGCTGATGTGCAGTTTCCACACTGTAGGACTATGACAGGGATGTGATTCAAAAGAGCCTGGGAGTCTCTGGGAGGGGGAGAGTTGGTGGAGCTAAGATGAAGTTTGTAGGGCAGAGTACTAGAAAAAGGAGGGAAATACAGAAGGAAGAGTTCCAGATCTGCAGAGGGTTTGCCCCAGTCTTCAGCTGAATATTCATTGGTGTATACACATGCGGAAGCCACCCAAAGGTGGAAAAGACCCACCAGGAGAGAGTAGGCAGCACAACCTAGGACCCAGTTCATATAGGACTCACAATAGTTCTCGTTCCCAATAGCCAGAGAGGAGAAATCTCTGAAGAGACTAAGCGAAAGGGAGATTATTCAGAAGGGTATTACCTCAGTAGTGGGCCACATTAGCCTGAAAAGCTCTTCTGGTCCTACCTCATTACACTTAAAAGCAAGCTATAAAAGGATCAGACTGTTTCCAAGTAACTTAATTATGTTCCGGAGAAAGCTCAATATATTTAAAGGAACACAAAAACTCTAGTATCCAGCAATATAAAATCTAAAAATTACCAGGCATGCAAAGTAAATCACAACTTAATAATGGGTGGGGGGGAAAAAAAATTAACCAACAGAGACAGACCGGAAGTGATACAGATGACAGAATGGTCAAGTACATTAGAACAGCTATTATTAATGTACTCCAGGTGTTAAAAAAAAAAAAAAAAATGGAGGAAAGCATGAGCCTGTTAAGAAAAAGCACGGAGGATATAAAAAAGACCCAAATGGAACTTCTAAAATCAAAATATTGTACCTAAGATGAAAAATACACTGGATGGGATTAACAGATCAGATACTTCAGGAGAAAAGATGAATGAACTTGAGGACACAGCCATGGAAACTATTCAATTTATGAAATAGGAGAAAAGGACTGATGGAGCATCAGTATAATGTGTGACAACCTCAGATGGCCTAACATACAAGTCGGTGGAGTCCTGGGAAAGGAGTGAGAGGAGGGGAGGGACAGAAAAAAGTAACTAAATAAATAATACCCACAGCTTTTCCAAATTTGGTAAAAACCATAAACCCGTAGGGAAACAGCCCCAGCAGAAGAAACATGAAAAAAACTATACCAAGCACATTATAATCAAATTGCACAATAGCAGTGATAAAGAGAAAATGTTAAAAGCAGCTGGCAGCGGTGGGGAGAGGGTGGAAAAAAGCAGCCAGAGAAAAATAACGAGTTACATATAGAAGAACAAATATAAGAATAATATTAACCTCCTTCCTGGAAACCACAAGAAGGTACCACTAAGCATCCACTACACTGGTGAAATTTAAGATTGAAACTAAGAAGTATTCAAGATGGTGTAAAACAAAGGTAACTCACATAGCGCTGGTCTGGGCATAAACTGGTTCAGCTACTGCAGAATATATTTGGCATTATCTTGTAAAGATGAAGATATCCACATCATACGAGCGAGCAATATCACTCCTGGACACAGAATGTTCACAGCAGCACTGTTTGCAACAGCAAAACCAAAAACAAACCAACAACTCCAAATGTTCATTAACAGAATGGGAGAGTTGTGGTCTATTCATATGATGCAATAAAGCAATAAAAATGAATGACTCTCTAAAGAAATACTAAGTTGAAAAAGCAAGTCACAGAAGTAAACATACATTATGCCACATATAAAATTCAAAAACATACAAAATTTAACGTTTTTTAATACATACACTGTTGTAAAACTGTAACAAGCAAAAGAATGACAAATACAAAATTCAGAATAATCATCACTTGAGGAGAAAGCACAAAGAGGGTTTCTAAAATGCAGGTGATCTTCTATTTCTTAAGCTGGCTTATGGGCACACAAATATTTACTATTCTTTATACCTTATATATACATGTCTGTGAATTTTTAAGTATGAAATATTTCATTAAAAAAAAGAAGAGTGGGAAATGTGAAAGACTTTAAAAATGAAGACTACTATTTATGTATAACAATAAAATTAGTGTAAAAAAGTATACCCCCAAAAATGTTCAGTTCTTTATAGTCTTTCTGTGCCCTATACAATCAGAATCAATTGAAAAGGGCCATAACCCTAGGATGAAAAAAAAAAAATGAGCAGAGTCTTTAAGGGCTTTGACACAAAATTTGAATATCTGAGGTTCTACATTAGACAACAGTAAATACATTAGCCACTCAGGTCTGATTCTTCATTTTTCATCTGTACTTAGATTTTTCTTTATCTTTGGATTTCTTGGGACTCCTACTTCGGTCTCTCTTTTTACTCCGTTCTCTTTCATAGGGGTCGGTTTGGTATTTGGATTTGTGACTATTACTGTAGTGGCCGTCCCTTTCTCGAGATCGGCTACGACTTCGGTTTTGAGGTCGGTCTCTCTTTTCACTCTTTTGTTTCTCCCAACAGCTTTCCTCTTCTTCATAGTGACCAAACCCCATCTCCCTGTAGATATCCTGTCAAAGGAATGGAGAGAGAGTTACAAGTGAATCCATAAAATAATCATTTTGTAGGTACTGTCAATTAATAAAACTCAGAAAGTCTACCATACCAAGCAGCTGTAACAGCTCAAATTTGAACACTACCACTAATGCTGAGAACCTTCTAAATTAGCAAAAATAACTCAGAAAGACTTAATCATTTTTCTTATCAATCTCATTGCTTTCTATCTACTACTTCAGCTGAACTGAAGGATCAGATCCCAAAACAAAGAACTGAAATCAGAACAAGTGTTTAGAGAAAATCACAATACCAACAATTCTGGCTGTGGCTAGTCACCTTTCTACCTCCCCCTTCTCTACTGCCCCAACTGATCAGCAATGGAATTACTAAAATTCCCATAAAAACCCTAAAAAGAAGACATTTAAATAACATGGACAGAAGAGGCTTTAGACAAGTCAATCAGTCTAAAAAGAAAACACTGAATACTTTGGTCTGAGTGATTATTTTTATTTTTTTTAAAGATTTTATTTATTTATTTGACACAGAGAGATCACAAGTAGGCAGAGAGGTAGGCAGAGAGAGAGGGGGAAGCAGGCTCCCTGCTGAGCAGAGAGCCCGATGTGGGACTCAATCCCAGGACCCTGAGATCATGACCTGAGCTGAAGACAGAGGCTTAACCAACTGAGCCACCCAGGCACCTGAGTGATTATTTTTAAAGTGTTTATTTTTTAACAGCTTCTCTCCAAATCTTCAATATATTTTCCTTGTTTACATTAGGCTGATATATGTGTTTTACTAAAATCATTTCTTGGGATGCCTGGGTGGCCCAGTCGGTTAAGCATCAGACTCTTGATTTTGACTCAAGTCCCGATGTCATGGGTCAGGAGACGGAGACTGGGGTCAGGCTCCACCCTCAGAGGGGAATCTTCTTGAGAGTCTCTCCCGCTGCCCCTCCCCGCTCACATGCATGTACTCTCTCTCTAATAAATAAGTCTTAAAATAAATAAATAAACAAATAAAATCCTCTATTTACATATTTCTTAAAAATGAGTTAAGAAACAATGGGCCAACAGAGTAGATACATTAAATACTTTTTTTTTTTCTTTTTTAGAGGGGGTGAGAAAGACAGAGACAGAGAGAGGAGAGGGGTAGAGGGAGAGAATCTTAAGCAGGTGAGCCTGTTACTGTTACTAATTAAGTAACAGTAATAATTTTCCTATATGAAGAGAGCTAGTTACAACAATTCTATTTCTCTTTGTATTCTATCCCTAATTAAAATGAGTATCTCAGGGGAGCCTGTGTGGCTCAGTCTGTTGAGCATCTGACTATTGATCTCAGCGTCGTGAGTTCAAGCCCCACCTTGGACTCCACCCTGGGCATGGAGCCCACTTTAAAAAAATAAATAAAATACAATGAGAATCTCAGCAAGTGGCTGAAATCTAAAAGAGACCAGAGCCACTGCTCTTTAAAGAGACAGTTCATAAAATTCAACTTCCTTAAAAGATTACTCTCAGAGGAAAGCAAAATCCTAAGGATTGAGTTCCCAAGGTTCCCAACTCTATCTACCACAGACATTATTATTACAGTAGATGTAAATGTCAAGGTTTCAAATCTAGAGTGATGAATACCCATGGTTAATGACTGGGTTTTAAGGATTCGTAACTATTCATAATTATTCCATATACTGTCTAGATACTGTACCTTACACCTGGCATGGAGACTGCAGCATGTGAAAATAGATCTAACAGGATTGTTGTAATCAGTGTTTGTGGAATACAACTTTGTAAACCATTTCATGACTTCCTGCACAATCCCAATAGTTCTTTCACTCTATAAAGTCCCAGAGGAATGGTTTAACTCTTTAACAACTACTTTCGAGCAATATATGACAGCCCTAGATAAAAGAATTTTTTGTGCTTCCTGTAACATACACAAAGTGTAAATATCTATGTACTATTCTGTCTACTTAAGTCCTGTATTAGATGAGGTAACAAACTTCTAAAATGGAGAGACGGCTGATACAGAACTATAAAATCTTCAGTAATTATACAAATAGGCACTTAAGTGCTTTGAGTATTTAAAATACAACAGAAAGAGATAAAAGATTATAAAGTACTTAATTCTCTGAAAAACTTGATGAAAGTGAAAATCTGAAATGCACTGAAAGCTTAAAACCTCTCCTACTTGGGGTGCCTGGGTGGCTCAGTTGTTACGCGTCTGCCTTCTGCTTAGGTCATGATTCCAGCATCCTGGGATCGAGTCCCACATTGGGCTCCCTGCTCAGCAGGAAGCCTGCTCCTCTTTATCCTACTCCCTCTGCTTGTGTTCCCTCTCCCTGTCAAATAAATAAAATCTTTAAAAAAAAAAAAAAAAAGCCTTTCCTACTTGGAGTATTTTTCGAAGCTACACACTTTAAAGTTTGGCAGTTCTAGGTTCAAAATGGTCTTTGTCATTTAAGAGACGTGTCAAACAAGAAATAATCTTGAGATTAGATTTACCAGGGAAGGTTTCATAGAGAAGTTGGGACTTGAGATTAACCTCAAAGAATGAGTGGGTTTGGCTGTGGATTGGCTGCAAGAAGGCTAATGCATGGAGTGGAAGTGAAAACTGAAAAGGAAGAATCAGCACCATGTGCACGAAGGGGAAAAGGTCAGGAGGCTGGATGAAGCCATATTAGAATACACATTTAAGTGTGTGCTAGCACAGTGCTAAGTATTTCTGGAATACAATATTACCCTCATTCTAGAAAATAAGGAAAGTGAAACTCAAGAGATCTATACAGGGTGGAGAAAATTTAACTGATCAGTCACTTGACATACAAAATTGAAAGGGGATGGTAGAGAACAATGAAAAACCCCATACCTGACTGAATCAATATAATGTTAAAATTCTAGCTCTCTCGTTAAACTATAAAAGGCCACAGGCCTGGGGGGTCAAAATCTTTACATCTAAGGGAAAGGCAATGAATTAGATGAGCTGTCAGCCCTCTCCAGTGCAAACTTTAAAAAATTCTATCATTTTATACCCTTTAGTCGTAAGACAAAATGACAAAAATAGTATGTGGCTTAAAAGGAAAGAAAGAAACACCACAAAATAGCCAATTTATTTATTTTTTTTAAGTGGCCAATTTAAAGCAATCACCTTAACCTATCCAATGATTTCATGTAAAGCAGTCAAAAAAAAATCTAAACTAAAAGCTATCCTTGTTCAGGTCTCTAGGACTAAATCAAAGACTTAGTTAAATCTAAATCACTAAAATAACATTAACTGATTAAAATGACAGCAAAAACAGAGTCTCCAGTTATAAGAAAATAACCACCTACGAAAGCCACAGAGGAGAACTGACTACCAGGATGCATCCTCTCCGCCAGGCAACCCACAGCCCAAAACTCACTTTCCGAAACTCCAGTAAAACCCAAACCTCAACAACATAGTAACCATCTCTGAATTAAGATATGAGGTGGAAAAATTAAACAGAGAAGTTTTCAAATTGAACAGTGAGGCTGTCACTCAATAAAAAACAAAGAACTTGAAGAAATAAGTTAAAACATTCTTAGGAAACTAGGCTCACCAAGCAAAATACCAACAAACAGGAAAACCTGAGCTACATTTGAGGATGAACTAGTACTGAAAATTCCCTTTAAAGAATTATATTTTTGAGACTGAAATCAAAAGGATAAAAACCAGAATAATAAGACAAAAAATTGGGCCCACTAAAATCTTAAATACAGATGCTATTTCATTGGGAAGAAAAAGAAAATTAGTGTACTTGTATTGTTAAATCAAAGTATAAGACAAAAAAAATTTGCTTTGAGGGGAGAAATAAGTTAAGAGATTATTATTTGGAACTTAACAATTTTATAACTGCCAAATAATTTAATATTATTTTTTTTAATTCTAACAACATTCCCCCCAAAGACTACTTAATGGCTTTTACTCCATGCCAAAAAGGAAAAATATTTTCTATTGTAAAGTTTTAAGTAATCAAACAGCAGGATAAAAAAGATGTACAAAAAGAAGGGGGAAACACACACTTAAAATGCAGCCAGATTTTGGATTTTTTAGACCTCTGGTTATTTCAAATACACCAATATGTATCTCACACCTAAATTCACTGAAAATTCTATGTACAAGTACAGGATGAGAAGCCGTAGCTAAAAGCAACACGCGGCAAGGTGGTCGGGGGTGATGCAGGGGGTGAGAAAAGGAATTCTAGTGGAAAACGTGTTAAATATTCATAGAAATGTGACGTAGCCACTATTTCAAAAGACTGGGGTGGTCTTAGACTAAACCAATACAGTACAAAAATTAAGAGGGAGAAATGCCAGTTAGATCACACTGGAATATTACATTAGGAGACAAATTTTAGTAGGATAGCAACAGAATTTAGGGGAGAAAACTACCAGAATGTACTCCAGGTCAGAGCAATGGCTAGGAGTGCAAGTCTGGATTTACACTGTGGCTCTGCTACTCATCAGCTCTGAAAAACCGGGAAAGTCACTTAAACTCTTCAGTTTTCACCCTGTTGTAAAATGGGGAAAATCGTATCCACTTCACATTGTCAAGCACACAGATGCCACTAGCTGTCACTGAGGCATGTGCGTCTTAGTTGGGAGAACTGAGTAACAGAGGAAAGGTGTGACTTACACGCTTATGGCGGTGCATTAAAGATGGGACTCTTTAAATAGCAAAAAGGCGGGGCGCCTGGGTGGCTCAGTGGGTTAAGCCTCTGCCTTCAGCCCAGGTCATGAACCCAGGGTCCTGGGATCGAGCCCCGCATGCTCTGCTCAGGAGGGAGCCTGCTTCCCCCTCTCTCTCTGCCTGCCTCTCTGCCTACTTGTGAGCTCTATCTGTCAAATAAATAAATAAAATATTTAAAAATAATAATAATAATAATAAAATAAATAGCAAAAAGGCTGTGGAAAAAGGTCCACAGGCTAACACCAAGGAGTAGGAATACATACTATCTAGAATAGAGGAAACTAAGAATATATATAAAATACAAATCAGCTGAAATTTTTTAAAAGTGAAGAACAATCCATGAAGCACACTGGGCAGTTACCTTGGGGGGCAGAAGAAAGGGGGCAGGGCAGGGACAGAATCTAGGTTCTCTGCACATACCACTTCGTAGATTATACTTTGGAAGCATACAACAAATTTTTATAACTACAAAACACAAAAAATTATTTAAAGCAATCCCTAAATATTGAAAAGAAACAAATTAATTGAAATGAGTCCAGTGAATGGCCTTACCACAGAAACTATTCTGACTTAAAACACAGTAATTTTTAACAGTAAAATAACAGCCAGTGTAGAAAATGTGTGCACACACATACTTCTTCACTTTATCTTAACAACATACCTGTGAGGTAAGTATAATCTCAATTTCACATAAGACTGAAATCGGCGGCTGTGGCTCAGAAAGCTAGTTAGCTTGTGGAGGCCACATCAATGGCTAGTGGTGCAGAAACTTTACACCTCGCTTCTCCGGAGCCAATCCTGCATTTTGCCAACCATACTACATCTCTCCTTCTCTGGGTCTTTGCTTGATGGGCCATTCCCCCATCTTGAATTTTCTCCCTCTCACCTCTGCCTACTAAAATCTCTTTACCCACCACGTCTAGCTCAAAAGTCCTCCCATGGTAACACAAAAGCAAGGAGCTATCACGTAATTTGCTTTTCATTTAATGGAGAGCCAAAACACAGGCTAGAAATGACTTCTCCCTAAGAGAAAATCAGTTTTCTTTGAGGAATTATTAGTACCATGGTCTCCAAAAATGTATTGTTAGGGCACCTGGGTGGCTAAATCAGTCAACCGTCTGACTTCAACTTCTGCTCAAGTCCTATGTCAGGGTCCTGGGATTAAGCCCCCTGTCAGGCTCTGAGCTCAGTGGGGAGTCTGCTTGTCTCTTTTCCCTCCCCCTGTTGTGATGGTCCTCTCTCTCTCTCTCTCTCTCTCTCACACACACACACACACACACACACAAATAAGTAAATCTTTAAAAATAAAACATGTGGGGCGCCTGGGTGGCTCAGTGGGTTAAGCCTCTGCCTTTGGCTTGGGTAATGATCTCAGGGTCCTGGGATCAAGTCCTGCATCGAGCTCTCTGCTCAGCGGGGAGCCTGCTTCCTCCTCTCTCTCTGCCTGTCTCTCTGCCTACTTGTGATCTCTCTCTGTGTTAAATAAATAAATAAAATCTTTAAAAAAAAAAAAAAGAACAAGTATTGTACATTTGGGATGATCAAGTTAACTATGAGTGCTCTTTTTATTTCAGATACACAATACGGAAGGGCATAAATGTTTCACAGGTCTTAAAACTTCAAGAGCAGGGCTCCCAAGGAGCTGAGTCAGTTAAGTGTCTGCCTTTGGCTCAGGTCAGGATCCCAAGGTTCTGGGATCGAGCCCCGCATCAGGCTCCCTGCTCAGCAGTGGTGTCTGCTTCTCCCCCTGCCCCTGCTCTCACCTTCTCTTTTTCAAATAAATAAATAAAAATCTTGGGGCACCTGGGTGGTTCACTTGGTTAATCAACTGCCTTTGGCTCAGGCCATGATCTCAGGGTCCTGGGATCGAGGCCTGTATTGGGCTCCCCTGCTCTGCAGGGAACCTGCTTCTCCCTTTGCTTCTGCCTGACACTCCCCCTGCTTGTGCACTCTCTCTCTCTAATAAATAAGTAAAATCTTTAAAAAATACATAAATGGGGACACCTGGGTGGCTCAGTGGGTTAAAGCCTCTGCCTTCGGCTCAAGTCATGATCCCAGAATCCTGGGATCAAGCCCTGCATCAGACTCTCTGCTCAGCAGAGAGCCTGCTTCCCTTCCTCTCTCTCTGCCTGCCTCTTGGCCTACTTGTGATCTCTGTCTGCCAAATAAATAAATAAAACCTTTTTTAAAAAATCTAATAAATAAATAAATAATTGAAAATAAGTATCTTTTAAAAAATAAAAATAATAAAAAATAAAGGAAAAAAAACTTCAAGAGCTATAAGCACTATCCATAACACTAGGTGATAAGTTAAAATGAGCACTTTTTCAGCACCACATTTGCTTCTGATGAGAGTAAGTAAGTATCCACAGGTTCAGAAATCACTCGTTTCACAATATGGAACTGAATGATATTAAGTTACTCTGAAGACAATATTAAGTTACTCTGATATTAAGTTACTCTGAAGACATATTAAGTTACTCTGAAGACAATCTTTTACCATTTGTGATCTATATTCTTGAACACTCAAGTCCCTTACCCCAGAGAAACCATTCTATGTACTAGAGTTAGGAACATAACCACCCTGCTCAGAACTATATCTGCACCCCCTATATTTTGCCACTAAGAAATAATTTACAGAGGGATGAAATATTTCTCTCTCTCCAGCTAAGGCTGGACATTACAAGTACCTGGTTGGTATTTCTGATTGGCATGTAGTCCTCATCTTCTTTTTCTTCAGAGCAGTGACGAGTTTTCTTCTTGTGTTTTTTACTTGTGTGTGAATGACTTGATTTTGAATCTTCTGCTTGCTCATCTAGCACAAGATCATATTTTGCACTGCAGCAAGTAGTTAAGGACAGACATGAGAACTGACACTGATAATATAACAAAACGTAAGAATCTGGTAAACGAAGGAGGCCATGAGGCTAAAGGTAATTTTTTAAAGCAAAAAACACCTCACAAGCATAGAACTTATTTCTGAAACAAAACTACTTCATATTTTCTTTCGGGGAAAAATGGGAAGGACCCTGTCCTAAAGTAAACAATTAACAACTGGCAAGTGAGTGGGCAAAAAAAAAAAAAAAAAACAAAAACCAGGGGGCAAAGAAACCTATATTCACAAATGAAAATTTAAGCAGCCATAAAAAATAAGGAAACCTATTTGTCAATAATGAAAAGAACTTAAACTCAGATAATGAAGTACATGTTTCACTGGAAAAAGTTAAGATATTACAAACCCCAATGACAGAGGAGCTACAGGAGATAAAAGACATTCATGTGACCTCTCTTTTCAAGTACTAGTTAGTTCAATTCTATAGGAGAATATTTAGCAAGGCCTCACAACAGCCATATTTAAATTGAAGGAAGAATTTATAAAAGGTTAAAATAAGTTAAATAAAGGTATACATAACAATTACTTTTTATAACAGAAACTGAGAGTAACAAAAGCCTAGTAATAAAGACATTCTTAAATATACTTCAACAAGATATATTATTACAAAGAAGTTACTAGCAATGATAAATGAATGTTACAAAAACACCCAGAAAATTGACTATGAAAAATTAAATGTGGAAAAAGCTTGAAATAAAAATTGTCTATACCATATGGTAATCGTAACTTTACAAAACATAAAAGATCAAGATTTGAAAGAAACAATGAGAAAACTATCATTTGTCTAGGTAAACTGTGAGTGGATTTTTTTTTTCTTAGTTGAAGTGTAGCTGACATACAATATTGTGTTAGTTTCAGGTATACAACACAGTGACTCCACATTTATAGACGTGAGTGAATCCTGTCTTAACTTCATATAAATGTGCTATTTTTTTAAGGATTTTTTAATTTTTTATATGACAGACAGAGATCACAAGTAGGCAGAGAGGCAGGCAGAGAAGAGGGGGAAGCAGGCTCCCCACTGAGCAGAGAGCCCGATGCGGGGCTCGATCCCAGGACCCTACGATCATGACCTAAGCTGAAGGCAGAGGCTTAACCCACTCAGCCACCCAGAAGCCCACACATAAATGTGTTATAAAAGTTATGGTAATATGTTTTAATTCAGAGGCATTTTCTCTAATATACTATTATGTTTTGGAATAAGAGAAAATATAAAACTGTTGCACTCTCTGTTGAAAATAATCTCAAATTATTTGAGGAAGGCTGACAAGGGCCGGAATAGCGGTTTTCAAAAAAAAAACAGCTTTGGAGGAAGCCCAACATGCGAGCTGTTTTAGAGGCATGTGCAACTAGAGGAATGGCGGACACGCTTCCCTCAGGACTAGCGTTGTTGGGTCTGTTTTCACAACGCCGAAGCCCTATGCCTTCCTCTGGGACGTCTCACTTCTATGTAACATGGAACAGGCTTGGCTTTTCACAAGATAACTAAAGACAGCCAGTCAGCCTGCACCATATCCTATTCCTACTTCATTATCTCTAACTTCTTTTCTCCTTTATATTACATCACACTGCTTCCAGAGTAGCTTCTGGAGCCTCTCCTTTTCAGGTACGGATCCAACAGCCCTTGCCCAGGATCTCACTTCCTGTGCTGCTGTACACATGCAGCTCCTTCTGTCCAAAATCCATTTAGTGCATCACAGCCAGCATTTTGTAATAAGGTAGAATAGAAAACAGAGAAGATGGCACCTAATAAAAATACCACGGCATTTCTGTTTCAATTATGTGTGTATGTGAATGGCTATTACCTGCTTCCTTCTCTCTCTGCCTGTCTCTCTGCCTACTTGTGATCTCTGCCTGTCAAATAAATAAAATCTTTTTCTTTAAAGATTTTATTTATTTATTTGACAGACAATGATCACAAGTACGCAGAGAGGCAAGCAGAGAGAGAGGAGGAAGCAGTCTCCCTGCCAAGCAGAGAGCCCAATGTGCGGCTTAATCCCAGGACCTGAGATCATGACCTAAGCCTAAGGCAGAGGCTTCCATCCACTGAGCCACCCAAATTTTAAATAAAATCTTAAAAAAAAAAAAAAAATCCAGTTGCTCAGTCCTTTTCACATGCTCAAAACCACATGGGGCTAGTAGCTACACTGGAGGGTGGACATATTTTCCACCACTGTAGAAAGTTCTAGTGGATAGTACTGGGCTACAGATTTATTTTCCAACATGCCTGGTTTCTTTAACTTTCAGTAATCTATCACCTTGAATTTAAAACATTTTATGACTACATATTCATTCTTTTCAACCTGGACTACTTACTTCTATGAGAGAAAGACAAAAGACATCGCCTTGTGTTCCTTTTATTTGCCCTACACATCTGCCAGCTGCAGCTATTAATGGTTAGCTTAATTTTTTTTTTTTACAGATTTTATTTATTTATTTGACAGAGAGAGAGAGAGAGAGAGAGAGACACTAAGAGAGAACACAAGGAGGCAGAATGGTGAGAGAGGAAGAAGCAGGCTTCCCGCTGAGCAGAGACCCAGATACAGGGCTAGATCCTAGGACCCTGGGATCATGACCTGAGCCGAAGGCAGCAGCTTAACGACTGAGCCACCCAAGCACCCCAGTGGCTAGCCTAAATTTAATTTCAAAGATCTGTTAAATAAATCCCAAGTGTATTCTATCCAGACCTTTTATAATTTTAATATTTCAATCACATCCACCCTACTGTTCATCTTTTTAGACTAAATCTTTGTTCACTGTTTGGTGTGCTTACATGTGAAAGCTTCCTCCTCAGGTCAGTACAATTCAGACTTTATCCACCTCTTATGCCTTACAATGCTTTATGCATTACAGACAGTCAACACATTTTTTAAAATGAGTATATAATAAGTCAACCTGATATTCATCTTTCCTTGATGAATACTTGGAAAAGAAATGTCTAAGACAGTGTGGGAAAAGAGAATCCCTAAAACATCAACAGAAATTAGGAAACAAAGAAACCATTTACCAGAAAGAATCACAAAATCATCACTTTCGCAATGTGTAGAGTGATAGATTTATAATGAGAATATCAATGAACAAATTAAAATGACATAATGTAAATAGTATGTCTCATTGATTTTTACTTGTCTCAACCTAAAACTTGGAAGCACCTAAATTAAATGGTCAAGTCAATGGATTTTTTTAATCCTAAAAAACCAACTCTTGCATACAAATATGAGCCTAATAAATATTTGTTGCTGGACTGACAATGTACTAAGCAGAAAGAAGCAACCTAATCATGTAAGAGAACAACAGGATTTTATTAATCTACATATTCACCATCTCCAAAGAAGTTAAATATTATGCAAAAGGTTAACACCAAGAATTTAGCGTACCTATATGAAGAAAATATCTGAGTATGAGAAATTTAAAACATTACAATTATATACAAAATATGAATCTTACCTAAGATTTCAGAGTAAGTGTTAATCTTAACCTAAGAGTAAGGAGGGAAAAGAATTAGGCCAGAGATTTTTTTCAACCCTAACCTTCTTCATACATTAGAGAATATACCAAAGAAAGAAAAGTATATGTAAGATGGTGAAAAAGGACTACAATAATCTAAATGATGTCTTCACAAACCACCAGATTTAGAAACCTTGTCTTCTACAGACTGTGACTTTTTTAACATATTACACAGTACTCTACTGTGTAGATAGATGTACAGAGTAGATAGTCTATCCACAGCAGCTAATTGGTTCTTGTAAAGGATACTCCTGCTTGGGCTTTACTTTATCTTTCAAAACTAAATTAGACGGTTTATCCTGTTCTTTTTCATACTCCTTGAAATCACTCTTGGTATATTTCCCACCTATTTATTAAAGAAAAAAGAAAAAAGACTTAGTAAGAAAACTCAACTAATTTACTGAAGAACAAAAACTAATTTGTAAGACATACAATATATCAGCTATTTTATAAGTGGCATATATATTGGCAGACAGAAAAAGGCTGAGAAGAAAACAAAAGAATAGTAATTCATTCTCCATTACTATTTTAAAATGAAATCAGATACCCATTTTGCTAAGTAGCTGTACATTGCCACCTAACGATGTGTGTGAGTATTACAACATCAAACTTGAAAATCCTCAATTACGAAGTGAATACATTCACTGGGAAATAACGCAGTATTTAAGTAGAGCCATTAACTCCATGAGAAATTTAGGTCCAAAGGAAACTGAGGGCTTGAGACAGGAGTCTGAGATCTGAGAGGCTTAGAAGTTTGGAATAAGTGAGGCTTTAAACTTCTCTGATCTGTCAAAAGAGACATGGACCAAAATCTCAACAGAGCACCAAGCAGATAGCACAACATCAGGAATGTACATAGATGTTCATTAAAGGGTGTGAAAAGGGAGTGTCCCTCCCAAGTGCCAAAAATGAAATCTACAATCCCTTCAGAAAAACAGGACCTACTGTTACGTCTTGACTGGCCTTCACTGGCAGGGCCAGGAAAAAGCATCCTATGCAGCCCCTCTACTCCCAAGTTGAAAAATATATGTACAAAATATACATACTTCCTTTTTTAAAAGAAAAAGCTATAAATATACATGAAACCTACATGGCAATAAAAATATGAAATAAGAGGAAATTCTAACATAAAGTAAATATATTTGTATGTATGTTCAAAAAATATATGTGGAAAATAATACAAGAACAGATAAGAGCGGTTACCTCTGGGAAGGGAAATTGGAAAGATGAGGGGCAAGAGTGGAAGGGAGAGTTTTTTATACCACCTTTTCAATTTTGTACCATATGACAACTAAAACAAACTTTGAAAAAAACTTAAGAGTTTTGCTCCTAGGAGAACCAAGCCACCACAACCACCAAAATCATTACTTTGCAAATATGCCGCGTTTGCAATGGGTAATTATAATTTTTAACGCAAAGATAGTGAATATATTCACCATCAGCTTAAATACACAAATATACACTCACACACACTCCCCTGGTACCCTAGATTCTTGTTATCAGCTACATGAAACCATAAATGGCAGAAGTTCCATCAATGAACATTTCTCCTAATAAACAGCACTAAGGCAAAGGAGGTACAGCACAAACACACACGCATGCACATACATCCACAGTGAACAGAAACAAAGGAAGCTGAACAACATACCTTTTCCTTTCCATTTAACCTTTGCAACAGACTGGCTAAAATCCACATGTATTCTTCTGTCATCTATAAGTACATTGTCCATTTTGAAGAACGCTTTCTCACAATCTTCTTCCTAATAGTAATTATAAAAACTCAAGCATAAATCTTCATGGGAAAGATTTCTGCAGCGAGAACAAATACTGAAAATACCACACATGTTGTTATAAACACTAATTTTGAGTGTCTGTCACACCCCAGATGCTGCTGCAAGTTCTGCATCTATGGGCTCAGTTAACTCTGATAACAAGCGTATGAAGTACTACCTACCATTATTGCCATTTTCTTGAAGAGAACACATAGGTTTAGAAAGGTACGGAAGTTGCCAAAGGTCAGCTGGCAAAGGGGAAAGCCACGACTTGAGCTGAGGTAGTGTGACTGTAGTGGACATACATACGTTTACAAACTGTGCTGTCCACGTCCCTTCACAAACCCTTTCATTCAAAACCCGAAAATACTCTGAAAGTTGAAAGCTGTTGTTATAAACTTGGTGTTAAAAATCCATTTGACAACAAAATTGGACCCAACAGAAGACCATGGCCTTGATTTATTCCACTTAGTGTCAATATGCATTAGTTTCAGTGCAGAAATATTCTCTGAATGATTAGAGTGCTGACCCAGAAGAGTATTATATAGTCCATAGATGTGTGTGTACATACACACACATACACACTTCACCTTTCTAAGTTCTGAAAAAACCTGAAATCAGAAACTTAGCTACTCCCAAGGGTGTGGATAATGGACTGTGGGCCAGAGATACCAAGGTCCGTGTTACATAAAGATTCTTCCTGTCAACAACTTCACAAACCCGGTATCTCCATTTCTGACATCTGAAGATTAGAAGTGATGCATTTTAACCCAGCACTGAACAAGTATCTCCTATATTCCTGGAAACATATTCTCTTTTTTTTTTTTTTAAGATTTTTATTTATTTGACAAGAGAGAGATCACAAGTAGGCAGAGAGGCAGGCAGAGAGAGAGGGGGAAGCAGGCTTCCCGCTGAGCAGAGAGCCCAATGTGGGCCTTGATCCCAAGTTCCTGAGATCATGACCTGAGCTGAAGGCAGAGGCTTAACCCACTGAGCCACCCAGGCACTCTGGAAACATATTCTTTGGTGGTGTGCTCACAACTTACTGGAGACAGTTCAGAGAAGATTTAAAAAAAAAAAAAACTAGTTATAATTTATTTATTTACCATGTATGTCAAGAGTTAAATGGATTATAAACTGCATAAAGATACAAACCAAGCTTTATTTATCTCTGTACTACATCATTTAGAACATCATCTGGCACATGATAAGCAATCAGCATATTTCTTTTTTTAAGTAACATTTACACCCAACATGGGGCTCAAACTCATGACCCAAGAGTCGCATGCTCTACTGACCAAGCCAGCCAGACATCCCAACAATCAATGCATGCTCAACGAATCTATATACTTGGACAGGCATAACTGCATCACTGCACCACTTCTCTAAAGAGAAAGTTCTCAGATACTTCACACTTATGTAGGCACCTGATTTATGACAAAGATGGCACTGCCAGGCTGTGTGGATAGGAAAACCTTTTTAATAAACTATGAGTCGCCTTGTTATGCAATGTAAGAAAAAATGAAATTTAATATGATACACATAACACTGAAAAATCAACTTACAGATCTAAATGGGAAAGATAATTTCACAGCAAACCTTCTAAAGGTAACACTGGAGAATATTCTCATGTCTGTGGGGTAGGCAAAGCTTTTAAAAACTAGCCGTAAGAAAAATATTGACAAACTGAACTAAAAATCAGAAATTTCTGCTTATCCAAAGCTGCCATTAAAAATGGTGAAAAGGCAAATCTATAGAGAAGATATTTGTAACACATACAACTAAAAAATAAGCTTATATCCAGAAAATGTAAACAATCCTTATAAATCAAGAAAAAGGCATCCAGTCAAAAAGTGGGGCGCCTGCTTTCTCCTCTCTCTGCCTGCCTCTCTGCCTACTTGTGATCTCTGTCTGTCAAATAAATAAATAAAATCTTTTTTTAAAAAAAAGGAAGATTAAAAAGAAAAAAAGAAAAAAGACATCCAGGGGCGCCTGGGTGGCTCAGTGAGTTAAAGCCTCTGCCTTCAGCACAGGTTATAATCCCAGAGTCCTGGGATCGAGCCCCGAATTGGGCTCTCTGCTCGGAGGGGAGCCTGCTTCCCGTCCTCTCTCTCTGCCTGCCTCTCTGACTACTTGTGATCTCTGTCAAATAAATAAATTAATAATAAAAAATAAAAAATTAAGAAAAAGGACATCCAAATGCAATAATCATATGAAAGGGGGCACAACAAGGGAAATGCAAAATAAAGCCATCATTAAGATACCACTACACACTCACTAGAATGGATAAAAATTTAAGACTGATCATACTAAGAACTGGTAAAGATACAAGATGACAGGGACTCTCACACATTGCTAATGGAAGTGAAAATTAGTATAACCACTTTGGAGAAAAAAAAAGTATAACCACTCTGAAAAACTGACTGAAATAATCTACTACACCCACAACTGTCCTATGACCTAGCAATTCACTCATAGGTACATACCCAACAGAAATGCATATATATGTACACCAAAACATATGAAAGAAATGGTTTACAGTAAAACCATTCATAATGACTCAAAACTACAAAGGACCCAAGTGTCCATAACAGCTGAATGGAAATCTAAATTGTTTTAGATTATAATAAAATAAAATACTATATGGCAACAAAAATCCATATACACACAATGAAATATCATGTCAATGGAAATTAACGAAAAAGGTTAATAAAAGCTACATGTAATCGGGGCACCTGGAGGGCTCAGTGGGTTAGAGGCTCTGCCTTTGGCTCGGGTCGTGATCCCAGGGTCCTGGGATCCGGCCCGCATCAGGCTCTCTCCTCGGAGGCGAGTCTGTTTCCCCCTCTCTCTCTCTCTGCCTGCCCCTCTGCCTACTTGTGATCTCTGTCTGTCAAATGAATAAATAAAATCTTTAAAAAAAAAAAAAGCTACATGTAACAATATATAAATCTTACAAATATAACACTTAAGCTAAAGATGCTGGAGACAAAAAACACGTACTGTGTTTACATTTATATCAAGTTTAAAATTAGACAAAACAGATCTATGATGTTAGAAGTAGCAGTGATATGGAGGGCCTCTGGAATTCTACTAAGTTTTTTTCTTCGAATCGCAGTGCCTGATATACAGAAGGTATTTGATAAATGTTCTGGAATAACTATCAGTTAGAAGGAACTTCAACTAGATACACATCAGTCCAATGCTGCTTAAAGAAATGACACAGCCTCTGATAGTGGCTAAAAGCAATAAGAACAGAGTCAGACTTTTCTAAATTCAAATCCCAGCTATGACATTCACTAGTGGCATGATTTTAATCAAGTCACATGACTACTATATGTCTCAGTTTACTTATTTGGAAAAGAAGGAAAGTACCTATCTCATCGAGTTGTGAGGGTTAAATGCAGGTCAAAAAGTGTAATGCCTGACTTAAAGAAAGTTATCTGAGTGACATAAGCTATCATTATTATTATAGATACTATTTAATCCAATATTCAAGTTGAATTTATAAGGAGGGTAATGCCTAGAAATAAGAGTTCTCGCTTGTTTTATTTATTTTTATTTTTATTTATTTGACAGAGAGCGACACAGCGAGAGAGGGAACACAAGCAGGGGGAGTGAGAGAGGGAGAGCGAGCAGGGAGCTGGATGTGGGGCTGGATCCCAGGACCCTGGGATCATGCCCTGAGTCGAAGGCAGACGCTTATCGGCTGAGCCACCCAGGCGCCCCGTAGAAATAAGAGTTCTAAACAAACTGACAAACACCATAAAATAGGTGGTCAGTGACAGAGCTTGGGTTAATACCTAGAACTTTATACTCAGCCCAGTTCTCTATTACTCAATTATGGATCTACATAAACAATGCTGAAAAATCACTTATACAATGTGAAGGACTTCACCTAAAACTTTAAAGTTTCAAAGACACATAAACTCAGACTGCACCTGATCCTCATGTAAAGGTATACATATTAACACCCAAAGATGTTGAATTTACCCTCTATTTGAATATATAAAATTATCTTTCTTGGGTGCCTAGAGAAAGGTTAAACTAATTTTCTAATTTCAGAGACAATGGAGTTCTATAATTTTTCACATTTTAACGCTATATAAGAACAAAATAAATATAAACTTAAAGTATATATATTATGACCTACCTTTTCAAATTCAATAAAAGCATAACAGAGGGATTCTCCTGTCTTCCAATCCCGAATAACTTCACAACTGAAAAAGTTTGGAAAAAGTGACTTTTAAAGAAAAATCATTCACTTTTACTCTTCAAAAGTGAAGAACAAAATAAGCCAGTAATTAAAAGTCAAAGTTAGGGGGTGCCTAAGTGGCTCAGTCAAGCATCTGCCCTTGGCTCAGGTCATGATCCCAGGGTCCTGCTCAGTAGGGTGTCTGCTTCTCCCTCTGCCTCTCTTTCTTTCACACAAATAAATCAATCAACAAATAATCCTTTAAAAAATATATCCTCAAAAAATAACCTTTCATGGGGGCACTTGGGTGGCTCAGTTGGTTAAGTGACTGTGTTAGGCTCAGGTCATGATCCCAGGGTCCTGGGATCAAGTCCTGTATCCGGCTCCTAGCTCAGCAGGGAGCCTGCTTCTCCCTCTGCCCAGTGTTCCCCCTGCTCATTCTCTCTCCCTGACAAATAAATAAATAAAATCTTAAAAAAAAAACACAAAACCTCATAAAAAAAAAGTCAAACCATGGAACTATATTCCTCCAAATTTCTTCAATAACAATTAAAAGAAAATAGTTCACTGGTATAGTAACAAAATTATCTCAATTCTCCTCTAAATGTCCAATCTTGGCCTACGGTCCTCAATTTCTAATGCACTGAAGAAAGTATAAGATAAAATTATTTACTTCCCTGTGCCAAAAGTAAACCCCTGCTAAAAAACCCTTCAAGTCATAATTCACTTCTGGTCCAAATGTAGATGAATTATAGAATACCTAATGTTACTACAAAATAATGTAGGCACATTCATACATATATACATGTTTAATAAGTTTATGCTTTGTAGTTTTTGAATTTTAATATAAATCAAGCTTAAATTCCACCCTTAAGTATAGCTATTAGACTTCAATCAAGTAAAAGAGCCAATAAGATGGGAATTGAAAACCATGCAGCTTGTCCATTTTCTCACATATCGTAAGTCTCGTTTTATTTTATTTTTTTAAGATTTTATTTATTTATTTGACAAAGAGATGGAAAGTACAAGCAGGGGAAGCAGCAGGGAAAGGAAGAAGCAGCCTCGTGATGAACAGATAGCCCGATGTCGGGCTCGATCCGAGAACCATGCAAGACCTGAGCCGAAGGCAGACATTTAACCAACTGAGCCACCCAGGCGCCCCATAAGTCTCATTTTAAAAACATGAAATGAGGAGAACTGTTCCATTCACTTCTTGTTTTAAAGCAAAAATGTGTGTGTTGGAAGTGGGACAATCAGTCAATTATGTGTGTGTGTATATATATGTACTTATGTATATATATTTGTATGTACACACATATACACATATACATACATATTTTTCTTCCCCACTGTAAAAAGATTTATCTGTAAAATCCATCACTACAAAATTCACAGATTCATCAAAAAATGTTCTTAGAAAATCACCAATACCTAGCTTTTCTAAAATCTCTTAACTCTAGAGATTACCTTCTTATTGGTCCAAATCTTGAGAATATTATCTCCAGATCTTCATCAGTGGTCACCGGATTCAGTTTACACACAAACAACACATTTTCTGGAGGTTTAATATCTGCATCAGGTAGGTCTCCCACCTAAATCATAAGTAAACAAAAATTTAAATCAATTCCTTTGTTGTTTCTTTTCTAAATACCCTATCTAGCCCAAAATGCTGATTTCTCTAAACAGCTAAATTTATATTAGAAATCTACTACAGAAAAAAATTTTTTTTTTAATTTTAAAAATTAAAAAAAAAAGAAATCTACTACAGGCTTAGTAAAAGAAATCTAAGTATGATTTCAAAATTTGAAATTACAGGGACACCTGGGTGGCTCAGTGGGTTAAAGCCTCTGCCTTTGGCTCGGGTCATGATCCCAGGGTCCTGAGCTTCCCCCTCTCTCTCTGCCCGCCTCTCTGCCTACTTGTGATCTCTGTCAAATAAATAAAATCTTTTAGGGGCACCTGGGTGGCTCAGTGGGTTGAGCCTCTGCCTTCAGCTCAGGTCATGATCTCAGGGTCCTGGGATCGAGCCCCACATCGGGCTCTCTGCTCAGCAGGAAGTCTGCTTCCTGCTCTCTCTCTCTCTGCCTGCCTCTCTGCCTACTTGTGATCTCTGTCAAATAAATAAATAAAATTAAAAAAAAAAATTTTTTTAATTGAAATTACAATGTTCCTGGTAGTAATATTAATAGCTAACACTTATCCACCTCTGACTTTGTATGAACAACATGTTTGGCACTTCATATACACTACCAACCAATTCTTAAAACAACCCATGGTTTCCATTTTAAAAATGAATAAAGTTAAATTCAAAAACATTAAATAACTTAAGGCCACATAGCAGTATGCAAGAGTTGGGATTTGAACCCAGATCTATCTGGCTTCAAAGTCCCAATTTTATCTCCTATTTTACTTTTTTCAAATATTTCTTCTATTAAAAAAAGAATTTATATAAAGTATATCTAAGTTAAGAAGCATGAAAATAAAAAACACCCATGATGCCAACAACTAGCTTAAGAACCAAAATGTCGGGGCGCCTGGGTGGCTCAGTGGGTTAAGCCTCTGCTTTCGGCTCGGGTCATGATCCCGGGGTTCTGGGATCGAGCCCTGCATCGGGCTCTTTGTTCAGCAGGAGCCTGCTTTCCTTCCTCTCTCTCTGCCTGCCTCTCTGCCTACTTGTGATCTCTGTCTGTCAAGGTACAAAAAAAAAAAAAAAAGAACCAAAATGTCCCCTGATCCCACTGACTCTGCTTTTCTCTTTCTCCCCAGAATACCGAATGTCCTACTTTTCGGTTTTCTTTTTTAGACATTCCCCTGGATCTTCAGTTTTCCCACATAAGTATGTATCCCCAGCAATACAGTTTTAGTTTTGTTTTTAAACTTTTGAAAAATATTATTATCGTGACTCTAGACTTCTGCACTAGTAATGTCCCATTCTTTCATACTGTTGTTCGATATGAAACAGCAACAATTCCTGGACAGTGTTTCTAGCTTTTTACTCTTATCCTCATTATCATCTTCTACTTCAGCCAAACTGAAGTCAACTTCACAGACAACTACTGCACTGCACAGGGAATTCCACTGCCTACGGAAGAACCGTTGAGGGTGACTGTGGGAGAAAACCATGATGATGGAATTGGTTTCATCGTGGGAAAACTGTATTTCCCATGGATTTTTAGATAAGAAAACAATATTGTTTTATCCATATATTCAAAAACTCTCAGAGATAATTTCTGATAACATCATGTAAAATGTCTCCTCTTTAAAACACACTTTAAAAAAAATTTTTTTAAGATTTTATTTATTTATTTGACAGAGAGATAAGAGAGCACAAGTATATGAGCAGCAGGCAGAGGGAGAAGAAGAAGCAGCCTCTCCGCTGAGCTGGGAGCCCGATGTGGGACTCAATCTCAGGACCCTAGCATAATGACCTGAGCCTGAGGCAGCCACTTAACTGCCTGATCCACCAAGGCGCCCTAAAAAAAAATTTTTTTTAATCAGAAACAGTAATAAGCAACAGAGCCAGTATGATCTGCTCAGTGTTTCTGAAGCCAAAGACGATAATCTGGGGTACCTGGCTGACTCAGTCAGTAGAGCATACAACCCTTGGTATCGGGGTCATGAGTTCAAGTCCCATGTTGGGCGTAAAGCTTACTTTAAAAAAACCTTTTTTTAAAAGAGATAATAGGGACGCCTGGGTGGCTCAGTTGGTTGGGCAGCTGCCTTCGGCTCGGGTCATGATCCCAGCATCCTGGGATCAAGTCCCGCATGGGGCTCCTTGCTCGGCGGGGAGCCTGCTTCTCCCTCTGCCTCTGTCTACCTGTGCTCTCACTCTCTCTCTCTCTGATAAATAGATGAAATTTTTTAAAAAATAATAAATAATAAATAAATAAATTTAAAAAAGAGATAATAATCTATGTCCAATAAGCAATAACCCAGTATGTAAGGGAAAGAGCAAATCAGTAAAAATTCTGAAAAGCACCTATAATACTACATCTAAAGGAAGCACAAAAGGAAAAACAAAAAAGGTTATTGAGTTAAAAAAGAATTAGCTACACTACTTAGTCAAAAGTAACTTTAAAATACTATAAGGGGGGCACCTGGCTGGCTCAGTCAGTGGGACATGTAACTCCTGATATTGGAGTTCTAAGTTTGAGCCACACACTGGGTGTAGAGATTACTTAAAAATAAAACCTTAGGGATGCCTGCATGGCTCAGTCAGTTAAGCGTCCGACTTTTGATCTAAGCTCAGGTCTTGATCTCAGGGTCATGAGTTCAAGCCCCACATTAAAAATATAATAATGATAATAAAAATTTAAAAATAAAAACAGAAGATAGGGGGCACCTGTCTCACTCAGGTGGTAGACATATGACTCTCAATCTCACGGTCGTGAGTTCAAGTCTCATGGCTGGGCACAGAACTTACTTCAAAAAAGAAAATGGCAGTACCCAGCTGGTTTAGTCGGAGGAATATATGACTCTTGATCTTACAGTAATGAGTTCAAGCCCCAAGATTACTTATATAAACAAAACTTAAAAGGAAAAAAAAAAGATGAAACCTATTAATACTGAATATCAAAACAACACAGGATCACCTATTAGAATGGCTAAAAATCCAAAACACTGACAACATCAAATGCTGACAAGGATGTTGATCAACAGGAACTCTCAATCAATTTTTTTTTAAAGATTTTAATTATTTTTCAGAGAGCGAGAGAGCACATGCACACAAGCAGTGGGAGTGGGAGGCAGGAAGAGAAGCAGGCTCCCTGCTGTACAAGAAGCCAGATGGGGGACTTAATCCCAGGACCTTGGGATCATGACCTGAACCTAAGACAGATGCTTAGCCAACTGAGCCACCTAGGCATCCCTGGAACTCTCAATCATTACTAGTGGGAATACAAAACGGACAGCCAGTTTGGAAGACAAGCTTGGCAGTTTCTTAAAAAGATAAACAATCTTACCATAAATTCCAGTAATTGCACCTTTAGATATTTATCCAAATGAGTTAAAACATCTATCTATACAAAAACCTGCATACAAAAGTTTATTGCAGCTTTAGTCATACTTGCCAAAACTTGGAAGCAATCAAGACATTTTTTTTTTTTTAAGATTTTTTTTTTTTTTTTTTTTTAATTTATTTGACAGAACACAAGTAAGCAGAGAGGCAGGCAGAGAGAGGAGGAAGCAGGCTCCCTGCTGAGCAGAGAGCCCGATGCGGGACTCGATCCCAGGACCCTGAGATCATGACCTGAGCCGAAGGCAGCGGCTTAACCCACTGAGCCACCCAGGCGCCCAAGACATTTTTTAATAGGTAGATGGATAAACAAACTGTGGTACATCCAAACAATGGAATACAATTTTGTGATCAAAAGAAATTAGCTATCAAGCCACAAAAAGACATGGAGGAAAGTTAAATGCATATGGCTAAGTGGAAGAAGTCAATCTTAAAAGGCTATATACTGTATGATTCCAACAGTATGACATTCTGGAAAACACACAAGTATGCAGACAATAAAAAGATCAGTGGGGGTTCCCGGGGGCTCAGTCGGTTAAGCATCTGCCTTCAGCTCAGATCACAATCCCGAGTCCTGGGATCAAGTACTGCATCAGGCTCCTTGCTCAGCAGGGAGACTGCTTCTGTCCTCTGCCTCTGTCTCTCCCTGATAATCTTGTCCCCACTCCACCCCACCCCAAATGAATACATAAAATCTTTAAATAAACAAAAATAAAACAATACAAAACAAAAGATCAGTGGTGGGGCGCCTGGGTGGCTCAGTGGGTTAAGCCTCTGCCTTCAGCTCAGGTCATGATCCCAGGGTCCTGGGATCGAGCCCCACATCGGGCTCTCTGCTCAGCAGAGAGCCTGTTTCCCTTCCTTTCTCTCTGCCTGCCTCTCTGCTTACTTGTGATCTCTTGTCTGTCAAATAAATAAATAAAATCTTTAAAAAAAAAAAAAAAAAAAGAGAGAAAAAAAAAAGATCAGTGGTTGCCAGGGGTTCAGGCAGGGAGAGATGAATACACAGGGATTTTTAGGGCAGTGAAACTACGCTCTATGATACTATAATGGTAGATATATATCATTATACATTTCTCAAAACCCACAGAATGTATACAAAGAATAAAACTTAATGTAAATTATGGACTTTACTTAATAATATATCGATATTGGCTTACCAACTGTACCACACTAATGCAAGATGTTAATAAGAAAACTGTTGGGGAGGGGTAGAGAGCTACCCAGGAATTCTCTATACTTTCTGTTCAATTTTTTTTTATAAACCTAAAACAGTGGGGCACCTAGGTACCTTAGTAGGTTAATTAAGCATCTGCTTTCAGCTCAGGTCATGATCCCAGAGTCCCACAATTGAGCCCCATATCTGGCTCCCTGCTCAGCATGGAGTCTGCTTTTCCCTCTCCCTCCGTCCCTCCCCCTGCTCCTGTTCTCTCTCTCTCAAATAAATAAATAAAATATTTTAAATACATAAATAAATAAACCTAAAATAGCTCTAAAAAAAATAAAGTTTTATTTATTTATTTGACAGAGATCACAAGTAGGCAGAGAGGTAGGCAGAGAGAAAAAGGAGGAAGCAGGCTCCCTATGGAGCAGAGAGCCCCATGTGGGGCTCCATCTCAGGAACCTGGGACCATGACCTGAGCCAAAGGCAGAGCTTTAACCCACTGAGCTCCCAATTCTTTTGGGTGCCCCAAAAGAATTATTCTTTAAATAATATTTGGTCTAATAAACACTCTTCAAAAATGAGATGAATATAAACAACTGAAATTCAATGAATATTTGTAAATTGTACATCCACTACTCATCTTTTAAAAAGGCACTTGGCACTATATTGATTTTGGAACCAAATTTGTTTACTATCACGTATTATGTCATATAAAATTTAATCCAGAAAAAAAAATCTTAAATTTTTATTACTCTATCAAAGAGCCAAAAATAGGGATGCCTGGGTGGCTCAGCTGAATGAGCATCCAACTCTTAATTTCAGCTTGAGTCATTATGTCAGGGTTGGGGATCAAGCCCCACATTGGGCTCTATGCTGTGTGTGAAACCTGCTTGAGATTCTTTTCCCCTCTCTTTCCCCAAAGTCCTGCCCTCTCCCTATCTTAAAAAAAAAAAAGAAAAAAAAAGAGCCAAAAGTAAACTCATAATGAGTTATATATGAAATAAACTGCAGAACAACTATCTGAACAAAGATAATCATCTTACCATTTCTAATAGAATAGCTTGAGTTTTGGCCTCTTTTTCCGCCTTTATTTCTTCCACTTCTTCAGCTGATCTTCCTTTGAAATCATCAATTTCTTCATCTGCTCCTATTCGACCACTCTGTAAAGGCAGAAGTTACTTAAACATATAGTGAAAAAATGGAAAAATCTGACAAACATGGGAGATGTGATGCTTTATCCTTAGTTCCATCAAATGTGTTAGAACAGAAACTGAAACTTACAAGCCTCCAAAAATTGACTGAAATTAATTTGATAATATGAGCCAGACGAAGCTTCTAATTTATTGTTAAATCAAGATAAGCATTATAAAGAAACTATCTGGTATCCAACTCAGTGCTGAATGCAGAAAATAAATGATCTTAAAAATTAAGCACCAAATCCCAACTATGAAGATCAATTCAGCTTTGAGAAAGCTTCATAAACAGAAACTTATACCTTAAAAAATCTGAAGGGAAAGTCTGCATTATTCCACAAAAATTTCTGGGTTCTAGCATGGCTCCAGAGTATTCTCAGCTGAAAAGCTCCCTTACAAGATAATAGTTTACCTTAGCCTTAAAGCTACACTCCTAGAGTTAAAAGACAAGAAAAAACATTTTTGCAAGGTATTTACATAAGCTTTCAGAGCTAAGGCTCTTCTAGTGGAACAGAAATTGAAAAAAGGAAATTAGGGATATGAAAAGATAGCTAGAAAAATGAGTATCTCTATGGAAGGGAAAAAGAATGCTAAACTTGTCCTAGTAGAACTGATCAAGAAAGACAGTCATTCTGAAGAAGTTTTAATAGACTAAAAAGCAAAATCTATGCGAAGCATTAATATGCATGTACATTCAATCACAAGAGGACTCTACTTACATCTAGCTGTTCCCTCGTAGGTTCTGGTGACCGATCAGGAATTAATAAATCAGGAGGGTCATCAAATGGATCGTCTAAAATCACTGTATGATTTATCCTTACAAAATAAAACCGGGCCAAAGGTTACATTTGCATTATTTCAGAATCCATGTTTTACTTTTTATAAAGATTATAACAAATGTCTTAAGTATTTCTAATGCCCCCAAATCATAGGCATTTAAATTTTAATGCACAAGTATGTGTTACTAGAGTATACTTTCACAATTAGTGTTACTGTTTCTCATTGTTCGATATTAGATTTACTACTCTGCATTACTCTAAAAATGTTTCTAATATCAATATATCTAACTCTAGGTATTTCTGCCATATTTTTCAATAATACACATTTTTAAAAACTAAATTAAGGATTAATAATTCTCCCAACATAAGCAATTATAAATAATTAGTAAAAGTATAAAAATACAAAAGGTCTTTTTTACTTTATGAATAGTACACCAGGATAGCAACCACACCTGATATCTTGATATGGTACAAAGTCCTTGTCAACAAAGGTCTCATTAATTTTCTTAATTATGTCCATGCCTTCTGTCACCTCACCAAACACTGTATGAACACCATCAAGGTAATCTAGATTATCTCCTGTGGTAATAAGAAACTGAATAGAAAAACATAGAAAAATATACACATATATATATATATAATCTGTAATTCAAACTGAAATCAGTTTCAGACTGACAAAAATACACAAAAGCAATACTCTACATTCACTGCATGGATTCTTACCCACTTGGTACTAGTACTAATTAAAAAGTACAAGCTTATATGTAAAATATCAATACACACATAGATGCTTCCCTGATTCTTAAAAATACTTGGGCAAGGGGCACCTGGATGGCTCAGTGGGTTAAGACTCTGCCTTCAGCTCAGGTCATGATCCCAGGGTCCTGGGATCCAGCCCCACGTCGGGCTTTCTGCTCAGCGGGGAGCCTGCTTCCCTCTCTCTCTCTACCTGCCTCTCTGCCTACTTGTGATCTCTGTCTGTCAAATAAATAAATAAATAAATAAAATCTTTAAAAAAAAAAGTTTCCTTCTCTACAATAAAATAAAATAAAATACAGTACTTGGGCAAACCAAAGCTCAGTTTCTTCACATGTGAACTGTGAGGGGAAAAAAATGGGTTGTTGTCAGGATTAGACAATGAATGGAAGATTCTCAACATGATCTGTTTTGAAGTAATAAATACCAAAAGAAAACAGACCACAATGTGGACATTGATGATCCATGGATAGTAGAATGTGGATAATGTTATTTTTCTCCCATGTACTTTTCTCTATTTTCTGAACTCCTGACACTGGACATGACTTACATTTAAAAGAACAAAGTTCGGGTGACTGGGTGGCTCAATTGGTTAAGCATCTGACTCTTGATTTCAGCTCAGGCCATGATCTCAATGTTGTGAGATCGAGCCCTGAGTCAGACTCTGTGCTGGACATGGAGCCTGCATGGATTCTCTCTCTCCCTCTGACCCTCCCTCTCTAATAAAAAAAAATATAACTAACTAAATAAATTTTTTAAAAAGAACAAAGTAATTTCTTTAAAAGATTTTATTTGTAAGTAATCTCTACACCCAGCATGGGGCTCAAACTCACCCCCGAGGAGTCACACATTTTACGGACTGAGCCAGCTAGGCACCCAGCAAAATAACTTCTTTATATAGAAAAATATACAGTATATTTTTCTTCTAACAACTATCTTTGAAATTCTTTTTTTTTTTTTTTTAAGGATTTTATTTATTTGACAGACAGAGATCACAAGCAGGCAGAGAGGCAGGCAGAGAGAGAGGGGGAAGCAGGCTTCCCGCTGAGCAGAGAGCCTGATGTGGGGTTCGATCCCAAGTCCCTGAGATCATGACCTGAGCCGAACGCAGAGGCTTTAACCCACTGAGCCACCCAGGCGCCCCTAAAATTCTCTTCTTATTGGATAGTTTAAAAAGATACCTTGTGGCGCTTTCCAGTCCTTCATTTTATTTTATTTTTTTTTTAATATTTTATTTATTTATTTGACAGAGAGAGATCACAAGTAGGCAGAGAGGCAGGCAGAGAGAGAGAGAGAGGAGGAAGCAGGCTCCCTGCTGAGCAGAGAGCCCGATGCGGGACTCGATCCCAGGACCCTGAGATCATGACCTGAGCCGAAGGCAGCGGCTTAACCCACTGAGCCACCCAGGCGTCCCACCAGTCCTTCATTTTAAAACAAAACTCATCTTGGAGTGCCTGGGTGGCTCAGTCTCTGAGCCTTAAGTCTCTGCCTTCAGCTCAGGTCATGGTCCCAGGGTCCTGGGACTGAGCTCTGCATTGGGCTCCCTGCTCAGCAGGGAGTCTGCTGTCCCTTGCCCCTCCCCTTGCTCATGCTCTCTCTCTCTCAAATAAATAAAATCTTTAAAAAAATATTCTCTAGGGCGCCTGGGTGGCTCAGTGGGTTAAGCCGCTGCCTTCGGCTCAGGTCATGATCTCAGGGTCCTGGGATCGAGTCCCGCATCAGGCTCTCTGCTCAGCAGGGAGCCTGCTTCTTCCTCTCTCTCTCTGCCCGCCTCTCTGCCTACTTGTGATCTCTGTCTGTCAAATAAATAAATAAAATCTTTAAAAAAAAAAAAAAAAAAAAATTCTCTACATAAAAAAATAATAATAAAAATATTAAAAACTCATCTTCTTACTCATTTCCTAACCTGAGATCCATGTTGATCACTGCCATTGTTCACCATGGACACAGTGCCCTTCTTCTTGTGCTTAATTCTTGGCACTTTTTCAGCCTCGAAAAAGCTTGCTTGATCACCATACAGTTGACTGAAAATACATATAATAAAGTTATAAAATATAAGTACTCTCAACATGAAATGCAAAGTACTAGTAACAAGTAGGATTATCATTTCTTTTTAGAAATGCCACTATGATTAAAATACTTTTTTTTTTTTGCTATAGACATTTAGGGAGATTGAAAAAATAAACTATATTTGAATTGTATTTTAAAATGCAGATTGAAATATGTTAGGTAACACTGTTGAGACAATTCTATTTTTTCTCATTTAAAAAATAAAAGAACTCACCCAAAAACAGACTCTCCTCCACGACCAGTCCCTGTAGGATCACCAGTTTGTATGATAAAATCCCTCTGTAATAAATAGGATATTTAGTTAATTCACAGAGTTTGCTAAATGGTTCCAATAATATAGGACATGACTAATATCCACCAACTCACCTGTACATTATGAATAAGACAATAATTATAATACTTTATTTTGCACAACTTCAGGAAATTCAAGCAGGCTGAAAGAGAAGTAAATAGTAAATTTATCATAATTGTTCACAAAAACATTTTAAACCAAGTAAATGCACAGTTGGCATAATTTAATTTCTAAATTATCAAACAAATACCCCTAATGGTCAAATATCCTAAATCATAAAAAAGATGTAAGTGTACAAGAAGGCAATAAATTTTATATTTCAATATATTTATCTTTGTATTCTCTTTTTCTTAGGACTTCTTGGGCATCTGAACTAATACAGGAAACTGACAAGTATTTGGGATAGGCAACCATTTATTAATGGATTAGTTCTGCAAGAGAAAAAAAAACCCAAAGAGGATACTATAATGGAAAAGAATCTGAGTTTCTGAAAAGGGGTACAAATTATATAAACTAGAGAAAATCAAGTATCTGAGACCAATTTCTTAAATGACTAAATAGCTCCTCACAAAAATCCATATACTTATCATGTAGCAGCTTTCTCATATAAATGTACTCATTACTCAATAAATATTTACAGAGTCTCTTCTAGGTGCTTGGCACTGCTATCACAAATGCCATTAAACCACAGTCCCTCCCCTCAAGAAATTCATAGTCTAGTTGTACACTAACAAACTCTCCAAACACTAAGCTGGAAATCAGACAGAAAGACATATTAGGCTATCCAGAGTCCTTACACCCAAGAAAAAATAGTTACAAGACCAGATATATCTAATACCATCTGTGCCATTTATATAATAAAATGGTAAAAAGTGGTTTTTAAAAAGCCACAAGAGTTCAAAAGAGATTGTTTCTGGCCAGGGAAATTAGAAGACCTTAATTAATAACAATTAATAAGAAGCGCCACCTGAGAGGCTCAGTGGGTTGAGCCTCTGCCTTCGGCTCAGGTCATGATCTCAGGGTCCTGGGATCAAGGCCCGAATCGGGCTCCCTGCTCAGCAGATCCACCCCCCACCCCCCGGCCTGCTTACTTGTGATCTATCTCTGTCAAATAAATAAATAAATAAATAAGAACTTTAAAAAAAACCCCACAATTAATAAGAAGAGGCTTAAGGGGTGCCTGGATGGCTCAGTGGGTTAAGCCTCTGCCTTCAGCTCAGGTCATGATCTCAGGGTCCTGGGATCGAGCCCCATATGGGGCTCTCTGCTCAGTGGGGAGCCTGTTCACCCTCCCCCTGCCTACTTCTCTGCCTACTTGTGATCTCTGTCTGTCAAATAAATATATAAAATCTTTAAAAAGAGGCTTAAGGTGGGCATTAAAAGAACTACACAAGCCAAGAGTAGAGAGTGAACATTTCAAGTTGGGAAGACAGAATGAATAAGTCTGGATATGCAAATATAAATGTATTTTGAAGGGTCCAAAATACCAACCTAAGCTCTGTAACACTCTGATAATACAAAGTGATAGAGGGTAAATAGACCAGCAGGGCAAGACGGGCCCATGGTATTGAAAGTGCTTGAGTATCAGGATTTTTATTGTTTGCCTAGAAAAATACATTTCTGGGATTACTGTTTAATGCAAAAAAGTAGTTCTTTAACAAGAAAACAAAAATAATGGATCTAGGCAGTGATCATCAATGGCTGCCAAAATTTTTAAATGAAAAGCTAATGGGGACACTGCAACAGACACAATAGGTAGAAAAGCCTGAACTCACCAACCAATTTTAACTTCACAGGAAGAACCAAGCAGACATGATGTGCTTCCTGAATGTGATGCAGCTTAAGTGCAAAAGACCTTATATGAAAATATTCTTGCCAAAAACATTAAACCTGTACTTTATCAAGACTAGACTTAAGTGGCAATTATGAGAAACAGAATAGATAAAAATACATTTAAATATACAACAAGGATAAAATCAGTCAAATCCAAAATGAGGGAAATTCTATAAAATAAATCACTCGGATTCCTTCTCAAAAAAATTGATACGGTAGAGGTGCTGGGGTGGCTCAGTCAGTTAAGCCTCTGACTATTTCAGCTCAGGTCATGATCTCAGGGTCCTGGGATCGAGCCCTGTGATGGCTCCACTCAGAGTCTGCTTGTCCTTCTCCCTCTGCTCCTCTCCTGCTCATTCTCTCTTTCTCTCTCTCTCAAATAAATAAATAAACTTTAAAAAAAATGAAGTTGTTAAGGGAAAAATGGGGGTGGGGTGGGGAAGAATCTACAGATTAAAAGATATCAACCAATATAACATACATAAATCTAGATCTTGGCAGTTTCTTCTTTTTTTTTTTTCTTTTCAGCATAACAGAATTCATTGTTTTTACACCACACCCAGTGCTCCATGCAATACCTGCCCTCCATAATACCCACCACCAGGCTCCCCAACCTCCCACTCCCTGCCCCTTCAAAACCCTCAAGTTGTTTTTCAGAGTCCATAGTCTCTCATGGTTCATCTCCCCCTCCAATTTCCCTCAACTCCCTTCTCCTCTCCATCTCCCCATGTCCTCCATGCTATTTGTTATGCTCCACAAATAAGTGAAACCACATGATACTTGACTCTCTCTGCTTGACTTATTTCACTCAGCATAATCTCTTCTAGTCCCGTCCATGTTGCTACAAAAGTTGGGTATTCATCCTTTCTGATGGAGGCATAATACTCCATAGTGTATATGCACCACATCTTCCTTATCCATTCGTAGATACTGGCAGTTTCTTACAAAACTAAACACATTCTTACCATACAATTTAGCAATCTAGCAGATATACCTCTTGGTATTTACTCAAAGAAGATGAAAATGTATTTTCACACAAAAACCTGCACACATGTTTATAGCGGATTTGTTCACAATTGCCAAAATATGGGAACAACCAACTTGTCCTTCAGCAGGTGACTGAATAAATAATATGTGGTACAACCAGACAATGGAATATTATTATTTGTTACAAAAGAGAAATGAGCTATCAAGCCATGAAAAGACATGAAAGAACCTTAAATGTATACTACAAATTGAAAGAAACCAATCTGTAAAGACTACATACCGTATGATTCCATTCATGTAACATTCTGGAAAAAACCAAATCTATGGATATGGTAAAAGATCACTGGTTGCCAGGAGATGCAGAGAGATGTGCAAACAAATAGGGAGAGCATGATTTTTCTGTGTGATACTGTAATGGTGGATATATGCATATATATTTGTCCAAATCCATAGAATGTACAACACTTGGATTGTACCTCAGTGTAAACTACGGGTTATGACATGTCAGCATAGGTTCATCAAATGTACTACTGTAATGTGTGTACAGTATTACATAGTACAAATAATACAAATGTACAACAAAGGTACACTCTGGTGGGGGATATTGAAAATGGGGGAGGCTTCCCATACGTGGCAATAGGGGGTATACGGAAAATCTCTCTACATATCTTCCCTTCAGTTTTGCTATGAACCTTAAATTGCTCTAAAAAATAAAGTTTTTTAAAATAGGCAAAAGGGGTGGTAACCGGAGCATAATGATTAGAGAAACTGAATTACTGTCTTACACCCGAAACTAATGTAACATTATGTGCCAACTAAACTCAAACAGGTTTTAAAAAAAAAAAAGGCAAGGGGGAGTTCTATAGATCAAAAGATATTTAAGAGCTGTATCAGCCAATATAATAAATGAACCTTGTTTGGGTCCTTAAATTACCAAGTATTTTTTAAACACTTACGAGACAAAAGGGAAATATGAATAATACCAAAAAATTATTGCCAATTTTTTCAGATGTGAAAATGATTTGTGGTTATTTTTTTTAAAAGATTTTATTTATTTATTTGAGAGAGAGAGAGAATAAGAGAGAGAGAGAGCATGAGAAGGTGGAGGGTCAGAGGGAGAAGCAGACTCCCTGCTGTGCAGGGAGCCTGATGCAGGACTTGATCCCAAGAGCCGAAGGCAGTGGCTTAACTAACTGAGCCATTTGTGGTTATTTTTTTGATCACTTTTTAGAAATACAAACTGAAGTAACCACAGATTAAATAAGTCCCATGTAATGGATTTATTACCAAAGAATCCAGTATAAATGAAACAATATTGGTTATGTGCTGACAAGTTCATTAACTGGTCATTGGCACAGGAGGGCTCATTTTCATGACTCTTTCTTCTTCTTTATATAAGTTTTCTATAATAAAAAGTAAAAAAAATAAAAAAGGAAAGAAATGGAAGGGAGAGAGGAAGGGAGAGAGGAAGAAAATTAAATCTGGATATATTTACTATAAAGTGTAAGTAGTTATACATGTAAGTAAATATCCAGTCACAGGCTTACAAATACATACAAATGGGGTAGGCTTATGTTTTTAGTCTTCCAAACCACCTTTGAAGAATCGCTATTTGTCTATTCTGTCTGTGTGAACTAGGTAGGATAACCCTACCTCCCCTTTAGTTCCTCACAACCCTGGGGAAAGAGGCCCATTCATTTATCAGATGCTGTCCCACATAAAGAGAGTATCAAACAAATTCAAAGGAAAGGAAAACCAAGAGATGAAAAATACAATTGCCTATAATATCCTTTGAATCCCTGGATCCCACCATTCTTAAAGCCAAGCTTACCTCAGTAACAGGAAGCACTCAATCATTTTCTTTGTTTAAGCCAGTTTGAGTTTCTAACATCTGCACTGAGAATCCTAACTAATGAACACATTTATATACATTAGTCAATCAAGTAATGAGCCTTTAGTGTGTGCAAAGTGGCAGGCACTGCACCAGGCACTTAGCATTGAAAGACAAGGAAGGAAGGCATAGTCTCTGCCCTCTTGGAGTTTCCATTCTTGAGGGAAGACAAGATTTGCAAACGATTCCAGGATAACAGGTAAATGATACAACAAAATGTGTTACATGCTGTTTTAAAAGATCTCAGAGCAGAAGAAACAGACCTAATTCTGCCCAGGGACAAGGGAGAGCTTCACAGAAGAAATCATGCTTGATAAGCAGGAAGTTTGCCAAAAGGACAACAGTAGAAAGAAACATGGAAGTAGAAGCAACAGTACGAGAAAGGCATGGAAGTATAATTGAGCATGTAGTGTTGGGGGTGGGGGGTACAAATCAGTGTAGGACAGAGTGTAATATGGCAGAAGAACACTGTATGTTCTGTTTCATCCTCTTTGACAGACTACATGCCAGGGGGACAGGATCCTGATTGTAACTAATCTCTGTGGCCTCTAGTTTCTCCAGCTCTGACACTGTCTCCACACTGTTGCCTGTCATCTTTCTAGAACATATGTGCCATGCCTCAATCCTGCTTTTAAAAACCTTCAAAGATGCTAGCCATCAGTAGGGCACACAAGACTATTCACATCCACCTAACTAACATAACTTATACAACCAGATTCATACTTTGCCATTCCAGCTCATGTATCATTCTTTCAAGCCATACCAAAATACTTGCTGTTTCCAGAAAATTCCAAGAAAATTAAACAAACAAACAAAAAAACCGAACAAACAAAAAAAAAAACCACCCTCATTCCCACTCATCTTTGAAAGAGCTAGTTCAAGTGTTCTACTTTCTTGGCTTGCTTTGCTTGCTTTGCTTCTCCCCGCCTCCAACGGGGAAGAATTACTCCCTCCACTGGTTTCCATAGCAACTTACATTCTTCAACTACAACACTTACAATGGACACACAACACTTAAAGGGGCTCCCAGGTCTCTTTCTCCCAGTAGAAAATTAGACCGTCAAGGACAAGATGCCTATCCCAGAGCTTGGCACAGTCTCGCACAGCAGACGAGGAGTGTTTGCTAGGGCTCGGTGCACATCTCCGGACAGCCCTTCCTCCACCCAGGAGGGATGCTCACACTCACTGCTCCAAACACCATCCTTCCCGCTTCCATCAGGACTTACTGATTACACACCAAGGAATACAGGTTGTGTTCCTCTCACGAGTAAAGCTCAATAAATAGCCACAAAAGCTATGCGCATAGTATATGCAGCCGGCATTTCCACCCCCCTCCCCGCACACACAAGCACACATCACAGGCATTTAATGCCACAAGCACCCGCCACCCGATCGGCTCGCCCCAGATACAGGAGAGAGGCTGCTCCTCACAAAAACTTTTCTTCGAACCACGGCCCGCTAATAAAATAGCCCTGTCGTGGGACCAGTAGCCCAGAAGCTCGAACCCAGTCAAGGGGACCCGGCAGCGAAGAAACAGTGAGGAAAGGAGATCGGGGCCAGGGCCAGACGGGACCGGGGCCCGGGTCTCACCGCGCGGCCGCTCCTCAGTGTACAGATCGATGACGACGTCGCCCAAAGTTGTCTCCAGCAAAACCGCCATGGCGCCCGCTCCTCCTCCGCAACGAGCCGCGGGTGTGACAGGCGCAGCCCGTCGTGGATCTACGCCTCACGTCACTCACGGCGCGACGCCTTTTACGTCATCCCTCCGGCGACGACCCTCCGGTAGCGGTCGGTATGGTCAGCGCCTGGCCCTCACTGGGCTGGAGTGGTGACCGTGTGTCCCGCCTCCGACGCGGCCCGTTTGAAAATCCTGATTCTTCCAGGGCAACTGGCGCAGAAGCCTGTAGCTCAAAAGGACTTTTGTAAAGGGTTTTGTGTCCACTTCAAGAACGGGGGCACCTTCGAGCGGCCCTTTTTTCTCTCTGCTCCTTGGGGAGCATTGAGAGCGACCGCGGCGCCTGCTTCTCCCACGTTATTATTGGGACGACTACTCTGGATTTCGTAATCAGGGATTTTCGTCGTCCTGAATCAAAACCTTTAGGCCTTGAATGTACAGTTTGTTACCGAGAAAGGTGACTAACAGGGAATTCCGTGGCTGGTCGTGCCCAGGATAGAAGCTCTGCTCACAGTAACAGCGACTGGTCCTTAGAGCAACAAGCTAAAAAACAGTAGGCTTCAGCCCCAAATCATTACTGGTTTTATCAGTAATCTTTAACTTTGAAGACTTAAAAAAACGATTTTTGGCCTCTGTTGAGGATTTCCACGCGAAGTTTATCCTCCCCCCACCACCACCACCATTTCGGACAAAACATCACTTTTGTACCATTTTGTACAATTATAGCTTCCAATTACTTAACATCTGACTAAAACCCAACGTTTTTATAATGGTCTGCAAGGCCTTACATGATACTCTCGCTGCCTATCTACATGTCCTCTCTCTTACTGAAGCCACACTACATTTTTGCTATTCTTTGAGCACTGTTGGCCACACTTCCGCCTCTGGGCCTTTGGGCTGGCTGCCCACTCTGGTTACAACCCTCTTCCTCTAGATATTTTCATGGCTCTCCTTCAGCTCCTTTTGGTCTTTTGCTCACTTATCACCTCTCAGTGAAGCCTTGCCTGACTACCATAATTAAAATTAAGCCCACATACATCCACATTTGTTTTTCTGCATAAAGCCTTTTCCACATGGCTCTTTATTAGCTAACATGCTATTTATGAATTTGTTTATGGTAAATATGAATATATTTTTATATTACTAAAATGTAAGCGCTAGAAGGCTAGAGCCAATTTTGCAAGTTTTATTTATTGCTGTATCCCTAGTGTCTATGACAGCCTGCCACATAATGGTTGAGTAAATTTTAGTTGAGTGAATTAATGAATATTAGCAATTAATTAAAGAAATGCATATTAAAATAACAATGAGATTGTTTATGGGAATATAAAATGGTAGAGCTATTTTGGACAGTGCATAGAACTCCAGTCAGAATGGCTGAAATTAACAAGTTAGGAAAGGACAGATGTTGGTGAGGATGTGGAGAAAGGAGGACCCTCCTACACTGTTGGCGGAAATGCAAGCTGGTGCAGCCACTCTGGAAAAAAGTATGAAGGCTTCTCAAAAAGTTTAAAATAGAGCTACCCTAGGACCCAGCAATTGCACTACTGGGGATTTACCCCAAAGACACAAATATAGTGATCCGAAGGGGCACAGGTACCCCATCGTTTATAGCAGCAATGTCCACAATAGCCAAACTATGGAAAGAGCCTAAATGTCCATTGACAGATGTATGGATAGAGAAGATGTGGTATAGGGGGAATATGCAGCCATCAAAAAATTGAAATCTTGCCATTTGCAATGACGTGGATAGAACTAGAGGATATTGTGCTAAGCGAAATAAGTCAACAGAGAAAGACAGTTATCATACGATCTCACTGATTTGGAATTTAAGAAACAAAACAGGATCATAGGGGAAAGAAAAGAAAAATAAAACAAGATGAAATCAGAGAGGGAGGCAAATCATAAGAGGCTCTAAATCATAGAAAACAGACAGAGTTGCTGGAGAGGAGAAGGTGAGGGGATGGGGGAACTGGGTGATTCACATTCAGGAGGGCATGTGACGTAATGAGCACTGGGAATTATATACGACTGATGAATCACTGAACTCTACCTCTGAAACTAACAATACACTATATGTTAATTGAATTTATTTATTTTTAATAATTTATTTATTTATTTGAAAGAGAGAGAGAGGAAGGGAGCACAAGCAGAGGGAGAGGCAGAGGAAGAGAGAGAAGCAGCCTCTCTGGCTGCTCCAGCTGAGCTGGGAGCCCGATGATGCAGGGTTTGATCCCAGAACCCTGGGATCATGACCTGAGCCCAAGACAGAAGCTTAACCAACTGAGCAACCCACGCACAATTAATTGAGTCTAAATTTTTAAAAATTCTGTGTATGGTCATAAGACATAGATCAAGAGAAAGAGAAGATTTGGAAAAATTAAATATTTTTTAAAGTCAAATTTGGACTATTCAAAGAGAATGAGAAATTGACATAATAAATATGAGGAATGATTTCACATATAAAGTGATTCACTAATCACTATAAATGATATGACCAGACTCTTTTGCAAACTCCAGGCCTAGGTGTGATATCTTAAGCCTAAGATAGAATACCTTATTTATTTTTCAGTGTGCAATTTGCTATATCTTCAAATTATGTTATACTGAATATATATACATACATAGACACAACAATATATCACTAAATATCAAATATTCTACCTTCATGGGGAAAATATTTCATGATGTTATATAGTTCATGCTTATCAGCATCTTATTACATTTTAAATTCTAATGGTATAAATACTTACGTGGTTTATACAGTAGATACATAGGTGAAAAGAAACGAGATACATCCTTCACAATTCTACCAAATGTAACTACTAAAGTAGATTCAGTCTAGAGAAAAGATTAGTAAATGTGTATTGCCTTCCGAATATCACCATCATCAACCATTACAACCAATTTCTCTGTTGACATCATTTCATATATTAATCTGAACAACCACATTCAAATGTCTGTAGCTTTACTAAAATTGCCAAAGGTAAAATCCCGATTTTAAATGACTAAATGTATGAACAACAAAAACACATATTTATGATCATATATAATATTATTTTTTGCAGAAGCATTCATGTGTTTGACAAGTCCAGCATGGTTTTCTTTACTCAACTTCTGTTTCTTTTCATGCCGTTTCCCCTCACACCTCACACCCTGAGGAATCTCAGATTGGTGAACTAAGATTCATCCTAGTCACTGTTGTCATTACATTTACAGTAAGATGTCTGGGACAGTGGCAGTCCAAGGGCTAGAGACCATTTCTGGCTGGCTGGAAAGCAGGACATTTTGCCCTTGTTGGAAGCAATCTTTAGCTGCTTCTTCATCTGCCTGTCCTTGTCAAGGACTTCAACCACTTTTTCTTTGTTGTGATTATTTTAGCATTGACGTTTTCCATAGGTGTTAGTATGGTGTTTTAAAATGTGGGCTTTATTATTATGCATGTACAGTAAAGCCAACAGGTCAGGAGATGACTGCCATTGAAAAGATAGTTTGTTATTCACAATGGGTTTGGGGGCACACACCATGCCATGCAGGACCAAATAGAAAAAGTACAAGGGTTGGTCAGGATGTTGAAGGAGCCAAGAGAAAACTATAGGCAGGAGTCCTTTTCCTGGTTTCTATGGGGAAAGTGAGACAAAGTAGGATAAACAGGTTTAGAATTGGCTAGTGTGAACAATTTCGGTGGGCTCTGGGGTATATAGGCTATCTCTAGTTGTCTTGTACCTGGTCCTGGGATGATTAGGACAGAGGAATATTGCTTCCTTGACTGTAAAAGCCTGATAGAAGAAGAAGAGATTCAAAATGTAGGCTCTGGATTGATTGTTTTGCATATAAAAGGCATGCTGTGAATTAATAGAAAATATATATTGGTCTTTGCCCCCAGTTCCTACCATGGAGATCCTGAAACCCTGTTAATTTCCTTAATGATACAAACACTAGGAGCATCTCTTGTTTTGAAATTGTTTTCTCTCTGGAGAGAAAAAAAATTGATTGTTTTCTCTCTGGGACACCTGGGTGGCTCAGTGGGTTAAAGCCTCTGTCTTCGGTTCAGGTCATGGTCCCCGGGTCCTGGGATGGAGCCCCGCATTGGGCTCTCTGTTCAGCAGGGAGCCTGCCTCTCTGCCTACTTGTGTTCTCTGTCTGTGAAATAAATAAATAAAATCTTTTAAAAATATATGAGAAAAAGATTGGACTCTCTTTTTTTAAAGTAAGTCCTAGTCCCAATGTGGGGCTTCAACTCATAACCCCAAGATTGAGAGTCATATTCTCTACCAACTCAACAGTCAGGCACCCCTAATATTGGTCTTCAATTTTGTTTCAGAAGCTCTTGTGATCTCATGGGTAATAAGAGTGTCTTTTGTTCTACTGAGCTAATTCTGGGTGGGTTTCTGGCTGGCTCCTGGATGAGGACTGGTCACCAGAAAGACCAGGATGTGGCTTAGAATTTTCAGCCCTGTCCCTCATTCTCTTGACATGACACAAGAGCTGAAAATGGAGTTAATGATTGATGATGCCTCCATTAAAATCTCCTAAGTACAGGGTACAGAGAGCTTCAAGGCTGGTGAATAGGGGGAGGTGCTAGGAGTATGGTATGCCTGGAGAGGGCATGGAAGCTCTGCCCTCTCCCACATACCTTACCTATGCGTGTCTTTCCAACCGTTCATCTGTATCTTCTATTATATCCTTTAACAAATGGGGAAACCTAAGTGTTTCCCTGAGATCTGTGAGTTGCTCTAGCAAATTAATCCAGTCCTTGGAGGGGGTCATTGGAACCTCTGCTCTGTAGCTGATTGGTCAGAAGTACAGGTAATAACCTGGGCTTGCAACTGGCATCTGAAGTGTGTGTGGGTGAGAGTAGGTTGGGGCTGTCTCAGGGGAGCCCCGATCCTGTGGGATCTGATGCAATCTCTAGGGAGATAATATCAGAATTGAATTAAATTGTAGGACACTTAGTTGGTGTGGACAAGAACTGCCACTGGTATGTGCCAAAACCTCCAACAAACTCCAACTCTAGCAGGCTTTTTTACTGTTTTTTGTCCACAGCCTTCCTGGGGCTCAGAGCTAGCCATGGAGACAAATGGAAAGATAATGGATCATCAGACCATGGGGCAGAATCTATTGGGAAACAAGCTACTTCACTTTCCCTGTCTACTTTTTCATATAAATGTACTTTAGAATCTTATACATATTACTGATTCAAATTATGCAGATCCACATGTCATGTGTTCTGATCTCCAGATTCGTTTTTAATTCCAGAAGTCTGAAATAGAGTGAAAACCAGGTGGTTGTAGTTGGAACCCAAGAGTGGGTGGAACTTCACTGCAGAAACCACTTGCAGGTTAATAACGTTATTGCGAATCTCACAGTAGGCAAGGAGCTAGTTGATTTTTGCAGTATACCCTACAAAGATTTTATAATTACCCTAGCTAGAAAAGCAGACATGGGGAGAGGGGTTGATAAAGAAGAAGGGCTAAGAGGGATACATAGATTTGTGTTGTTTCCATGTCAAAAGTTAAAAAAAGGCTGAATGTTTCTTATTCTGCCTTGAATGGCAATGTCTCCAAGTTCTCAATCAATATTCAATCCTATTAATCTGAAATATCTTCCTTGGCATTTTCTGCTTTAGAGAGTTTCATAAAATATTTCTTAACAATATCAAAGTGGGAGGGAGTCTATCATCTTCATTTTGTAGATAAAGGAGATTAAGGAACTTAATAGAAAAGCCCCGAGAGCTCAGGTGGAGAGTGCTGTTACCACGGCGTCTGCAGGGATCCGCTGAATGTTGAACCTTTGATGCGTGGTTGACCCTCCACCCTAACACAATAAATCACTTGGGGGACTACGGATGCCAGAACAGCAGCCCAGACTAACTAAATCAGAAACTCGGGTGCCCCGTAAGACCCCACAATCAGTAATTTTTAAAAACTTCCCAGGCAATTCCCATGTGCAGTCATGGGTGAGAACTACTGATTTAATAAAATTCCCCCTCGTGACATATTCCCCCTCATGACAATTCTGCGACATTATCATTACTTCAGTTTATACATATGTGAAATATGCACACGCAGAGCTATAGCTATTTCCTTACGTATATATACTAGTCTCGTTAGTATATACTAATTTTAAAATCATGTCAATGAAAACATTTTCACTCCCTCGGATCAGCAGTTCTTCTAATTCGGCCCGCCAGTCCGAAGACCCACTAGGACCTTCCCCCGGTTGACTCCACCCACCCTCCCGACGTTTCGCGGAGGCGCGCATGCGCAGTCTGCTTTCCCCGTCCGGGGCGGTCCGCTGCCACCCGCAAGTTCCCGGGCTCTTCTCGCCGCCCCCCCCCCCCGCTCCGTCCCGCCTCCCAGGGTCCCGCCTCCCAGGGTCCCGCCTCCCAGGGTCCCGCCCCGCGGTAGCCTCGCCCCACCCTCGCCCCGCCCCCGCCCCGCTCCTGGGGCTGGCTCGGCCCTCAACTCCCGGCCGTCCGCCGCCGCTGGCCTGTCCAAAATGGAGGGTTCTCCGCCGGCGTCGTTTGCCCTCCGGCTGCTCCTGCTCTCGGTGTTGCCGGCCGCCGGGTGGCTGAGGACAGCTACTCAGGAGCTGCCACTGCCGCCCCAAGCCCCGCAGGTAGGGCAGGGCGGGCGCGGCTCGGCCGCTCCTTCGCACGGACCCTCCGGGGAGGCCCGGGCCGGAGCCGTAGGACGTCGGTGTCCGCATCGACTCTTCTTGCCACCGGCCGGCGGGCCAGGGGAAGGGGTCCGGGCGTCCAAGAGAGGAGTGGGGAGAAGCATCCAAGGAAATGGGGGCAGCCTGGGAAACGGCAGCGAGAGAGCGAAAAGGGTTACTTAATGTGTGATTAAGCCCAGTGCCGCCAAACTTGGGGATTCTTAGGGCAGTCCCAGCCGTTGCCCGCCGGAGGGGATTTTGCCGTCGAAAGTACGCGATCACAAGGGCTCCCAGCCTTGTGTAATGGCGCCTTCCTGGGGTAGAGCCGGCACTGGGGCCGCTCAGTGTTCGGGAAACGTCGAAGTGGCTGGGAGAGAGGACAAGAGCGATTCCAGGCCACCTGTCTGCTCCCGCGGCGGCGGGAAGCACTGCCTTCCTCCGCGGCGTGCAGGGCTCCGGGATGCGCCTACTCCGGGTCCCAGCCGCACCAGCATCCACTCGGAGCAGGCTGGAGACTCACTGATCCCATGCCTTTCGGGTAGGGCCCAGGAATCATTGTCGTCGGTAAGCCCCCCAGGCTGATTGTGAAGCAGTTGAAATTGGATAACCACTGCGCCCTGGTACTGGAGGGTGGTTGGTTTTTCTTGCTTTCGCGGGGCAGTCATGTTGAAATAAACCAGTATTTGCCGTTCATCGATTGAATGTATGGTTGGGAAAAGTTTGAAGATTTTAAAATGGGAGTTTTCCCAGAATGAGAAGAAACAATATAGGTATACTTTTTCTTACCGCTCAAGACTTGAATACTCTAAATTCAGGGGTGACTTACAGCATAAATATCACTTCAAAAAAAAATTTTTTTTTTTTTTTACTTTGAATGACATTATTTTCTCTCTGAGAAGAAAAATAAGGAGCATATCTCACTTTCAGTTCTGTTGGGGCATTTCGGGAAGGCACAACAATGCAAGCCCTAAGAACCACTTGTATATAAAATTGTATATGGATCACAGTGCAACCGGTCAAAAATATGAATGTGATCGCTGAGCACCAAGACACCAAATAAAAATGAAATGATTCTTAAAGTCCTGGAATTCCACTGTTTTCAAAAGTTTTTTCCCCCATTTAAAAAAAAGATTTTATTTATTCATTTGACAGACAGAGATCACAAGTAGGCAGAGAGTGAGGGGGAAGTAAGCTCTTGGCTGAGCGGAGAGCCCGATGCGGGACTAGATCCCAGTACCCTGAGACCCTGACCTGAGCGGAAGGCAGAGGCTTTAACCCACTGAGCTACCCAGGCCCCCCTGTTTTCCAAATTTTAAAGCTTCATCATAGTCCCTTGTGAATCCAAGGATACTTAAGTCTGTCCCCATATAGTCTGAGAAAAATGCATTTTGACTGCAAGCTGAAAGTACATTGCAATGTGAGCTTAATGAGCTCATCATTTTAGTTCTCCCTTTTTATGCCATCCTTCCACTTTTGAAAAGTCCAGATCTAAACTCAGAATTTCATAGATGAAAGAATGCTGAGCAGGGAGAGGGAGAATCGCATTCCCTGGAAACGTTTATATGGGAAACTGAAGCCTCTTGATCTAAATTGTTCAATGTTTTATTTTTTAAATTTTCCTTCCTTTCTTTTTCCTTTTTTAATGTTTAAGCCCTAGTGCAGGAGGACTTGAACTCAAGACCCTGAGATCAAGACCTTAGCTGAGACCAAGAGTTTGACCCTTAACCGACTGAGCCACCCAAGCAACCCTATTTCAAATATACAGAACATTTGAAAGAATGTTGTGGTGGCCACCAGATTAGATGAGGTCTGTCCAGTAGACTTTGGTATAATGATGGTGTTTGCTCTGTCCATTACAGTTGCCACTAGACTACTGTGGTTAGTGAGTGCTTGAAATGTGGCTGACCAGGGCGATTGAGTAACTAAGTTTTTAAATTTTAATTTTTTTAAAAAGATTTTATTTATTTATAATAAATATAGGCAGAGAGGCAGGCAGAGAGAGAGAGAGGAGGAAGCAGGCTCCCCGCTGAGCAGAGAGCCTGATGCGGGACTTGATCCCAGGACCCTGAGATCATGACCTGAGCCGAAGGCAGCAGCTTAACCCACTGAGCCACCCAGGCGCCCTAAATTTTAATTTTAATTAAATGTAAATAGCCACATGTGATTATTGGGTACATACTATATTGAATAGCACAAACTTAGGCCAACGTTAACATTTTATTATACTTTATGCTTTATCATGTATCTGCTCATCTGTTCATTTTTGGGTCTAACCTGATGTGAATATAAGAAAACTGAAAGGAAAATTCCCTCTATATCCCCTCAGTATGCAGAGCTACTGGATTATAGGCATTTTTCTGTTTTGTTTACATGTGCAATTGTTAGAAGTTGAGGTTACACAGATTGTAAAATAATGCAAATTTTTATAGTACATGCTTCTAATATTAAAATAATTTTGTCACCAAGGAGAGGCATCCAGAAGACACATACTTTCTTATATGTGTAAATATTTATTTCATATATTTCCCTGAGACTTAATTCATTTATTTTAAATGAGGTATCTATTACCTTTGTCCTTAGGAAGCTATGTGTACCAGCTGGGCATCTTGTGAGTGAAGGAATTAGAAGAATTGAAAATGGGTGGGTAGAAACTTCAGTTCTGCCACCCACTCTTTAAGTCTCTGCCATCCTGGCTCACAAGCTTGAACTTCCAGTTCAGTCAGAGGTTCTCAGAGCAAGAAATAGGACCTATCTCTGAACTTGGGCTCAGAAGGCAGTAAGGGACCCGGGTCACCTCTGAAATGAAATCATTCAGAAGACTAAAAAATTTAATTGAATTTGGTTCTTGCAAAATACAGCAGGATAGTGTCTGTTAATTGTCTTTTACAAACCCCAGATTTTACTAGGCAAGTGATCTATGTAAGTGCAATAAATTACTAACAAAATAGTGTATGTTCACTACTGAAAGGCAGAAGCTATGAAAAGGTTTCTTAGAATGCTATCATTGGAGGGTTCTCCCAGGGCTATTAGAAGAACAATAGAGTGTATAGTTGACAGATCCTCTAGTTTGAAAAGAGGAATTTTTGGCTGGGATTAGAACACAAAAACTATAACCACCAGTTTGATGACTTACTGAGTGTTGGTTTGTTCTAGAGATGGGTGTATTGGTTCTGGCCCGTGCTTAGTTCTAGATTAGGATGGACCCGGAGAAAGCCAGGCTGGTTCTGAAGCTTCGTAGGCCCCCATGTAGGTTGGCAAGTGTACCAAATGTATGGTATGGACTTTCCATGCTAGAGTTCTGTTCCTTGAGTATAATCACGTCAACCTCACACAGGTGCTTCAGTCTCATTCTCTCATTTGTTGGAAGTGTATAAAGTATTAGAGATAGTCATGGTGCCAAGAGATACTCTTGTATATTATTTTGATTATGAATAATTTTCCTATTTTCAAAGAATACCCCCTGGAAAAAAATATTTTTTATTCTAGATAACAGTGCCTAACTGTGAGTCAACTTAGGGAAGGATTTGTTTTTCAAATGACAAATTGTGAACCCTGTGAGTATTGGTGAATACTTATTAAAATAGTGCTTTCTTCTCTTTAGAAAGCATGTCATTAATAAACTTAAATATTTGAGTAACTGCTTTTGAGCATTTAGTGCCTCTCAAGGATTGTGAACAGTACATACTTGTCCACGGGCACAAGGGGTCCTATTTCAGAGGGGTTAAAGCAGAGGTGCCTGGCTGGCTGTAGTAGGAACACGTGGCCTTTAAGTTTGAGCCTCACGTTGAGTGTAGAGATTACTAGGAAAAAAATAAAGGAAAAAAAAAAAGAAGGGGGCGTCTGAGTGGCTTAGATGGCAAGTGTCTGTCTTCAGCTCAGGTCTTGATCGCAAGTGCTGGGATTGAACCCCACATCACATCCTGCTCCCTGCTCAGTGGGAAGCCTGTTTCTCCCTCTCCCACGCCCCTGCTTGTGTTCCCTCTCTTGCTGTCTCTCTTTCTCTGTCGAATAAATAAATTAAAATGAAATCTTAAAAAGAAAAAGGTTTAGAGCAGTTTTGTTTATGAAAATGAGAACGTTGGAAATGACTCAAATGTCCATGGATAATGGAACAAATAAGTAAATTGGTAATCATATGATGGGCTTTTACACAGCACTGGAAATAAATGTCTTCAGCTGCATGCATCGAAATTTTAAATAAAAGAAGTTCCAGAAGAATCCGTACAAAATTGTTCCACTTACATAAAGCCTAGAAACACATAGAACTAAACAACATATTGTTTGGAGAGAGACAAGCACAATAAAACCATAAAGAAAAGCAAGAAGTGATGAAAATGTGGGAACAGGACAGAGAAGGTCACGCAGGAGACTTAAAAGGTGTAGACGATACTCTGGTTTTTAACCTCAGTAGTAGGTACATGAGTGTTAAGTTTTTCTCTTGAACTTTCCATTTGCATATTATATACTCATAAATGTGACATTTCATAATTAAGTGGAAAAAATACAGATTAGGAGAAGGTGGAATTGTGAATAAGGGCATAATAAAGGCTGTAAAAATAAAAATGCTGGGCTTTAAAAAATGTTCTTTTGATGTTTTGAGTGATTATACTAAATATAGTTGAGGGGAAAAGAAAGAATTGAAGGGCGCCTGGGTGGCTTAGTGGTTTAAAGCCTCTGCCTTCAGCTCGGTCATGGTCCCAGAGTCCTGGGATCGAGCCCCGCATCGAGCCCCGCATCGAGCTCTCTGCTCAGCAGGGAGTCTGCTTCCCTTCCTCTCTCTGCCTGCCTCTCTGCCTACTTGTGATCTGTCAAATAAATAAATAAAATCTTTAAAAAAAAAAAGAAAAAAAGAATTGAGCTATTCTTGCTTGGTGAAATGCATATCTATTCACTTCATGTATGTTTTACAGGACAACATCAGAATTAACGTAACTACCCTGAAAGATGATGGGGAGGTATCCAAAGAACAGGTTTGTCTCCTTTTGATTATGTTTTAGTATCACTGAGCTAAGTCGTAGGCAGCCTCTTATTATTTTTCCCTGCACGTCTAATTTAGTTAGATAATGTATTTTTTACATGAAGAATTTGTCATCATTTATAAACCATTGGAATTAATGTATATGCTGCTTTATTTTAAGGTTGTTCTTAACATAACCTATGAGAGTGGACAGGTATATGTAAATGACTTCCCTGTAAATAGTGGTGTAACCCGAATAAGCTGTCAGACTTTGATAGGTGAGTACTACTAAATTATTTCCATAATTTTTCTGTTTTTAGTAATACTAAATTTGTGAAACACGGTTTTTTTTGTGATGTATTTTCATTTTAAATTAATAATATACATCATTACTGGAGCATATAATAACACTAATGTGTTTAAAATTCAAATCCTACTTTATTTTGGTTATTCCTGGCATATTCACATTTCTTTCTCATGAGATTGTTGTTGTCCAGAGCTGCATTTCTGGTTGGTTGATACTAATGTAAGAATATAAAGAGGGGTAATAAGTGGAGATTTACAAGTAAGAGGCAAAATCTTGAAGGAGTGCTTATCACAGTGTGGAGAAAATAAAGAGAAAAATGAATTGTTGCTCTAATTCTCTGGTAGCTTCTACCCTTATGTCCAGATAATTTTTTTTTTAAGATTTTATTTATTTATTTGACAGAGAGAGATCACAAGTAGATGGAGAGGCAGGCAGAGAGAGAGGGGGAAGCAATGTGGAGCTCAATCCCAGGACCCTGGGATCATGACCTGAGCCAAAGGCAGTGGCTTAACCCACTGAGCCACCCAGGCGCCCCTCAGATAATATTTTTTTAATCTTTTAAAATCTTGGGTTGTTTAAAGACAAGCAGATATGTTGTACCACAGTATTTGAAGGAAATAAGGAATATGAGAAATATCTACAGTAGTCTTACTACCTGTTTTAATATATGCATTTAAGGCAGTAAATTTTTCTCTAAATAATTGTATTTTGTACTTAATTTGTTATGTACTTTTATAGTCATTTGGCTTACAGTGTTTTCCAGTTTTTTGTAGTGAGAGTCCCTTGTCCTGTGGGTCATTTAGAAGTTACAGTGCTTAATTCCTAAACATTTTGGAACTTTTTACTGTTTCCACCTCTGTCATCAGAGGTGCACGGTGTATAATTTTAACCTCTGAAATCAGAGACTTGCTTTGTGGCTTGGCAGATAGTCGGTTTTAGGAAATGGTGATGTCCAGGTGTCCTTGAAAGGAAAGTACATCATATGATTACTTGGATATGGTGTTCTACATATGTTGGGTGAAATTTTTTGTTAATTGTATTGTTCAGTCTGTTAGGGAAGTACTGATTTTTGTTCATTTGTTTTCTCTGTCAGTTACTGAGAATGTATGTTAAATCTCCACTATGTAGATTTGTCTGTTCTCCCAGCTGTGTCAATTTTTCCTTTCTGTCTTTTGACACAACATTACCAAATGCATACAGATTTGAAGTAGTATGTCTTCCTTGTAGGTTGACTTTTTTATCATTATAAAATGTCTTTATCTCTAGTGATACTTTTGCCTTTAAGTCAACTTTATCTATATATTTTTTTTTAATTTATTTTTTATTTATTTTCAGCATAACAGTATTCATTATTTTTGCACCACACCCAGTGCTCCATCCGTGCCCTCCATAATACCCACCACCTGGTACCCCCAACCTCCCACCCCCCCACCCCTTCAGAACCCTCAGATTGTTTTTCAGAGTCCATAGTCTCTCATGGTTCACCTCCCTATCTATATTATTTTAACAGCAATTGCTTTTTGGCCTGGCAGGTGGGAGGAAGATGGATTGTGTGGTAGCTTTCTATTTTTTTTTTCAGTCTTTCTGGGTCCTTACAATTCAAGTGAATCTCTAGTAAGCAGCATATACTGATCTTATTTTAAATCAATCTGTCAATCCATCTTTTATTTGGGATTTTGATTTATTTTTATTAATGTTATAACTAATATATTTGGATTTAAATCTTTCTTTAATTTAAATCTTTAATCTGAGGGGCGCCTGGGTGGCTCAGTGGGTTAAAGCCTCTGCCTTCGGCTCAGGTCATGATCCCGGAGTCCTGGGATCGAGTCCCACATCAGGCTCTCTGCTCGGCAGGGAGCCTGCTTCCCCCTCTCTCTCTGCCTGGCTCTCTGCCTACTTGTGATCTCTGTCTGTCAAATAAATAAATAAAATCTTAAAAAAAAAAAAATCTTTAATCTGAATCATTTGTTTCCTGTTTGTGTCCCACCTATTCCATGTCCCTTTTTCTTCTCCTTTTGGCCCTCTTCTGGGTTTTTTATTTTTTCTTTCATCATTTCCCTCTATCTTGTTGGTTTTATATTATTTTCCTGTTTTTTAATGGTTACCTCTGAGATCAATAAACTAGTATTTTTATCACTTCTCAAACAAAGCAAGAACCTCAGAACATGGAAACTCCATTTATTCCCTTTCTACATTTTTGCTGTTACTGTCATACATTTTACCTCTTTATGTTCTTAAATCTTTATATTATACATCATGCCCATGATTATACAACATAATTGTTCTTACTATTTTGTGTAGTCCAGTAATGACTTATGTTTACCTCAGTGGTTGCCCTTTCCATCTCTCTTCATTCCTTCCTGAGTGAAGAAATGATGAAGGGGAACAAGAAACACACACATATACGCTCAAAACCCACACTCAGGGCACCTGGGTGTCTCAGTGGGTTAGGCTGCTGCCTTCGGCTCGGGTCATGATCCCAGGGTCCTGGGATTGAGTCCCACATCGGGCTCCCTGCTCAGCGGGGAGCCTGCTTCTCCCCCCACCTCCAGCCAGCCTCTCTGCCTACTTGTGATCTCTGTCTGTCAAATAAATAAATAAAATCTTAAAAAAAAAAACACCAAAAAACCCCACACTCACTTAGTGTATATGTGTTTCATGTTCCCCTCAGGGCTCATTTTTCCCCTGCCTAAAAAATTCCCCTTAGTAGGGGATCAAGAAATCCCCTTAGTGCAGATTTGTTAGCCATGAACTATGTGAGCTTTTATTTGAAAACATCTTTACTTTGCCTGCATTTTAGGAGGATCTTTTTACTGGATGGGGAAACAGAGGATAGTACTTCATAGGTTAGCATTTTAAAGACCAGTTTCATAGTCTTCTCACTTCTGGAGTTTCTGTTGAGAATGTCAGGCTCATTGCTCCAGGATGGATAATAAGGTTTTGTTTTGTTTTCCTGGCTGCCTTTAATATTTTTTTCTTAGTCTTTGGTTTTCAGTAGTTTTACTGTGATGTACCCAGGTGTAGGGTTCTTTAATCTGTGACTTCCTGTCTTTTTGGGAAAATTTTTGAGCATTTTCTTTTCAAAAAGTACTATAAGTCCTCCTCCTTATTCCCTTCTTGCTTTTCATACATGTATGTTTGACTCTTTCATAAAGTTCCATATAGATTTTATACTGTTTTCTGTTTTTTTCTATCCTTCTTTTATTTTCATTCTCCCCGCACACTAATTCATTAGCTCTGCCTAATTGAGTTATCTTCATTTACTGGACTTTACATCTAGTATGTCCATTTTATTCTTTCAAAAAATTTTTTTTCATTTTTCTTTTCTTTTCCATCTCCTGCTCAGGCCCTGGATACTGGCCCAACTCTTCCCCCCTCTCACCCCGATTTTTAAAAAAATTTTATATATATATATTTTTTTCCCTAGATTTTTTAATTTATTCACTTGTCAGAAATCACAAGTAGGCAGAGAGGCAGGCAGAGGGAGAGGGGGGAAGTAGGCTCCCCGCTGAGCAGAGAGCCCGATGCGGGACTTGATCCCAGGACCCTGAGATCATGACCTGAGCCAAAGGCAGAGGCTTAACCCACTGAGCCACCCAGGCACCCTAATTTTATATTTTTAATTTTGATTTTAGTAGCTTGCACTTACCTGGTGAAATTATTCATTTTACCACCTATTTTCTTTTATTTAAAGATTATTTCTTTATTTTAGAGTATGCATGAGCAGTGGGGCAGCAGGCGGGGTGGGGGGCGTTCCTGGTCTGAGGGGCAGAGGGAGGAGGGAGAGAGTCTCAAGCAGACTGCACTGTACGGGAGCCCAACACTGGGGGCTGGATCCCACAACCACGAGATCACCACCTGAGCTGAAACCAAGAGTTGGGTGCCCAACAGACTGCACCACCCAGGCACCCATAATTTCTTTTCCTTCTTTCCTTTCTTTTTTTTTTTTTTTTTTTTAGATTTGATTTACTTGAGAGAGAGCACGAGCAAGGGGAGGGGCAGAAGGAGAAGCAGAATCAAACTCCCTACCTAGCAGGAAGGGAGATCCTGAGATCATGACCTGAGTCTAAGGTAGATGCTTCATTGAGTCAGCCACCCAGGCACCCCTATCATCTATTTTATTGAACCTATTACTTTCAGTAACTTTATTTATTTTTTAAAGTAAGATTTACTTTCTTTTTTTTAAAGATTTTATTTTTTTATTTGTCAGAGAGAGAGAGAGCCACAGGCAGAGGGAGAGGTAGGCTCCCTGCTGAGTCCTGATCCAGGACTTGATCCTAGGACCCTGGGGTCATCACGACCTGAGCTGAAGTCAGACGCTTAACCAACTGAGGCACCCAGCCATCCCTAACTTTAAAATTAAAATCTGCCCAGTCTAATTTTTTGAGCCCCTCTGGATCTGTGTTTTCTTTTGATCCTTCTCCTTCAAAATATGTATTTTTGATATTGTGTTCAAAAAGTTCTAAAGTCTCCAGATATTATTATCTTACTCCAGAGAGGATTGACTTTAGCCCCTGGCAGTCATGATAATAAGGGGCAGAATACCATAATTTTTAAGTCGAGGATTGGGCTGACTGAAGGCTGGGTTCTTATCCCTGTGAGGCTTAGTCTATTTCTTATTAACTGCTTTTCCCCAGATGAAGCTCATCGTAGGTCCTGAGTGAAAACCGGAAGTGATTATGAGGGCCTCTGTTGTGTGGGCCTCACACTTCACTGTCATAAGCCTGCCAGGGTTCTGCTTAGCTTCTTAGTGTCTTAGATAGAGGCTTGGTTTCTCGGCTCACCCGACTTACTAATAAGCACATGTTTCTGCAGGAGAAGACTGCATAGAATGTTCGCTTACTTCTCTTCTTCCCTTCTCTCTAGGATCTTGTAGCCATAATCTTTATTTTATACCCCTCTGTGTGGGACTGCCCAAATCTGCCCATTCAGCTCTGTTTAGCTTCTCTGCCTCTGAGTCCTTACTTTCTATTGAGCTTTGCAGCTTCTCTAGCTGTCAAGCTTGAGAATCAGTAAATGCCTTGTGGGGGCGCTGGCTGACTTTTTAGCTGTCTGCTGCCTCTAGACAGATATGGGTTTTGAGTGTATATGAGTGTTTCTATTTTTACATCTTTTCTGGTGGCTCTCAGTGAGAAGGTTAGTATACAACAAGCTAATTCTTCCTAGCTAGGAAAAGAAGTGTTGTTGTTGGTTTAAGTAATAATTCCATTGATGGCATATTCATTAGGAATTTGCCACTGGGTGTGACCCAGCTGCCCTCTGTAATAGTTTAGTTCTAAACTTAGTAGGTGACAACAGTCTCTTGGTTCCTGTAGGTCAAGAATCTGAGCTTGGCCTACCTGGGACATTTGGCTGTCCTGTAAGGTTGCAGTCCTCTCAAGGCTTTGCTGGGGAGGATCTGCTTCGTAGCTCGCTCACGGCTGTTGACAGGATTTAGAACTGTGGGACTGAGGCCTCCATTCCTCCTTGCAGGAGGTTGACCAGAGGCCTCCCTCCTTCCCTTGCCGCATGGACCTCTCTGTTGGGCACCTCACGAGATGGCAGCTGGCTATATTGGCTGGAGGACGAGGGAGGCCGCCAGCAAGAGTGAACCCTCACAAGACAGAACCTGCAACCTTTATCATCTAATCACAGAAGTGACTTCCCGTCACATATACTTTATTCTATTTGTTAGAAACAAGTGACTGGGTCCAGACCATACTTGGTGGAAGGGAATAATGCAAGGACATGAATTGCCAGACTCAAGGGTTGTAGAGAGCCATTTTTGAAAGCTGCCTACCATAGTCAGGAAAATCAGAATATCAAGGGCTTTTGTGCTTTTTAATTTTATTTTATTCTCCAGCAGGGGTGCCAGATTTGGGGGCTGAAGAGTCACCACCTTGATGTCTTTATATGACTGCATTTTCCCCTCTATTGAATCTCTTGTGCCCTTGTGCACAGCCTTTGAGCAGACAGATACACTGACAAGAAGCATGCTGTTCTATGAGCAGGACCAATGGGCAACTAGGGAAAACACAGAGATGGACCACAGGGGAAGAGAAGGGAAGTTTTACAGCTAGAAGCCTTAGAGGAGGGGAGGGAGGGAGGTTAGGCAGACCAGAATGAGAGAGCAGCAAGTGCCCCCAGAAGGAGCCTGAAGAAGGACCATTCAGAGAACTACCAAACAAGTCAGAGGGATGCTGCTGGAGGTGTCTGAGCAAGGCAGCTGTGTAGTCAGAACTTGTTACAGAAGATTAATCGGGCTCCTCTGTGTGAATGCTTTGAAGGGAGGGGGATTGAAGAAAGGAATAGTTAGGTAACCATTATGTTGGTTGAGAGTTACGGAACCACATATTCCACTCCCTACCCCAACCCCACCCCTGGTGGAAGGGAGAAATATAAGAGAGACTAGACCTGGGGTGGCCTGAAGGAAGCAACTAACTGGATACAGAGAATGAGGGTGCAGAAGTCAAATGTAACCTCCTAACTTCTGTCCTTGCGAGTTTGGAGGAGGGTGGATTTATTTACAGAAACAGGGAAGTCAAGGAGGAACAGTTTTGTGAAGATTTAGGTTGAACTAAAAGTTTAGGTCACTTGGATCTTAATGTAAATATCTGTACCTATTTCAAAAGTTAGAAGTGGTAGTCTGTATCCCCCAGAGATTTTGATTTATTGATTGGGATGAGGCTTGGGCATCTGTACTATTCCTCAGTGGATTCTGATGCATAGACAGGATTTAGAGCCCCTGGACTGGGATTTAGAACCATTAGACTGGTTTTGAATAGTATTGGTAACTGATGATGGCATATTTATTTTAAATTATGTATGTCTCATTCTAAATGGAATCACTGCTGAATAAAAGACACAGAACATCGAACCTGACATGTACTGTCAGGGTAAGGCCACCTAGTAAGGAGACAGGTTTATAAACCAAGAGCTACACTGCAAGAAAGTGCTTAAAAAAAGGCACGAACTCAGAGATACAGGGATATAATAGCTAGAACTACTTAAGAGGAGTTTATTAAAAATGGATGAGAAGCGAGGGAGTAGTAGAGAACATTCCAGATAGAGGGAAGAGCCCTAAGGATCTTAGGGAAGAACATAGAATCTATTTGTTTATTTATTTAAAGATTTTATTTATTTATTTGACAGAAAGAGATCACAAGCAGGCAGAGAGGCAGGCAGAGAGAGAGAGAGAAGGAAGCAGGCTCCCTGCTGAGCAGAGAGCCCGATGCGGGGCTCGATCCCAGGACCCTGAGATCATGACCCGAGCCGAAGGCAGCGGCTTAACCCACTGAGCCACCCAGGCGCCCGCATAGAATCAATTTAAACAGCTGGATCTGTATGCAGACTATCCATCTGGGTTTGGTTTTGGCTGACTGTCCTCAGACGATAACATTTGAGAGACTAACGTTTGAGAAGCTAAATGCTCCTTTTCCACTGGTTTCACTGATGTATATTGATTTATCTTTTTCTGTAGTGTTTTCTGCCTCTGGAAGGTCACCGCTGGCTCTGTAGACCAGCTGCAGCTGTCACGCCCCGCCTCCACTGCTGTGGTTTCGGAGGCTCTCCACCAGAGAGGAGCTGATCCTGCCCCATTGTCCCTTAGTGGGGAGGAATTACAGGGCGGTCCCAGCCTCTCCCTCATCCCTGGCCTCCAACAGCAACAGGTCACTTACTGAGAAAACAACTTAGTGTCCTCACTGCTTTGGGGCCCCTAGATCCCTGGAGTTTGCGAATGAGTGAATGGATGGATGAATGTACTTACTTTACTGTTACATGGGATTAGCTCTGTCTTCTGATTGCTTTGTAAGTAGTTATGCCTTGTTCGTTCCTCCTTGACAAACTATGTAAAGGAATAGGAATGATATTGCTAGTGTGGTAGTCTAAAGACTATCGAGCATTTATCCCTTTTCAACAACTGTTGTAGGCATGGTGAGGATTTGTCGAGTTGTCTTTATTTTCATAAATTCTGTAACATCAGTGAAGTCAGAGATTGAGAAAGCCAAAGAAATTGTTCTGCAACTGTCTTGTTCCATGTAGATGTCATCAAAATAATCAAACACAGCAATAGATTTGGTGGCATTTGTTTTGTTCAAAGCTGTCACTACTTTTTTTTCTTATAGTGAAGAATGGAAATCTGGAAAATGTGGAGGAAAAAGAATATTTTGGAATTGTCAGTGTAAGGATTTTAGTTCATGAGTGGCCTATGACATCTGGTTCCAGTTTGCAACTAATTGTCATTCAAGAAGAGGTAGTAGAGATCGATGGAAAACAGGTACGATAATATGATTATTAATTGAGAATTAAACCCTAAAGATTTATGCTGGGTATTATGCATGTGTTACATTATTGTACTATTTATTTCTGACTTGATAAGGAAGAATGTTACCCCAATGTTGCCTGTCTGCAAGCATTTAGAATTTTTTACTTGTTTTAACATTTGTTTAGCATTTGAAGTCTTTAATTGTTTTAAAAAATGACTATATTCATACATGTTTATATCACTTTAAAATATTATAAACATTAGTAAATAAAGCGATTGAAGGGATTGAATTTGGTTTATAGCTCTGCCACATTTTCCCCTGGCTAAGTAGATGAAATGGGACAGAGAGCAAGCTTCCAATACTGAATGCTAAAACACTCAGATTAAAGTTGGTAATTAAATGCCTCAAAGTGCAGGGAATGCAGAGTAATTGTGAACTGGATAAGTTTTTTAGTTAAATACAACAAAGGAGGAAAAGTTAGTTTTAGATTCTTATGGGGTTGTGCCATTATTTAAAATAAAGGGTAATTGTTTCTTTTTTCTTTCTTAGGCTCAACAAAAAGACGTTACTGAAATTGATATTTTAGTTAAGAACCAGGCGATACTCAGACATTCAAACTACACCCTACCTTTGGAGGAAAGCATGCTGTATTCTATTTCCCGAGACAGCGACATTTTATTTACCCTTCCCAACCTCTCCAAAAAAGGTACTTTGAAAGGCTGTTACTTAAAGTATTACGGAAATTATTTCTTTAGTGGATAGCTTTCTAATCATAGTTAATATATTTGGAAGTAGGCTTCTTTCAGAAATGCTTTATAACATTTAAGAACTTCCAGGAACCTATCTTGAGTCTTAATAGAAAGTGATCAAAACAAAAAGTGATCAGTAGTGACTGTTTGGTGACATTTTGTGGTAAATAGGTACCCTTACTCTGGGCAGTCGTCACAAAATACACCATCAGAATATCATTTAGGTATATTGAGAGAAAGAAGAATTCATTTTTTCCACCAAAACATGCAACTTTCTGAAATTTGGACTTCTGTGTTCTGTGTGGTAGAATCATAACTGGTGTAGCTCCCTCTTAGTGTCTGAGTCTATGGCTCCTTTCTGGCATTTAAACATGAACAGTGAAATGTTATTTTTTTCCTCCTATGGATGGGAAAGTATATTCTTAGTATCCTATATGTGTTTGGCATAGTAACAGTAGAACTAGGAAGAGAGACACTAGCGTGTACCTAGCGTTTTGGTGACATGGCTCTTCCTTCTCAGTAGAAGGTGTCAGCTCACTGCAGACCACCAGCCAGTATCTCCTCAGGAATGTGGAAACCACCGTAGATGAAGACGCTTTCCCTGGCAAGCTACCTGAGACTCCTCTCAGAGCAGAGCCTCCATCTTCTTACAAGGTACATCCGGTATTCAGGATTATCTTTCTATTACAGACATCTGTAGAACAAAACAGCATCTCAGATGAGGTGGAAACCACGAGGACTAGGAGTGTGAAATGTTAATAGTGGGCTCCTCACTGTTGCAGTGGGAGGCTTTCAGGTTGTCCCATTTTCTTTTCAAGTTCTATTTAATAATACAGTTAGATAATGATCATCAAGTCCCTGGATATCATTCTGGGGGGAATTTCAGCTCCAGAGTCATTCCCATATTCCTGTTTATTGATTCTGTGACTGCCATCTCGAGCATATGTGCATGTGCTCGCGCACACACACAGACACACACACACAGACACACACACACACAGACACAGAGGCCTGGGGCCCTCAGGATCTTCACAGTGACCGAGCGCAAATGGTGAAGGGTGTACTCTCCGGAGTTGGACCACATGGGTTTGAATCCTGGTCCTGCCACGTACTAGTTATGTGATCTTGAACAAGTTCTTAGGCTCTCTAACCTCATTTTCTTTATCTGTGCAATGGGGCATCCACTTTAATCTGTAAAATCATGCAGTTGTTACCAGGATTAAATACACCGGGTACAAATGTAAGGATGTATTTCCACCTATTAAGTACTCCTGTATTACTAGGGGCATGGTACGGCTGCCTGGAAATATATACAGGGTTCACACTGAGTATCTTGATACTTCTGTATGTATTAGCTCAGCCTCTTACTTGAAATAATTTCTGTTTAAGTGAGCAAAAACTGTGGTCCAAAGGATTCCAAAGACTTTTTTTTAGGTTCCCACCGACAGTTGGGATTGCCTACTTGGGGTTGTTGTAGAAACTCTGGTCACTTTTTGCTGCCTGAACGCCAGCACCTCAGTCTGCCTACATGCCTCCCTCCCTGTCTGTGCACCTTAGTGTCTGTTCTGACATGTTCTGTGCTCAGTGAACCTCCCATCTGGGCCAAGAGCCACTAACATGTTTGTCTTTCTCTCCTGCCGTTGTTCAACTATTAGAAACCCATGGTTGCCTTTGGTCTGTTTGGCGTAGACTAGCCAAACCTCTTACCATTTAGCAACAACTTTCACTTAATTTATACACAATAGTATAAATAATTGTAAAGGATAACAAAATAACATTCCTATACCTGTATTACTAGAACATAATTTTTAAAATTGTAAATAATTTTATCAAGGTATATTTTAAAATAAACTAGCGCCCATTTAAAATGTACAGTTAGGTAAGTTTTGATAAATGTAGGCACCTATGTAACCAGCATGATAGTCAAGATGCAGAATTTTATCATCGCTTAAAACTATAACATAATTTTTAAAGTCTCTTAGAGATCAGATGGTACTTGGCTTGTCTAATCAAAACTCTTCTTTTAGGTGATGTGTCAATGGATGGAAAAATTCAGAAAAGATCTATGTAGGTTCTGGAGCAGTGTTTTTCCAGTATTCTTTATGTTTCTGAACGTCATGGTGGTTGGAATTATAGGAGCACTTGTGGTAATAACCATCTTAAAGGTGCTCTTCCCAGTTTGTGAATACAAGTAAGTGTTTTTTTTTTTTTAAGATTTTATTTATTTACTTATTTTTTTGAGAGAGAGAAAGAGCACAAGCAGGCAGAATAGCAGGCAGAGGGAGAGGGAGAAGCAGGCTCCCACTGAGCAGAGAGCCTGACATCCCAGAGCCCGGGGATGATGACCTGAGTGGAAGGCAGCTGCTTAGCTGATTGAGCCACCCAGGTACCCCAGTAGTTACTATTTTTAAACAGCATTAGTGTTTTTAATGATTAAAAAGCGAGTTGTATTTACTGTATTTTAGAGTACAAAATATAAATATTAGGAAGGCTGTAAGACGAGATGGAAGGAAAATGATGTCTGCTTTTTTCCTAGCTTGTCTTCCAACTTTAACAAAACTAAAACATTTATTGGATATCTGTCATGAACAAGACACTTGTCTTGGGGATTCAGATGTGAATAAGACAAACTCTACCCTCTAACATCTTAGCCTATTAGAGAGAGAGAAAGGAAACATTGCCTTTTAGTGGAAAATGCAATGTTAGACTAACAAGTGAAACAAGGGCTTCACCATGTATAATTTTCTACCTCCATCTATCTGTTTTTTCAAAGATTTTATTTGTTTTTTTGACAAGAGAGAGATCACAAGTAGGCAGAGAGGCTGGCGGGGGGCAAGGAGAGGGGAGCAGGCTTCCTGCTGAGCAGAGAGCCTGACGCGGGGCTCGATCCCAGGACCCTGAGATCATGACCCGAGCTGAAGGCAGAGGCTTAACCCACTGAGCCACCCAGGCGCCCTTCTACCTCAAAGTATCAATTTTTAAATGAAGTGGATTTTAGAAGACTAGTACAGCATTGCTTGTAACAAAGCAAAAGCAAAAGAGGAAACCTCTGAACTGTTTATCAATGGTGGTTTAACTGACTAGCAAGCAGTTCCCATGTGCAGTGGGATTCTGTGCAGCCGAGAAGCAAAGAATCCAAAATCTATTAGGTGGGGGAAAACACTGCGTAGCATATGATCCCATTTGGGTTAAAAACAAAAGTATTATGTATATGCGTATATAAATGCACAAAAAACTTCTGAAATGACAAAATAAGTTACTTCTAATGAGTGGGAATGAGAACAGAGGTAGAGGTAGAGACACTTGGTTTCCCTTTCTGGATGGCTTTTTTTTTTCTTTTTTAAAGATTTTTTATTTATTTGACAGAGAGAGAGACACCAAGAGAGGGAACACAAGCAGGGGGAGTGGGAGACGGAGAAGCAGGCTTCCCACTGAGCAGGGAGCCCAACACCAAGCTCGATCCCAGTATCCCTGGGATCATGACCTGTGCCAAAGGCAGACGTTTAACAACTGAACCACCCAGGTGCCCCTGTATGGCTTTTTTTTTAACCATAAGAAATTATTTTATACATGTAAAAGTGAATTTATTGTTAGCATTTTTACAATTTGAACAGGCAGTGGGCAGCTGGCTGGCTCAGTTGCAGGAACATGCAACTCTTGATCCCTGGGGTCGCAAGTTGGAGCACCATGTTGGAAGTGGAGTTTACTTAGGAAAAAAAGAAAAGAAATTTAATAAGTTAAATAGTCATTTTAGTTGTCTTAATAGAAATAATTTTCAGTAGATAGAAATGACCACAGTTTTTGGCTTAAGTTATATTGTACCATGTTAGAAAAATCCTAGGATTTATAGGAAAGAAAAAAAGATTCAATTCAGACATTTGCTTTTCTACTTGCTTGTCGTAAGGTCTTTGAAACTCCCATTGCTTTATGTGTAATATTGAACTAAAACCTTAGAGGCTTTGTTAGAAGGCCATGATGCAAGCAAAGAGCCTGTGGAATAAAGAAATACTAGTATCTCTCCCAACTTTTAGTTTGGTTTCCCCTGAAGAATTCACATTTCCCATTTCTTTCTGAAAATGAAAATTCTGGAACTTAATAGTTTCTTCCTTTTTCCTTTGACTGCCAGGAAGCTTAGGACCTTTTTTGAACTTTTTAGGCAAACCTGCCTAGAAAACTATGTTGCACTTTTTTTTTTAAATTGTTCTTTTACCAAATGTTTTGTTATGGACATTTCTGTGGGAAGAGATACAGTGTAAAATTAAAAACCAGATTTGCAGTATACTTGCATCAATGGCAGTTGTACTAAAGTTACTTTCTGGTAGTAAAATATTTCATCAATATAGAAATACAGAGAGCATAAATTAAAATCCCTCTTCAGTTCTCTGTTTTTTAATTGTTGTAACTAGAGGTGATCGTGGTTAACTTTTAGGGTGTGCATCTTTTATCCAAATTCTGTGTATTGATAAAAATGTATGGTAGAGTAAACAGTATGATCCCACTTGGGTAAAACAAAAGTATTATGTTTATAATAATAAGGTTGTTTATCAGCTAGATTCTTAACTGTCCCTCACATTGCCCTATTCACTTAACGACAGGTACATAGCTATCTCATTGTGTCAGTAATTTTTTCCTTGGTTCCCTTATAAAGGCCAGATGAAAATTAAAAGAAAAATTTTTATTTCTTTTTAATGCTTTATTTTTATTTTAAATAGTCTCTACACTCAATGTGGGGCTTGAACTCATGACCCTGGGATTGAGAGTCACATGCTCCACCAACTGAGCCAGCCAGGTGCCCCTTTATTTCTTAATTTACATAGAGATGTATATCATTCTTTTTTTTTTTTTAAGATTTTATTTATTTATTTGACAGACAGAGATCACAAGTAGACAGAGAGGCAGGCAGAGAGAGAGGAGGAAGCAGGCTTCCTGCAGAGCAGAGAGCCCGATGTGGGGCTCGATCCCAGGACCCTGGGATCATGACCTGAGCCGAAGGCAGAGGCTTTAACCCACTGAGCCACCCAGGCGCCCCTAGATGTATATCATTCTTACGTATATTTGCAAATGGGCTGTGTGCGCCCCTCTACGGCCCTATAGAAAACTCTTATCTTGGAATCAGATGGGACACTGCCACCCTCACTTCCTGTCCACCACTAGCTTTTATACAGTGTTGCTTTTGATCACAGCTGCCAAAGTCCAGCTTTGCAAAGATCTGACCTCATTGAAAGGAATGTGTAGTACAACCTGATGTTGAAACTGTGAGCTACCCTCCAAATGAAATCTTGAAAATCTAAAACAGTCTGTAGGGCCCATGAGTCTGCAGCACCACCCCAGGGGTCTTGGTGCATATGGGAACCTCGCCCTTAAGACCTTTTCCTCTCAGCATGCGTATTTGCTTATTGGTCCTCCTGGCTGCATAGTGTTTTCCAGCATAGCTAAGCCATCATGTAACCCCTCCTCCACTAGACATTCAGGTATCTTCCAGTTTCATGTTCTTTTCAATAATGCTCTCGTGTACCTGTTAAATGTACACATATCTCTTGGCACATGTGTATTTACAGAGATAGATTCCTAAAAGTGAAATTACTGGGTCAAAGAGTATGTGTATCTTATCAACAGCTGACAGCAGTCTTTTTGTTTTTGCTACTGTGGACAAAAATATAGTCTCATTTTAACTTGCCTTTTCTTTTTCCTTGTGTCCTCACTAGCCCAGGTCTAGTGGAGTCTAGCATCTTTGTGAGAATTGGCTGTGTATTTCTCCTGTGACATGCCTGTTTATAACTTTTACCTGTTTTTCTTTTGTTTTCTATCATCATTGGTATGTGGGAGCTCCTTTATCTGTTTTACACACATAATATCTATTACAATTTTAAAAAAATTTTGAATTAACATATAATGTATTATTAGCCCCAGGGGTACAGGTCTGTGAATCGCCAGGTTTACACTTCACAGCATTCACCATAGCACATATCTTCCCAATGTCCATAACCCAACCACTCTCTCCCTCCGGCAATGTCTCAGTTTGTTTTGTGAGATTGAGAGTCTCCTGTGGTTTGTCTTATTACAGTTTTTTTTAATCCCAGATTATGATTTGTCTTTTGCTCTTGTTTCTGGTATCATACAAAAGTTTTAAATTTAGGCTCAGAGCAATTCATGGGTTTCCTTTGTGTCTTTTAGGATTTTAAATTTTTCTTAAGTATGCCTTTCCTGTCCTAAAATTACTGTTCTTAAAACTTGGGTTTTTACCATCACTTGCGTATAGGTTAAGCTAGTTATGATTTAGTTTTTGCTTTCAAAACAAAGGCCATTGTTCCAGTTGTAATTTGCCCAGTGAATCAGAATGCTACCTTATTATGAATGCAGTTCCCACATACATTCATCTTATTTCTGGACTCTCTTCTTCGCTGCTTTATCTCGTGCTGTGCCACTAGCACGGTTTTAATTACTGTATTGCTTTAATAAAACCAGACAACTGTCTCTGCTCTCCATTGTTCTTTTTTAAAAATGTTACAGCTATTCTTGCTGTACTCCCTTGTGAACTTTCAGAATCAGCTTGATCAGTTCCATAAACAACTACCTTCTGTTGACATCTTGATTGGGATGATACTGAACTTGCAAAACAGGTCTTGGATCCAATCCAGAGAACTCTTCCTTGGACAGATACTTAAGTAACAAAAGGGAGAATACTGTGTAAAGATCCTTGAGGTAGCCTTGTCTTACTATGAAACTGTAGACAGGAAATATTTAATTTCTGTTTTTTTATTTCAGAGGAACTCTTCAGTTGGATAAAGCAAATGTTATACCTGTCACAGCTATCAACTTATTTCCAGATAATCCTGAGAAAAAAAGAGCAGAAAACCTTGAAGATAAAGCATGTGTTTAAAGCACCATCGCAAATCATGGACTCTGAATTAGTCTTTTGGCTCTAAATTTGCCACTTGAATAGAATTTTCTTTAAATCGCTAAGAATCTGTTTATATACTAGGGAAGTTGCTAAACTCCTAAAACTGCCTAAAGCTTGACCTTTAAAGTGACAAGTTAAAAGTCACCTTATTCTGTAACAGATCTGGCTATTCAGATGATGAATTAAAGAAATTTAAATGAAGTGGAAGAGAAGACATGAAGAAACTTCAAACTTACCAAAAAAAAAAAAGCAGGACAAATGCCATGTGCCAATACTTTTCAAGGTGCCTTTGTAAAGGAAATTCTATCCACTTAATTACTATAATATATGAGACTTTATGAAAAGCACTTTATGAAATTCTAATTTAAAAGCTCAAGAATTTAACACTTATTTTTTTATTCAGTTTACTGTGCCTTTATATTAAGTATGTGACTCAGTATAAAATCACTTAAGTGTATCATGATTTGATTATATCCTGTACCAAGACTACTTACCTGAATGCACCAGGATTTAAAAATAGTAGTGACATGTTCTCACTCTAAAATAAACTTTTTTTGAGGAAAACAGTATAGAGTTTTGGTATAAAAACATTTCCTAGGCAAGAACTGCTTCTAAGGAAGAGCTCCTTTCACAGTACACTGGCTGAAACCAGGGCTCAAATCAGTTAAGGAGTCCATCAACATCCTGGAATTAAACCAGGCCCTTGCTCTTGTGGTTCTTAGTGCTGTTTACCCTTCAGCGGTGTTTTGGTCTTTTTTTTAACCATCATTCACACTGACATCTATTTTATGCAATCTAATACATATAATACTTTACTCCAAATGGTATTTCCTATTGTTTAATTAAACTCCAAATGGTATTTCCTATTGTTTAATTAATTATTTATTGCAACCCATCATTTTAAACATACTATTCAAGAGTATAGTGACTGGTTTTTAAAACCACCTTAAATGGGTGGGGGGGAATAAAACCCCTTTAGAGTTAGGCTAAATAGATATGTATGTATGGGGAAGGATAACAGGTAGGGAAATGAAGGAGTGAGATTTCATTTTGCCTAGCTTTTTTTAATAAGGAATAACAGCCCTGTGAAATATACTTTCTCATATTATAGAAGAATAAATAATAGCATGCGATTTGGTTTGATCCTAAAGTCACCCAGCTAGTTAACACCTGCTTTATGTCCTTCCTCACCTTGAGATGCTAGAGATTCTAGTTCTAACTGCAAATAATGACAGGGTCCTACTGTATCCATTAAGCATATAGGGACTCAAGTGAGGAGAACCATGCAGGAGTCTCTGTGGCCCACTGGAGAGTGTGATGTGGGATTTGCAGCAAGCAGAGTCCTGTCTGCCTTCCCTCCCTACCGGTAAGACCCAGGATCATGGCATGATGCTCTTTTCTATGTTTGGGATGATACAGTTATTTTTTAAAAAGTAATCCTAAATGGGTATCTTACCTATAAGATTTTAAACCATTAATTCCATTTATTAACCTACAACTGCACCATTAACTATTTTAATTATGCTTTGTATCCATGAGTGAATGGGTTCATGAGTTTCATTCATTAGAACACAGTGAGCAGCACGGGCTGACAAGCATCCGCTTGCCTACAGTGCATCCTCAAATGTGAGCAGAATAAAGTCAAGCAAGAGTGCGCGCGCGCGTGTGTGCATATATATATTTTTATTTTTCTAAGTGCATTATAAAATGAAAGGTCTTTAAAGCTCTCCCAGGAAGGGGAGGGAAGCTACTGTAACCCCAAGCAGGAAGGCACACCAGAGCCGTGGTTTGTGCATCAACTGGCTGCTTCTGTAAAAACGTTCGGGAATTTTCAGTTAGCTACTGGCATCCAAGGTGCTAGAGCTAGTCTTATTCCCTAGAAGGAATAGCAGCTGGACAATGGAAGAGAAGATGCTGTATTTGGAAGTGCATGTAAAGACACTTTTCCAAGCTAAGTAATCGCCCCTGTGCTGCAAACACAACGTGGTCTGTGAAAGAGAAAATCGGGTAATGCTAAAGTAAAACACATGTGCTTGCAGCTTTAAAAAATTGCCTTTATTCACAATCATACTTTTTTTTTTTTTTTAAGTCTTACCATTATCAAAGTTTAAAAAAATATAGCACTCAGTGCAATGAAATACTACATTTAATTATTAATCAAACACTTAAGGCAGGTTTCTCACAGTTTACATGTGAGAATTTAGCATGATCCAAACTCAAATATCCACTTCTCATATCTTTCAATGTCTGCAGCAGAAACGGACTTAGAGACCTTTTTTAAAGCCATTTCAAAGTCCTCCATAGTTGTAGGCATGTGCATTTCCTCTCTTGAAAGATTTCTGATCTCTTCTGGCGTCAAACCTTCAATGCGCCTTCTCATTGCCATCAAAGATGCATCCCTAGGTTTTAAATTTAAAACAAAGTGTTATTTTGATTGAATAAAATCAAACAAAATCTTTTTTCTGTGAAAAGAAAATCTTTTTTTCTTTTGAACAGAAAATCTTTTCAGTAAGTGGTATTTTGTAATTACCCACTATACACACTTAGTACTGCATAGACTCTTATCAGAATATAAGGCCTGTTCTGAGACATTTTTTAGCTGTTAAATATTCCATGATGAATTAAGGATATTAATAAATTTAAATAACTGAAACTGAGTAGGAAGCCAAGAAAAAGTAAAAGGGTGTAATAAAGAAGCTAGCAATTGGGGCGCCTGGGTGGCTCAGTGGGTTAAGCCTCTGCCTTCAGCTCAGGTCATGATCTCAGGGTCCTGGGACTGAGCCCCGCATTGGGCTCTCTGCTCAGCAGGGAGCTAGCTTTCCCCCTCTCTCTCTGCCTACATGTGATCTGTCAAATAAATAAATAAAGTCTTTAAAAAAAAAAAAAGCTAGCAATTGAATTTCATTTTATGTATCCAATAAAAGAATAAACATCAGAAAGACAGGAGAGAATCAGATGGCTGAAAAACTATTTTCTATACGGGTTAAAAAACTAAATGGTCAAGTTAGCGTGTTTCAGTTTTTCCTTCTTTATTAGTTTTGTCTTGTTTTTTGGCGTTTTTTTGTTTTTAAAGAAGAAACTTTAGACTCAAGGACCTCTCCTTTCATCAAGTTTCAGCTTTAATAACAGCCACCATTTATGCAAAGGGACAGCACCCTACAGCTGCCTTCCATCCACACGTTCTCACCAATGCTCACAACAAGCCCGTGTGGTATACTTTACAGTGAGTACCTTGCTGATAAACATGGACTAATAAGACAAAACCTACTTCAATCAACTGGATTAGAGACTGTCTTTTTTCTTTTTTACTCCTCTTCCTGTCATATTTAAGACACCTGCACTGAAAAAATGGGATTTTACTCCCCTGGGGTATGCCCAATCCATTTCACACTTCTTAGGAAAAATACTGAAGAAGTACACCAACATTTTTTTAATCCAAGAAAATCACTCATTTTCTGTATTATACCAATTGTTCTAACATTAGCTTCCTGAACTTGTAGCTTTCAAAAGCACTGCAGACTATTCAATGACATGCAAGATACCCAAATTCTTACCAGCACCTTACCACAAACTTAATCCCAAACTCTTGTCTCTCACTAGAAATTCTAATGTGGGTTTTTATTCTTCACCCATTTTATTAATTCAGCATAAAAACTTCATAACAAAAGTTTATACCCACATACCCTATGCTTTCAAAATAATTCATACCTGCACACATTGGTAATGTCTGCACCTGAATAACCTTCCATATTTTCTGCTATGCTTGCAAGGTCAACATCATCGGCCAATTCCAGTTCACGTAGACTAATTCGTAACAGCTCCTCCCTGCCTTTTGCTAATGATGGAAACAAATTTAAAAATGTAAGCCTTCAACATAAATATACTGTTATTTTTTCTCAAATTTACTTTGTATGAGAAGTTGTTTTCCAATTCTTAGAGCTCATTTGCTTAAAAATTTAAGATTTAAAATTTTAATTTAAAATTTAAAATTTTCTGGTAGCAGGTGGCTCAGTCAGCTGAGTGTCTGCCTTCAGCTCAGATCACAGTCTTGGGGTCCTGGGACTGAGCCCCACACTGGACTCCCTGCTTGGCAGGGAATCTGCTTCTCCCTCTGCCTCTCCCCTGGCTTGTGCACTCGCTTGCTCTCTCTGTCTCAAATAAATTTTTTTTTTTTTTTTTTAATTTTCTGGTACCAAGGCTTTCAGAAAAAAAAATTTCTGGTACCAGTTAATATAAGGAAAGACAATCTACATTTGTCTCTTTAAAGGAAATTAAATTAATTACTACCAAATTTTAAAATCTCTAAGCAAAATAACCTAAGAGTTAACATGAGCGTTCAGACAAGATTCAAATACAGATAACCTGATGGTAATGGAATATAGATTCTTTTTTCAAGACGTCGTCTTAATGCCTCATCAATATCCCAGGGAAAATTAGTAGCTGCCAGAACCATAACCATTTTGGAAGGGTCATCATTTTCAGAAGCACCTCCAACACCTAAAAAAAAGGGAGAAAATAATGTAAAAAGACAGGAAGTCAGAGTATAGAAAATAAAGCTCAACTATTTAAAGATCATCACATATTTAGCACTAAATTGCAAGGTAGTATAACTGTTAAGCCTCCCTAAGACTTCTAAAGCTAAATGGAACATATATGAATTTGCGGTCCAAGAAAAATGTTTTAACATGCAAAAAGTAGGATGCAAAATATTTAATCAAAAGACCTGCCCAGTTTAACTACATACCAATTTCTTGAAAGTTTTCAAAAACATACATAACCCTCAGGCAAATTTATTTACATTTATTTCAATTTCATGCTGAAATAAGAAATCCGAGCATATGCCCACGAGTGCTCTGTGAACAGCCATTATTTCTGGCATGTCTCCACAGTACAGTCGATCTCCAGGACCTCCTTGCCAGCCCTCTCTGGTCGGCAGGAGCTGTGTGGCTTAGCCCTAGGAGTAGAGCTTGGTCAACGCACAGACATACACCTACCATCCATCTGAACCAGCAGCTCGGCTTTCACCCGTCTGCTTGCTTCGTGCTCTTCAGAAGTCCCTCTGCGACTACAAATAGAATCAATCTCATCGATAAATATGGTGGCTGGAGAGTAAAATCGAGCCTAAATAAAGAAACCATGTAACATCAGGTCTTTATATCATTTAAAAAATAATCAGCAACAATTAGAAAAGAGCCCAGGAGCCCACCACACCACACATCTCTCTCTCGTCCCAGCACTGGGAGAAGATAAACTGGAGCAGCTAAAAGACAGCTTTGAATGGAAACTCATCCTAGACTTCAATTTGACATGGCAGTACTTTAATATTCATAAGTGATATAAATACAGAATTACCTTATTTGCTACAACAAGTCAACAGTGGTGGGAAAACATTTACAGATAGTGGTAAGTGTTCTACAGTTCTAGAAAAAAGTTGGTTACCAAGAATCAGTACCTTAAATAAAATCATAGATTCCTTCTAAGAAATCCTAATTAAATTGCCATTTTTCTTTTGACAATACATTAATTATCGTAACTAAAGTTCATAATCATTTTTAAAGATTTATTTTATAGTGAGAGCGCACGAGTGAGGGGAGGGACAGAGGGCGAAAGGAGGACAGCGAGGGAGAGAACAGACTCCCTCTGAGCCTGGAGCCCAGCGTGGGGCTCCATCTCACACCTCTTGAGTTCATAACCTGAGCCAAAATCGAGAGTCGATGCCTAACTGAATGAACCACCCAAGCACCTCCATAGTTATTATTATTTTTTTTTTAAAGATTTTATTTATTTATTTATTTGACAGACAGAAATCACAAGTAGGCAGAGAAACAGGCAGAGGGAGAGGAGGAAGCAGGCTCCCTGCTGAGCAGAGACCCCGATGTGGGGCTCTATTCCAGGACCCTGGGATCATGACCTGAGCCGAAGGCAGAGGCTTTAACCCACTGAGCCACCCAGGCGCCCCCATAGTTATTATTTTTAAATGAAATATCCAATGAGGGCTAATTTCTCAGAGATTACCATAAAGATAATAAAAACAAGGCTTAAGGCACTGATGGCTATCAGAGCCACCACACAAAATCAAAGCCAACCCAGAGGTAAACAGGCAAAGGTCAAAAAGACATCCCCCCAAACATCTAAATTGTTAGATCCTGCTAGGCCTAAAAAGCTAAAGTAGATTCTGAAAATTCCTAACTGCATGATCCAATATATTATTCTTTTGGTTTAAACTCATTTGATTAGGTTTCTGGTACTTGAAAATGAAAGTTCTTGACAATCAACAAAAATTACACCATTAAGTTTTGGTTATGTGTTTGCTACCATGTCATGAGAAAAATCCTGGATTTTTCAGATAGTGGTAAGTGGCATTTGTATTTAAGTGGCATTTTTAAAAATACAGGCCTTGAAAAAGAGAAAAGAAAAGAACTAAAAAAGAACACTTGAAATATGTTTGCTTTGAGAGATTCAGGGCAGTGGGGCTGGGTCCTGGGGGAGAGGCAAGACATCTACAGAGCAGACAAAAAAAAAGATATGAGAGGCAGTACTCTTCACTCCAGGAAAGAGTCTATATGATGAACAGGGGGGAAAAATTAAACCAGTTTTAATTTGAGTTTTAAATATGAGCCCTAATCAGAAGTCCCAAAGGCAGAAGCTCCAAACTGGCCAGTGACTCAGCCCCACTACTCAGCAGCAGGCAACTCAAAGTAGCAGATTCCAGAGAAGCAGGCACTTACTTAAAAATGGTTAACATCAGGGAAGCCAGTAAAAAATAAGCTGTTTGATAAGCCTTCATAACCCTCACTATAAAAAATAATGTAAATTGGGATTTTTTAAGAGGCTTCCCGGCACAGAAAAAAAATGGCTTTTTTTTTTTTTAATATATAAACTCTCCATTAGAAAATATATCAAATAATCCTGAAACAGAACTACTACCGATTAGCCCCTATGATTCAGGCTCTACAGTAAGCAATTCACAGGCATTAGCTCATTGTGCCATCCGAACATTACAGAGGCAGCTCCTGTGTTGCAGTCATCCTCTTACAGATAAACTGAGGAGCAGCAAAGGAATTTGCCCAGAGTTAGCCAGCTAGGAAAGAGATGACACAGGTGGGATCTGAAGCCGGGCCACTGTACCCTACAGACTCCAAACTTAGCTGTTCATTCTATTTACGTTTTAGAATTTTTTTTTAAAGGCTGCGTATTCTGGAATCCCGGCAATGTAATTCTCCTTCCCCTGAAGCAAAGGGGAAACTAATTTTTCAAACTCATCTAAGAGGCTCTCCACTACTACAGTATAAGCTACAGATTCCCCTACTACAGTATAAATTTCTGATAAACTATTAAGAACCTGTTGGAATTTGCATCCTGCCATATGAATTATCAAACTTGAAGGAGAATATGGGAATTCAAACAGGGAGAAACCTTTACAGAAAATGGATAACCTTAAATCTTAAGCGTTTTCATTTACTTGTTTTGTTTTATTCTGAGTCTAGGAAGTATGATCTAGTGTCATATTAACACAGTCCTCTAAGGGGTTGTCCCCAGTGAAGTCTTTAAAGTTAAGCATGCAAGTTCCTGTCCATATAATAAGCATAACTCTGTCCTGATACACGTAACTACACTATTTCTTAAATGAGGCAAGACTGAAATAATCAGTGAAGCTTAACAGAGTCAGAAGTCTAAAAAGCTGTTGAATTTAATCCACTCTACTATGAACTTGTTAAATTATAATTCCTTCTACTGATACTCAGATTAGTGGGAGCTGAAGAAGGGAAAAAAAGAAACTCAAATAAGAAAAGGAGAAACAATCCAAAGTCTGGATCATTAAACTTTAAGGTATTTAGCATAGTTAATAGACTGCAGAGATCTAACTTCCATAACGACTTGATTTTCACCATCTCATGTTACTGTTACAACACTGCACTTATCATATTATAAATAAGCCTACTGATTTAAAAAACAATAATTTCAAACGCCTAGAATAGATTAGGAAGGCAGATCCCATAATGTGAGCATGTCCATAAGCCAACAGAGATGGCTCTTCCTCTGGAGTAAAGGAGACACAGAAAAACTCCAGTTACTCATGTGATTAGTGGGTTCTAGCTTTGAGGGCAGGGGAATCACACTCTGGGCACAGTATCATCCAGCCCAGCTATTCTACACACTGGAGATAGTTACGACTCACTTCCATCCCTTTTAGAGGTAAAGAATCATTAGAGCAGTCTCAAACATTCACCATTTCGAAGAGAAGACGAACAAGCTTCTCAGACTCCCCTCTGTATTTGGAAGTCAGAGTTGACGAAGACACATTGAAGAACGTTGTCTTGCATTCCGTAGCTACTGCCTTAGCAAGGAGGGTCTTTCCTGTGCCAGGTGGGCCAACCATCAACACTCCCTGTTGGGGAAAATAATAACGTAACTGAAAGATTTACCTGCCACTGTTCTAATTCACAAGAATTCCATTACTAAGAATTAATTTTCAACTAACATAAAATATTAAGAAAAACAAAAATAAGCAAAAGGATACTTTATCACCAAGTTATTTTTTTCATTACAAAAGGTAACTACATTATTAAAAATGTGGAACTCAAATGAGAAAAATACAATGTTATAATACTGACATTGTAATAATTACACCCTAACACAGGTACCAATAGTATTTGGATACATTTCCTGCTAGTCTTTAGATCAAACAAACTGGTTTGTTGTTGTTGTTGTTACATAGTTGTACTCAAAGAATGTCCAGAATTTTGTAGCTCGCTTATCATTTAATATTTCAAGAATTTTTAATAAGTACAGAGTTAGCCATGACCACATTTTCTATGTCCAATAAAGTTTTTTTCAGTCTCTTTTCAGGTCAACTCATGACTTTTTAAAAAAGTATCCATTCAATACAGACAGATAGGTCTCAATTTCTTAAGGACAACAGCAAGAAGTAGAGGATACAAGTTCTGTAGCAGATACACCCAATGGAGTAGTTCTGCATTAGGCAACTTGTTCATATTTGCAAATATGAGCTCATTCTAAATCAACTTTCCAAAGATCACACTGTACCTATTTCTTACTCTAGGAACCTTGCAATAGCTTTTGGTCTAAACAAAATATGGAGTTACATACCATTTACTTCAAAATTTTCCTTAAAAAATAAATAAATAAAATTTGCCTTACTTATTCTTTCCCCTCACTTCCCTGCATAAGATAAATACTGGTTTTCTACAGCAAAGCAGCAAAGTACTTGCCGTTCACTTTGACAACACTATTAACAGTAATAAACTTACTTTCCATGGTCTCCTAATGCCCTTAAAGAATTCTGGCATCCACATTGGTAACACCACAGCTTCCTTCAGCAACTTTTTAGCTTCTACTAAATCAGCGATATCATCCCTGAAAGAGGATATATTTTATCAACACCCTCTTAGATCACATATTTAGCTGTAGGCACTCTTGAAAAACACAGAAGCACCGTTTTCCACAGCTGCCAGACTGCGAAGCCCCGTGCCTGGCACAAGTGAACAAGCACACAGGGAGGAGGCCTGCCACACCAGCCAGAACACATGCAGCACAACCTGAATCTTCAATTCCTGGCAATAATGATTTCCAACTTGGTGAATGACACCACTGGTCTACAGGCCCACTCTTAAATATTTATTATGCCATCTCATTTTAAATTCCTGCCCTGTGATGCTCATTTTCATAAACTCCATGATTTAGAAACAATGAGCCCATTAAAAAGGGGGGGGTGCTCAGACAATTAACCGTCTGCCTTTAGCTCAGGGTCCTGGGATGGAGCCCCACATCGGGCTCTCAGCTCAGCGGAAAGCCTGCTTCTCCCTCTCCCACTCCCCCTGCTTGTGATCCTTCTCTCGCTGTGTCTCTGTCAAATAAATAAGTAAAATCTTTTTTAAAAAGTAAGAATAAAAAGGTGTAAAGCAGAGACAAGGCTCCAATATTGCTGCTTTGCCCCCAACCCTATTAAAATGTAGACACCAAGGATAAAGAGTATCACAGAGACTACTATGAAGTTACCACCAACCACCAGAAAACTCTTACTGCTACTACTATTACTGGTACATGTGGCATTTTCATGAAAATACATGTTTACTATATAAATACCAAATATCAAAAAATATTTTAAAAATGTCCCCCAAGTCATACCTAAAAATCATTAAGATTTTAATGAAAAATACATAGCAGAATGTACCTAATTTTGTGAAGAGGGCCTTTTATTTTTTTTAATTTAATTTTTTTTGAAAGGGAGCTTTTAAAACTGTGTGATAATTACATTTCTTTGATTAGATACAGTAAGTCAAGCTGAGAACCACTGCTCAAAGTCACAGAAAATAAAAGCAGCATGCATGGGATAAACCTATAGATAACAAGCAACAGTGGGGCATCTGGTTGGCTCAGTGGCTAGAGCACTGCAACTCCTGATCTGCGTAGGGGTTGAGTTTAAGTCCCACTTGGGCACAGAGCTTACATAGGAACAAAAAAACAAAAGCAAACAACACACATGCCTAAGAATCCGTGCCATTTCAGCATCAGAGGATGTCCCAAAAAGAAGAGATGTCTGTGATATAAATTATGAGATTTTTTTATTTAATAGAAACTTATTTATCGTTTGTTATTTTATTAAATAAAGATCTCAGACAAAAATCTGGTATAGCCGGAACCACTGGGTTTACATTGCAGGCACTCTCACTCCAGCCTCAAGGGCTGATGATCTTCAGTGCACGTAATGAAAGTAATGGTTCCCTTTACTTTTCCGAAAAGCATTATCAGCACCAGTTATCTTGCTGTTCTATAACTTACCATCGAACATTGGGATTCTGAGAAATTATATCTCTTTCCAAAGCTTCCACTAAGTCCTTATCATATCCGGTACTATCAAATTTACTTGTCTCTGGTTCAGTAACTGCAGCAGGTGATTTGTTCTACATTGGGAGAAGAACATAAGAACTTCTGATTGACTCAAAAATGATACTCAGAAACAAAGACTGGACTCCAGTGATATTTTTAAAAGAGCTAATATAATAGTACAAGTAACAAGAGAATCCAAGACTATTAAGTCATCCTCTACACCAACATCAGTTTCATACTCAATTTTTACTTTTACATTAAAAGTATGATGAAAGGGGACGCCTGGGTGGCTCAGTTGGTTAAGCGGCTGCCTTTGGCTCAGGTCATGATCCCAGCATCCTGGGATCAAGTCCTACATCGGGCTCCTTGCTCGGCGGGAAGCCTGCTTCTCCCTCTGCCTCTGCTGCCACTCTGCCTGCCTGTGCTCTCTCTCTCTCTCTCTCTCTGGCAAATAAATAAATAAAATCTTTTTAAAAAAAGATTTTATTTATTTATTTGCCAGAGAGAGATCATAAGCAGGCAGAGAGGCAGGCAGAGAGAGAGAGAAGGAAGCAGGCTCCCGGCCGAGCAGAGAGCCCGACGCAGGGCTTGATCCCAGGACCCTGAGATCATGACCTGAGCCGAAGGCAGCGACTCAACCCACCAAGCCACCCAGGCGCCCCTAAATAAATAAAATCTTAAAAAAAAAAAAAAAAGGTATGGGGCTGCCTGGGTGGCTCAGTGGGTTAAGCCTCTGCCTTCACCTCAGGTCATGATCTCAGGGTCCTGGGATCAAGTCCTGCATCAGGCTCTCTGCTTCCTCCTCCCTCCCTCTCTCTCTCTCTCTCTCTCTGCTTGCCTCTCTGCCTACTTGTGATCTCTCTCTGTCAAATAAATAAAATCTTTAAAAAAAAAAGTATGATGAAAGTGTTCAAGAAAAACAAAAATAATATGCATATGAATTGGTGAAAATCAAAAAAGTCAACACTAAGATGAACTGTTAAAGACAGATGGCTTATGTAGTTAAGATTACAGCTCGCTTTTTTTTTTTTTTTTAAGATTTTATTTATTTCTTTGGCAGAGACAGATCACAAGTAGGCAGAGAGGCAGGCAGAGAGAGAGGGGAAAGCAGGCTCCCTGCCGAGCAGAGAGCCCAACGCGGGGCTCGATTCCAGGACCCTGAGATCATGACCTGAGCTGAAGGCAGAGGCTTTAACCCACTGAGCCACCCACGCGCCCATTGCTTTTTTTTTTTTAAGATGTAATTTATTTATTTGAGAGCGAGAATGAGCTTGTGCATGTGAGCTGGGCAGGAAGCAGGGGGAAAGGCAAAAAATCTCAAGCAGGGACGCCTGGGTGGCTCAGTTGGTTAAGCAGCTGCCTTCGGCTCAGGTCATGATCCCGGCGTCCTGGGATCGAGTCCCACATCGGGCTCCTTGCTCCATGGGGAGCCTGCTTCTCCCTCTGACTCTGCCTGCCATTCTGTCTGCCTGTGCTCACTCTCGCTCTCTCTCTCTGACTAAATAAATTAAAAAAAAAAAAAAAAATCTTAAAAAAAAAAAAAATCTCAAGCAAACTCCATGCTGAGCGCGAAGCCCCATGTAAGTCTCCATCTCACAATCCTGAGGTCACGACTAGAGCCAAAACCAAAAGTTGGATGCTAGACAGACTGAGCCACACAGGTGCCCCATCAATGGCTCACTCTTAACCACCTGCTTGGCCTTCATCAATGCTCCTACAACTTTGCTTTCCTCTGTTCCCACCCTGCTCCAAGACAGACACCATCCCCAGGAGCGATTCCTGCCCACCCTCCACGACTGCAGCCCACAGGGCCCCAGCTCCTAGGCCATGTACTGAAGTACTCCAGGGCACAATGGCAAGCTCACAGAGCGCTGCAAGATATTTTACATTTTTTAGTGAAACCCAGCATTTTCTGTTGAACTCTGCGTGAAATACCAGCTCCCTCTCTGTCTCTAGATTAAAACTGCTACATTCCTTTCAGTGATGCCATATTTTTGTCAGGCTGAGTTTCTGGCAGTTTCTGTGATAAGAGAAATAGTGGGAGAAAATCAGGGTGAAAGAGGCATTAGAGTGAAATATCTACTCTGCCTCTGAAGTCTGAGAAACTGAGCAGCGCCCAAAGTTATCTGAACTGAACTTCTGCACCGGTGTATGGGTATTCTTTTTGTCCTTGAGGGGCTGTGAAAACATCAGAGACACTCATGAATTTTTTAAGACAAGAAAATTTATGATGCGCTGCCTTACTGTGAACAGTCATTTACTTGGTCTTGTACAAGAATTCTTACCGTCTCATTAACATTGTTTTGCCCATATGTGCTTTCTCTGTCAGCAGTGCTATTTAAAGTCAGTATTAACATCTAAGCTTAACCAATATTTATATATTCAAAGGTCTTAACACTAGATGGTCAAAAAAGTGTCTTACAATACACATATTCACTATCCAATACAAACATACAAAATTCAAGGAAGGTATTGTGCAGTCTTTAGAAGGCTGGGGCTAGGGGGCGCCTGGGTGGCTCAGTGGGTTAAGCCGCTGCCTTCGGTTCAGGTCATGATCTCAGGGTCCTGGGATCAAGCCCCACATCGGGCTCTCTGCTCAGCAGGTAGCCTGCTTCCCTTCCTCTCTCTCTGCCCGCCTCTCTGCCTACTTATGATCTCTCACTGTCAAATAAATAAATAAAATATTTAAAAAAAAAAAAAAAAGAAGAAGGCTGGGGCTCCTGGCTGGCTCAGACAGAAAAGCATGAGACTCTTGATCTCAGGGTTGTGAGTTCAAGCCCCACGTTGGGTACAGACATCACTAAAACAATAAAATAAAATAAACTTTAAAAAACAAATAAATGGGGCGCCTGGGTGGCTCAGTGGGTAAAGCCGCTGCCTTCGGCTCGGGTCATGGTCTCAGGGTTCTGGGATCGAGTCCCGCGTCAGGCTCTCTGCTCAGCGGGGAGCCTGCTTCCTCCTCTCTCTCTCTCTGCCTGCCTCTCTGCCTACTTGTGATCTCTCTCTGTCAAATAAATAAATAATCTTAAAAAAAAAAAAAACAAATAAATAAGGGGCACTCGGGTGGCTCAGTTAGTTAAGCATCTGCCTTAGGCTCAGGTCATGATCCCAGGGGCTCACTGCTTGGTGAGGAGCCTGCTTCCCCCTTCCCCTCTGCCTGCCACTTTTGCCTACTTGTTCTCTCTCTCTCTCAAATAAATAAATTTTTAAAAAACATAAAATAAAATAAAAAATTACAAAATAAAGAAAAGAGAAGATGGTTATCTTTTAGGATTTATGCAGTTGCTGTTCATTCACAAATATTTACCAAGAACTCATTCTGTGCTAGCGGCTGTGGGGGACAGAAAGAAGACACTGTCCTTGATTACTGGGAACTCACACTGTGAGCCTAGGAAGACACAGATAGAAAAGCACTTTCTAGTTGTTTTCTTTCCTCCCACAGAACACAGTGCTGGTGGGATGTCTGCAGACAAAGCAAAAATGAATTTAAGCTAGGCAGAAAGGAGAAACAAATAATAGGTCACCAAAGGGAGATATGGAATTTGAAGTGCTGATGTTTTTGATAGGATTTTATTTCATTAGCCGAAATAGTACAGTTTCCTTTAAGCACATTATTGATTTAATAACTTGCTCTGAGTAAAAATGCTACAAATTACTAGCAGGTGAAAGGGAGCAGGAGAGGGGCTAAAAAGAACACAGTGTTCTTTCTGATGCTTAAATAAAACTGAAGATGAACCAGTTACCCAGGATTTAAATACCCAGGTTTAAAACCAGTTATTATGGGACGCCTGGGCGGTTCAGTTGGTTAAGCCACTGCCTTCAGCCTAGGTCATGTTCCCAGGGTCCTGGGATCGAGTCCCACATCGGGCTCCTTGCTAGGCAGGGAGCCTGCTTCTCTAGCTGCCTCTGCCTGCCACTCTGTCTGCTTGTGTGTACTCTCTCTCTCTCTGACAACTAAATAAAAAATCTTAAAAAAAAAAAACAAAAACCAGTTATTATAAAAGCTGGCAACATTATACACACAAAATCCAAATCCACTATCTCAATTAAAATAATTTAAAGTGACAGCTAGACTTTAACTCACAGGAAAACAGAGTGCTATGGAGAACTAAAAATCCTGGCATTAGACATTTAACAAAGACAGGACTTTGAAAAGTATAGAGAAAGGAAGGCCAACCAGGGAATCTATACAAGGTGGTGCACCTTCTAGGTTTTCTTTCTCTTTCATAAATCCGGACTCAAGATCAAAGAAGCCAAAAACCCAGAAATGCCATGGACACACAAAAACCCAACAAAAGCTTGCTCTCTCTAGCCAGAGGACCAAGAAAGAAGGAGGCTAGCAAGACGGAACTTCCAGACAACACTCTAGTCAAAAGCACCTCAGGAAAGGCCGGATCCCAGACCTAGCCAGGCAAGCAAAAGCCAGGTAGAGAGCCTAGGCTTCCACCCTTGGGAAGCTGGAATGAGGTACTCTACACCTCCATTAGGGTATAACAGAGGCCAATTAGGGAGCTGGAATTTTCATCCCTGCCAATCAATGACAGGACTCCCACTCAGTAAGCAGAGATTACAGAGGAAGTGTGTGACCCACCCGGAATTAACGGGGCACTGGGGTGATGTCAGAGGAAGACCTGCAGACTTTAGACAGGTCACTCCCACCACAATGTTACTGGAGTTCACAGGGACAACTTCCGTCATGGCTCAGTGGTAATGGAAGACCCTTTCCCCCATTCAGTTGTCAATAGAAACTGGGTGGGACTTCTACTTTCATCTGATTGTGACCCCTCCCCCCATTTCCCTGATAAAGCAGTGTCAGAAAAAGTCAGGTAAAACAGTAGGTGTAAATAACACCTACAATCTCATAACATAATATGAAAATGTCCAGGTTGCAATCTAAAATCACTTGTTATATCAAAACTGTAAAAGATCTCAAACTTAACGAAAAGACAATCAACACATGCCAAGATAGAATTTCCTGACAGATTTGAAAACCACCATGAATTTAAAATGCTTCTAATGAGCAATTATGAGCAAATCTGAAACAAACCAACAAAACAGAAAACTTCAGAAAGAAATAGAAGACCCCAAATTAATCCATTGAGAGTAATAAGCAAAACAACACCTTGCCTATAGGGAAAAACTATTCAAATGAGAGAAATTTCTCCTCAGTAAAGGAGGCCAGAAGGAGTTGGCACAAAACTGTTCAAGAAAAAGAACTGTTAATACAGAATCCTCTACCCAGCCTTCAGGGAATGGAAGGGTAATCAAAACATTCTTAGATGAAGGAAAAATAAGAGAATTTGTTGCCAAAAGACCAACCCTAAAAAACAAACAAACAAACAAATGGTTAAAAGTTGTTCTCTAAACAGAAAAGAAACAATGTAAAAAAGACCCTTGGAAGGATGAAAGGACACAGTAAGTAAATATAGGGGTAAGTAAAACAGGCCTTCTTTCTCCTTTTGAGTTTTCTAATTTATTTAACAGTTGAAGCAAAACTTTAACACTGTGTGATGAGGCTAGATCTAAATGAGGGAGAGGAAATATTTAAAAACAATTATAATTGGGAGAGGATAAAGGGATATAAAGAGAAATAAGATTTCTATACTTTATTCAAAGTGGTAAAATGACAGTATCAATCAGCCAGTACAAGTTTTGTACACGTGATATCTAGATTAACCACTGAAAAAGCTAACAAAAAGGGATATACTCAAAACCATTATGGGATATCAAAATGTAATTCTAAAAAATATTCAAGTAACCCCCATGAAAAGGCCAGAAAAAGAACACAGAATAAAAAACAAAACAAAAACCACATCAGAAAACCAAAAATAAAACAGCAGACTTGAAATCCAACATAACAAAATACATTAATCATAAATGGCCTATACACACCAACTAAAAGAAATAAGTGGAATAAATTAAAAACATGACTCAAGTATCTGCAATCATCAAGAAACTTGTCCAAATACAAAGATACAGGTAGGGTGAATGTAAAAGAATGGAAAAAGGTTTAACGTGCAAACATTAATCAAAGAAAAATAGGCATGGCTATATTAATATCAGACAAAGTCAATTTCAAAGAAAAAACCAAAGCCAAAAACCAAAACACAACACCTTCCAGAGACAGAGAGGTATATTACATAATGATCCACAAGTGACTCCACCTAGAAAACAAAGCAATCCTAAATGTGAACGCACCGAATAACAAAGCCACAATATATGAAGCAAAAGCCCAGAGAAGTGAACAAATTGGCAAACTTTTACATATAGCTGGAGATGTCAACAACTCATCTCTCAACAACTGACAGAACAACCAGAAAGAAGATCAGCAAGGATACAGAAAAACTGAACAGCACCATCATCCAGCAGAATTTAACTGATATTAACAGAAAGTTCCACCCAACAAGGGCAAAATACACATTATTTTCAAGTACTCATAGAACATATTTCAAGTATTCACAGAACATATACCAAGACAGACCATATTCAGGGCCATACAACAAACTTCAACAACTTTAAAATAATTGACATCATACAGAATATATTCTCTAAGCACAAAGGATTCAAACTAGAAACTTATTGATAACAGAGAAGTAACACAATCTGTGGACTATCAGAAACTACGTAACACACTTTTAAATTGTGGGGTCAAAGATAAAGTCTCAAAAAAATTTTTTAAGTACATTGAATTAAAAGCTGAGTACTGAGAGGGAAATTTACAGCACTAAGTGCATAGATTAGGGAATAAGTCTTAATAATCTAAACTCCCATCTAAAAATGTACAGTAGAACATCAGAAAACCAAATTATAAAAATAAACTCAAAAGCAAGGAGAAAAAAGGAAGTAGCAGTGATAAGAGCAAAGGCCAATGAAATGAAAAACAAAGAAACACAGGGAAAAAATCAATAAAACAAAGAACTGGGGCACCTGTGTGGCTCAGTCATTAAGCATTTGCCTTTGGCTCAGGTCATGATCTCAGGGTCCTAGAGCCCCACATCAGGCTCCCTGCTCAACGAGAAGCCTCCTTCTCCCTCACCCACTCCCCCTGCCTGTGTTCCCTCTCACTGTGTCTCAGTCAAATAAATAAAATCTTAAAAACAAACAAACAAACAAACAAACAAAAACTAGTTCTTTGAAAAGGTGAATGAAACTGACAAATTTCTAGCAGCACTGAAAATGAAAAAAACAGAAAACACCAATTATCAATGTCAAAAATGACCTAGACTTACAGATACCAAAATAATAAAATGGAATCTTACAAAAAACAGTACACACATAAATCTGTTAATTTAGACAGAGGGATTATGTCTTGAAAAACCAACTACCACAACTCACAACTCAAATATGAAAAGATTATTTGAACAGCCTTACAACTACTGAGGAAATTGAATTCATAATTTTAAAACCAAAAAAGAAACATCCAAACCTAGATGTTTCACTGGACAATTTTCTCAAACATCTAAACAAGAATGACTAATCTGATACAGTCTCTTTCAGAAAACAGAAGGAACAATTCTCAATTCATCCTTTTTGAAAAAGGTATGAAAGCAATTCAATAAAATACATCCTTTTCAACAAATGATGCTGGAGAAATTGCACAGGTACAACAGGCAAAAAGTGATCCTCAACCTAAGTCCACAACTTACACAAAAATCAACTCACAGGGACGCCTGGGTGGCTCAGCTGGTTAAGCGGCTGCCTTCAGCTCAGGTCATGATCCCAGCGTCCTGGGATCGAGTCCCACATCGGGCTCCTTGCTTGGCAGGGAGCCCGCTTCTCCCTCTGCTTCTAGCCTGCCACTCTGTCTGCCTGTGCTTGCGCTCTGTATCTCTGTCTCTCTCTAACAAATAAATAAAAAAATCTAAAAAAAAAAAAAAAATCAACTCACAACAGACCATGGGCTTAAATGTAAAACATAAAATTATAAAACTTTTAGAAAAAAATAGAAAATTTTCAGGATCTAGGGCTAGGCAAAGAGTTAAAAACTTGACATCATATGGTACAATTATTTATAAATGGAACACTGGACTTCATCAAAATTAAAACCTTTTGCCTTATAAAAGATCCAGTAAAAAGGATTTAAAAAAGACAAGTTGCACACTGAAAGAAAATGTTTTCAAAACACATATAAACAAAGGGCTAGTACCTAGAATATATAAAGAACTCTCAAACCCCAATAAAAGAATGGACAACTCATTCTGACAATGGACAACAAACTTTAAGGGAGAGCACTGAAGAGCAGCACTCTGTGCTGTTTTCCTTTCCTCTAGTCCTCTGGACAGCTACTATTTAGAAGAGCAGACCAAGTCAATACAGAAAGATTGTAGAATGTACTTATTACTGAAAAGAACAGATTATGATTCCACTTGTGCCCCCCCCAAAAAAAACATGCATATGGAAAAGGATATACCATGGGATAAACAGATCTCAGGAGGGATAGGAATGTGAGTTTGAGGGTTTTTTTTTACTTAATTCTATTTTTGATTTTCTAAAATGAATATGTTATAAAAGATTTTAAATAGGATAAAAATCTATTCACCTTCTATGGCTCAATGGTTTTATTTTTTTTCCATAAAGTTTTCTGACTACTACCAACTTCTGAGAATTCTGTTCTTTTTAGTCATTAGTTACTACCACTGTTAAGCAACTAATTATGCTATAATTACTTGAAATATATTAATCTGGTCTCCCCAAGTATAGTTGCTCAACAATGGGTACATATACTCAAGACACACCAGCTGACTTGGAGGGAAAACCCATTTTGTTTTTGTTTTTTTAAAGATTTTATTTATTTATTTGACAGAGAGAAATCACAAGTAGTTGGAGAGGCAGGCAGAGAGAGAGAGAGGAGGAAGCAGGCTCCCTGCTGAGCAGAGAGCCCCATGCGGGACTCGATCCCAGGACCCTGAGATCATGACCTGAGCCAAAGGCAGCGGCTTAACCCACTGAGCCACCCAGGCGCCCACCCATTTTGTTTTTTAAAAGATTTTATTTGTCAGAGAGAAAACAGCAGGCAAAGGAAGAGGGAGAAGCAGACTCTCTCCTTGGCAGGGAGCCCGATGAGGGGCTCGATCCCAGGACCCTGGGATCATGACCTGAGCCAAAGGCAGACGCTTGCTTACCCCACTGAGACACCCAGGCACCCCAGGGAGAAAACCTATTTTATATATTTGTTCTCTGCTGTCCCATACCCCGTGCTCAAAGTCCTGAGGATTTTAGCAGTTAAGTGAAGCCTACACTCAGCAGAGATACAGATAAGACCGCCTCTTACTGCAGCTAATCTTACGTTTATTTAGTATACTTTCTTTTCCTACTCTTGGTTGAAATAGCAGAGAACCAAAGAGTGGTGGAAACACTATACGTTTAAAAACTGACGGTTAGACTACTTTCACTGATAAACAAGAACTTTTTTCTTAAGTGAGTTTCCTTTTAGGGGATTTATTTTTGTCTTGCTTTTAACCCACAATTTCTACCTTTGCTTTTATATCCATTAAGGACCATTTTAAATATAGTCACCAACATCTGAAACATCTCATTTAATTTTTGAAAAAAGGCAATGGCAAAACTGTCTAAACCAACAGCAAATACAGGAAAATCTCAGTTACCTGGAATGTGTGGGAAATAGTAAAAGCTGACACTCAAGAAGTATGTGCTGGGAGCCAGAAAAAGCTACACACTTACCCTACGAAAACTCTAGGAGACAGGTGTTAAAATAATTCTATATAAGAGGAAATAAAACTTAGAAAGACTAAATAGCTTATAGTAACACAGCCAGAAAGAGCAGAGTTGGTGCTTCAACACAGGTCTACCTGTATCTAAAGCCCATGCTCTTAATCACCATGCTGTAGTTTTGAAAAGCTTTATGTTTTCGTGCCTTCCCAGCAAGATCATATTAATTTAATCTCTCTTGGATAACTGATTTGTTGAAAATTATTGTGCCAGAAAATGAGGAGGTACTCAGAGAACGATGAGTACATGTAAAAAAGAGATAGGATCTAGCTTCCAAGGTCACACTCCTCATATTAAGCATCAAAAAGATAGCAACATGATAATTCACCGAACCAAATAATCCATGACTGCATACTGATAAAATTGAATAAAGAGAAAGAGATGAAATTTTTCCTTATGGTAGGATACCAATTAATGTTTCTTTCTTTCTTTTTCTTTTTTAAATTTATTTGACAGAGAGAGATCACAAGTAGGCAGAGAGGCAGGCAGAGAGAGGGGGGCAGGAGGAAGCAGGCTCCCTGCTGAGCAGAGAACGGGGCTCAATCAAAGGACCCTGGGACCACAACCCAAGCCAAAGGCAGAGGCTTCACCTACTGAGCCACCCAGGCGCTCCAGAATACCATTAAATGTAGAAGAAATAACAGCATTAGAAAATCATGATTTTTCAATAATTACAGGAACAACATTTAGGCAGGCATCACTGGATGCTAAAACAAGTAGATGAAATTTTGATGAGAAATACGATATTTACATAGTCTCAAGGTATCTCCCCCCAAATTACTGTAAAGGGAAAAAAGAGTAACTTTATAGTGGAGAGCCTAGGCAGACCCCGCCCTAACGAAGAACTCTAATTTATCACAAGTAACAGAACAAATAAACATCCTGTGTCTCCTTATTATACACTGTAAAGAACAAAACTTTTCTTCAATGGTATTCCTGTCAAAAATGCACACCCCTCATCTAATCGCGAAGAAACATCGGAAAACAGTCCAAACTGAGACACATTCTACAAAACTTCTGGGCTGTCCTCTTCAAAAACAACGGCCAAAAAAAAAAAAAGAGAAAAGCTGAGAAAGATTTTCTTTATCAAAGAGACTACAGAAACATGACAACAAAATGTAGTGTACACTTCCCTACTATGTCCTTGCATGGGGATAAAATGAACTACAAATGTCATTACTGGGATAACGGGGCTAAATTTTAGGAGGGTCTGTGGACTGATACAGTACTGTATCAATGTAAAATGTATGGGTTTTGACAACTGTACTGTGTTTATGAGGAACAATGTCCAAGTACCTAGGAAATACACTCTAAAGTATTTAAGGGTAAAAGGGCATGCAGGATACCTACAATTAACTCTCAATGTTACAGAAAAAAAATTGTATATAGAGAGATGATAAAGCAAAACGGGTAAAATATTAATAATTGGTAAAACTGGATAAATTTATACCATTTATACCAACTTGTTTGCAAGTCTGAAATTATTTCAAAATATAAAGATAAAAAAAATACTCCAAAACGTTTGCTTAATATTGTGAATGGGAAAAATTCCAGTGTAAGTGGAATATGACTAAGGTTTTATTATGGTCTGGTGGTTTCAATGACTAAAAATTATTAACATTTATACAGTCTTCATTTTTAAGGTTAATAAATATTTCATTTGTGAAAACCAGTAACATTTACCTTTTCCTCTCTTCCTTTACTCTGTTCTTTCTTTTCCCGACAACGAACAGCTTTCCCTCTGTCATTGTGAAGATTGTGGGCAGATGAACGGTGAACTCTGACAGTTGTGCCTGGACGGTTACCATGTGGCTTAGGGTCACTGTACTGAGGAGACTGGCGTTTTCTAGGTCCTGGCGAGGGTCTAATTAGACACAAGATCATGAAAATCATAATGAACTGGAGGTGGTCCAAATACAGATGAACACAAATCACGTGCAAGTTAGAGTCTATGACCTAAAGAAGCCAAGGCAATAATGGAACCAAGATAGGACTGAATGAATGAAGTCACAAATCTAAGATCTGATATTTCTATGACACACAGTGGTCTGTGGTGATTTAACTAACAAGAAGAATGGACTGCAGTATGGTTATATGGTAGAAATAATAGAAGGCAAGTGATCATCACCTCTCCTTTGAGAGGCAGTCACTGGTGTCCATCAACGATGAATGAAAACTTCATCTGATTCTTAAAAACTGAAAAGACAGCTATTATCAGAGAGAGTTTTATCAAAAGAACCAGAACACAGGGACGCCTGGGTGGCTCAGTTGGTTGGACGACTGCCTTTGGCTCAGGTCATGATCCTGGAGTCCCGGGATCGAGTCCCACATCGGGCTCCCAGCTCCATGGGGAGTCTGCTTCGCTCTCTGACCTTCTCCTTGCTCATGCTCTCTCTCACTGTCTCTCTCTCAAATAAATAAATAAAATATTTTAAAAAAAAGAACCAGAACACAGCACAGGTACAGGATTCACATGTATCCACTGGTACATGTATACGCTGACATTATTTTATTTAGAGTATATCACAGTCCTTATATTTTAATTAATAAAATTAAGTCATTTTCAGGGGCACCTGGGTGGCTCAGTGGGTTAAGCCTCTGCCTTCGGCTCAGGTCATGATCTCAGGGTCCCAGGATCGAGCCCCCCATTGGGCTCTCTGCTCAGTGGGGAGCCTGCTTCCCCCTCTCTCTCTGCCTGCCTCTCTGCCTACTTGTGATCTCTCAAATAAATAAGTAAAGAAAAGAAAAGAAAATCAGTGTAGAAAAGCAGAGAAATCAAAGTGATCTTCACCTATGTAAAGAATTATACAGACACTAACTATAGACAATGGTGAGCCTTCAGGAAGGATACTAGAGAGAAGGTGGTTCAGTGAATAGAAAATCTGAATACTAGCTCAAGAGGCTTAGGTTTTAGCTAACTGCTGCTCAAAGGTTTAAGAAAGATGAGTCCAGGGCTGAGAAAGATACACCGATAAAGGGAACAGAAAGCAGGGTTATCGGCAGGTTACAAATGTTACGGAGGCATGAGATGAGGGCCCGGCTTAAGGCAGTAAGCAATATAAGTCTGAGAGATACACTATTAAAAAAGATACTCCTAACCATGGAAAGTTGAGAATGAGGATTTGGCGGGATGATAAAGACAAAAAGGAATGATGGGGGTTTAATTTTTGAATTTAGGCACCTGGATAGCCAAGTGGAGCTATTTCTTTAAAAGATGTATTTATTTTCCTTTTACTAGAAAAATAATATAAAACAGACACAGAAATATAATCAAGTGTAAAGAATAAAAGTCACCTGTAACCCCATTACCCAGAGTTAACCACTAACATATTAGTCTATTTTCTTATAACTACCTTTCATTTAAACAGAACTGGAACTGTTATATACACATCCACTCATATTTTTCTCTAATCATATAAGGCATTTCCTGTATCATCACCTCATAAATGGCTTTTAATGACTAGATGGCAGTTACATGTAAAATATGCCACTTTCTATCCACTTCTTACTGCTAGCTATTCAGTCCTCCAAAAACTAATTTACTGAACTATCACTGTTGATTATGCACTTGGAACAAAAAAATTTCAAATGAAGTTTAATAAAACCTTTACTCTTACAGACTTATATCTGTGTATGTATGTATGTGCATGGAGAGGGCGCATCAATGAAGACATCAGATGATGCTACATGCAGTCTAGAAAAATAAAGGAGGGTAGAGGTTCTCATCGGGGGCGGGGGGCATTTCAGGTAGGGTGGTTGGAGAAGGACTTTCTCAGGTAACATCTCAACAAGGTGAGACCTAAAGGAAATGAGAGAACAAGTCATGAAATGTCTGAGCTGAAGGAAAGGCATGTGCAAAGAAGTGAAGCATCTGTGTGTCTGACCTGCTCGAGGATGAAGAGTTGTAAGAACTCAGGTTCTAGAGTTAGTATGGAATGGGACCACATGTGCTGCTGGAAGAAGATGGTGAAACTTCCGGTTTTATTGAGAGATAAGGAGATACCTGAGGGATGCTGGGTTTTAAAAGACATTTTAAAAGATTCACATTTAATAATTTTGAAGCTATTTCTAATCTTTGCTCTAAAAGGGGGTTTTAAAAGACATTTTAAAAGATTCACATTTAATAATTTTGAAGCTATTTCTAATCTTTGCTCTAAAAGGCTCAGTGAACCACCTCGTACAAACGTTTCTGTGCATGATCATAGAAGAGAACAGTGGGGGCGCCTGGGTGGCTCAGTGGTTTAAGCCTCTGCCTTCGGCTCAAGTCATGATCTCGGGGTCCTGGGATCGAGTGGGGAGCCTACTTCCCCGTCACTCTCTGCCTGCCTCTCTGCTTACTTGTGATCTATCAAATAAATAAATAAAATCTTTTAAAAAAATAAGTAGATGTATTTATTAGAACTACTCATTATTAGTTCTCCTGAAATGAAGAAAAAAGAAATCATAAATAAATAAATAAAAGAGAATACTGGATCAGCTCAATCTTTTCTTTAAATGGGACTAAAATCCAGCTGATGACAAGGTCAGAATCACCAACAGAGTTTAAGAATGAGTAAGCTCTCGGGCGCCTGGGTGGCTCAGTGGGTTAAGCCGCTGCCTTCAGCTCAGGTCATGATCTCAGGGTCCCGCATCAGGCTCTCTGCTCGGCAGTGAGCCTGCTTCCTCCTCTCTCTCTCTCTCTGCCTGCCTGCCTCTCTGCCTACTTGTGATCTCTCTGTGTCAAATAAATAAATAAAATCTTAAAAAAAAAAATTCTTAAAAAAAAAAAAAAAAGAATTTATTTATAAAAAAAAAAAAAGAATGAGTAAGCTCTCGTAAGCATGAGTACAAATGAAGACTAACAAAAAATATAAAACTTCGAGGGCTATCTAGTTGATGGAGTAAAATAAACTACAGGAAGGAGCAAAGAAACAGCAAATCAAGTCAAAGAGGAGAACTTTATAGTTAAGAGTGATCCATCCAAGGCACTTAAGATGAGGGACAGAAAAAGGTACTGAAGAAAGCAAAAAGCAATCAGAAAGGAAACTAGAACTTATCATCATAGAATTTCTTAGATGAAGAGACTCCTCTAATTCAACGTTCTATTACTCCCAAGGAGACTCCTCCTGCCTATGCTTGTTAGATTGAGGTGACCAAATAATTCATTAAATTTGAAAGGAACTAAATTTTCACTGGGCACATGTATTCATCAGAAAGTTCTTACCAATAAAGTCGGAAAGAAGTTACAGGGCTGTTATGGACTGAATGTGTCCCCCCAAAATTCAGCATCATTAAATCTCTCATCCCCAATGATACCAGTTCGAGTAAGGGACTAATTAAAGTTAAGGGAACCGGGCTGGCTCAGTCAGTAAAGCATGTGACTCTTGATCTCAGGTTGTGAGTTCAAGCTCCATGTTGGGCATGGAGCTACTTAAAAATAAATTAATTAAATAAAGTTAAATAAGGTGTTGATCTGAGGACCCTGTCCTTGTGAGAGACACCGGAGAGCCTGATTGTTCCCAAAGACAGAGACAAGGCAGCTGTCTGCCCAGAAGAGTCCTCAGGAACCAAACTAGCGAGCACCTTGATCTTGGACTTCTGGTCTCCAGAACTGTGAGAAATAAAGACAAATTTCTGTTGTGTGAGCCACCAGTGTGGTGTATTTTGTTATAGCAGCAGGAAAAGACTATTAGCACAGGGGCCAAATGATGATTCTCCAGAAAGAGGAAAGAAAAAGAAAATAAATAGGAATAAAACATATTTATAGGCAAGAAAAAATAAAAACACAACTTGACTCATTATTAGTTCTCCTGAAATGAAGAAAAAAGAAATCATAAATGTAGAAAAAGATTCACTTACAAATATTCACTTTATAATAACAAAAAGTGGAAAACAACTAGTAAGAACACGATTAACTATGTAGGTTATATATAACCCTTTAAAAGCACCCAAACCTGAAATATCTCCTAGGTAAACCTGTATTATTTCAGACTCTTAGAGAGTAAAAACCCAGAATCCACATTTTAATAAGTGCCCCAAGAGATCTTTAGGTATTCTAGAGTTTGAGAATAACTGGTACGGCAGATAATGTCAGCTTTATAATCAAATATATCTGTGTTCAAATTCTAGCTCCACCAATTATTAGCTTTGTGATAATGGGGAAAAGTCACTGTACACCAAACTATCTTATCTGCAATATAAGGAAAACAGGACTTATTTGAAAAACTAACTGTGAATAAATGAAATAACATGTATAGTTCTAACAGTGCTTAGGACACATGAGCACTCAACATCTAGCACTCATCATAAATTACAATCAAGCAGAGAGTTACAAATGACAATGTGAAGCTGAAAAACACTGACCAACGTCTTCCTTATTAGTGCAAGGTTCTCAAACTGCTTAGGGGACAAAGGACCTGCAAATCAGTGTTTTTTTTTTAAAATGCTCTTACACACTCCCACGTTTAGGTCCACAATACAAACTAGGAAATCTATTATGTGAGTGGAATAAACAAGTGACAACCATCTGACACTTGTCAGGAAAAAATATGGAGGGAAACCAAGCATGACTGGCTGTGTAGAACATTTCAGTAAGTATCACTTTCACTGTTCATTTGCTAGCTCCAGATAATAGGAAGCCAAGGGGAAAAATGGCCAGAAAAACCCCTAAAATGGAGAACATTTTATCCTTTTCTTTCTGTGAATTAAAAAGCCCATTTTTCAGGGCACCTGGGTGGCTCAATTGGTTAAGTGTTGCCTTTGGCTCAGGTCATGTTCCTGGGGTCCTGGGATTGAGACCTGCATCGGGCTCTCTGCTCACTGGGGACCCTCCTTCCTCCTCTCTCTCTGCCTGCCTCTCTGCCTACTTGTGATCTCTCTCTGTCAAATAAATAAATAAAATCTTTTAAAAAAAAAAAAGAGCACATTTTTCATTTCAACAATTTTGATGAACAGCATTATTCTATGATAGCATGTTTGAGAACTACTGTTTTAATCTAACTCCCTCACTTTACCTAAGAAAAATCTGAAGCCTAGAAAGATTACATGTTTTTTCCAAAGCTACGGATAGTGGCAAAGAGAGAATGAGAGCCCAGATATTTCAATTCCCAGCTCCTTCCAGAAGATAATGTTGTTTCCACTACTTCTATAACCCTACTCACAAAAGCGCATTTTGGATTATTTCCACCTAAGTTTAATTTATCCACACGGGTCATAGTTACATGATACACAATGTAAGAGTTCCAAAAGGCATTCAGTAAAAAACCTTCTCCTGTTCTGTGTCCTGACCACCCAGCTCTCCTAGATATAGCCAACGCTATTCGTTTTCTGGGCGAATATGTTTCTTGAAAGGTCTCCACTCACCTTCGTTCAACAGGCACAGGTAAGGACCAGACTTCCCCCTCAGAGGCTGGGAGCTCATGCTGTGCAGCTTTCAGTGGAGTGTTGTCTAGCTTAAAGCTCTCCAGGGTTTTCATAATATCCTTAACATGTTTAGCTTCCACATTTATTTCTTGCCAAACCTGGTGTCAAAGGAGAATATGGCTCTTTAAATATCTATAACCAATAAATCACTGCCAAGACTAAATCAGGGCCATTTATTAGAGATGTTGGAAACCTCCATTTTGACATCAGCAATCCCATAAACCATGCCAAAATATTCTGTCAAAATTTTAAGGATGGTTCATTAAGGAGTGCCTGGGTGCCTCAGTTGTTTTAAGCATCTGCCCTTGGTTCAGGTCATGAACCCACAGTCCTGGGATCGAGCCCTACATTGGGCTCCTTGCTCAGTGGAGAGCCTGCTTTTCCCTCTGCCTGCCACTCTGCCTGCTTGTGTTCTGTCTCTTTGTCAAATAAATAAATAAACAAATAAAATTTTAACCCCCCCAAAAAAGAATGGTTCATTACGTTTTTATTTGCAACTGTAAGAAAAAAATGAACTAAATATTCTGACCAATTAAATCATATTACTAACATATGGTTTGTACTCAAACTGCATAACATACTGAAGTTAGCTATAACTTTCTTTTTGGAAATTCTAGTAAAAAGAATCCTTTTGTAAATTGCTTCTTTGATGGTTTTTATTCTGTTACTGGACTTTTTTTTTTTTTTAAGATTTTATTTATTTATTTGACATAGAGAGATCACAAGTAGGCAGAGAGGCAGGCAGAGAGAGAGCAGGAAGCAGGCTCCCCAGTGAGCAGAGAGTCCAATGCGGGGATCTATCCCAGGATGCTGGGATTATGACCGGAGCCAAAGGCAGAGGCTTTAACCCACTGAGCCACCCAAGTGCCCCATGATATTGGACTTTTAAAATGGTGATGAGAATGCACTAATTTCATAGCCCATTAATGGACTGAAACCTATAGTTTGAAAAAAATGGCTTCAGATGACGAATAGCACAATTCACATAAAACCAAGATTTCTTTTAAGCATTCTCGACTCAACTTATAAACAATATATACAAAATACTGAAATAAAGTTGGTAATGTTTTTTTTTTTGTTTTGTTTTCTGGGTTTTTTTTTTTTTTTTTTTTTTGATACTGTTTGGTTTTAAAACTAAATGATTCAAGTATCTTTACCAAAAAAGCGTAGACTTTTGGGGCACCTGGGTGGCTCAGTCAGTTAAGTGTCTCACTCTTGGTTTTGGCTCAGGTCATGATCTCGTGGTTGTGGGATTGAGCCCTGTGTTAAGCTCTGTGCTCAGCAGGGAGTCTGCTTCCCCCTCCAATCGCCTGCACACTCTATTCTCTAAAAAATAAATATAGGGGTGCTTGAGTGGCTTAGTTGGTTGAGAGTCAGGTTCTTGATTTTGCCTCAGACCATGATCTCAGGCCTATGATAGCTAGCCTCACGCCTGGCTCCAATTAGCCACCCAGGCGGTCAGCAGGGAGTCTGCCTGTGATTCTCTCTCTCCTTCTGCCCTTCTCCCTCCTGCCTCACTCCCACCCCAAATAAATACATAAATCTCATAGGGAAAAAAAAAAAAAAGCTTAAGACTTTTAAAATAAAAGTCTCCGGGCTAAAGGGGCACCTGATCGGCCCAGTTAAGTGTCTAACTCTTGATCTCAGTTCAGTTTTGATCTCAGGTTGTAAGTTCCAGTCCCACCTTGGGCTCCACACTGGATGTGGAGTCTACTTTAAAAAAGTCTCCAGGGGTGCCTGGGTGGCTCAGTGGGTGAAAGCCTCTGCCTTTGGCTCAGGTCATGATCCCAGGGTCCTGGGATTGAGCCCTGCATCGGGCTCTCTGCTCAGAAGGGAGCCTGCTTCCTCCTCCCTTTCTCTCTGCCTGCCTCTCTGCCTACTTGTGATCTCTGTCAAATAAAATAAATAAAATCTTAAAAAAAAAACAAAACAAAACAAAAAAAAACGTCTCCAGATGGGGCGCGTGGGTGGCTCAGTGTGTTAAAGCCTCTCCCTTCAACTCAGGTCATGATTCCAGGGTCCTGGGATCGTGCCCATCGGGCTCTCTGCTCAGCAGGGAGCCTGCTTCCTCCTCTCTCTCTGCCTGCTTGTTATCTCTATCAAATAAATAAATTCTTAAAAAAAAAAAAAAAGTCTCCAGCCAACAAACAAAAGTCTTTCAGTGACAAATTTAAAACTCTTTATGAAATAAAAAACTTTCCCTCTTCTGGTAATGTAAGGGATATGCAGAGGCAGATATAGGGGAAAAGGTTTAAGTTCAAAGAGGTAGGATATTTCCCTCTTTTAAAGAAATTAAGTATAGGGTGCCTGGGTGTCTCAGTTGGGTAAATGCGCTGCCTTTAGTTCGGGTCATGATCCCAGAGTCCTGGGATCAAGTCCCACATTGGGCTCCTTTCTTGGCAGGAAGCCTGCTTCACCCTCTCCCTCTGCCTGCTGTTCCCCCTGCATATGCTCACTCTCCTTCTCTCAAATAAATAATTTTAAAATTCTTACAAAAAAAAAAAAAAGGAACCAAAATTAAGTACAAAAATGGAATACTATCCATAAAAGCAGTTTAGTGGAATCTGAGGGATAACACTGTACCAAGAAGACCAGCTCAAAAGGACTATTAAATTCTGTTAACATTTCTTTCCTCTGTGATGTACCTAACCTTGCTAGAAATGCCATCTACAGGTGGACTTATAACTTCCACACTTTCCTCATACGGGATTCAAATAGGGTCTGCTTTAGAATATTCTACAGAGGGACACCTAGGTTGCTCAGTTGGTTAAGCGGCTGCCTTCAGCTCAGGTCATGATCCCAGCGACCTGGGATCGAGTCCCACATCTGGCTCCTTGCTTGGCAGGGAGCCTGCTTCTCCCTCTGCCTCTGCCTGCCACTCTGTCTGCCTGTGCTTGCTCGCTCGCTCTCCCTCTCTTTCTCTGACAAATAAATAAAATCTTAAAAAAAAAAAAAAAAAAGAATATTCTACAGAGAATCCGTAGCCATGACATTCAGCTGTCATCTGCAGTTTCAACAATGGCTTAATAAATTCTAATTTTACCAGGTAAAAAAATGTGATGTAGAAAAAAACCATCAAAACCATTATTTTTTAAAATCTATTACATTCCAAAAACTATAACTGAGTAGAACTCCCAATACTGATGACAGTGAATATGGATATTATTAATATAATAAATCAAATTTCAAGTAACAGCATATATAAATCCATGTAACAAACCATACACTCTTCACGTATAACTGCAAAAGGCACTGACAATCTCTTCAAGTCTTCTCTTCTGAGTGCTTAAACCATGAAGACACACAGCAGCCATGATACTCACCTGTTGCCACTTCTGCTGGAGATAGGTATCTTTGACTGAATACAGATACTTGTTCATCTGGTCAAGAACTCCCTGATAATACACCATCGCAGAATCATAGTTGCCCAGCAGCGCATACTCACGGGCCAATTTTACATTCTCACTAATCATAAGAAGACTCATGCTCACTTGTAAGCTAAAAAAAAGAAAGATTTTCACATTAAATGTCTCCTAAAAATAAGTATACAAAGTTTCTCTAAAGTATACACTCTAGTTTCTCTGACTATATACAAGTTGGGGCTCCTTCAAGAAGCTCACAATCACACACACTGCACTTTCCGTCTGTTATTTGCTCAAGCCATTTCTCCTTCTTCAAAGAAAGTTCTTGATTCCCACACACAAAACCCAACCAATGCTTCAAAGTCCAGCTACCCTCTAAACTTCTCAGTCTAAAATAAACTCTTCCCCTTCTAAAGCCCGCTGACGCTTTACCCAGACCAGGCCAAATTTAAATAAAATCGAAGGGGCACCTGGCTGGCTCAGGTGGTGTAGCATTCAACTCTTGATCTCAGGGATGTGAGTTCAAGTCCCATGTTGGGTGTGGAGATTATTCACAAACAAAATCTTACAAAAAGAAAAAAGAAAAGAAAACCCCAAAACACTGGAAAATACTTTAAAAAATCAAACTATGGGTCATTTAAAAATTAAGAAACAAATCTTGGTGAAACTGATAAAGGAAAAGAAAAAAGAACATTCAAATAAATGAAACACAAAATGAAAAAGAGAAAATAACTAGATGGATCTGAGTTAAAAGTAAATGAAATTTTGGAGGCAATGGGGTGGCTCAGTTAGTTAAGTGACTGCCTTCGGCTTAGGTCATGATCCAAAAGGTCCTGGGATCAAGTCCCGCATCGGGCTCCTTGCTCAGCGGGGAGCCTGCTTCTCTCTCTGCCTCTGCCTGCCTCTCTTCTCTGCCTGCTTGTGTGTACTCACTTGGTCTCTCTCTGTTTCTGGCAAATAAAAAATATATATATTTTTTTAAAAATTAAAAATAAATAAATAAATAAAAGAAATTTAAAAAAATTTTTGTTTTATTTTTTCAGTGTTCCAAGAATCACTGTTTTGTTTTTTTAAGATTTTATTTATTTATATGAGAAAGAGAGAGCACAAGATGGGAGAGGCTCAGAGGAAGAAGACTCCCTGATGAGCAGGGAGCCTGAGTTGGGGCTCGATCCCGAAACTCTGAGATCATGACCTGAGCTGAAGGCAGACGCTTAACCAAATGAGCCACCCAGGCACCCAAAATTTTTTCTCCTTTAAAAAGTTGTTCTTCCCTTATTTCCTAGAAAATGGAATTTTAATGGAAGAACTCTACCTTTAAAAGGCTTCAGGTCCAGAGAATCTTTTTCTAGGTGGGTTTTACCTACCCTCTAAGCAGAAAGTAATTCTAATCACATAAAAGTTGATTGAGAAAACAAGGGAAAAACTGACCAACTCTTTTTAGGAGGCTGGGCTCACCTCAATTTCAAAACTGAGTATGAACCCGTTCTGCTTAGGACTATAGATGTGGAAATCCATTAAGAGCTAACAATGTTTCAAAGCACACTCACTCTCTCTCTGATCATGAAGATTCTCCACAGAGGGGCGCCTGCATGGCTCAGCAGATTGAGCATCCACCTCTTGGTTTCAGCTCGGGTAGTGATCTGAGGGTCATAGGGTCAAGCCCAGTGCAGGGCTCCACGCTCAGCAGGGCGTCTGCTTGGGGTCCTCTCTCTCCATCTGCCCCTCCCCTGTCCTCTCTAGGATAAATGAATAGATCTTTAAAAAAAAAAAATTTACACAGGAATGCAAGGATAATTTAAGATTAGAAAATCCATCCTTATAATTCCTCATACTGATGGACAAAAGACTTCAATGGACAAAATGGACAAAAAGAAACAAGTAAACAGCACAAAGGACAATTCAAATAAGAGAAAACCCAAATGGCTAAAAGTACAGATACTATTAACAGATGAATGCAAGTGGAAAGCAATCAAAGTCCCTCTTATACATTCACTAGATTAAAAGCAAGTTAGTAACTCCAATAACACTAAGTATTGGTAAGGATTTGGGAAAAAGGAAACCCTCACATATAACTTGTTGATTAAAAACTGGTATAGTTAAGGCACCTGGGTGGCTTGTGGGTTAAAGCCCCTGCCTTCGGCTCAGGTCATAATCCCAGGGTCCTGAGATCTAGCCCCACATCGGGCTCTCTGTGCAGTGAGGAGCCTGCTTCCCTTCTTCTCTCTCTGCCTGCCTCTCTGCCTACTTGTGATCTCTCTCTGTCAAATAAATAAATAAAATCTTTAAAAAAAAAAAAAACTGGTATAGTCATTTTGAAGAGCAACCTGGCAGTCCTTAGAGAAGCTGCATATACATGTATCCTATGATCCAGCAATCCCACTCTTCTGTAAATATTCCAGAGAAAGTCTCACACAGATTCACAGAGCATGTTTTGGGATGTTAATGAAAGAACTGTTGGAGAAATCAAGGAGCTAAAGACAATCAACCTCTTCCCTGCTAGAGAAATGGGTAAGGAAATGTGCTGGAGGGGTGCTTGGGTGGCTTAGTTGATTGAGCTTTTGCCTTCAGCTCAAGTCATGATCCTAGGGTCCTGGGATCAAGCCCTGCATAGGGCTTTTTGCTCAGTGGGGAGTCTGCTTCTCCCTCTCCCTCTGCTGTTCCCCCCCTGCTTGTGCATGCTCTCTCTCCCCCGTCAAATAAATAAATAAAATCTTAAAAAAAAAGAAAGAAAGAAAGAAAGAAAAGAAAATGTACTGGATGCATTCTCTGGAATACTATGTAGAAGATGGAAGCAATTAACAAAATTTACAAATAGCAACATGCCCAGATCACTGAAATACGGGGTTGGGTGAAAACAAAAAACAAAAAACCAAAACGAAAAAACCTTAGATACAGAACAAGATCTAGACCACAATACCATTTTATAAACTCAAAATACATACGCTATACAAAACACTCTTTTGCCAGAGATAAATACAAATCCAAAAACACATATTAAGTATCTTAGAGTGCCTTTGGAGGATAAAGATACAGAAATATGAGTGAAGAAAGAAGATGAAGGGTAAGGAAGAAAAAATAAATATTACAAAATAATGGTCTTCTATCAATATACAATGAGAGACAGCTTCCAGAATGGGTCTCCGTACCCTCTGCCCCCTTGTTTCCATAGCCTTGTGAAATCACCTTCATTTGAATGTGAGCTTGAAACAAACAGAATAATCAAAATAACGAAATGTCATTTCTGAGATTAGACTGTAACTTCCATCTCTTTCACTGCCTCTTGTTGGCCCACTCTAAGCTGCCCTGTGCAGAGGCTCACATGACAAAGAACTGAGGGAGGCTCCAGGCCAAGAGGCAGTGAGGAACTGAGGCCTTCCGTTCAATAGTCTAGAGGAGCCGAATCCTGCCATAACCATGTGAGGGAGCCTGGAAGCCGATCCTTCCTCAGTTGAGTCCTCAGATGATGCAGCCCTGATACTTTGATTACAGCCTGTGAAAGACCCTGAATCAGGAGCACCCAGCTACCATATGCCCACAGCCCAACCAAAGAAACTGTGAGATAAAAGTTCATGGTTTCGAGCCACTACGCTTTGGAATAATTGGTTATGAAGCAATACAGCTATGAAGTGACGTTTGTAAGTAACTCAAGATTGAGCACTGGAGGGCCAAAAGAAAAAAGACTCATGACCTACATAGTGATTCCATGGAGTCATGACCACTCATAATATTCCATCTTAATAAAAGCTCCATGGCCAGGGTATATGGCTCTCTGTTACTTAGATATACCTCTAGCAACCTAGAACCTTGTTTGGCACACAGTCAATATTCAGTCAATCTCTGAATGAATGAATGATGACAGGCTTTTGTTTGAACTACCAAGACTTCTTATCTTTGTCCAGTTCCTGAACCTCAGCACTCTCACATTCCTTCACCCTCAACTCATCCTTACCAGAACTGTGACTGCTTCTGCCCTAAGGCTCTAGATGCCCTATAGTGACACCTCATCTGGGAAACAATGTTAGAAGAGTATAGCTGGGGCCAGGTACTGGCAGTATACAGTGTATCCTGATGAACCTGGATAAAACTCTGATGTCTTCTTCTCTCTCTTTCCCTTAATTGAAAGATCTGGATGGATCCAGATCTTTCTTTCTATCCCCCCTACTTAAAAAAAATAAAAAATAAAAAACAAAAACAAAACTAAATCAAGTTGTTACTGATACACAGATTTCATCTACTTTTTTTTTTTTAATATCATGATTCAATGTCCCACAACTCATAGAGTTCACTCCAGTCCTTCCTTGAAGGTTCTGTGTTATGAATACTTCTTTCTAGTCAGAAAAAAATTCTTTAGCATCCAATGAATTGACATTTTCTAACAAAAAGAAATACAAAATCAATCCAAGGTCACCTGAAAAATTTTTGATTATCAAAGAAACAATGTGTTTACTGAAAATAGTATCAAAATACCCTTAGCTGATTAAATGTGAGACAAAAATAAATTTTCCTATTCTTCTAGAAGTCTCTAAGACAGCTTTCTTTTCAAATAAACAGCAACACTGCAAATTTATGAGACTCCAATTTTGAAGATTATTTTTTTTAAATATTTTATTTATTTATTTGACAGACAGAGATCTCAAGTAGGCAGAGAGGCAGGCAGAGAGAGAGGAGGAAGCAGGCTCCCCGCCGAGCAGAGAGCCCGATGCAGGGCTAGATCCCAGGACCCTGGGATCACGACCCGAGCCGAAGGCAGAGGCTTTAACCCACTGAGCCACCCAGGCGCCCCTGAAGAATATATTCTTATCATTGTTAAAATTACACTGTAGTACAGAAATGAAGTTTACCTGGCACAATACCTGGCAATTTCTGAAGAAATGAGTATATTTGGAGAAAAGCCTACAGTCAAATTTTAACCACCATGAACAGTGAAGAGTAACTACTGGTTCAATTAATAAAACACTTATAAAAATGAGATTGTTCAAAAACTCAGATTCTTGATTAGAGAGATTATTAAAGAGACCAATAACCTTAGGTAATGCCTATTTTATCTCGAAGCAAGCTTTTCCTTTACATTATCCTATCAGAACCAACCTTTTGCTTACATGGCTTATATATTCACTTTTGCTAATGATTAAATCAATTTAAATTAAGGAGGGTACAACATGAAATTTTAATTCAAGTAAAAGAGAGTAAACATTTTTAGGCGATAAAAAATATTGTAACGAAATTTCTAGCAAACTTAATAGTTGCTGTGGTGTGTGTGGAATCTCCACAAAGAGACTTAGGGTGTCTTTTTCTCCTTCAGGATTAGGGAAAAGAAGTGATTAAAGAGACACAAAAAGAACAGGCAATAGATCCAAACATCTGAGGTTCTAGGATTCCTACTCTCTTCCGAAATAATAAATATGGGGCCTTCCTTATTTCACACCTAAAAAGGATACCATATCCACTTAATTTTTTAAGGCTTTAGACTGGGTTCCACTAATACTGCAGTTTTACTCTAATGTGCATAGGTCACTCATTCAAGAAGTATTTACAGAGCACCTAATCAGTTGCAAGGAATTGTACTGAAGACAAAAATAAAAATTAAACCTTTAAATCCTTGAAGTTTAGTAGAGGGGACATCATTTGATCTATCTTATGTGTCTTTTCTTTATTTAGGAGGAGGAAACAAGCACAGCATAGTATTAAGCACAGGCTAAAAAATCAACATCTATGTTAAAAATATTTATCTGTGAGGCACCTGAGTGGCTCCATCATTCAGCGTCTGCCTTCAGCTCAAGTCATGCTGGGATCAAGCCCTGGCATCCAGGCTCCCTGCACAGCGGGAAGCTTCTCCCTCTCCCACTCCCCATGCTTGTGTTCCCTCTCTCGCTGATTATCTCTATCACATAAATAAATAAAATCTTAAAAAAAAAAAAAGTTATCTGTAAAGCTGATGTCCTAAAACAGAAACACATGAACTTCAAGCATACATTTTCTTGAAGGCATTTCTGTAAATCGAGTGTAACTTTAAATGTGACAATACAGTATTAAGCAATGTTCAGAATGTTCATCTCTGGAATATGAAAACAATCATAATACTAAGTTACAGTCAGTAGCTAATGATTATAAATACATACAGTAAATGAGTGACCCATGATCAATTACAGCATGGCATACATTCTTCTTACTTTTATAATCACTGTATAATAAATATTCAAGAAGCATGAGAAAGTTATCAAAAGAGTGCCTGCTCAGGAAAAAAAGGATATATATATATATATATATATGTATTTAGTAAACCTTCTCTGTTTATATTTATATAAACAAAATAAATCAGTGAATGTAACAATTAAAATGTAATTTAAAAGCCATTTTCAAGCCATATCAATAAACACTACAAGCAAAAACTATTTAGCATATTGTCAACACTGACCACATTGATTTGAAACACTATCTTTTTAACCAATCATGTAGCTAAAAAGAAAAACCTAAACCTTGTTGTAAAGAGAAGTTCAACAATGTTGTTAGTACAGTACATTTCACAAGATTTCCTAATTCTTGTACTTGTCAGAAGAATAACTCCAGTTTCAATAAGATGCAGAATCGCTGTATAATATACCAAGTACAGAACATGTAAAACGAAAAAGCTTCTTGAATAACCAATGCCATAGAGAAGATTTACATAGCTTTCCACAATCTAGGAAAGTTGGAAATTAGTCAGCACTGCCTTTTTTTTTTTTTTAAAGGCATGATACAGTAATATTAACAATAATACAAAATACAAGAGTTCTGCTGCTATTCCTGTGTGAGAACTCACTGATTACAAAAAATTATCTCATTTGGAAAAGACAATAGGACTGCACATTGAGACACTTAGTCCTGTGAACTTTACAAGAATCTTTATTGATACCGTGGTGTTCTATCATTGTGGCAAAGATTCTAAAACACTAGGAATGTTTTCAGCAGGAATAAAGGTCTGATTTCAAAGAGGATTACATAAATCGATGCTTTCAAGACAGAATGATGCAAAATTGTGCTGTTAGAATTTAGTAACATATAAAATGGCACTTCGCAATTAAAAGAGAAATTTATTTTTGATTAAATAAGGGCTGAGACTATCCACTGTAAGGCACTTAGGGATCCACGTTTATCTCTAGCTTCGTCTCCGTATACTACACGATATGAAACAAAGGTCTGGAGGGAATACATATTTTTAAAAGGTACGAACTCTAAAGCAAAAGGGCCAAAAGCCTCCCAGAGGATGCCCGGCGCCAGAGTAAAAAACATCCTCAATAATATCACACCTACCTAACAAAATGTAAGAAGAGATTCCATTTCAAGGCTTTCGAGGTTTTTCAGGGGTGAGGATATGGGGCGGGGTCGTGGACGAATTCGGGAGAGAACCTCTCAAAAAAGCGAAGAAATAAAGATATACATGTTTTTCCGACCAGAGACTTCTCTAATGACACAAGCCTAGAAAAGGGATCGCCAGGAACCCCCAAAAGTCCCAGGCTGGAGAGGATCCTCAGGAAGAGGACCCGTCACCAGAGCCACAGGTGTCAGCGACAATCTGAGGACCTGAGGCCTCGGCGGCAAGTAAGGGTAGTCTCACGGCAGGATGGGCAGAGCTCTCATTGCTGGCCGCGAGTCCCTCGCCGAGCTGGCCACTGGGGTCGGGGATCCCCGGAGCACGGGGAGAGTAGACACTCACCTGTGGCTGCCAGGCTCCCTGGGAAACCACCCACCGCCAGGCGGAGGGGAAGGGCCGTGCGTGGCTCAGGGCGGCTAGAAGGCAGGGCCGGCCCTACCCAGCCCAAACACTCTGCTCCGTGCTCACGACCCCAGCACGACGGTGTCCAACCGTCACCAGCCCCCAGTGCTTCTTCAGCTCGCCGAGAATTTGAAGGCAAACCCGCCAGGGTCACTTCCGGTGCTGGGGGAGGCCTCGGTGACTCCACCGCACGCGGGGCGACGCCCCGGGAGCGAGGACGCCGGGCGGCGTGCGCGCGCCGGGCGCCAGGCACCGGGCGTGGGGGGCTGAACGCAGCTGGGCGGGGCTGGCGGAGCGCGCCTGCGCAATCCGCACAGCCTCCTGGCTGCGGTCTGGGCAGTGAGGCTGGTGAGGTTTTAAGTTAGTATCAAGGATCATATTTTGGTATCTTTTTCAAAGATCTCCCTCACATTTCCTCATATTTGATTTTCACCACACTCCTCAAAGGATAGGAAGTCAGAGTGTCTATTTTACAGGTGAGTGTCAAGGGTCAAATAATTTGTTTATGACAAATCCATATACACAGAATTCGACTGAGGCTCTTGTCACGACATAGGATGAATAAAATAGGGAATGGGTAAACAAAGATAATCGGACGTGCTTCTAGTGGAGCTATATTTTCTTGATTTACTTTTTTGATCTTTCTCTTAGCACAACCAGAAAATACACAATACTATGCTGTTTCAGGATTTAGATACGTACTACTCAGTACAACTGGCCATGCTTCCTCCAGTCTCAATCTCCATCCTCTCCCTCCACCTAAAGTAGAATGAGACACTAGACATGTTTTCCTTTATGAGTGCATGGTTATTAAAATTCTAATCTTAGGGGCACCTGGGTGGCTCAGTGGGTTAAAGCCTCTGCCTTCGGCTCAGGTCATGATCCCAGGGTCCTAGGATCGAGCCCCACGTCGGGCTCTCTACTCCGTGGAGAGCCTACTTCCTCCTCTCTCTCTCTTTGCCTGCCTCTCTGCCTACTTGTGATCTGTCTGTCAAAAAAATAAATTAAAAAAAATTTCTAATCTTAAATCATCGCAGCAATTTAACACAGACTTATATAAAGGCAAGTCCAGGGAAATAAATCCATTTAGTCCACAAATATTTATTGAGCAAGTACTATGCTGTCGACACTGTTGTAGACATTGAGTATATAGCGATCAAAAAAAAAAAAAATGTCTCATGTTGCTTAAAGTCTTGTAAAATCCTTGCCTAAGTAGAAAATAATAGTTTTGCTATGGTGGACAGGAACTCCATTGTAATGGAGCAAATAAAATTGTAATTAGTACAGCTAAATAAATAAATAAATAAGAAATATAAAAAATTCTGGGACGTACAGATTAATTATCCTACTTAGGCTGAATCAAACTTCACCTTTTGTATGTGTACAAAGGTATGATGAATTATAAAGCCCATTTGTACTTTTAAAACTTCTCAAAACAGAGGTGCTTGAGTGGCCCGGTGGCTAAGCAGCAGACTCTCTTGGTTTCAGCTCAGTTCATGACTTCAGGGTCCCCGAGTGGAATAGAATTCTCTCTCTCCCTTTGCCCCTCCTCACTCCTCACACTCACTCTCTAAAATATATCCTAAAACAAAACAAAAACTTCTCAAAACAAAATGAATGCATATTATATAATTCCATGTATATGAAATTCTAGAACAGGCAAAAATAATTTATAGCAACAAAAAGCAGACCAGTGTTTGCTTGAGGCTGAATTAAGGGCGGGAGGAGGGAGGAAAATGATTAGACTTCTCACAGGCATGAGGAAAGGATTTGAGGTGATGGAAATGTTACATACCTCAATTATGGTAGTGGTTATACAAATGTATATATTTATTAAAACTCTTCAAATAGAAAACATAAAATGGATGCATTTTATTGTGCATAAGTCATACCTCGATGATCAAGTTGAATTTTAAAGTAAAAAAACCTCCAGGGGCGCCTGGGTGGCTCAGTGGGTTAAAGCCTCTGCCTTCGGCTCAGGTCATGATCCAGGGGTCCTGGGATGGAGCCCCGCATCGGGCTCTCTGCTCAGCAGGGAGCCTGCTTCCTTCTCTCTCTCTGCCTGCCTCTCTGCGTACTTGTGATCTCTGTCAAATAAAAAAAAAAAAAAAGGAACTAGAGCTTCTTAAACAACAAAACAAAACAAAACAAAAAACCTCTCCAAAGAATGGTTTACATTCACTAGTTCGTTTCTTCCTTAGTAGTACCAGTTAGGGAAACTACACTAACCTGTAGTAGCTCCTACCTCTAGGTTTCAAACAAGATTTTTTTTTAATGGGAATATAAACCCCCTTATACCAAAAAAGAACTCCCAAGTTTACTGTTTTATCTATTAAATTTAAATTTTAAGAATTTACGTCTCATCAGAGAAATCTAAATCTTTTTTTTTTTTTTTTTAAAGATTTTATTTATTTATTTGATAGAGAGAGATCACAAGTAGACAGAGAGGCAGGCAGAGAGAGAGGAAGGGAAGCAGGTTCCCTGCTGAGCAGAGAGCCCGACGTGGGACTCGATCCCAGGACCCTGAGATCATGACCTGAGCCGAAGGCAGCAGCTTAACCCACTGAGCCACCCAGGCGCCCCTCTTCAGAGAAATCTAAAAGGACTTTCAAAACCAATTTATTAATTTTACTCACCTGGTTGATTGTATCGGGCAGTCCTTATCTATATACTTCACAAATTTGAGCCATCTCTTGAGTACAGAGCATATATAAAACAAGAAAAGTTTAACCATGAGTAAGAATTGCTGGGTTTTTAGATTATGTCACAATATTTGCAGTAACAAACTGGGGCAGATCCCCAGTGTTGTTCATTAAGCTTATTGTATACATTCTTCCTAAATAATAGCTTCCATCACTGTCCTGCTACTCCCAGACTGCTGAATGCTAGGGGGAGGAAGGCAAAAATCACACCACCATGAAGATTAATGCAGGACAATTGTGTAATTTCCAACCCACCTGAAATATATTTTTCTACATGTTCCACCTCAGTTCTCTCTCCCACTCTCTTCACATTAGTTATTTCAGACTTTAACCACTTTCCTTAAGCCGCTACCCATTTCTGCCCTTTCAGCAAATCATGACGTCTCCACCCTAAGAGAAAATAGAAGCTATCAGATTGAAATTCCCTCAACTTGCTCCTTGTGGCAGAGACTGCCATCTGGCTACCAAATACTCATTTTCTTAGTAACAGAACCAAGCTTGATAAAATTGGGCCATCTGGAATAAGGACTACATTTCCAGACTCTCATGCACCTAGGTGTGGCCATGGATCTAACTTCTGGCCAGTGGAAGTGTTACATAGAACTTTCAGGAAGATACTTTAAAGGAGAGGTCCTGAAACTCTCCCTTATCCCCTTCTCACCATCCCCTCTTTCTACCAGGTGAGAACAGGGAAAAGATGGGTGGAGTATAAGCAGCCGACAACTGATATAAGTCACCCTTAGGATATAAGCCATATGATGAAAGTAGCAGAATTGAACAGACGAGGTGCTGGCTGACTATGAGCAGCTGCCGTTCATACCTGCTGTGGACTGCCAACTCCAGATATTTTATGTCTAAGCAGTGATTGTTTTGGGTTTTATATGCAGCTAAATCTAATCACAATACTTTTACCCTCCAACTTACATATCTCTACTTCACACTTGCCCCCCCCCTTTTTTTTTTAAGATTTTATTTATGACAGAGAGAGACAGGAAGATAGGGAACACAGCACAGGGAGCTGGAGAGGGAGAAGCAGGCTCCTCGCTGAGCAGGTAGCCGTATGGAGATCGATCCCCGGAGACTGGGATCATGACCCAAGTCAAAGGCTGATGCCCAATGACTGAGCCACCCAGGTGGCCCACCCCTTTGGTTTTTGTCTCCCACTTCAACGAAAGCATAGCTTCCTTTGTTTACACCCAAGTCTTCCACTTGAACCTAAAGATTTTTGCTTTTATTTCCACTTTATGTATTCATATGGTTCAAAATTCAAATGATACAAAAGGTTATATAGTGAGAAGTCTACTTTCTTGCCACCCTAGAAATCCAGTTCCCATCATTAGAGATAATCAATGACATCAAATTCATTAATTACCTTCCAGAGATATTATACATGCAATTAAATAATCCAATTGGTTCTTTCATGGGTTTTCTCAAATTCTGCCAGTTTGTCTTCAATCAAAGGACATTCCTTTTTGGTTCTTACAGCTTCTGTTTTCTTACTGGGACTTCCTATCTTAACATTTGCTATGAGAATATTTTTCTTTACTCCAGTCTCAATCTCCATCCTCTCCCTCCACCTTTGTTAATTTTTTTAAAAAGATATTTATTTATTTATTTATTTATTTATTTATTTAGGGGTAGATGCAGGAGAGTCAGAGGATAAGCAAACTCCCCGCTGAGTTGAGAGCCAGTGTGGGGCTTGATTCCAGGATCCTGAGATCATGACCTGAGCTGAAGGCAGACACTTAACAGGAGCCACCCATGTGCCCCATCACTTTGCAGTTTAAGAGCCATTGTACTATCTTTGGCAATTCCTTATGTTGGAATAGGCTCTTGCAGTTGGTCTCCACTCCCCCCCCCCACTGTTATATTCTTTTGAGACTAGGTCATATTTTTGTATTTATGTGTGTCAGGTAATTTGAAGTGTATCCTTGATATTGGATATGTTATGTTATAGATACTTTGGTTTAAATCTGTGATGTATCTCTGGAGGTGCTGGTTTTGTTGTTAAACAGATAATTAACTTGGGCGCCTGGGTGGCTCAGTGGGTTAAGCCGCTGCCTTTGGCTCAGGTCATTATCTCAGGGTCCTGGGATCGAGTCCGGCATCGGCATCGGGCTCTCTGCTTGGCAGGGAGCCTGCTTCCTCCTCTCTCTCTCTGCCTGCCTCTCTGCCTACTTGTAATCTCTGTCAAATAAATAAATAAAATCTTAAAAAAAAAAAAAGACAATTAACTTGATTTGATTTGCTTTCTGTTGAGCAGCACCTCAAATGCCAGTTTAATTCTTTTGTTCTTAGGATGCTTGGATTCTTCCCCACAGATATGTGGCAAATGATTCAGCTAGAGATTTGGGGCTTTCTCAGGCAAGATACCATGAAAATTAGATATTCATCCAGTGCCATTCCTCTCTTTCATGTGTTGACTTCCATCCAGATCTGCCTGTTCTTGGTTCTACTCAGTTATCTTTAGAAGTGGCTGTTTTTGTATTTTCCCCAGAATTTATAATAGTTCTATGGGGGTAAAGTCAGTCATTTATGAGCTTACTTGGTCATAGTAGAAACAGAATCCAGTTATCTTTCAAGTAGGTCATTTGGATGCTAGTTTAGCTAATGAACTTAAAGGACCAGAATTAAATCAAATAGAAAGTTATTGCAGTGGGCGCTTGGGTGGCTCAGTTGGTTGAGTGACTGCCTTCAGCTCAGGTCCTGATCCTGGAGTCCTGGGATGAGTTCCACATTGGACTCCCTGCTCAGCAGGAAGTCTGCTTCTCCCGCTGACCTCTCTCCTCTCATGCTCTCTCTTTTTCTCTCAAATAAATAAATAAAATTTAAAATGAAAGTTATTGCAGTAATTCAGGCAAGAGCTGATGAGGGCCTCAACCATAGTAGTAACAGTAGGGCTGAAGAAGATGAACTGAAGAAAAATGTACAAGGTAAAGTAACTGAGTTTCATGATTGGTTGCCTGGGAGATGATCAAAGTACAAAATGACCTCCTCTAACTGTTTTGCAAATCAGATTAAACAGTAATATAAATTCTATACTAATTAGGGTACAAGTTCAACAACAGTAAGAAATGGGGATTTGTACACACACACAGTTTTGCTTGTTTTCCTTTTCTCTAACATTCTACAATTTATTAGTCCAGCCTGGACAGACAGCCCTACACCATACTATCTTTCAGGTAATCAGGTTCCTTTTTTTTTTTTTTTTAAGATTTTATTTATTTATGAGACAGAGAACACGAGCGGGGTGTGTTGGGGGGTTGTGGATGGAGAGGGACAAGCAAACTCCCTGCTGGAGCCCGAGGCAGGCCTCAATCACTAGACTCTGAGATCATGACCTGAGCTGTAGTCAGAAGTTTAACTGACTAAGCCACCCAGGCGCCTCAGGTAACTATGTTCTACTCCTTTTGTTGACCCACCACCCCTAAGGTGTTTTCCCTAGTTTTCATGGTCAGTATAAAGTCACTACTCTGTCCATGTTCCATCTGGTGGGGAAGAAGGAAAGAGCAAGTGGAGGGCAAGCGGCATCAACTTTACGTGTATATCATATACACTCCTATCCCAAGGGCCAAAACTTAGTCATGTGGCCATACCTAATTCAAGGGAATATGAGAAACATGGGCTCTAGCAGCACAGTCAAAATCTGGACAGGGATGGGGGCTCTATTCAGAAAAGAATGAGAGAATGGACGCTGGGAACAAGAACAGCCTATGTCATTGGTCAACCACTCTGGGCACTAAGGACTTTCTCACCACAGAACAAATTTAAACCTTCTTCAGCGGTAAACAACTCAAAGTTCCACCCAGATTCTGAGTCCAGCAGTATGTTTAGAATCTCTGGATCTTAAGTAGGGAGAAGGAAAGACAAGATATTAGGGATGACAGTAACTGCCTATGTATCAGACATAAATTTGACATCTTTCCTCTACCCTTCACACACATAAGCAGATGCATTTTTTGTGTGTTGTATGTGTTTGGCATAACAAAGTAGAGTCACAAGCATGCCAGATGTGGGCCTACAGTGTAGTATAATGAATCACGGGAATAATGCAACTTGCATCAGCTATACAACAGCCTCACGAAGACCAAATATAATTTTATAGGAAGTGCAAACAAGAGGATAAAGGAGATTAAGAATGATGGTAATGCTTGAAAAAGGAAAAAAAAAATAAGACAAAACTAAAAATGTGTTCATCCGCGTAAAGTTGATTTAAGATGTAGCATCAGTATATGATAAAGGGTTGTAAATAAAGGAAAACAGATTAGCCAACAACCACCTATTTTAAAATTTTAAAGCAGACTCAAATGATATGAAATGAGTCTGATAATTAGAAAGATTTAAATCTCTGCTAATCTAAAGGAAGCCTTTAACATGAAATAGTTACTGTACTTACGCTGGGCAAAATGAAAACATTTTACTGGGTTACACTAACTCTACTCAGTTTGCCTTAACCCTATTATCATTAGTTATATATATTCTCATTCTAAAACATTGAATTTTTAATCATAAATTTTCTAAGAATAAACATTAAAATACACTTTTAAAAATGAAAATCAACATACATTAAGTGCCTTGATAGCTTTCCACACACAACTGAAAGATCTGAATTTTTTTTTATTATTATCCCAGCAAATATGACACTAGAGAAAATGGTTGGGAAAATACAAATAAAAGTCATTAAAAACACAGGCTGATTATTCATATCTACTACATTCAGAAGTATGCAAAACAATTTAGTTATATTGCAAAGCTGTAATTCCTTTTCCTAACAAAGCATTATTTTATAAAACTGTAGTGTTGTATTGATTCAATTTTAATACAAAATACTTATATACACAATACAATATAAAAGTAAACTGTGGGATAATGCCTTCCACAAAGGGATATATTAAGGCGCTTTACAAATATACTAATATGTTGACCCAAATTACCTTTTGCTTTAGATTAAAACAAACAGGCTAAATAAATGTTTCACTTTAAATACCAAAGGGATTTTTGTTTATTTTTGCTTATTAAAGAAAAATTTCTAAAGTACCTTAGGTAACAGCAGCAGCAATATCTAAAACTCTTCCCACTGTATTCTCTAATTTCTAACATATTATTAAGTCAGAATAAAACATTTCCACTCACAGTTTTGCACTTTGCAACAGCAGAAGGTAATAACTTTTTAAAAAAGTCAATCTCAAAGTGACTTCTTAGTCATACATTCTATAGTTCCTATTACAAATAAAGTAGAAAAGATACAGCAACAGGGCCTGCCTTGGAATGTCACCACACAATACATAATAGTATCTACAATTACATAATTATAGAACACATTTCATAAATACTATTGATATACATAAAAAGGGGATAAGTATAAGAAAGACAGCAAGTTTTTTATTAAGTGGGAAAATTATCTGAAAAAGAAAACACGTGTAACCAATGTTTTCATTCTATTTCAATTGAAAGCATATAGGTTTTTTCATGTTGTTCTCATCTTTCTGGTCAGGAAACACCAGATTCTGTGCTAGAAGAACTGGATGTGGTTTGGGAATAAGAGAGCTAATAAGTCTATCCAAATTGTTAAAAGTGCAGACAGCAAAGGCTTGTACACTGCTTTACATAAACAGAAAAAGTTTACGTTGTCAAAGAAAATTTTAAAAGAACACAGTAGTGTGTTGTAGTGTGAGCACAGAATTTGTAGTGTCAACACAGATTTTGTGGGGAGGGAAGGAGGGAGAGGAGACAGCACCTTAGTATTCCTATAACATAAAACAAACAGAATTGGTTTTGTACGGCACTGCATCACAATCCAGAAGTAAAAACAACCAAATGGAAATTTCAATAAATCTGAGAAAACCCAAAGAGCCAGAGGGATATCTTAACATTTGAGTACTGAGCTAAAAATTCTTGAACTACTTTTTCTGGCATAGGATTTTATAGCACTAATCAAATGTTCCATGAAGTGGAGACTGCCAAATCATTCTGGTGCCCTTTCTTACAATTCTCTGATTAGAAGTCCTTCAGAAATATTCCTGTAGCAAGCCTGTAACAAGCCAAACATCTATTTCAGTGCTCTCAAGAGTATGTTTAAAATGTCTTCGTGCTGTACCAGCAAGAGAGAGGCATTCCTAAGGGTATCTTATCACATGGTACAGACTTTTTTCCATCACAAATTATCAGTGTTTACACAAGCTGTGTGAATCCGTACTAATCAGTAAATTTAGAGCAAAGTTCTTAGTTTAATATATCAGTGTTCTTCTAGGACAGAGGTCCGTAACCAAGTTTATGAAGTTTTCAACATGTCCAGAATTCCTAAGACTGCATGTAGCATTCTATATGTGTGTGTTGATTTGTATTTTTGGGGGAAGAGTCCCCACCTTTCACAAAAACCAAGGAACCCCAAAGACCCATGGTTTACAAGCTGAGCTCTGAGAGGGACACCCAGAAAAACATGGGAAGTTTGAGCTAGTAAGTCTTCATTGCCAGCCCCAATTCAAATAGAACAGCTTTGCCTTTAATTTTACTTACATATGTGAGACTTCCACTAGCTTTTTTTCCATTAGTTTGAAAATCCTAAAATTATGCCTCTTCTTATCCAGAAATATAAAATTTTGATAAAACAATTCCCTATCAGTGGAACTTAAAGAAAAAGAAGTAAAATACAAATTTTACTAACGGCAGAATAGAGCCCTTTTCCCCTTCCTAAAAGAGAAGCTAAATGTATTTTGGTTTGAAACCATAAGAGTTCTTAAAACCTAAGCATGATATATAATAGGCATGCTGAAAAACACATTATTTAACCTTAAATTAAGTTAGGAGGATTTGAATTTTCTATTAAGACTACTATGTAATTTTTTCTAATTACTAAAGGCCACTCAATTAGGATTTAAATAATAATCTTTTCACCAGTTAATCTGCCCATAGGTAAAATATGGTCAAACAGCCAGATTTCCTTTTCCTTAACAGTCCATATATACAGCACTGTTCTGAAAGAGGAAACATATAACATTACTGATGACATAACCAAAACTGTCACTATACAGAAAAAGTACTTTTCTAGTGAGTACCCACAAATAATTTTTCTAATTAAAGTTTCATACGAAACTGAAATTAACCTGCTTAGGATGGTGGAAACTTTAAAAAAAATTGAAGGAAAAATACGAAGGATGCTAGCATTCAGTACTGTAAATTTTGACTTATGGCAAGTTTATTCCCTTTTAAAAACTAGAAGCAGCATTAAAAAAAATACCAGTATATAAAGAAAAATGGTAGTGCTCTGCTTCTTTTAAAGCCAGTAATTCTTGAGAAATAAATGCTAGAAGAGTAAATATTCCACAGAGGGGGAAAACAAACAAACAAACAAACCAGATAATCTGCATTATTTTTTCTTCTGATGAACATACTTATTTCAACCCTGTATTTCTCAGTTCTAAGATGTAAATTATCAGATTATCATTAGCCTAGGAACACTCTTCACCATAATGGCTTAATTTCTACAGCTTATTTGTACCAAAAACAAGGTTATGGGGGTTAAAAGAAGAACAAAACTCTGTGAATGTGGGATACATTTCATATTTGGTTAAAGCAAGGTAAAACTAAAACTGTCTTTCAAAAAAATTTCAAAAACTCTGTTCTTTTTTTTAAATTATTTAGTGTATGTACATATAGATACCAAGCTTCTCCTTTTTAAACAAAGCACTATGTTTTTATTTTAAGTACTTTAAGTACCAAGAACTGACTATAATATTCAGCTCATAATTTACTTTCTTTATTATGATTTTTTCTAAATTACTGATTAAAAAGACTGGAATAAATTAACATTTAAAAAATTTTTTCCATAATTTAGGAACATAAGATATTGTACACAGAGCACTCATACACAGCTCTGCCACATTTGCATAATTTTACTCTCAGAGCCTCAAAAAACTCTGCGTTGGGTCTTTTTTGCAAACCCTCATTTTACAACAATTATCTAGTGTGTTAAACATACACTAGATCACGGTTTTTGATCTCTGAGCCTGTGTGCTGATCATCTTCATCTGACTGTTGCTCTGAGCCTTGTGAATTAATATATTCATATTCAATAGGCTTTGGATAATTATACGGGTAACCATTGTCATCAAAAAACCTCCGAAAGGTAAATTCATAGAAAGCATGTTCAGGGTGCTTTCCATTTTTATACCATCCGTTGAGAGTGTCATTTACATTTTCTTCCTCATTATCATCACTCCATAACTTATCAGGATCAACAGGATCAAAATTTGATGTATCTGTTGGGTGTGTGATTTTAGGAATGTATGAAGCAGACTGCTGTCTCAGGTCACTGGAGAAATCAATTGTTTTAAAAAATGGATGTGCTTTTATTTCATCAGCCCCATTCTTGCCTAAGCGATCTTCTGGTCCTCGGCAAAGTTTAATAATAAGATCAGATGCTTCAGGACTCAGTTTAGCTTGAGGTGGAATGTGAAGAGATGTTTGCCAGTTGATAACCTTTAAAGAGGATTTTTAGAAATTAGGAGGGAAGAGATAAATAAGAAAAACAAAAATTTCCCCCAAGTTGTATACCAAAAAGTTTTACCAGACTATTTGCATTTTTAAAAATAAATCGTATTGTATTTCACCTTCCTTACCTTTAATCATGAATGAATCAATCAGTGGTGGGAAATAACCTTTCTTCCCATTCTCTCCTCTCGACGCAATTTATACTCACATTATAAGACTCATCACTGTAAGTTTATTTATTTATTTATTTATTTTTTCATCACTGTAAGTTTAACTCCGCTGTAAAGCTCTTCTACTTATGGCAAAAATGATTATTTCTACTCTGCCTCCCATTCTATGTTACTGGTATCATAGTATTCCTACTACTTTGTGATACGTATTTATGACTGTGTCCTTCTACCAGAGTTAAAGTTCCGTAAGGCTATAGACCATGTTTTGTCTTTGTATTTCTCAGTGCTTGGCAAGTTGCCTGGCACATAATTTATAGATGTTCAATAAATATTTATTCTGGGGATGCCTGGGTGGCTCAGATGGTTGCCTTCAGCTCAGGTCATGATCCTGGAATCCTAGGACTGAGCTTCACATCAGGCTCCCTGCTCAGCAGGGAGCCTGCTTCTCCCTTTCCCTCTGCGTATCCCCCTGCTTGTGCTCTCTCTGCCTCTCTAAGTGAATAAATAAAATCTTGTTTAAAAAGATTTTATTTATTTGAGAGAGAGAGAGAGAGCATAAGAGGAGAGAGGTCAGCAGGAGAGCCTGATGTGGGACTTGATCCCAGGACTCCAGGATCATGACCTGAGCCGAAGGCAGTTGCTTAACCAACTGAGCCACCCAGGTGCCCGAATAAATAAAATCTTTAAAAAGAATGTTCTGGCTTTGAAAAAAACAGAATGAGGGAGAGCGGGAGGGAGGAAGGAAAGAAAGAGAAGAAAGAGTAAGAGAAAGAAGGTAGTAGGTAATGAAGAAGTATTTGTTACTATTGAGTTTTGAAAATTCTTTTTATAGTCTAGAGACAAGCCCTTTGTGGGAAATGTGATCTGCAAATACGTTCTCCCAAGCTGTAGCTTATCCTCATTGTCTTGATTGTGTTTTGTTTAGTTTTTAAAGACTTTATTTATTTATTTATTTGAGAAAGGGCACACATGACCATGCACATGCATGCCTGGCAGGGGAGGTGGGCGGGAAGAGGAGAGAAAAGGGGAAAGAATTTCCATCAGATTCTGTGCTGAGATTGGAGCCTGATACCAAGCTTGATCCTGAGGATCATGACCTGAGCTGAAACCAAGAATCAGACGCTCAACTGAGCTACCTAGGCACCCTTGACTGTGTGTTCTGTATACTACAAGTTTTATTAAAGTTTTGATGAATTCCAATTTCTCAACTTTTTCTTGTATGGATCATGAATTTGGTGTCATTTCTTTTCTTTTCTCTCTCTCTTTTTTTTTTGACGGACGGAGATCATAAGCAGGCAGAGAGGCAGGTAGAGAGAGAGGAGGAAGCAGGCTCCCCACTGTGCAGAGAGCCTGATGCAGGGCTCGATCCCAGGACCCTGAGACCATGACCTGAGCCGAAGGCAGAGGCTTTAACCCACTGAGCCACACAGGTGCCCCTTGGTGTCATTTCTAAGTATTCTTTTCCTAACCCCAGGCCATAAAGATTTTCACCTATGTTTTCTTCTAAAATATTATAGCTTTACATTTGATCTCTAGATCAATGATCCATTTTGAGTTAATCTTTGTGTAAGGATGAGGTTTACATTGAGTTTTAGTACTCTGTATATGGCTGACCAATTTTTATTGTATCATTTATTGAAATACTATTCCTTCTCCACCTGCACCTTTGTCAAAAATCAAATGGTCATATTTGGGCGATTCTATTTCTCCATTCTCTATCCTATTCCACGGATCTATATTTGTGTCCTTCTGCCAATATTACCCTGTCTGGATTACTGTAACCTCACAGTAAGGTTTTTTTTTTTTAAGATTTTATTTATTTATTCAACAGACAGAGATCACAAGTAGGCAGAGAGGCAGGCAGAGAGAGAGGGGGAAGCAGGCTCCCCACTGTGCAGAAAGCCCAATGCAGGGCTCGAGCCCAGGACCCTGAGACCATGACCTGAGCTGAAGGCAGAGGCTTTAACCCACTCAGCCACCCAGGCGCCCCTGTAACCTCACAGTAAGTCTTAAAATCAAGTAGTTGATTCTTCTTTCTTCTTATTTTCTATTTAAATAAATATTAAATAATAATATTACATAAATATTAATATTACATAATAAATATTTATTTTTAAGTAGGTTCCATGTCCAGTGTGGAACCCAATTTGGGGGCTTGAACTCACAACCTTGAGATCAAGACCTGAGCTGAGATCAAGAGTCAGACACTTAACTGAGTCATCGAGGCAGCCCCTTTGTTCTTCTTCTAAAAATCAGTTTTCATTATTCTAATTCCTTTGTCCACCATATAAATTTTAAAATTGGCTCATCTATATCTACAAAAATTAGAAGAGAATTAAATCTATAGATGATTTATTTTGGAGATAAGTGATAGCTTTACTATGTTGTCCTTCAATCTATCAACATGGCACATGTCTGTATTTATGAAGATCTTTCTTGATTTTCTTTCATCAGAGTTTGTAGCTTTCAGCATACAAATCTTACTCATGTTTTATTAAATTTATACCTACATATTTCAATTTGGGGCATTTTCTATAAATGTTACAGCTTTTTTTTTTTTTTTTTTTTTTTTTAGATTTTATTTATTTATTTGAGAGAGAGACAGTGAGAGAGAGCATGAGCGAGGAGAAGGTCAGAGGGAGAAGCAGACTCCCCATGCAGCTGGGAGCCCGATGCGGGACTCGATCCCGGGACTCCGGGATCATGACCTGAGCCGAAGGCAGTCGTCCAACCAACGGAGCCACCCAGGCGTCCCAATGTTACAGCTTTTAAATTTCAGTTTCTAGTCATGTATTGCTTGAGTATAGAAATATAATAGATTTGTATGTATTATACCCTTATATCCTACAACCCTGCTAAATTCACTTAGTAGTTCTAAGGGTTTTTTTCATAAATTCCGTAGGATTTTCTTTTTCTTTCTTTTTTTGTTTTTTAAAGATTTTATTTATTTATTTTGACAGAGAGAACACAAGCCCCAAGGATATCTGTTCTTACCAGTCTTATTAAGCATAGTTCTGGAAGTCTTAGCCAGTGTAATATAGCAACAAAAGAATTAAAAGGCGTACAGATTATACAGAAAGAAAAACTTCCCCTATTCAGAGATGTCAACATCATTTTCTATGTAGAAAATCCCAGGGAGGGGTGCCTGGGTGGCTCAGTGGATTAAAGCCTCTGCCTTCAGCTCAAGTAATGATCTCAGGGTCCTGGGATCAAGCCCCGCATCAGGCTCTCTGCTCGGAAGGGAGCCTGCTTCCCACCGCCCACCCCCCCGCCTGTCTCTCTGCCTACTTGTGATCTCTGTCTGTGAAATAAATAAATAGAATCTTTAAAAAAATAAAAAAAGTCCAAGGGAGGGGGCATCTGGGTGGCTCAGTTGGCTAAGCATCTGCCTTCAGCTCAGGGCATGATCCAAGGGTCTTGGGACTGAGCCTGTATCAAACTCCCTGCTCTGCAGTGAGTCTGCTTCTCCCTCTCCCTGCTGCTCCCCCTGCTTGTGCTTGCTCTCACTCTAATAAGTGGGTAAAATCTTAAAACAAAACCAAAAAAACCACAGCTATCCTTTCCTTGTTCTTTTATTTTTTTTAAGTTTTTAATTTATTTATTTTAGAGAGAGAGGAGGAGTGCAGGGGTAGGGGGAGACAGAATCTGAAGCAGACACCATGCTGAGCATGGAGCCCAATGTGGGGCTTGATCCCAGGGCCTGATATCATGATCTGAGCCGAAACCAAAAATCAGATGCTTAACTGACGGTGCCACCCAAATGCCCCATCCTTGTTCTTGATTTTAAGGAGAAAGCATTCAATTTTTATAGACACACACACACATTTTTATATATGTATATATATGCATATATATGTGTAAATATATGTGTATATATATGCATTATATATATATTAAAAAGAAGGTAAAATGAAGACACTTTCAGACAAACTAATCTGAACTAAACCTGAGGGAATGCATTACTGAGAGGCCTATACTAAACGAAATCTAGGAGTGTCTGGTGGCTCAGTTGGTTAGGCTACCAACTCTTGATTTCGACTCAGGTCATGATCTCAGGGTCTTGGGACTGAGCCCTGTGCTGGGCTCCAGGCTCAGCACCGAAGTCTGCTTGGGATTCTCTCTGCAACTCCACCCCCACCCCTTGCCCCCAGTTCATACTCTCTCTCTAAAATAAACAGGGGCACCTGGGTGGCTCAACTGATTGGGCATATGTCTTTGGCTCAGGTCATGATTCCAGGGTCCTGGGATTGAGCCATACATCAGCCTTCCCTGCTCAACAGGGAGTCTGCTTCTCCCTGTTCCTCTTCCCAACCGCCACTCATGCTCTCTAATTAATAAAATCCTAAAAAAACAAAACAAAACAAAAAAAAAAAAACCTTAAATAAAAGAAAAAATCTCGGGGTGCCTGGGTGGCTCAGTGGTTTGGGCTGCTGCCTTTGGCTCGGGTCATGATCTCAGGGTCCTGGGATCGAGCCCCGCATCGGGCTCTCTGCTCCGCAGGAAGCCTGCTTCCCTCTTTCTCTCTCTCTCTCTCTGCCTGCCTCTCTGCCTACTTGTGATCTCTGTCTGTCAAATAAATAAAGAAAATCTTTAAAAAAAAACAAAAAAGAAAAAAAAATCTAAAGCAAGTTATTTTTATTTTATCTCATCTTATTTATTTTTACGTAGGCTTCACACCCAGCCTGAGCCCAATGTGGGCTCAAACCACAACCCTGAGATTGAGACCTGAGCTGATACCAAGAGCTGGACACTTAACCAATAGATACTCAGTGCCCCCAGAAGTTTTAAATATAGTATATTAAATGCAATGAAAGAAGTAGTTACAACTTAGGGGGAGGCATCTTAGAAGACATAACTTCAAGATACTCAAAGAATGGGGGGCGCCTTGGTGGCTCAGTGGGTTAAGCCTCTGCCTTTGGCTCAGGTCATGATCCTGGGGTCCTGGGATTGAGCCCCGCATTGGGCTCTCTGCTTAGCAGGGAGCCTGCTTCCCTTCCTCTCTCTCTGCCTGCCTCTCTGACTACTTGTGATCTCTGTCAATAAATAAATAAAAATCTTTATTTAAAAAAAAAAAAGATACTCAAAGAATGGTTAAGAATGAGTTCGTTTAGGAATTAACTAGGTTTAAAGTGGGAACGTTGTGGAAGATGGGAAAGAAAGGAAGAGGACATTCCAGACAGAGGGAATGGTATGGACAAAGGAAAAGAGGGCAAATCTGGATTTTGATCCATGGACATGGGAACCACTGAAGGATTTATAATGGGTTGTTTATAATCCAAATTGAGGACAACTTCTTATTGAAGTGCCAGAGGTAATTTCAAGTGAAGATACATACTTTGTTTGTAGTTTGGGGGTAGAATGTCCATGGAAGGAAACAAAGCCAGGAGCCAGAAGGTGACAAAAAATAATTTAGAATAAATTTGCAAACAGTACTAAAGACTTCCAGGAGAAGCAGTGAGGGGGAATATAACAACATGAAAACAGTGGGATGATGCAGATTAGAGTTCACCTGTGGAATTTTTTCGTGGCTTCCTATAACCTTACACGTTCATTTTTTTTTTAAACGACTCTACCCCAATGGGGGCTTGAACTCACAAACTCATGACCCCAAGTTCAAGAGTCACATCCTCTATCAACCCAGCCAGCCAGCAGCCCCCTTACAAGCTCATTCTTAAATTCCAGATTAAGATGTTCTAAGTAGAGGACTGCTAAAGGTCTGGGATATAGGGACTTTGTGACAATTCTTTGGTACAGATTCTATATCTTACCTTCATTTGTGTTTCTAATGGTGTTTGTGCCAAGAAAGGAGGCTGTCCCACCAACATTTCAAAAAGAATTACACCAACACTCCACCAGTCACATAACTGTGTATAGCCTAAAATAAGATACCAAAGTTATAGTCATTCATAAACCTCCTAAAAAATGCTCAGAATACAATCAAAATTAATAGTAAATCACCAACTTATGATGTAGAAATTAATATTTTTATTATAAACCTGAAAAATAAGCCACATGCTAATTATTTTAAGATTCAGCTGGTCTAAAGGGCTACTGAGATATTATGAAACTAATGTTTTACCTGTTCGTAACAACACTTCAGGTGCAATGTAATTGGGAGTCCCAACCAATGAATGTGCAAGACATCGCTGGTGCTGGCGTGCCGCTCGCCGCTCTAGTGGCTTCAATCTATCTCCACATCGACAGTTAGAGGGGTCACCCCATTCATTACTGAAATCCATACTATCCTGCCGTGGATGGTCACCTGTGTAGTAAATAGGTAAGTAAATAAAAACAAGAGTGTAGCAAAACAAGAACAAGAGTGTATGAAAAGCCTGTTTAATCTTTTAACATCATGGCTTAGAGTTAACGACACTCTTTTCTTGCAACAAACTAAGACACAATGTATGCCATATCACTGATGATATTTATTACTGACTAGAGCCTGTGCTCTAAAATAGCAACAGGACAGGTTTTATTTTTATTTATTTATTTTTTTAAAAAAGATTTTATTTATTTATTTGACAGACAGAGATCACAAGTAGGCAGAGAGGCAGGCAGAGAGAGAGAGAGAGGGAAGCAGGCTTCCTGCGGAGCAGAGAGCCCGATGCGGGGCTCGATCCCAGGACCCTGAGATCATGACCTGAGCCGAAGGCAGCAGCCCAAACCACTGAGCCACCCAGACGCCCCAACAGGACAGGTTTTAAGCTAAGAAAAATTAGCATAAGATTCAGTAATTTACTCAATGTTAAATGATGATAATGAAAATCATGAGTAGGCAGGAGCAGTAATCTGTTATTCAGATTGCTCCCCACTACTAACCTGAACAAAGTCTCAAACAAATTATATGAGTGTTTCATTCACTTAACAAATGATAATGATAAATAAGAAAGACCGGGTTCTTCTCTCAGGTAGCTTCTTTGCATGGGACAAACACAACAGATACATATATAAGAAACAGAGTGATGCATCCCATTCGGAGAATCAAGATGGAATGATATGACACATGTACCAGGGTGGCTCAGGAAGACTGAGATGACATTTGTAAAAAAACAAAAAAGACTCAACCATTTGAAAACCAGGACAAGTAACAGAGAAACCAGAACAGTAACAGAGAAAAAACCAGTACAATTAGTAAAGGACAGAATGGTAGACAACAGAGTAGAAGCCAGTGTACCTGGGTTTTACGAGCAAAAGAAATTATTTGCCTTTTACTCCAAATACAGTGGAAAGATATTGGGAGTTTGAAGGAAGAGAATGACAAGATCTGATTTATGTTTTAAAAAGGACACTAACAACTGTGTAGAGAATAGAGTATAGGAAGGACAAGTATAAAGAAACCAATTCAGAGGCTATTGCAGTTAAGCTTGGACTATGATGGTAACAGTGGAGATAGAGAAAAGTGAATAGATCAAGGTATTTTTAGAGGTGGAATAAGCAGGATATATTGATGGATTGGATATAAAGGGTGTGGAAGAAAAAGAATCAAGGACAACTAAGTGCGTGGTGGTAATACAATTTACTAAAATGGGTAAAACTGGAGAGGGAGAAATCAAGAGTTATTTACTGGTAATGTTAAGTTTGAAAGGCCTATTAGAAATACACACGCGGTGCCTAAGTGGCTCAGCTGAGTATCTGATTCTTGGTTCAGGCTTAGGTCATGATCTCAGGGTCCTGGGATCACACCCTGCATTGAGCTCCCTGCTTAGCACGGCATCTGCTGGAGCTTCTCTCCCTGTACCCCTCCCCACACTTGTGCACTCCTTCTCTAAAATAAATAAATAAATCTTACACACATGAACGAAAGGAAGAGGCTATTTCTATTTATTTATTTATTTATTATTATTATTATTATTATTAAAGATTTTGTTTATTTGACAGAGATCACAAGCAGGCAGAGAGAGGAGGAAGCAGGCTCTCCACTGAGCTGAGAGCCCGATGCGGGGCTCAATCCCAGGACCCTGGGGTCATGACCTGAGCCGAAGGCAGAGGCCTTAACCCACTGAGCCACCCAGGCACCCCGGGAGAGGCTATTTCTAAAGAGAAATCTGGAAGTCACTGATATGAGATGGCATTTAAAGCCATGACTTGATGAAATTACCTAGAAAAATATATCTGAAATTACCCTAACTGTAACAATCATCGGGGATGTTTGATTAAAATACAATTTCTTGGGGCGCCTGGCTGGCTCAGTTGGTAGACCATACAACTCAGGGTTGTGAGTTTAAGCCCCATGTGGGGCGTGGAGCCTACTTAAAAAAATAAAAAGCAAACTTTAAAAAAAATGCATTATTTCTCCTCTCCAGTGAGTATTTTCTTTTTTTTTTTCTTTTTTTTTTTTTAAAGATTTTATTTATTTATTTGACAGACAGATCACGAGTAGGCAGAGAGGCAGGCAGAGAGAGAGAGAGGAGGAAGCAGGCTCCCTGCTGAGCAGAGAGCCCGATGCGGGACTCGATCCCAGGACCCTGAGATCATGACCTGAGCCGAAGGCAGCGGCTTAACCCACTGAGCCACCCAGGCGCCCTCCAGTGAGTATTTTCAATCAGAAGACTGGAATAGAGCCTAAGAATCATATTTTTAAGAAAAACTCCAAGTAATTCAGGTGAGTCTGGGGAGACAGGTTCAGGTGTCTCAGTTCTATCCATTTAATGTCAATTTACTGTGTTCACTTAAGCACAGAGGGCAAGACTTATCTCAGAAGATTGCTGTGACCCTGAAGTTAGAATGTATGCAAACAACCTAGTCATGGTAAGATTCAAGAGTCGTTATAGCTCGACTTAAACTTCCATTAGTGCTTTGAAGGGATCTTGGTGAGGCATTGTGGTGTAAAAGAAATAACATGGGCCCTGTAATCAGACAAACCTGGGTTCAAAGCCTAGCCCTTACTACTTCTTTTCTGTCTGACCTTGGGCAAGTTACTTAATCTAAATAAGCCTCAGTTTCTTTATCCTGTGTCACAGTGATATTGTGTATATAAAGTGTTTAAATAAGTTGTGTGACAGTTGTATAATGGAATCCTAAATAATAGTGAAAACAGAAGTTATATGCAGTAACACAGATCAACCTCAAACATATAAAGGAAGTGAACACAGAAGAATACATATAGAATGATTACATGTAAATAAAGGTGCAAGAGTAGACAAAATGAAATAACAGTGTTTAGGGTTACAGACATATGTGGAAAAAGTATAGAGAAAAGGAAACTGATTACAGAGTTCTGAAATACTGGTTACCCCTGTGGAGGAGAAAAGGGGAAGTGATCGTTTATGGGCTTCAAAAATACTGATAACCTGGTTTCTAAGCTGAATGGCAGGTATGGGGCTTTATTTCAAAATTATTTTTAAAACGTTATTTGTTTGGCATATTTCAAATTAACAAAATATAGAGATTAACTCAAAAATATTAATGGTATTTAGAAATAACTGACTCTAACATATTCTTTCATTTTATAAGTCTAGGTGTCTAAAGGATTCACTCACATTTATCCAACAGACAAGACCTGAAACCAGGACTTCTGGCTTTTACCCAGTGATAATACCATCTTATATTTTATTGCATTAATAAATCATATTAGCATATACAAATTTTATGATTTTACTCACCACTCTGATAGTACTTAGAATCATGTGTCCATCTGAAGCCAGTGCAGAGGCCGAAGTCCGTCAATTTAATATGACCATCACGATCAATCAAAATATTATCAGGTTTAATATCTCTATGAATAAAACCCATTTTATGAACACTTTCGACTGCACAGGTAAGCTCTGCTATGTAGAATCGTGCCAGATTTTCTGGAAAGATGCCCATTCTAATTAATAGGCTCATCATATCACCCCCAGGAATATAGTCCATTACAAAATATAAATTGTCCTTATCTTGGAATGAGTAATACAGACGAACTACCCATTCATTGTCAGCTTCAGCCAGGATATCCCGCTCAGCTTTAACATGAGCAACTTGATTTCGAAGCAGAACGTCTTTCTTTCGGAGAGTTTTTGTTGCATACAAAGCCTTAGTATCTACTTTTCTTGCTAGACAGACTTCACCAAATGCTCCTATTCCTAGTGTCTTTATCTTCACAAACATAGACTTGTCCATTTTAGCCCTCTTTAGACGGATGTAATTAGACTCTTTTTGGCAAAGCATCTTTCTCATTTGATCCTGTGCATCTTGAGATAATCCAACCTAGGTAAATAAACTAAAGGTTAAATGAGGAATTACCTTCTACACCAAACAGTACAAAATAGTTTGGAAAAAATTCAGGCATATAAGGTTAAATGCATAATAATTTTTAATAAAGCATGTTAGGAATCTAGAATATACTTCAAGGAAAATTAATTATCAAAAGTGCAGCTTAAGGGACAGTTAACAGGATATACAAAGGTGAGTATATATGCAGATTCTGCTGTGGAGAGCAAGAAGATGATACCAACAATCAGCTTTCCAACTGCTTTCTAATGCAGCCCCCAAAAAGTTCCCAATGTGCAATAACCAAACATCTGTTAACATGCATCCTCATCTATCTCTCCATGCATATTCATCCCAAATTATGTGATTAGACTGCCTTCATTTTATGCTTCTCTTGTGAATGCCTAGGATTAGTGTTCCTATTTTACTTTTCATGGAAAAAAAAAAAAAAAACCTCTTTCCGTCCAGATTCATTTGTTCTAAAAAAAAATTGATGTATTAAGAACAAAAGAATGTCTTCTTTAACCTAACCACTCATTAATAGTCCATCTTTTTTTTTCTTTAAAAGATTTTATTTATTTGACACAGAGAGAGAGACAGCGAGAGAGGGAATATAAGCAGCGAGGAGTGGGGGAGGGAGAAGCAGGCTTCCCTCTGGGCAGGGAGCCCAATGTGGGGCACGATCCCAGGACTCTGGGATCATGACCTGAGCTGAAGGCAGACACTTAACAACTGAGCCACCCAGGTGTCCCAATAGTCCATCTTTCCTTTCATCTTTCTTATATTTTTCTCAGGCATTAGAATGAGAGTAGGACTCACAGCCACCACTAATACAAAATGCAAAGACCTTCTCCTACCTTATTTAAACAGGACAACTTGTTTGATTAAGAGGTATCTTTTCAGGCACTTTGGAACATTTCAAAGAATAGTCAATGTGACTTATGAAGATACCAGATTAAATGCAGATTAAAAACAAAAGCCAACTTATGAGTAGACATGGACTACCTGTATTTAGAAGGAAGTTTATTTTTGTCTAGTTCAATAAAGAATTAAAGGGTTTAAAAAGAAAAGGAATTAAAGAAGTAGAGTCTATTCTAGAAATGCAAGCCTAATTAGAATATAGCAACCTCATGCTTCTGTTAGGATGCGCATTTGCATGCAAAAATTTTTTTAAAAGGGTGGCATGCCAGACTTAAAACTGTTTCTCTTAAAATCTTACTTGCCTACACAGTAATGGAGGCTACAGAAGTCAGCAAAGCTTCCAACACCATAAAAGTTTAAATCAGCTATTAGTGAAAGTAAAGAGGAAAAAGGAAAAATAAACTAAGAAAATACATACAGACAGACTTTAGTAAGAAATCCTAAGAGCTAAAATATGGATAAGTCATACAAATTATCATGGTATTTCTCATCTAAGAAAGCTCAATTTATAACAGGAATAACATAACTATAAAATTAGATTAAGTAAAATTATCTTAAAAAAATAGCTCTCAAGTTATGTGAGTAAATTTCATCACAAATTTAAGCCTCCCAGACTCTGAATGATAGATATATGACTGTGAATCAACCTCTGAACTGTAAACATGTGACAAATATATTAACAATAATAGTACCACCATAATATCTAGTGAAGATATGTATATATATGAGAATCACAACACAGATTCATCTGAAATGAGTGAGCACTAATTCTGGTCTCCTTTTAGTAGTTTAAAAATTTCAGCATATTTTCCAGAACATTATAAAAATGAAATTAGAAGAGGAAACAACTGAAGGGACAGGTCTTTGACACTTTCTAATGGGACCAACCAGATGAATAATCCCAATGAATAAGGCCCAAAAACTACTATAAGTAAAAACAAATGTTTCATAAGTATAGCTAGCAGGAGATGGGACCCAGATATTTCTAGCCTATTTTAAAATGTTGAAAGACAATGTGTAAAACCTAGAAAATAACCCTTGCTCCTATTTCCACATAAAGGGATTATGTACATCTAAATAGCACACTATAAATTATATTTTTCTTAATTTATTACAACTTTATTCCAGGAAATTGAGTAAATCTTGAAATACTAAAATAAAATGGTCTAATCAAAAGTACTTTAAATTACTGACTTGTAAGCAATGATAATATATTAGCTATAGAAGGAAAGAAAAATATTGGACCGATATTTTAAAATAAACAAGCGAATACATGATCAAGCATAGAAATGGGCATTTTAAAAGGTTTTACCCGCATCATTTCATTCTCTAATTGTTTTTTACGATGTAGACGTTGCTGATGAGATTTGAGTACATTTTCTACATGTTGCTCCATAAAAAATTTAAATGCCTGAGGAGAGTAACTCTGAATACGAGATTCCCTTCGCTCTTCATCTTTCTTGTTTTTCCTAACGGTGATAGGTGAAGTCGTAATCTGCTTTTTTTCCTTATCCCCACTATCAACATTTTCATAGCTTTTTTCACTCTCATCTTCCTTGGGCACACTCGCCTGATCCTCTTTGCTAGATTTACCGACTGATTCGTATGAAGGAACAGATGGGTTCTGGTGCAGCAGATGTTTTGGATAAGGTGGAGGTGGACCTTGATAGTTTGGAGCTTCAGCAACTGGAGGCATAACAGTCATATTTGAAGTGGTACTCTCAGAAAAAGGACTGGGTTGAACTGTTTGAACTGGCTGTGGTATCCAAGAAGGGTGTGTAGGTGCTAACGCAGTCTGCAGCTCTGGTTTTAATACGCGTATACTTTTCACAGGCTGTTGAATAGGAGCAGGTGTAATAGCAGTGACTGTTGTAGCTGAAGGCTGAGAATTAGCAGCATGACTTGCTCTACTTCCTAATGGATTATTAAAGGAATTTGACCTCACTGGTATGTTAGGTTGCCAAGTGGGGATTTCATGCCCACTGCTTGGGGACGACTGGGCTGGAGCAGAAGACGACTGAGGCCAAGTTGTTTGCAGTCCAGGTGCATTCATGTTATAAAGTTCCATGTTATGACTATTTCTGTTTGGCACCATCATAGATTGGGGAAGATTTCCATTTGTATATGATGAAGGAGCAGTAGATGCCCCTGTTTGTAAAGCAGAAGAGCTTTGTCCATTAGCTGGGGTCAGAGGATACGGAGGCGGTGGCTGCCGATTCACAGTGCCAGGAGGGACATTTTGGTGTATCATAAAATCAGTCTGACCACTACCATTCTGAATTCCAGGTCTTCCTGGTGGGAAGTTAAATTTGTTGGAACTCTGCATGATGATTGGTTGTCTGCCAACAGGGACAGAACTAATGCCTCTCTGTCCCTGATTAGGAGGATTCATTGGGGTTGTGTTCAGAGGTGGGGGAGGATAGCCTTCCTGCCAGGCTCCAGGTGGAACAGGAGAGATTCTGGAGATTACATATTCCATGTTCCCAGAATAGCGCTTTGTTTGAGAGTTTGGTTCCCATGATGGGGGAGGTGGAGTTGTACCTCTTGGAGGAGGAGTCTGGCCCCTAGGAGGTGGTGGAGGAGTGACACTCCTTACTTGAGGAGGTGGTGGGGGATTCACTCTCTGTCCATTGCTAGGGTGAGCTTGAGCAAAAGCTGTTATACCAGAGCCTGACAAAGGTCTTCCTACATCTGTCTGCGAGTTGGGACTTTCAGAACGATAGGCCACGCTTTCTCCGAGTGGTGGGCCATGTCTCTGAGGAACTAAGGATTCTTTGGAACCTTTCCAGCTCTGTTTGCGGTTAACTGATTGCTGTACACTCCCTATGGTCATAAAACAGAGAGAAAAAAAAATGTTTTAACCTCTTATTTTTGAAAAAATTTAGCTTGGAATTCTGACATAGCTATATGGTAATTCTCTTTTGAGAATTATAAAAGTCAAATTTCAGTTAAGCAGTTTTATGTTACCTTTCAAATTTTTACTTAACTAGATAATACATTCTCATAGCTCAGAATCCAAGAAGTACAAAAGTATATCCATCTCTGTCCCTTGGCCAACCAACTTTCTTCCCTGAAGGCAACCAATGCCATTATAAAATATTTGGGGGATATGCAAGTAAATAAACTACTTCCTATGTATACTGCTGTGACTGGCTCTTATTAAAATATTGAAGATTCTGTCAGTCTGTAAAGTGTTTTCTTACTTTTAAAAAGTTTACCACAGGTTTTCACTGGATGGAGGTACCCCAATTTTTTTTTTAAAGATTTTATTTATTTATCAGACACAGATCACAAATAGGCAGAGAGGCAGGCAGAGGCGGGTAGGGGAAGCAGGCTCCCTGCCAAGCAGAGAGTCCAATGCGGGGCTCAATCCCAGGACCCCTGGATCATGACCTGAGCCGAAGGCAGAGGCCTCAACCAACTGAGCCACCCAGGCGCCCCGAGGTAACCAAATTTAATTTTTTTTTTTTTTTAGGTTTCACACCCAGCATGGAGCTCAACGTGGAACCTTAACTGACTGAGCCACTCAGAGCTACTCTGAAGCCTGGATGTACCCAAATTTAATCAGTTTCCCTACTGAAGAATAGTAAGGATGTTTGTAGTCTTTCGCTGTACCAAAAAAAAAAAAAAGAAAGAAAGAAAGAAAGAAAGAAAGGCAGTGACAAATTCTGTACATATACCATTTTTAAAAATATTTTTTTGAACAGAGATTTTATTTGAGAGAGAGCAAGCATGAGCAGGGGGAAGGATCAGAGGGAGAGGGAGAAGGGAGCCAAATATGGGGCTCAATCCCAGGACCCTGAGATCATGACCTGAGCTGAAGGCAGATGCTTAACTGACTAAGCCATCCAGGAGCCCCGAGATATCATTTCATATATAAGTAGATAAATTATCAGAAGTGGCATTAATGAGCCAAAGGGTGTGTCCATTTGTAATTTTAATAGATACAACTACTTTTAAATATATTTCAAGGATACCAGGAGATAATTAGCTGAAAGAAAGTCTAGATTTTATAGTTTCTCTTTACTGGAATTTCCAAATAAATGAAACAGGCAAGAAAATAAATGGTAATTCCTTCCCCAAACTGAAGTATTTAAAATAGTCTGACTACTTGGAAAAAGATCTTTAACACATTCAAATACACATAAAACACATTTGTATAACATGCAATACATATAAATAATACATTCCAAATAGTGAATATATAATAAAGATTTATAGATCTAAATACATAAAACATAAAACACTTAGCAACATTCAAAACAAAACACATATGAGGAAAAACTGGTAAATGTTCAGAATGTACAGTTTAACACTCTGTTTCAACCAGGCCGGGCTGCATGCTGGGCCTATGACTAAGAAAAAGCCATCACTCCAGGCAACCTAGGCAAGTCCTCTGGCCACCAAGCTCTCTTTCACCTTCTTCAGATGGTCAGCTGAGGCTAAATACATATATTCACTCATTCAGCTTTTACCAGTTAAAGTCTCCGTCAGCCTAGAGCTTACTGCCTTCTCGGTTCTGTACCTCTGATAGAGCTCTCCATGTTCTCCCTCTTCCTAAACCCTCCCACTATTGCCCCCTCTCCAAAATAATTAATTAATTAAAAAATAAACTGGGATAAATGTGGGATTCTATCTCTTATTATTCCTCCATACTCTTTTTTGGAAGCTCATTCTATCCAAGAGGCCACATTTATTCCTCTCACTTAATGAACTCTTATTTGCTCATCCTCATTCACCCATAGTTTTGACATTCAGTCTACCCTAAGCCTTGCCAACTTCTGTAACTTCAACGTCCACATGGACAAACAACCCATTACCCTCATCTCTCAGTTTCTTGACCTCCTTCCTTCAACCTCCAATCACTCCTAAAATCATATTTCTAATTTTGATATTACCTACATATGATTTTTCAAAATAATTTCTTTAAGGCTTCTGCACTTAGACCACAACTCTCCTCCCTTTCACGTTTAACTACCACTACAAGTATTTTTCAACTTCACCAAGACCTTCATATCCCTACTTCATTAGTCCTCCACTTTCTTTCTTTCTTTCTTTCTTTTTTTTTTAAATAAAGATTTTACTTGTTTATTTGACAGACAGAGATCACAAATAGGCAGAAAGGCAGGTGGGGGTGGGAGGGGGAGCGAAGCAGGCTCCCTGCCAAGCAGAGAGCCTGATGTAGGGCTTGATCCCAGAACCTTGGGATCATGACCTGAGCTGAAGGCAGAGACTTTAACCCACTGAGCCACCCAGGTGCCCCAAGTCCTCCACTTTCTTTATGCAACACTTCAGCTAATTTAAATCCATGGTCCACTACTTCTTCTTCCCTTCTGTATTCCTTTTCTCCTCCCCTCATTTCTATTCATTCCTTAATTTTTTATTGAGTATCTAGGCAATCCAAGTACAGATGAACAAATATCCATGGCCCGATGGGACCTCCATTCTTGGGGGAGAAGACTGCCAATAAACAAGTAAATAAAGAAACAAGGTGGGGTGCCTGGGTGGCTCAGTGGGTTAAGACTGCCTTAAGCTCAGGTCATGATCTCAGGGTCCTGGGATCCAGCCCTGCATGGGGCTCTCTGCTCAGCAGGGAGCCTGCTCCCCCCGCCACCCGCCGTCTCTCTCTGCCTACTTGCCTACTTGTGATCTCTGTCAAATAAATAAATAAAATCTTAAAAAAAAAAAAAAGGAAACAAGGTAACAGCTGGGTATGATAAATTCCTATGAAGGAACCACAAATGGTATTAAAATGGTAGAAAGTAACAGGAAGATAGAAGGCACGAGATTCAGTGTCAGAAAAGGCTCCACCAAGGAGATGACGTATGATCTAAGACCAGCCAAAGGTCCCGAGATGGAAACTTGCTATTTTCCAAGAACAAAAAGAAATGCAGTATGGCTGGAGAACAGTAAATAAGGGGAAGTGGGATACTGGAGGAAGTCTGACAGCAGCAAAGTCATCAAGAGGAGCCTGGAAGGAATGAAAAGCCACAAACAGCACAGCAGGTATATGCCCTGATCAAGGATTTAAATCACCCTTTCAGCAGTATTCTGTCCCCCACCTTACCTAATTTATTTTGTACTTGTTTAGTAGAACTCTAGTCACAGATGATTCTAGCTTTTTTTTTCATGCCTGCTGGAAAAGGTGATGCAGAGTGCAGATTGATTCCACCATAAATTCAATGATCAGCATCATCAAATGGCTTTAGCACTGCCAGGAAATCCTAATGGTTCTTTTCGTCTCTACTACAACTCTCTCTAGTCCTGGATCTCCTCAAATTGCCTGTCCCATTCCTCACACACCACTCTCAGTGGGTGACGTGATTTTCCACTTTGGAGAAAACTAAAAGCATCAGAAAGAACTCCCTTATCTTGTTTGTTCCTGTTAGAGCAAAATAGTTGATTCCTTTTCCTCTATAAGTCTAATAATCTCTCATCCTACCCTTTGGATCCTTTCTTATCATGGTTTCTCAGGAACCTTACTTGATCCTTTTCTCTTGAGTATTTAATTTCTTTCTTTTACCTGGAGCTCTGCTATTATCTTTTAAGCATGCTTAAGTCTTTACTATTAAAACAAACAAACCAGCCTCTCCCTCCATTTTCATATGGAGCACTACCTTAAAATGTTGTTACTAGTCCACTGTAAGTATGGAACTGGACAACAAAAACTTAGAAACTTACATAAATCTAACAGTGAAATTTTAGGTCTGTTAAATAAATAACAAAATATCTGTACTTATATATGTCATTTTAAATTTTAATTTTAATTTTAAATCTAAATTTAAATTAAATTTTGGAGTAATTCATCATTTTATAAGACTAAACCAAATATTTAGTCCCGATGTAGGACTCCCTAAATGACCTTATTTAAACCTTAACTGCCTTCTTAAAGACCCTGTCTACAAATACAGCCAAATTCTGAGGTTTTAGGAATTAGGACTTCCTGAATTTGGTGGGACACAATTCAGCCCATAACACACGTGGTAACTTGTTTCTGTTCAGTCATGGGAGCATAATTCAAATTAGAGTGGGCTGAGGAATAAATGGATGTGAAGTAAAGAATTCATGTATAAACAACACTTTGAGAAGTTTTTCTATGAGGGTACACTGACAACATTAGCAAGAATATGCTTCTTATATGCTGAAGATCTTTTATTTTTTTAAAGTTCCAACTCATTACAGATTAGTAATTTTATAACATACACACCTTGGCTTTCAAGACACTGTTCTTTTATTTCCTTCTTCTTCAGCTAATTCTTCTATCTTTGCAGGCTTATCCTCTCCTGCCAGCTACTAAGTAATAGGCTTGGTTCTAGGCCATCTTGTCATTCTGGTCTATATTATCTCTTTCAATGACCTATTTCATACACAAGGGTAATTGTATATATATCCAGCTCCCTACCTGACATCTTCATTTGGATAACTCAATGAACCTAACTCAATCTGATGTCAAAAACCAGACTTATGATCTTTTCCCACCAAATCCCATTCCCTCTTAGCATTCATTTTTATAATATGGGGGATCACCACACTGCATCTATATTTCTGCACCAGAAGCCTAAGAGTCATTCCTCTCCATTATCACCCCTTGTATGTTATCACCACATCCTTGACTATACCCCTCTCATCTCTCTTAATTCACTCACTTTACTCCACTGCCCTCCTCCAGTCTCAATAACCTTCATTTCCTGGGAACTACTGTATCTCTTATCCAGTCTATCCCGATACCCAACGCCCAATCCGTTTTTTTTTTTTTAAGATTTTATTTATTTATTTGACAGACAGAGATCACAAGTAGGCAGAGAGGCAGGCAGAGAGGAGGAAGCAGGCTCCCTGCTGAGCAGAGAGCCCGAAGAGGGACTTGATCCCAGCTGAAGGCAGTGGCCCAACCCACTGAGCCACCCAGGCGTCGCCGCCACCCCCCAAACCATTCTTATCCACTGCAGCCATCTTTTTGAAACACAAATCTAATCATATCATTACCCTGCTTGAAGTTTCTATAACTTCCTGCTGCTCTTAGGATAAGATCAACAGACAGTCCTACACAGTCAGGCCCTATGTATTTCTCCAGTCCTGTTGCATACTCTTGTTTTCAGTGTCACAGCCACTTTCAGTTCTTCTAGTATAGCAACAGAACTTGCCAAACAGGCCATGCATAGGGACACCCTTCCTCACTAAACCCTTCCCATTAACCTTAGTCTTTCTTCAGCTATCAGCTCTACTATCAGTTTCATAGGAAGGTCTGATCTCCTTGATTAGGTCAAAAAACCCTATATGATAGGAGTCCTAGTACTCTATAACTCACCCCACTTTATTCACATGTATGTAGCTGTAATCCTACAGGTATTCATTTGTGAGAGGGTTTGATCTCCCTTATGAGAATGTCAGCTCTACAAAATGGCAAAAATTTTATACCCAATGCTGAGCAAAGGGCCTAAAACAGTAGTGGACAATAAATTTTTGCTGAATGAAAAGAAGAATGAATACATAAGGCCTCTTTAATCAATAAAAAAGGATGAACACAAGATTAACAAAGAATAAAAAGCCAACTTAAAAATAACCAATAAATAATAAATAAAAATAATTGATAACCCAAATATTTACTACCAATGATCAAAGAAATATGTATAAAATGAGAGAGTATTTCCACAGCCATTAAATATACAAAAATCATAATACCTAGGATTTACAATTTGAAGGCATTCATTTATTCAACTGATTAGGAGAATATAAGTTGGAAATACCTTTTTAGAAAGCAATAGCTAAGAAAAACCTTAAATTTCTTCAAGACTTTGAAAACAAAAATTTCCTTTACAAAATCATCAGGAATGTATAAAGATTTAGGTACAAAAGGATTTACTATAGTGCTGTCTACAACAGCAAAAAAGGGAACAAGGCAAATACCAAAAAATGAGAGACTGGTCACATAAAGTATGTGATAAATCTAACTAAATGTAGTTACTAAAATTATTTTGTAGACCCTTTAATAATAAGGAAAGGTATGCACAATGTATTAAGTGAATCAAGTAGGTTTTAGTATGACTCCATTTTTTGCTTAAATAGTAGGAATCAAAATATACACATGTAAACCCACTCAGGTTTTCCACTGGAAAAAAGACTGAGGGAAAAAACACACCAAAATCTTATAGGTATTAATAGTGGTGTCTTCATTTTCCTTACTTACTTTCTAAATATTCTGTGATGAACATCTTTCACTCTTAAAATAAAACAAGATTATAAAAACAAAAAAAATAGTTTGAATATGATATCTGTGGTAAAAAAGAAATATTTCAGCTTCAGTATAACCAATCAAGAAGTTTTCAACCTCAGTCGCTGCTTATCAGAATTACTTATGAAACTTTAAGGGCCTCATCCTCAAATTCATTTAGTATAACACTATCATGCTATTACCCTGATGAGACTATAACTTACTGTGATGCTTTTAGCATTTCTAAGACTAAAGAATTGACATACATAAATATTTTAAAACAATAACAAAGGAGAAAAAAAATGTTTGATTAATCACCTGGTTTCAAGCTGGCATTGATAGGTCTGGCAGCTGCTGCGGCCATCTGTTCCCGGCGAGGATCTTGGTAACTCATTTTACTAATGAATTCAATTGCTGCCTCTATACTTCTGTTATTAGTTTTCTGAAGAGCTTGTATAACCATATCCTGTTAAGAAGTTTTAAAAAAAGAAATAAAGTTTAAATCTTATAATTAATTAGGATAGAAAGAGCACTATTAGCTTCACTAGAGAACTTCATAAGGGCCCCAAACCACAACATTTAAGTTCCTGTTTGTAAAACTATTATAAACATCCATATAATCTCATGCCAAAAAAGAAAGCAAATCCTCAAATTCTTCAAAACATTCTTTAATACTTTCACCTTTATGTAACATATCACTTTTTTTTTTTAAAAGATTTTATTTATTTGACAGAGAGAGAAATCACAAGTAGGAGGCAGGTAGAGAGAGTGGGGGGTAAGCAGGATCGCTGCTGAGCAGAAAGCCAGATGCGGGATCGATACCAGGACTCTAGAGATCATGACCTGAGGCAAGGGCAGAGACTATCAGATTGTTAAAAAGGTATCAGTCAAAAATACTGGAAGCCACTCTTTTGTATCATTAAAACATTTTAAAAACACCTTTGTCACTGTGTTTACTTGTAAAAGAGCTATGTAATTCTGATTTCTAGCCTCTCAGAGCTTACATTTTCAGAGAAACTTATTTTCAAGGACATAAATCTAAGTCAAATGGTATAAGAATAACACCATATAATGATTATGTGATGAAGACTTGAGGATGTGATGTGGCATGATGGAAAAGCAGAGTCTGGCATCAAACAGAAGTGACTTTGAGTTCTATTACTATGCTTTTGTTTTTTTTATGCTTAGAAGCAAAAATACACTCCAGTAACTGCAGATTTATTTATATGCCCCCCCTTAAGAAATGTGTAAACTCTAGCAGAGTATTTAGTATTTTATTTATTTATTTTTATTAACATATAATGTATCATTTGCTTCAGGGGTACAGGTCTGTGAATCATCAGTCTTACAAAATTCACACCACTCACCATAGTACATACCCTCCCATTATCCATTATCCAACCACCCCACCCCTCCTACCTGCTCCTGTCTAGCAACCCTCGGTTTGTTTCTTGAGATTAAGAGTCTCTTATGGTTTGTCTCCCTCCCTGGTCCCATTTTGTTTCATTTTAGATTATTTAATATTTTAAAGCTCAATTTCTTCATCTGCAGTAGATTCACAGAATTGATATGAGGCCTCAATAAGAAAACATGTAAAACACATAAGCAGTGTCTGCAGATTAGAAGTGGGTTGTCCTCCTGCTCTACTCCTTGCCCTTTTAATGTAAACATAAATCATAAAAACATACAGAACACATATGGATAGGCTTTTTTCAAAAGAGAAGCACCTATTTACTTGCCTAGAGGAGCTGGTATTGAAAGGAAACAATATTTTAAAATGGAAATGGAATAGTACGACCAGTGGATGAACAGGCTACTGACAGATGATCTTCCTATTGAAATGACTAGGGTGAGACCAACCCAAAAAAAAAGGTTGTGGCAGGGGCACCTGGGTGGCTCAGTTGGTTGAGCTCTTGCCTCTGGCTCAGGTCAAGATCCCAGGGTCCTGGGATCCAGCCCTGTGTTGGCAGGTTCCTTCAGCGAGGAATCTTTCTTCCTCTACTTCTCCCTTTGTCCCTCCCCTCTGCTTGTGCTCTCTCTCGCTCTCTCAAATAAATAAATAAAATCTTAAAAAAAAAAAAAAAAAGTAAAGGTTGTGGCAGAGACATGTTGCCTATTCAAGATCCATTCTCCCTTTCCTAGAAAAAGTTACCATTTTGTTTACAGAATTCTTCCTTATAGCTACAGTGGCCACATGACAATTCTGACAAGGAAACAAAAGCAAGGGTTTCTGGGAAAATGCTGCTATCCCTGCTTTAGGTATGGGTACTTCATGTAACCTGTTTCCCAGATGATAGATCTGACATCTGTGCTACAGCATGATGCCACAAAGAAGAAACATTCAAGAAATTCATAAGAGTCTTAGGTTCTAACATCTTTAAGAGAGTGGACCAATGCTAGCTATATAAACTAAGTCACTACTTTCTTTAAAGCATCATTCTTTGGATTTTTGCTAACAGCAAACACACTCAATCCTTAACAGAGACAAAAGGACAGTGTGATCACATTTTATGCCAACCAGATTTCTGCAAGTTTGCAGTGAGATACAAAAGAATTAGTAAGTCTCACTTTATGTGCAAATTTAAAATAATTCTTATCACTCCAAATTAAAATTCAACAGGGAGTACTTACGTTTAAAACTGATTAAGCCAAAAGAACTGTATTTATGCTACTATCACACAGCAGTGTCATCTCACTTGGTAAGAAAACTGGCACCCACCATCCTTTTTCAATATAGTGGGAATCATATTTTTGTTAAATGCACTAGAATTGTATTTGGTGATTAATATGCTGATTTTTATTTCTGAATAATTATTGCTGTATGTTAGAATGTTTTTTGCATCTTTTAATATATCTATTAAAATTCTATAATTGGGGCGCCTGGGTGGTTCAGTGGGTTAAGCTGCTGCCTTCGGCTCGGGTCATGATCTCAGGGTCCTGGGATCGAGTCCCACATAGGGCTCTCTGCTCAGCGGGGAGCCTGCTTCTCTCTCTCTCTCTCTCTCGCTCTCTCTCGCTCTCTCTGCCTGCCTCTCCATCTACTTGTGATTTCTCTCTGTCAAATAAATAAATAAAATCTTAAAAAAAAAAAAAAATCTGTAATTGGTGGTGTTGGTCCCAGTGTAAAAAAGAGAACCCTTGGGGCACCTGGTTGGCTCAGTGGGTTAAACCATCTGCCTTTGGCTCAGGTCATGATTCCAGGGTCCTGGGATTGAGCCCTGTATCGGGCTCTCTACTCAGTGGGGAGCCTGTCTCCCTCCCCCCCGCTCCTCCGTCTCTGCCTGCTTGTGATCTCTGTCTACCAAAAAAACAAAACAAAACAACAACAACAACAACAACAACAACAAAACCCCAGACTCTTAAATCAGTAACTTTAGAATACAAGTCTGATAAGAAAACATTGTGTCCACATTACTATGGTTTTTTTCCCATGCTTAGCAGCAAAAATATACTCCAGTGACTGTAGATTTATGTGCCCCAAGAACACATCAATTCTATTTAATATTTATTCCTACAAAGAAACTAATCTTGAAATACTTGAGGTTTTAATTTTACACAGCACTCAAAATGTTCTCAAAAAACTGCAACTGCCTTGAACCTGAATAGCTAAAGGAATAGATAGGGTTTATGAAATGATAAAATAATTAAATGAAAACTGGATAAAACTTTTATTCTTTTAAATTTTTTTTAAAAAGACCTATTTATGTGAGAGCAAGCAAGCAAGCAAGCATGGCAGGAGAACTGGGGGAGAGGGAGAGAGAAACTCAAGCAGACTCAACAGAGTGCAGAACTTGAGGAGGTCTCGATCTCACTCCCCTGAAATCAAGACCTGAGTTGAAGCCAAGAATTGGACACTTAACCGAAATGCGCCACCCAGGCATTCCTGGATAAAAATTTTAAACTACCAAGTTAGGATTTTTAAAAAATCCTGCAATATAATGAAAAGCTACCAGAATGAGCCATTCAAGGAGGCAGCAGAAGTAAATTGTCATATTCTTTATGTCACTGTAGGGATAAATAATATCTTTACTTCATTCTTTGGGCAAATGAGAATTGATAAATGTCCAAATGCTTTTAGTAAAGCAACCTTGCTTAACCTTGTTATAAGGTGACAAATGTGAAATGTGTGATTGTTTAATAATGCTAACATATCTTTGTAATGCGAAGCAGTTACTGTTATTATTTCCAAAGATAAATAGGCCACTGACCTAAGTAAAGTTAGTCAGAGGAAGACTAATACTATATGATTTCACATATATGTGCTGAAGGCAGATGCTAACAGACTGAGCCACTCAGGTGCCATGATTCATTCCTTTCTTTATTCTTCGCCTTCTGGCTGAGAGATGAGGAAGAAAGTACTCAGCAGAAACTCCATGTGAAGCCATTTCCTTAATCCTTCAACTACTAACCAGGAAAACAACAAAGGCCCTCTCCTCCTCCTTTCTCTCCATCTATTTTCAGAAACAAATCCAATTATGTTTAGAACACTTAGCATAAAAATGATCAGAAATAATAGTAATCAAATGGATGAACAGGGTACACCAGAAAGACTCAACTTTTTTCTCTACAGTTTGGTTGAAATCTTCCTTTTCAAATCCTTTACTATAATGCATATTTAAGTTATCAATTTTAACTGCAGAAATCTCTGAAAATGTGGTCACCAAAATATTAACGATAATGAAAGAATTTTAAAGGTAAGTCTTTATGTAGTAGAGCAAAAGATAATTTTCATTGTTTTCTTTACTTTTTAACAGGAAATACATTTTTTAAAAAAGATTTTATTTATTTATATGAGAGAGAGAGAGAGAGAAAGAGAGCGCATAAGAGGGGAGAAGGTCAGAAGGAGAGGGAGACTCCCCACAGAGCTGGGAGACCAAGGAGACACTCCATCCTGGGACTCTGAGATCATGACCTGAGCCGAAGGCAGTGGCTCAACCAACTGAGCCACCCAGGTACCCCTGAAATGGGTATTTTTATAAGCACAAAAAAAGCTACTATAATTTCAAAGGAGAACTTAATTAACATGTGCTCATTCACATTTAGTTACATTTTCCATGGCAATTGGTAACCAAAATGATTTCTGCCACCTAAAATATTCAGAGAAAGTATGTTATCATGGAAAAAAAATTTTATAGTCCAAACATCAGATTATAGATCTAAACATATATGACTGTAAACATATATATGTGCTATGAAAAACTTTTAACGTGAATTCTAAGAGTAAATATTAAAGATTTGGCATAATTAACATGAAATGAAATTTCATCAAAATAAAACTTCAAAATTCTAGCAGATTGAGCAACATGTAAGTTTTTAGTTTTTGTGAATTTGAGAGTTGGGCCTGAGAATGATGTGAACATAGCTACTTAATGAAATCCTGATTCTACTTCTTTCTCTGTAGTATGAACTTAAACTTCATAAACTGTCATTTCCACACAGCCACTAGGCTCTCCAGAGCTCCTACTGCACTCAGAGACCTACTCTGTCCTCCCCTGCAGCTTTCCTCAACTGCATTTCCATCTGACTTTATGACTGGACCTTTTAAATCCCAGAAACCACAGAGAAAAACTAAAGAAATAACTAATTATTTTGTTTCACTAGTTAATGGAATTGTAGACATTCTTTGCTGATTAGAATATACAAATTTGTATACACAGTTAAATTCTCTCAAAGGAAACATTTCTGTAGATCACCAAAACAGTTTTACATAGTGTAAAGTAAGGAAAATCCTTTCTTTTGTCTTTCAAAATTCCTACCTCATCAAATCCAGCAGCTTGCAAGTCTTGCAGCATTTGTGGATTAACTTCTGAAGAACTCCGACTTGTTTCATTTGCAAATGGTTGTAGAGAGTTTCGAATTTCCAGCAGAGCTTTATGATGTGTCCCAAATTTGGGTGGATTCCTGACTTGTCGAGGATCTTCAGTTGATGTTTTATTCATGCTATGCTCAGCCTTAGCAGCATCCGATGGTTTGGATAAATTCCTAAGAGATTCCCGAATTTCTTGCAACATTTGCCGGCTACTGCCAGTGTAGTTACTGGCAGGAAAGGTCTTAGGCCTCATTTGTCTATATCCTTCTGGCTTTTCACTCCTCTTCATGAAAACATCTATATTTATAACCCACACAAAGGACTTCTGTAAGAACTACTTGACCGATCCAGAACTTTCTCTTGAGCAAGACTGAAAAAGATCCTTTGCAGAAGTCCCCAGGAATGCTGAAATTCTTTACAATCAAATTATTAACCCTGTAAAAGAAAAAAGCAAAGCTATAAAGTGATTAGCTGATAAAGCAGTACCATGTGTTTGGGGGAGAACATACACTGATTTATCAGTTAGAGACCTGGGTTATAGTTCTGGCTCCACTAAGGATTACCGTACAGAGAGGAAAATTAGTTAACCTCTCTGTGCCCATTTCCTAATTTATAAAATTATATCAAGCACTGGTTATGACGATAAAATATAATTTTGGGAGCGCTTAGTAAACGGGGGTGCCTTGCTGGCTCAGAGCCCATGCAACTCTTGATCTCAGCGTTATGAGTTCAAGCCCCATGTTGGGTATAGAGATTACATTTTTTTTTTAATTTTTTATTTTTTATAAACATATATTTTTATCCCCAGGGGTACAGGTCTGTGAATCACCAGGTTTACACATAGAGATTACATTTTAAATAAATTAAAAACTTAAAGGAAAAAAAAGTGTTTAGTAAGCATATAAAGTATATACAGATATGAGGGATTAGTAAATGAATGATACAATGGACAGCCTCTCATTAACCTCACCCTGAACCTCCAATTCTAGATTTTAAAATCAGACTCTGGGGCATCGGGGTGGCACAGCTGGTTAAGCGATTGACTCTTGGTTTCAGGCGTGGGTTGTGATATCAGGGTTGTGAGACCAAGCCCTGCGTTGGGGTCCATGATCAGCACAGGGTCTGCTTTAGATGCTCTCTCTCTTTCTCCCTCTGCCCCTCCCACTCATGCTTTCTTTCTCCAAATAAATAATTTTTTTTAAAAGATTTTATTTATTTATTTGACAGAGAGAGAGGAAGAGACAGAGAGAGACTGTACACATGAGCAGGGGCAGAGGGAGAGGGAGAAGCAGGCTCCCCACTGAACAATGAGCCTGATGTGGAACTCGATTCCAGGACCCCGGGCTCATGACCTGAGCTGAAGGCAGTGGCTTAACAACTGAGCCACCCAGGCACCCCTAAACAAATAAATCTAAAATAAAATAAAATAAGACTTCAAGTAGAAGATTTTTTTTTTTTAAGATTTTATTTATTTATTTGACAGAGAGAAATCACAAGTAGGCAGAGAGGCAGAGAGAGAGAGGAGGAAGCAGGCTCCCTGCTGAGCACAGAGCCCGACGCAGGACTCGATCCCAGGATCCTGAGATCATGACCTGAGTCAAAGGCAGCGGCTTACCCACTGAGCCACCCAGGCACCCCCAAGTAGAAGATTTCTTTAGAAGAAAGGATTGTTGCTTTAAAAAGGTTTTAAACCACAAGTCCAGAAGATATCTTTATGCTTTAAAAACAAATGCTGGAGCTTTTTTCACCAACTGTGGACTTGGACTCTAGAGACAGTAAGTTTATTAATGACAGGATGGGGAAAGGATGTCTGTGGACAACTTGTCTTATTCCTCACTTAATGCATGAATGTCTTCTAAAACACACTAGAATTTGCAATGATGTGGATGGAACTAGAGGGTTATTATGCTAAAGCAAATTAAGTCAATCAGAGAAAGACAACTATATGATCTCACTGATAGGACTAATTTAAGAAACAAAACAGAGGATCATAGGGGAAGAGAGGAAAAAATAAAACAAGATGAAACCAGAGAGGGAGACAAACCACAAGAGACTCTTAATCACTGGACAAACTCAGGGTTGCTGGAGGGGAAGGGGGCTGGAGGAATCGGGGGACTGGGTGATGGACATTAAGGAGGGCATGTGATGTAATAAGCACTGGGTATTATATAAAACTGATGAATCACAGACCTGTACCTCTGAAACCAATAATACATTATATGTTAATTAACTGAATTTAAATTTAAAAAAGTAAACTGGGGGGAAAAACATACTAGAAGAACAGTCACATAAAGTCTACTTAAGTATCTTTACTGATAGGGAAAGCAATAATGCAAGAAAGCCATTCTATCTGTGATATGCAGCAAGTGTTAAAGATGTTTTCTTTCCAGGGAGCATCATGAAATCCCACTCAGTACATGTTGAGAGCCTGTTATGGGCAGTACTAAACAACTTTGTCTAAATCCTTATTTAGCCATCTTAACAGCTCTGTGAGGGTTTACTATCTCTGCTTTGTATATGAGGAAACAGGTTCAGAGAGTTGGAGTAAAACAGTTTCTAAGTGGTACCACTGGGATGTGAAACATTGGTAATTATCATCTACTAGAAGCCTATTTCTACTCATATATTTTTAAGTAATCTGTACACCCAGTGTGGGGCTTGAACTTACAACCCCAAGATCAAGAGTCCACATGCTCTGGGCACCTGGGTGGCTCAGTCAGTTAAGCATCTGACTCTTGATTTCGGCTCAGGTCATGATCTCTCAGGATCGGGAGATGGAGCCTCGTGTTCAGCTCTATGCTGGGCATGGCGCCTGGTTGGGATTCTCTCCCTCTCCCTCCCTCCCCTTCCCTGTACCCACATGCTCTCTCTTCTTCCATTACCAAAAAAAAAAAAAAAAAGTCACATGCTCTATATAGTCAGTCAGGTGCCCATTTCTATTCTTACAAAAGTAATAATCATTCATGTTACATAAAAAGGTCTACAGGCAAATGTAAGTACCTCCTCCTACTCAGCCTTATGTTACCTCCTCATTAACTCAATGACTGGCCACCTAATTATCCAGTTTTATTTTCTTAATAGTACTTTTTACTGTTTAAAACTATTGCACTTGTTTAGTTGTTAATTGTCTATCTACCCTCACTGACAATAAAAGCTCTATGAGAGGGGCACCTGGGTGGCTCAGTGGGTTAAAGCCTCTGCCTTCAGCTCGGGTCATGATCTCAGGGTCCTGGGATCGAGCCCCGCGTCAGGCTCTCTGCTCAGCAGGGAGCCTGCTTCCCTGCTCTCTCTCTCTGCCTGCCTCTCTGCCTACTTGTGATCTCTGTCAAATAAACAAAATCTTAAAAAAAAAAAGTTCTATGAGAACTTTTTTCTCTCATAATCACTATTCAGTGCTATCAGAGATTGACATAATGAGAACTCAATGTATGTATATGTTGATAAACGAAATACACGTGTCTCCTATGCATCCCTAGTTCCTTTATTTATTTATTTACTTATCTATCTACTTTAAAGATTTTATTTATTTATTTGACAGAGAGAGACACAGCTAGAGAGAGAACACAAGCTGTAGGAGTGAGAAGGGGAGAAGCAGGCTTCCTGCTGAGCAGAGAGCGGATGCAGGGCTAGATTCCAGGACCCTGGGATCATGACCCAAGCTGAAGGCAGATGCTTAACCACTGAGCCACCCAGGCTCCCTAAATATTTATTTATTAGAAAGAGAGAGCAAGATGAGTTGGGGAGGGGCAGAGGTAGAGATAGGAAGAGAACCTGAAGCAGACTCCCCACTGAGCGTGGAGCCCTGTGGCAAAGGCGTAGTAAGGAGGAGCCGAAAACAAGAGTCAGATGCTTAACTGATGGATGCACCCCTAAGTTCCCTAATTCTAGCCATGCTCTTCTGGATAATGCTCTAGTTTGTCATAATCCTAGAGGTGCCAGAAAGTAATGGAAAAACAAAAAATTATTCAAGTACTTGTTCTGTTAATTTAAGCAATGTGAACTTGGCTTATTTATTTCTCTCAAAAACTGTCTCCTGAGACATAAAATGGTTGGAATAACAAAGTTTACTTTAAGGCTTGAATAAAGATTATGAAGAACAATGCAATACAACCAAAGAAACACAAGGGTTCAAAGATGAAGGATGCTGCTTGTAACACCATTTATAACAGCAAAACATGGTATCAATCTAGATGTTCATCAGTAATTGTTTGAGCAACTGACAGTACATCTCCATGTATGAAGCAGATGTAAAAAGAATGATGTAATTCTATCTAAATATACTGACAAGAAAAGACAGCCAGAACACCTTTTTTTTTTTTTTTTTAAACAGACTTTATTTATTTACTTGACACAGAACAAGAGAGATAACATAAGCACGGGGAGTAGCAGAGAGAGAGGGAGAGAGGGATACGCAGGCTCTGCACTGAGCAGGGAGTTCAACAGCGGGCTCAATCCCAGGATCCCAGGATCATGACCTGAGCCGAAGGCAGACACTTAAGTGACTGAGCCACCCAAGTGCCCCGTCATAACACATTCTTAATTAAAAAGGGCAAGTTTTAAAACACTACAGGTAAAATAAAGCCATTTTCTATTTTAAAATTAGATTATTATTATGGCTGTATAGCTCTGGCCAACAACCACTGAATTGTATACTTTAAACAAGTACATTTTATGGTAAATAAATTATATCTTAGAGCTGTTAAAAATAAACACTTCTGGGGGGCTCAGTCAGTTAAGCATACAACTCTTAATTTTGGCTCAGATCTCAATCTCAAGGTTGTAAGATTGAGCCACATGTCAGGCTTTGTGCTGGGCATGGAACATGCTTAAGATTCTCTCTACCTCTCCCTTTGCTCCCTTCCGCCACTCTCCCTTCTCACTAACAAAAAAACCCACAAAGAAAAAACCAAACGCTTTATTTTTAAAAATTACACTTATGGATGTTAATTATACATACACATAAATGACTATTTGCAGTAGGCCTGAAAAATGATGAAGTCCTGAAAAAGACCATCAGAGGCAGTTTCCTGGTGACTCAATAATCCGTACTTCTGTGGTACAGTTCTTATTTATGATTGATTCAATTCTTTAAAAATTTAATAGTTTGCATTTTAAAGATTTTATTTATTTATTTGACAGAGAGAAATCACAAGTAGATGGAGAGGCAGGCAGAGAGAGAGAGAGGGAAGCAGGCTCCCCGCTGAGCAGAGAGCCCGATGTGGGACTCGACCCCAGTACCCTGAGATCATGACCTGAGCCGAAGGCAGCGGCTTAACCCACTGAGCCACCCAGGCGCCCTGATCGATTCAATTCTACTTAACAAGAAGACCACATTTCTCCATTTTTAAAAACAAAAATGAACTGTCATTGTGTTGCTAAAAATCACACATATTCTGTCTACAACATAACCCAATCTACTGATAATTACTTCATAAATGAAATTAAGATGGACACATCTTATGCTTTTATGAAGAAAGCTGGCCCCTAATGATAAGCAGTTTTTCCCTAAGCCTCCCAAAAATATTAATAGCTTACTAATGAAATAGATTACATTTCACATTTAGCTCACCAGTTGAAAATTTACAGAATTCCCCTTCTTGTCCTTCCTGAGAGGGAAAATATTTTCTATTTCCTGTTCTGCAACCTATCATTTTCCTGCAATCAAGGATTAACATCAGTGATTATCCAATGTCATATTTAGTTCTTTGAATATCTGAATTACATTTTATTCATAGCATCTACGCATTTCATTAATAGATAATTATTTTGGGTTTCAATTCCAAGTTTAGTATCATTTTACTATTATTATTTTACCATTTCCAAAATCATTCTCCTTGATAGAGTAGAATAACAAATAACAAATAAGCATAAAAAATAACAAAAATAATAAAATAACAAAATAATCATAATTTGCTGTTCTCTGTCAATATACAACATTTGCTCCCATCCCTAACAAGGAGCCTGGCAAACAGTAAGCTGTGCAAAAATATCTGCTGAACTAATAAATGCAAGTGATTTATCCCTTCTTTTTACCCTTAAAAAATTATAATCTTAGTTTTTTCTAATTATACAAAAATGTATCCTCATTGAAAAACTTTAATATTATATTATATAAAGTAGAAGTCCCTCATAATTCACCTCCCTCAATAGTAAGAATCACTATAGTAGGCTGAATGATGGCATCATGAAACATATCTACTTCCTAATCCTTAGAATCTGTAAATGTTATCTTATTTGGAAATAGGGACTTTGCAGATGTCATTAAGGATTTTGAGATAGAGAGATTATCATGGATTATTCAGGTAAGCAGTACACAGAATTTTAAGTGTTCTTCTGAGAAGAAGGGTGAGAGAGATCAGATACATACAGAAACGGAAGAGGCAGTGTGTCTGAGGGGACAGAGAGTGGAGTGATGTTGTCAGAAGCCAAGGAAAGCTGGCAGCCAAAATAGCAAGGAACAGATTTTCTCCTAGAGCTTCTTGGAGGAAGGGTGGCCTTGTCAACACCTTGATTTTGGGTGAGTGATAATGAATTTGGATTCCTGGCCTCCAGAACTCTAAGAGAATAAATGTATGCTTTTTAAGACCCCATTTTTAGTGATTTGCCAGGTAAGCCACATGAAACTAATACAATCACTCTCTATACAGCACATCTGAGACATTTTTCCAAAGAACATACAGAAATGGACAACAGATACATGAAAAAATGCTCAACATCACTAATCATCAGGGAAATGCAAACCAAAACCACAATGAGCTGTCACCTTATACCTGTCAGAATGGCTACAGTCAAAAAACAAGAAATAACAAGTATTGATGAGGATGTGGGAAAAAGGAACCTTTGTATACTGTTGGTGGAAATGTAAATTGGTGAAACCACAGTAGAAAATAGTATAGCTGTTCCTCAGAAAATAAAAAATAGAAATACCATACAACCTAGTAGTTCCATTACTGAATATTTACCCAACAAAAATAAGAACCCTAATTAAAAAAGATATATGCGGGGCGCCTGGGTGGCTCAGTGGGTTAAGCCGCTGCCTTCGGCTCAGGTCATGATCTCAGGGTCATGGGATCGAGTCCCACATCGGGCTCTCTGCTCAGCAGGGAGCCTGCTTCCTCCTCTCTCTCTCTGCCTGCCTCTCTGCCTACTTGTGATCTCTGTCAAATAAATAAATAAAATCTTTAAAAAAAAAAGATATATGCATCCCAATATTTACTGCAGCATTAGTTATCATAGCCAAGATATGGAAGCAACCTATGTGTCCAAGGATACATGAATGGATAAGGATGATGTGGTGTTTATAGATACAATGTTAATATTACTCAGCCATAAGAAAGAATGAGATGGGGGCACCTGGGTGGCTCAGTGGGGTAAGGATCTGCCTTTGGCTCAGGTTATGATTCCAGGGTCCTGGGATCAAGCCCCATGTTGGGCTCCTTGCTCAGTGGGGAACCTGCTTCTCCCTCTTTCCCTGCTCATGCTCTCTTTCTCTCACTCTGTATCTCTTAAACAAATAAATAAAATCTTTAAAAAAAAAAAGAATGAGACATCGCCTTTTGTGACAACATGAACAGAATGGAAGGGTATTATGCTAAGTAAAATAAGTCAGACACAGACAAATACCGTATGATTTCACTTATATGTGGAGTCTAAAAAATAAGTGAACAAACAAAACCCCAAAACAAACCCACAGACACAGAGAAGACACTGATGTTTCTTAGAGTGGTGGGCACAGAGAATGGGCAAAAAGGGCGAAGGAGAATGGGAAGTACAGTTATGAGATGTGTAAGCCACTGAATTGAAATGTACAGCATAGAGAATACAGTCAGTGGTATTTTAATGGCATTATATGGTGACAGATGGTAGCAACATTGTGGTAAGCGAAACATAACACAGAATTGTCCCAGTAGTATACCTGCAACTCACATAACACTATGTATCAACTCTACTTCAATTAAGATAAATTTTTTTTTTTTTTTTTTTTAAATTTTTATTTATTTATTTGACAGACAGCACAAGTGGGAGGCAGGCAGAGAGAGTGGGGGGAAGCAGGCTCCCTGCTGAGCCCCGATTCGATCTCAGGTCCCTGATGACCTGAGCTGGGTCCCACTGAGCCATCGAGGCCCCCAATTAAGATAATTTTTTAGGGCGGGGTGGCTCAGTCCGCTGCCTTCAGGCTCAGGTCATGATCTCGGGGTCCTTCGAGGCCGCATCGGGCTCTCTGCTCAGCAGGGAGCCTGCTTCCCTCTCTCTCTCTGCCTGCCTCTCTGTCTACTTGTGATCTCTCTCTGTCAAATAAATAAATAAAATCTTTAAAAAAAAAAAAAAAAAAAAAAAATAATTTTTTAAATACTGCATATTCTAACATAATATTACTATCAATCAAAATGGGATAAAAAAGGGGCGCCTAGGTAGCTCAGTCTGTTAATCTGCCTTTGGCTCAGGTAATGATCTCAGGGTCCTGGGATCAAGCTCTGGGTACGGCTCTCTGCTCTGTGGGGAGTCTGCTTCTCTCTTTCCTTCTGCCCCTGCCTCCCACTTGTGCTCTCTCTCAAATTAATAAATAAAAAAAAATTTTTTTAAATCCAAAATGGAATAAAAAAATATGACCTCATTTTACATAATACATGAATTTATAAGAAGAGAATGCTGTGTTACCCAAACTTATCTGACCAAAGAACTTTCCCACCTCTGAGCATTTCATGAGATTCATTTCTATGGAATCCATTTTAGCAAATGCTGAACCAGAGGCACCTGAGTGGCTCAGTTAGTTAAGAGTCTCCCTTTGGCTCAGTTCTGGGATGGAGCCCCACATAGGGCTCCCTGCTCAGTGGGGAGTTTGCTTCTCCCTCTCCCTCTGCTCCTTCCCCTGCTCATTCTCTCTTACTTGCTCATTCTCTCAAATAAATCAAATGAAGAAAAGAAAATGCTGGGCCAGTCATCCTAATCCTATATCCTGTAACTCTGTACTTGAATAATGTAATTTCTAACACTGTTAACATCTGAGGCTACAATGCTCCAGAAATGACTGTGTTCTGGTATATATGTAATAATGTGTTTTAAGTTAAAATAAATGAAAAATTAGTTTATGCTTAGCTTTTTCATCTACATGTTGGAACACTTGTGAATAAAATATGTCTGGATTTTATTTTAAATATGGTGTCTGAAATTTTATTTACTTATTAAATAAAATTTGGTTTTGCAGAGAAGTGGATGGAGACATAGATGAGACCAAAGTAGCTGATGACTGTTGTAGCTGGGTGATGGGCACATGAAAGTTCATCATCCTATTCCCTTTACTTTAGTATGTGCTTGAAATTTTCTAAAACATAAAGTTAACAACTAAAGAAGAAAAGAAATGACTACAGTGCTCTGGATCTTTAAATGGTTCTGCTGCAAATTATTTATTCAAATGCAAAACACACAAAGAACACAAAGTGTTTCTTAATTTAAAGGAACAATTAATTCTACACAACAACATCATTTCAGCATTAGCTTTTCAGGGGAAGTAAGAGAGACATTACCTTTTTTTTTTTTTTTTTAAAGATTTTATTTATTTATTTTAGGGAGGGAGAAAGCGTAAAAGCAGGAAGGACAGAGGGAGAAGGAGAATCTCAAGCAGACTCCATCCTGAACACAGAGCCTGTGAGGCTCAATTTCATAACCCTGAGATCATGACCTGAGCTGAAACCAAGAGTTGGACTCTCATCCGAATGTGCCGCCCAGGTATCCTGAATTATTAGGTTTAAATGTTTGTTTCAAAAGGTAATCCATACCATCAGATTTTAATAATGATGGAAAAGAGAAGTGTGACATATCTTTATCTAATTGGTCTTGATAAATCCTTGTTGCCAGAAACTATATTTACATACTGCCCTCTATTACCTAAATTAGTTCCTGCCAAAGCTCTGTGAACTGATGTAATGTGTCAATTCTAGTTGAGGCAGTTAGAAGCCAGCGCTTCTTCAGCTCTCTCTTCCTGCTTCAATGACAATGCTGGTCACATTTTGAGATGGTAGCTTCACAATATGGAGGGAATATGGGCTCCTAAGCCACTGAATGGTTTACTACTGAACCCCACTGGACTTTGTGTAAAGAAGAAAGAAATCTCTGTTGTGTTATAACACTGATATTTTGCAATGTTAACTACAAAACAGCTCAGGTCTTGATCTCAGGGTCATGAATTTGAGCTCTTGCAATGAGGCCTACTTAAAAAAAAAAAAAAAAACACCTTTTAAAATAAATAAATAAATAAATACCACTGAAAATAAGCAGAATCTACTTATTAACAGCTTGCCACAGCAAGGGAGTCAGGCAGTTACCATCTCTTTGGCAGAGATTCAAAGGCAGGCAGGGGAATGAAAAAGCTTTAAATTGAATAAAAGAGAAGACATCAGGTATGCTCTGCCACAAGGAAGCTGAAGGCCAGCTAACCTGAAGCAGGGCATCCTATGTGATTGGTTGGGGGTATATTTGTCTTTCCCTCGTTAGTCCTGAGTCAGAAGTCGGCAGTTACTGACAAAGACCTGGCTGTTTGGGCCTATTGCTATTGTGGTCACAGTTCTATTTTCATATATGATCTGGCCATTGTCTATCTGCCTATTTAGTCTCTCATTCTCCTAATACAAAAACTGGTACCTAGAGGGGCACCTGGGTGGCTCAGTGGGTTAAGCCTCTTGCCTTCGGCTCAGGTCATAATTTCAGGGTCCTGGGATCAAGCTCCGCATTGGGCTCTCTGCTCAGTGGAAAGCCTGCTTCCCCCTCCCCCTCTGCCTTCCTCTTTGCCTACTTGTGATCTCTCTCTCTGTCAAATAAATAAAATCTTAAAAAAAAAAAAAAAGATGAAGAAATTGGTACTTAGAAGAGATGTGCTACTATAACAGATACCCTAATACAGTATAGATTTAGTAGTTAGGCAAAGAGCTTCAAGGAAAGTGATACTGGGGCTGGAAAAATAAAGAACCATGTTTTACAGTGGCTGAATATTTGGTAAAGCTGTTGTCTATTATAACTTACAAGGTGACAAAGAGTCTACTGAATTTGTAGTTCTATAAATAGAGTCTGAAAACGAGAATCTTCAAAGTGTATGTTGGCTGCTATTGGCTATTTGGCAAAGTATTATAAATAAATGATAAGGTCAGGAAAGAAGTAGCTGATTTGCAAACAGAAATAGGAAGGAATAGACAGAAATTTAAAATCCTGCAGGGTTGGAATGCAGCCTGATTCTAGACCCCAAACAGGAAGAGATGGAATTAAAAGGCTCAGCATAGATGTCCATTAGCATCTCTCAGCTGACTAAAGTACCTCAGTGGTAAAACCCACTCTAAGGGGATAGCTGTGTCTCAAATAACCAACTGAGTATAGAAATGGGAGCTCTCAAATTTTTGGAAGAGGTTACTAACACATATGAAAAATGGTTTTTGACCCATGGAATTGACTAGAACTAAACACATCAGAGGCTTACTAACTTTGAGGAAATAACTTTAATTTTTTTTTAAACTACTCAAACTCTGATTTTTTTAAAGAAGCCTTTGACTATTTATAATTTAAATCCCTGAGGCTCCCAAATTCCACAAACCATAATCTAGATGAGAAAGGTTTGTACCTTCTAAAGAGGGACTATTCTCCCAAAGCTCACACTTCCCTATGTAGCCAAGGATGATAATGGAAAAAAATCCCCAAAGAGGTTCTTTGAGGGAACAATGGTCAAGGGTCACAGAAAACAATGAATGAGGGTAGAGTTCTTTCCATATAATTGGATTAAGGTCCAATTAAAGAAAATCCCCTACCTCCATAGCCAGTTGCTTTCAAGACCTGCCTATTGAGATTTCAAAATTATTACGGATCAGCAATTACTGCTCTTTCCTATTCTTCTCCTTTTCTAATAGTGGTGCTTATTAAGGCCCTGCCATTCTTGTTATATCCCTGTGTACTGTGGTTGAGTGAATGAGTGAGAGGGGATAGAGAGGAGGACAAAGAATGAAAACAAAGATAACTGAACAAGTCTCTGGACCAAAAAGAACCATATTTGGACCTGAAGAGGACATTACTGGACATATGGGCCACAGGGCCTGCAAATCTAGCTACTGCTGCTTAGGGCCAAATAAACTATCAAAAGAACAATGTAGTACTATGATCATCTTTTAAAAATACATACAGTGCTTTCTTGATTGTAAGACACATGCTTTCCACATTCTATTATTTCTGAAATTGAGGATATACACAAGTCAGTATTTATTTATTTTTAAAGATTTTCTTTTCTCTTTTTCTTTTTTAAGCAGGCTCCATGCCTAGCATGGAGCCCAAAACAGAGCTTGAACTCATGCACCTAAGATAAAGACCTGAGCTGAGATCAAGAGTCAGATGCTTAATGGACTGAGCCACCCAGGGAGCCCCTTAAGATTTCTATTTTACTTTTAAATATTTTTTTTTCAAAGATTTTATTTCTTGAGAGAGAAGAGAAAGAGAGAGCACCCTAGTGAGCAGGGGGAGGGGAGAGAGAATGAGGCAGACTCTGCATTTACTACAAAGCCCAACACAGGACTCAATGATCTCATGACTATGAGATCGTGACCTGAGCAAAAACCAAGATTCGGTCACTTAACCAACTGAGCCACCCAGGCGTCCAAAATTTTACTTTATTTATTTGTTTGTTTGTTTGTTTTTATTTTTTACTGCAACAGAGCCATGATTATATTATCCTCTTTACATGGGCTAGAATCAGTGCTATGGATTTTGCATGCATTCTTTTATTTGAAGTTTTTTTTTTTTTATTAACATGTAACATATTATTTGCTTCAGGGGTACAGGTCTGTGAATCACCAGTCTAACACAATTCACAGCACTCACCATAGGACATAATCTCCCCAGTGTCCTTAACTGAGCCACCCTATCCCTTCTCCCCCACCCCAGCAACCCTGTTTCCTGAGATAAAGTCTCTTACGATTTGTCTCCCTCCCTGGTCCCATCTTGTCAAAATTGTTTTATTTTGTTTTTTAAATACTTTGTTTATTTAACAGAGAGAGAAAGAGAGAGAGGTATCATAAGTAGGCAGAGAGATAGGCAGAGACAGAGGGGGAAGCAGACTCCTCACTGAGCAGAGCGCCGGATGTGGGCCTCAATCCCAGGACCCCAAGACCATGACCTGAGCCGAAGGCAGAGGCCCAACCCACTGAGCCATCCAGGCGCCCCCAAAATTTTATTTTTACATAATTTCTATACCCAACGTGGGGCTCAAACTTATAACCCCGAGATCAAGAGTTGCAAACTCTACCAACCAAGCCAGGCAGGTGTCCGTTAAAGTCAATATTTAAAGAAATGTTGCCATCTCCAAAGCAGAAAAGTTCTGGAACAGCAGACAGTGCACATAGCTAATTTGACCATAAATAAAAGGTGAAATTCCCTTGTCATTTCAACTCCAGGTGTGTGTTTGTAAGCAGGCTCGACCCCAAGCATGGAGCCCGATGTGGGGTTTGAACTCATAACCCTGAAATGGAGACCTAAGCTGAGATAAAGATCTGACGCTTAACTGTCTGAGCCACGCATGTGCCTCCAACTGTGTTATTTTCACTGGCAACATCACATATGGTTGAATCTAGATCCTTGATTGTCAAAATGTCTTCAAAAAGATTCTACTATCATGCAGCATTATGTCCTCAGAAACTGTCATCCAATAGGCAATGCAGTTAAAGGTATAAAGAGCTGTCAAATTTAGGTGAGATCACAGAATTTTCAGAGGTAGGAGAGATTCATGAAGTACATGCACATCAAAGTCGTTTGAGTTATCACCATCAAATGTTTAATTTCCAGCAATAGCTCACTTAGCTAAGAAAAAAATAGTTTAAGCAAAGACAAGACAAAATCCAGTATTCTTCAATATACCTCAAAATTATATACTCAATTATAAAAACAATAAAAGTGGCATGTCACCATGTTATGTGTTAACTACCCCAAAGCCCAAAGAAATCCAGCCTTATTCACATTCAGAATTTCTTCAGATGTGAATAAGGCTGAGATTCAAACTTTTTTGCCACCAAAAAAAGAAAAAGGTATGAAATTTACTGGATAAATGTATGCTATTGAAGGTTAATAAAAAACTATGTTTAGGGGCACATGACTGGGTCAGTCAGTGGAGCACGTGACTCTCAATCTCGGGATTTAAGTTTAGCTCCATGATGGGTACAGAGATTACTTAATTTAAAAAATGTTTTAGAAATATTATTGAGGGGCCTGGGTGGCTCAGTCATTAAGCATCTGCCTTCAGCTAAGGTCATGATCCCAGGGTCCTGAAATCGAGCCCACATTGGATTCCCTACTGGGTGGGAGGCCTGCTTCTCCATTTCGAACTCCCCCTGCTTATGTTCCCTCTCTGTCAATTAAACAGATAAAATCTTTGGAAAAAAATATGTATTATTGAAAAAATTAACTATGGGGCATCTGGGTGCCTCAGGCAGATAACTGTCTGCCTTCCTCTCCGGTCCTGATCCCAGTGTCCTGGGATTAAGCCCCACGTCAGGCTCCACATTTAGCAGGGAACCTGCTTCTCCTTCTCCCCCTCCCTCTGTCCTTTCCTGTTTGTGCTCTCTTGCTCACTCGCTGTCACAAATAAATAAAATCTTTTTTGAAAAAAGGAAAAAATTGACTATAAAAAACAACTATGCTTCTTTTACTTTCCCTGAAATACTGTTACTAAACAGATGGTTTTAGACTTACCGTTCAGAATTTCTTGAAACTGAGAAAATATAACAATGCAACCTTATTTTTCTAAGTAACTAAATAATGAATTACATCATGTATATGTACCATAATTTATCTATCCCCTACTCATGGGCATTTAGGTTGTTTCCAATTTTTGCTATTATAATGTTTCAAACACTGGTAACTTTAATCGTATTGGTAATATCCTAGATCTGAGGATGGGTGGTGAGTTCATGAATTCCTTTTTTTATTATGATCATAGCTTACATGTATATAACATATTCCTTGTAAAAACCAAAATTAGTTCATTAAAAAATGTGACAATAAAAATTGCTGTCCAGACATTGTTGAGCACTTCCCTTAAGACAAATTCCCAGGCACTGGGTGGCTTCGTTGGTTAAGTGTATGACTCTGGATCTCAGCTCAGGTCTTGATCTCAGGACTGTTCAAAACCCATGCTGGGCTCTATACTGGGCATGGAGCCTACTTAAAAAAATAAATAAAATAAAAATAAATTCCCAGAACTGGAATTACTGCATCAAAGAGAATATACATGGGCATATCTAGTTTTATTTGGCTTCTCTTTACTGTGTTTCAGACACTTTTTTTTTTTTTAAACAAACTGAGACAACCCTGCTTTGAACAAATCTATTGATGCCATTTTTCCAGTAGTATTTGCACACTTAATGTCTCTGTGCCATATTTTGGTAAATCTTGAAGTATTTCTAAACTTTTCATTATTATTGTATTTGTTATCATCATCTGTGATTGGTGATATCTGATGTTATTACTGTAATTGATTTGGTACACCATGAACTGCACCTATACAAGATAGCAAATTTGATAAATGTAGCTGTTCTGAATGCTCCACCAACCAGTTGTCCCCCAGTCTTCTCAGGTATCCCTAGTCCCTGAGACACAACAATACTGAAATTAGTAACCCCATTAATAACCTTATAATGGCCACTAAGTGTTCAAGTAAAAGGAAGTGCTACTCCAATGAATGCATGAATGATTAAAAATTGACATGCCCTTACTGCTGATATAAGTTTCGGTGGTTTGTGTAACAGATCAAACGAGCCACATTACCTTAAGCCAAAGCCTAATCTAGAGCATGGCCCTCCTTAACTCTCTCCAATTCTGTGAAGACCGAGAGGTAAAGACTGCAGAAGAAAAGTCTGAAGCTAGCAGAGGTAGGTTCTTGAGATTTAGAGGAAAAAGCCATCCCCATAACATAAAGTGCAAGGTAAAGCAGCCAAGTACCAAGTTAGAAGGTGCATCAAGTTATCCAGAAAATCTAGCTAAGATAATTAAGAAAGGGGTTCCACTAAATAACAGACTTCCAGTGTAGGTGGAACAGACTCTTTTGGAAGAAAATGCCATTTGGCCTTTCATAGCCACTGAGAAGTCAACGCCGGGCTTCAAAGCTTCAAAGGACAAGCCAACTCTCTTGTTAGAGGCTAACGCAGCTAGTAACTTTAAGATGAAGCCAATGTTATGTTCATTTACCATTCCAAAAATCCTAGGGCCCTTAACAGTTACACTAAATCTACTCTGCTTCTGCTTTATAAATGTAACAACAATGCCTAGATGACAGAACATCTATTTACAACATGGTTTACTGAATACTTTAAGCCCATTATTTAGATCTACTGCTCAGAAAAAAAGATTCCTTTCAAAATATTCATTGACAATGTACCTGGTCACACATGAGCTCTGATGGAGAAGTATAATGAGATTTATGTTGTTTTCATGCCTGCTAACACAACATCTATTCTGCAGTCCATGTATTGTGAGGTTATTTCAACTTTCAAGTCTCATTATTTAAGAAATACATTTCATAGGGCTATAGGTGCCATACACAGCGATTCCTCTGATATATCTGGGTAAAGTAAGCCGAAAATCTTCTGGAACGATTCATCATTCCAGATGCCATTAAGAACATACATAATTCATGGGAAGAGGTCAAAATAGCAGCATTAAGAGAAGTGTGAAAGAAGCTGATTCTAACCCTTATGGATGATGTTGAGGGGTTCAAGACTTCAGTGGAGGAGGTGATGAGACCTCATAACAAAACTCTTAAAAATGAGGGGTTGTTTCTTATGGATGAGCAAAGAAAATAGTTTCTCAAGATGGAATCTACTGCTGGTGAAGATGCTGTGAAGACTGCTGAAGTGACAACAAAGGATTTAGAATATTATATAAACTTAAGGAATTTCTTAACTTAGTTGAGAAAGCAGTGGCAAGCTTTGAATGGACTGGCTCCAAAAAATACTGAAAGAAGTTCTACTGTGGTTAAAATGTTATCAAACAGCTTTGTGTGCTACAGAGAAATTGTTCATGAAAGGAATAGTTGAGGGATATAGCAAACGTCAATGGTGTCCTATTTTAAGAAACTGCCACATCCCCCCTAACTTTCAGCAACCACCACCCTGATCAGTCAGCAGCCATCAACATGGAGGCAAGACCTTCCACCAGCAAAAAAATTATGACTTGCTAAAAGCTCAGATGATGGTTAGCATTTTTTAGCAGTAACATTTTTTTTTTAAAGATTTTATTTATTTATCAAAGAGAGAGAGGGACAGAAAGCGAGCACATGCAGAAGGAGAAGCAGGCTCCCTGCCGATCAAGGAGCCCGATGTGGGACTCCATCCCGGGACGCTGGGATCATGACCTGAGCTGAAGGCAGCTGCTTAACCAACTGAGCCACCCAGGCATCCCAGCAGTAACATATTTTTAAATTAGGATGTATTTATTATCTTTTTAGACATAATGCTATTGCACTATCAGTAGACTACAGTATAGTGTAAACATGACTTTTACATGCACTGGGAAACCAAAAAATTCATTTGACTTGCTTTATTACAATATCTGTTTTATTGCAGTGGTCTGGAACTAAACCTGCAATATCTCCAAGATATGCTCGTATTTAAAATACTGACATCTGAATGGTTAAAAGCAAGAACACAAGAAACAACAAATGTTGGTGAGGATGTGCAGCAAAAGGAACCCTTTTGCACTGTTGGTGGGAATGCAAACTGGCACAGCCACCGTGGAAAACAGTGTGGAAATTCCTCAAAATGTTAAAAATGGAACTACCCTTAGATCTAGTAACTGCACTACTGCGTATTTACCCCCCAAATACAAAAACACTAATTCAAAGGGATCCATGCACCCCTATATTTATAGCAGCATCATTTTTTTTTTATTTTATTATTTTTTTTAATTTATCAGAGAGAGAGAGGGGGAGAGAGCGAGCACAAGCAGACAGAATGGCAGGCAGAGGCAGAGGGAGAAGCAGGCTCCCTGCTGAGCAAGGAGCCCGATGTGGGACTCGATCCCAGGACACTGGGATCATGACCTGAGCCGAAGGCAGCTGCTTAACCAACTGAGCCACCCAGGCGTCCCTAGCAGCATCATTTATAATAGCCAAATTGGAAGCAGCCCAAGCATCCATCAACAGATGAATGGATAAAGATGTAGTGCATACATATGCACTGAAATATTATTCAGCCATAAAAAAAGAATGAAATCTTGCCACTTTTAAGGACATGGATGGAGAAATAGACCCTTAATTATAGAGAACTGATGGTTACCAGAGGGGAGGTGAGTGGGGGGGATGGGTAAAATAGGTGATAGGGATTAAGGAGTGCACTTTTGGTGATGAGCATTGGATGGTGTATGAAATCGTTGAATCACTGTATTATACACCTGAAATATAAAACTGTATGTTAACTAAATTGGAGTTTAAAATAAAATTAATTTTTGAAAAAGGAAAAAATAATAAAGAGCTATGTCAAAAAATAAAATAAAATAAAATTCTGAAATTTATTGTCAGATTGCCTTCTAGAAAGGTGTATGAATTTACAATTCCAACCAACCAACAAGATATACTCAACACTGGCAATAATAAATCTTAGTAATCTCTGCTAATTGCAAATGTAAAGATTCAAATTCATAATAAATGAAGAGAAATTATTTTTAAAGATTTTTCTACTTGACAGAGCAATCATAAGTAGACAGAGAGGCCAGTGGAGAGAGAGGGGGAAGCAGGCACTCCACTGAGCAGAGAGCCTGACATAAGGCTTGATCCCAGGACCCTGAGATCATGACATAAGCCGAGGGCAGAGGCTTAACCCACTGAGCCACCCAGGTGCCCCAATAAAGAGAGTTTTTAAAAAAGAATTCTTCAAAGCAAAATAGCTTACCAGGAACTCATGTTACATTGGTGTCAGATTAATCTTCCAAATAAGTAGTTCTGATCATGTCACTTTCCTAGTCTAGAACCCTCAATGACTCCTTTAAATTAGTGGTTAGAGAGCCTTGGAGTCAAACTGCAGGGTACAAATCCCAGTTCTACCACTAACTGGCTGTGTAATCTTGGCAAGCTGTGCCTCAGTTTCTCCATTTATCTTCAAATGTGGGCAATAATGGTCCTATCTAGTCAGGTTATTTTGAGCATTATGCTCAAAATACAGTTTAATACAGTTGACCCTTGAAAAACACAGGGCTTAGGGTTGTTGACCCCTACGCAGTTCAAAATCTGAGTATAACTTTTGCCTTCCCCAGGACTTAACCATTAAGAGCCTACTGTTGACCACAAGACTTACTGTTAACACAGTTAACATATACACAAAGTAAGTATTATACTTTGTATTCCTACAAAACATCTTTTTCTTAGTTTATTTCAGTATTTCTAGGTTATCCAATTCATCCGTGAGTTTTTTTTTTTTTTTTAATTTTATTTATTTGACACAGAGAGAAATCACAAGTAGGCAGAGAGGCTAGCTGGGGTGGGGGGTGCAGATTCCCTGCTGAGCAGAGAGCCTGATGTGGAACTCGATCCCAGGACCCTAAGATCATGACCTGAGCCGAAGACAGCGGCTTAACCCACTGAGCCACCCAGGAACCCCTCATCCGTGAGTTTTTTCAAACTGTTGCGAATCTCCAAAAAATTTTCCAATATATTTAATGAAAAAAAAATCTGTGTATAAGTAGACCCGCACACTTCATATCAGTGTTGATCAAGGGTCAATTGTGTATGTCAAATATTTAGAATAAATGCCCAACTCAATAATGTCAGTCAGTTATCTTATCTCTTTTCACTATCCTACCCAGTATCTCCCCAATGTACCTTATACTCTAATCAAGCCAAATTACTTGATCTCAGCTTTTGTATCTGTGCTTTTCTGTCTTGTGCTTTTCTACCTTCATGTCCTTACTCATTCTGTTTCTTGGGAGAGCTCCTGCCATATCTCGTCTTGTAGAAATTATACCCAACTTTTAAGGTGCCATTCGCATGCCATCTTCACAAAGATTTCACTGACCTGCCTGTCTGTTATCCTTCTCGGAATTGTAAAGGCACTTTGCGTGGTCAAACAAAACCTATGTTTTTGCCCTACTCTTGCAGTTGTTTCATTTTTCCAACTAGACCACAGATTCAGAGAACAGGGTATCTTAAATATATATATCCCCCCATACACACTCCAGATGAAGAAATGGATCTAGAGAGATAAACTGGCCAGAGTTCACACATCCAACTGGAGCTCACACTAGAAACAGAATCACACATCCTGAACTAGCCCAGTGCTCTTCTCATCAGAACCTGCATCTTGAGTTTCCTAAAGGCAGGGATCATGACTCACTCATTCTTTTAAGGAACATTTAAATTGGTTAGACTGAGCAGACAAAACCTCCATTTCCTTGAAACTTCAGACCTTTATCAAATATGCAAATGTCAGCAAACCCAAACAATTTTTGGTTATGGAACTTGGGGAAAAACCAGGTACCATTACTTAATAGGATTTCAAAGTGTTACCTTGGGTTGAATTAGGTTTATAAAAAAGGATGGCCTGTCTCAATGCTTTGACTAAGTTATGAGAATAGCAACAGTAGTAGTATGTATTGTTTTTCAGCAGCATATAGTCTCAGTTGTTTAGACAGCAATATTCAAGACTCTCTTGCTTACTGATGACATTTTATTCACTTTGCTTTCTACAAAGCCGATCAAAAGTGAAAACTACCACTATATTTTATCTTGTGCTGAAAAATGATTGCTATTTCTACTTGATAAAAATGTTGTTCAATGACTTAAATAACTTTGTGGTCTACAAAAAACCCACTAATCTAAATATAACATCTAGAATGAAAACTAAATAATCAGAATTGGATCTATTCCAAGGCTCTAAGTTATACAGAGTAACAAGGACTAGCATTAAAAACAAAACAACCTACAGAAGAAAACAGATATCCTACCCCCCCCAAAAACCCTACAATTTTTTCATACCAAAAAAAAAAAAAAAGTTGTAGAAGTATTTTTTTATTTGCTTTTGGAAAGAGGCAAGGCAATTCAATAGGTATTCAGGCACAGAAAGATTGTGCCTTCCCCAGCCTGTGCCACGATCTAGTTTCTTGCAGCAGCAGCTGATCAGAGGAACACAATGCTACTTCTTTTACTGTTAAATCAATCATATTCCTCCACTGCCTTAGGGAATCAACTAGCTCATTTTACCTGCCTACAAACTTATTAAAGGAAAGAAATAACCTTACTTAAATCACAAATCTAGCTATCTTAGCAAAGAACATTAATTCCAATTATAATTTTCTACCTTTTCTTCCTCATGAAGGGAGTCTGATAAATAATTTTAATTTTCAATAAATATTCCATAAAGGCCTGACAAGCTTCATGATCCTGGGTGAACTGACACAACATTTGTGTGTGAGACTCTATTTATTTACTTATTTTTCACTAGTTTTAGGAATAACTTCTACACAACTATATATATATATACATACATTTATATAGTCATAGTAACATATGGGGTGACAAACATTAAACTTTGTTCTCTTAGAAAATAACTTTCAATTGGAGAAGTCAGAGAATGGGGTTAAATCAAATCACTACGGAGTCATTCTTTGCGATCCAAGTTTTGTTTTGAAGTTATAACAAGTAATATTCTTTTCCTTTTCTTTCCCTCATTTTATTTAGGTACACATTCCTACCCCATAAAAATCCTTCCGTCCCTGATGCCCCTCTTAGCTTATGAACGGTAAGCTAACACTACAGTGGACTGGAAACAAATTCCCAGGCTTTCTTCAAGGTAAATCCAGGATCGAGTCTCTCTGGGATGCAAAGAACTGCAATTTTCTTTCAAAACCACCTTCTTCCTTCCTAAACACTGACCCGTCCCTGTTGGGATAGGGGTGAAAGCGGAACACTCTGCGCAAAGCCACTACCTAGCCAAACTCTCCCCAAGCCAACCTGCACTTCCAATGCGGCGGTGCCTGCAGCTCTTCCTTCAGCCCCGGGCGCGGCCAACCCTCGCTTCCCCAGGGCAGGGCTCAGCTCAGGTCCATGCAACCAGCCAAATCAGGCCCGCACCGGGCCGAGTCGGCCCGGCCCGCCCGCCGGTCCACAGGAGCCTCTGGACCCCAGCCAGCGGCGCTGGGCGTGGGCCCCGGCGGCCACCGCCCCGCCAACTCCGGCTCGGGAGGAGAGAGTGCGCCCCACCCGCTACACCAGCCCCAGACCTACCTGCAGGGGAGAGCGGGTCTCCTGGACAGCGGCCACGGGCCCGAGGACGGGAGCCCAGGCGACTGGGGCCCGTCCCAGAGACCCCAGGTATCCCTGGTGGGGCAGGGCGGAGAGAGACGTCGGGGGGCTGCCGCGGGCCAGCGCGGCCCGTCGCGGGGGTCGCGGGGACCTGGCTCTCCCCTCAACACCAGTCCACCGCCGCCGCCGCCATTTTGCCTTCCACTCGGTGTCGCCGCCGCCGCACTCCGCCGCAGGTTTCCCGGATGTAGGCATTTCCCGGCGTCGCTTGCGCGGGGGCCGAGGACTGGGGGCTTCTGATCGCCCGGCCGCCGGCGGCCAGAGCGCCGCTTGCGGCTCCCGCCTTCCCCCGGTTGTACTTTCCTCAGCGTTATTGGCGAGCGTCGCCCCCGCCTGGCGCTGACCAGGTGACTCGCCCCGGCTCGTGGGATCGGGCTCTCCCCCTTCCAAGTCCACCCATTTGAGAGTCTGTCTGCAGTCTCTCTTTTATTTTTATTTTTTATTTCTAAGATTTTATTTATTTATTTGACAGAAATCACAAGTAGGTGGAGAGGCAGGCAGAGAGAGAGAGGGAAGCCGGCTCCCTGCCGAGCAGAGAGCCCGACTGTCTCTCTTTTTTAATTGAGGTCTTTCTGTGCACGGAAAGAGTGTAAGACGCGCAATAAGGAGTTTAATTCTCAGAACGAAACGTCAGTGATTTGCTCTGAAACCTGGCTGTGGGCGCTAGGATCGAGATTTCTACAGGCTTTGAAATGAATTGAGTTTTGCTCAGTGCTCTCCCTGAATAAGTCCGTAGTTAAGTGTTTGCTGAATCAGCCAGCTTAATATATTCTTGAGCCAGGAAAGGTTAACAGAGTTTGGAGATTTTTAACCTGTCAACCGAATCGGTAGACGGGGAAGTCATTATTGCCATAACTGGAATAACGGCGAATGCCAGAAGGGGTTTTATTTCCTGCTAAGTTGAATTAGAAGTTTGGGATGGGATCATTGGGTTTATGGTATTTGAAAGTACCATATACCCTTTGTAAAGCGAGCCTTTACACATTTGCCTCTAGAAAATAGTGTTTTCAACCATCTTTCTTTCTTTTAGATTTTGTAAAAAAAAAAAAATTATTTGATAAAGAGAAAGAGGGAATACAAGCAGGGGTAGTGGGAGAGGGAGAAGCAGGCTTCCCACTGAGTAGGGAGCCCAATTCGGGGCTTGATCCCAAGACCTTGATCCCAAGACCCTGGGGTCATGACCTGAGCTGAAGGAAGATGCTTAAGGACTGAGCCACCCAGGCGTCCCTAGATTTTATTTTTTAAGTAATCTCTACTCCCAAATGGGGCTGGAACTCACAACTGGAAGATCCAAGAGTCACAGGCTCCACTGACTGAGCCAGCCAGGAGCCCCTCAAACCTCTTTTCATTCTTCTACTAGAGACTAACTATAAAAATTTTCTTCATATTAAGGTTCATGATGTTAAATTGGTACCGGACATTGTATCCTGAAGTTCAAATGTGAAAACCTCTTTTAAAAAATTCCATTCCAAGAGCACTTGGTTGAAACTCTGTAAGCACAGGCAAAGATTGTAGAAGATACAGTGTATGGGGACGCCTGCGTGGCTCAGTCTTTAGGGGACTGCCTTGAGCTCAGGTCATGATCCCAGGATCCTGGAATCAAGCCCCACATCAGGCTCCCTGCTCCTCGGGAAGCCTGCTTCGCCCTCTCCCACTCCCCCTGCTTGTTCCTCTCTCACTGTGTCTCCATCAAATAAAAAATAAAATCTTTAAAAAAAAAAGGTACAGTATATGACCCAAGGTGGGTCACATAATAGCCCTAGCTCTTACTTCCGTCAACTGCAGGACTAAGTAACCTTTGGGGACCCTTTCAGCCTTAAAATTATATGAACCTAATATGTTCACAGGCCTGCTTGCCCTTTCCAGAAGGATTATGTATCTGAAAAAGCATACTGCTCCCCAAATCTTGTCACCTCTGTCACCATCCAGGGGACTTCTTTATGTAAGCTCTTAATTCTAAGCCTAAAGTCTGTTATCTCCAGGTATCTCCATAAACCACTGTTCTGGGGAAATTTTCTAGATAATTCAAGTTCAATGAATTGTTCTGTCTGGGACTGGAGGTTTAACTCCAATGAAGCCGGGGGAGAGAAGAGCAGGAAAGGAGAGAAGGAATGATCAGGAAAGATGAAGCAATCCCCAAGATGAAAAGCAGCTTAGACTGGGGATTGAGCGTAGGTGAAAGAGCAAGGGAAATGCTTACTAAGGCTGCTGGATGTCTCTGGATGGCAATGCCTACCACTGCATTTGAAGGGCTTTGTGTTGGTGTGATGGAAAACCCTTGGTCCAGTTTCAACCTACTCAACTTTTCAATGCTTCATGGAAATGGGCACTTGGGATTTCATTTTGTTTTTATCAACAGATGTAGGGGCCAGATTTCATGCTTGGATGACAGGAGAAACAGGGGCAGCAAATATGGAAGAAGCCTGAAGAGCAATGTGGCCCTGAGAATGTTAAGTTCCTCCCTCAGTTTTAGGGAAGACTATAGACTATGAGCAGCCCATACTTAAGGGTGAAAATTGTGTTCTACCTCTTTTTGGGCAGAGAATTTACATAAATCAGGTGGAATTCTGAGCAGATTTGTCTCTTCTCCATTTTTTAAAAACATTCATATCAATGTGGGCTCATGGATTTTTATTTTATGGTTTGAGTAATTTATTTTGTTGATCAAATTGATCCAGCTTTCACTATGGGGAGCTCTTCCAGTTGAATTGGCTTCTGTGTCCCTTTGACATGCCGATCTTCCCCATTATTATACCTTTTAAAATCATTTTTTAAAAGAACTCCCTTAAGGGGTACCTGGGTGGCTAAGGTAGTTAAGCATCTGATTCTTGGTCTGAGCTCAGGTCTTATCTCAGGGTCATGAGTTAAACCATCACACTGGGCTCCATGCTGAGTGCAGAGCCTACTTAAAAAAATTTTTTTTTAAAATTCCCTTACTTTCTGACAGTACAAGATGCTTCAAGCTATCTTATATATTCCCTGTTCCTTTAAGAAGTCCTTGTTCCTTTTTTTGGAGAAGGGTATTAGAAACCAAATCTGGGTTTTTTTTAAGGGATTAAAAAAAGTTTACCCCAAAAAGCTTACTACTGGAGGATCATGATTTGTAGGACAGTTCTTGCTAACAAGTTTTAAAATGTAACTTCCGGGGCACCTGGGTGGCTCAGTGGGTTAAGCCACTGCCTTCGGCTCAGGTCATGATCTCAGGGTCCTGGGATCGAGTCCCACATCGGGCTCTCTGCTCAGCGGGGAGCCTGCTTCCTCCTCTCTCTCTCTCTGCCTGCCTCTCTGCCTACTTGTGATCTCTCTCTGTCAAATAAATAAATAAATAAAAATCTTTTAAAAAAATAAAAAATAAAATAAAATGTAACTTCCTTCTATACAATGAAGGGGTAAAATCTGTGTTTTGATGAGTTGCAGCTATTATTTTACAGTCTATCACAGTTTAGTTTCTTATGTCCACAGCCTGAACAAAAATTACTTTTTGACAGCTGATGCTTTTCTGATGGCTCTGTTAGACTAGTGTGTCAGCTATTGTCCCCCAGAGTCTAGTTATAACAGTTTGGAACTGAACATTAGTTTATTTTTAAATTTTTTAAAACCTGATCAGCTGTATTCTACTCCTCTACTCTCCCTTCTCACCCTTCCCCTATAGTTTTCTCCCTCCTCATTGACCTAATGGAGCAAAATGTTGGAATTGTTTTGATGTGAAGATGATGATAGTCTGTTAGTTCTCTACACTGCCACTTAATGTTGTGGTTCAGACAATACGGTTGAAAGTTTGAATATTTGCTTGGTAGAGTTCAAAAGTCCCCAAGTTTCTGATCTATAAGACTAGAGCACTGCTACTGCTTCAAACTGTGTAACTAGTCTGAGCTGGGTACCATATTGATACCATAAGCTTAAATGAAGGCTTGATATAAACTACACTGGTGGACTTAGTGTTCTTCTTAGTCAAAACTCTAGAATGGATTATTTAAAGGATTATTTCCTTAATACCATGAAATGGAAGTGTTACAAAGGATAAGGAATTTTTCAATTATATAAAATTTTTGATGGGATAGTTATAGCACAGGTATCTCCCCATAGCAGCTTTGTGAACAAGATAAATGGGGCAGAATGTCAATACATTAGGTTTGTTTATAAAGATTTCAATAACTATAGTCAAATACCAATGATTCACATGTCACTGATTAATTGGGAGGACTGGAGGAGTGGGCCTAAGCACTTAAGTATATTTATCTTACCTATCTCCTAACCAATGGGGTTAGAATGTAGATCATGCTGGGAAATTCTGAAAATGATTGGCTTCTGAGGAAGACCCTCAAAGATTGTTAGCTCTTTACAGAAATAAGATTTGTCTTTGTTGAACAGGAATTGACCAAATAGTAAGGATCAAAATCATCTGCATTAACTCAACACTAGGGGAAGTATAGTATAGTATACATGTGTGAAAAAGGCAAAGCGCTTAATTTCAACTAGTCAGTAGTCTAATTGAGCACATGTCAGAATATTTAAAATAAAATGAGATAGCATTACAAAGGAATATTGTACCAAGAACCAGGATGGTAAGCTTTCTTAAGTCACCTCTGAGGGAGGCAGACACCACCTGGGAAAGTGTTCATTTTGGAGGTCACACTTTAATGATGGTCTTTGGCAAAAAAAGTATTTATTTCCAGGGAAAACAAGACTGTGAGGTTAGTTCAGCTCAGTTTGCACTGCTTCAGTGTTTACCATATATTAGATACTGTATTAAACATTGTTAATACGACGTTAAGATATGGGTCCTATTTGTTTGGTCCAGTTGAGAGAGGCTGCTTAATACAGCTGTAAGCACAGCACAGGCCCTGCACAATGGAGCTTCTGAGGCAGAGTATAATTTAGCCCAGACTGTCAGAGGCCAGGGAAGTCTTTCTGGGAAAATGACACCTAAAAGGGGTTTGGAAGGTTTGGAATTTAACCAAGAAGGAAAAGCAGGGGTGCCTGGATGGCTCAGGCAGCAGTTGAGCATCTGCCTTCGGCTCTAGGTCATGATCCCGGGGTCCTGGGATTGGGTCCTGCATTGGGCTCCTTGCTTGGTGGGGAGCCTGTTTCTCCCTGTTGCTCCCCCTGCTTGTGCTCAATCTGTTTGACAAATAAATAAAATCTTAAAATCTTAAAAAAAGAAAAAAATAAGGCAAGGAATGCTGCAAAGAGAGCTTTGCCCATTAGAAACCATTGAAGGGATTAAAAAGTTTACCCCAAAAAGCTACGATTATTTAGTTTTGAATATTTGGAAATGTGATGAAGGATTACATTTTTTCGTGGCTCCCAAGGAAGAGAAATGAAAGCAAATTTGCATTCAGTAAATTAATTTACTAAGTGAAACCCTATAGTAAAGCACCCCCACATAATGCAAATTCAGTAAACTGGTGATTGGCTGTCTTGTAGTAGGTTCACATGATCATTTCATTAACCCACCATAACATGATTCTACTTTTTTTTATGGGATTTTTTATATTCCACTCATATACTAAAACCTTGCCATAATGCTGTATCAAGAAGAGCTGACCAAGAGCTGCACTGGGAAATGGGAAACTTAATCACAATATAGTCTCAAGTACAGGCTGGATGATAATTTGTTGGGAATGCTGTGGAAGTGATGGTTAAATTTGGGTTAGATATGCTCTCCAAGATGCCTTCTACCTCTGAGATCCTGCAGCCCCTCAAAAGAAACTATGTGATAGTTTCATGAATAAAGACAGTGATAATGAACAAATTTATAAATTAGGGTTTATTTATCTTCCATAAAGCTTATGTTTCTTATTAAATCTGGCAGAATTCATCAATGATAAGAAATTTAACACTATCCAAATGTACTTTCTTTTATTCATGGTTACAAATACTCTTAAAGCAAAGCTTCAAACCTGAAACTTGTTTGCAGCCTAAGTTAATATTCTAAGCCTACACTTCTGGCTCCCTCCCTCTACCAATTATTTATTATAACAACCTCGGGAAATTGTATGTATTGCTGCTGAAACCTGAGAAGGGTGCTAAGAACGTATATGAATCCTTTAAACTTTTCAGCAGCATATAATGTAAATGAAAGCAGAGGTAAAGTCTGCCACTCATTGTGCATGAAAAATGTGCCCCCGACCTGAGCTAGTCTTCCAGGAGTGACATCAACTTAGCGCCCACCCACAGCAAGGATTTAGCCTACTGAATAGAATGAAAGTATGCCTGGAAAGTAAGGAAAGGGACGCTGAAGCTTAGGCTGCAGCAAGACATTCATATAAAGGGAAGTGAGTCAAAGGAAAATTAATAGCTATGTTTTTATTATGGAAACCATGTGATTACTGCTGGGGAATGTATATTCATAAATATAACATGCTATATTTCATTTTAATAAATTCTACACACATTGATAGAAAAGGAAATGAAGGGGCGCCTGGGTGGCTCAGTGGGTTAAGCCGCTGCCTTCGGCTCGGGTCATGATCCCAGGGTCCTGGGATCGAGTCCCGCATCGGGCTCTCTGCTGAGCAGGGAGCCTGCTTCCCTCTCTCTCTCTGCCTGCTTCTCCGACTACTTGTGATTTCTCTCTGTCAAATAAATAAATAAAAATCTTTAAAAAAAAAAAAAAAAAAAAAAAAAAAAAAAGAAAAGGAAATGAAAAGACTATTATTTGATATTAAAAGTACTTAAAAATTTCTTTTGACTTTTTTTCCTGTAACAAATTACTTCTCTAGTAACAGAAAAGTCTTAAAAGTTAGTCTCAGCAATAAAACTATAAACATTAAAAATTCCTATGGCAACATTTTCTTTCCTTCTCTCATTCTTTGTAATTCAAGTTACCGATTTTATCAAATATTTTTGAGTTAAATTTATATAAAAAAGCAGACTGCATATATGTATTCCATTTAAAAATGCTGACAAAAATGCTCAAACCAAAATCCCCCAAGGTAAGGTGGCATATAAGAATTGACAGTATTTATTAGGACAGAAAAACAAAACTTTACCATAATTACTATCACTGGAATTAATAAAAATGAATAATAATAATGTAAATGAATACACACTTTAATAGCATAATAACAGTGATTTGTCATTAAGGTCTTCACGTTCAATTAACATTTAACTAACTTTAGAAAGACAATGCCACAACATTGTTTTTAAGCACGACACATTAACCTGAAACTAATGTAACACTGTGTCAACTATATTCAAAATTAAAACACCTACATGTTAGATTATCATTAACACAGTAGATAAGGACAAAGACAGCAAAATTCTCTACTCTTACCACATCATCATACTCATCTCATACATGTTATCTATCAATTTTTAGTTTGGAAGTCAGCTCTCTTATTAATATCAAATTCTACTTTATTGCACAACATCCAGTTCAGCATTTGAACTATCTTTTAAAACTAAATAAAAGCAAAAATCCTTAGGAAAAATGTACTTTTCCTTTTTCAAGAAAAATGAATTTGGGTCTAAGCAGTTGAAAGTTCTGTTCAAATCTACTCTAACAGAGGAACCTGTCAAAACTTTTCTTTAAAAACAAAACCTTTGGGGCGCCTGGGTGGCTCAGTGGGTTGGGCCGCTGCCTTCGGCTCGGGTCATGATCTCAGGGTCCTGGGATCGAGTCCCGCATGGGGCTTTCTGCTCAGCGGGGAGCCTGCTTCCCTCTCTCTCTCTCTGCCTGCCTCTCTGTCTACTGTGATCTCTGTCTGTCAAACAAATAAAATCTTTAAAAAAAAAAAAAAACCTTTAAAAAAATGTGAACACATTTACAAAAGCTTGTCATTTTTACTCTACTCAATTCTTCATGAATTTTATTAAACTTATTAAGGAAATAAAATGTGGGAAGATTCAAGAAAATATCTACCATAAAAAGGATAAATATTAACATTGGCCTGGGCCACCAGGGAGGGGTAAAAGCCACCATAGTGTCATTAAAAATAGGAACCTGTTAGTGGTTTGAGAAAATTATGAAGTCCCCCAACATCAAAAAGAATATCCTGTTTGAAGGCAACGTCTACATCAACAAAAGGATCCCTCTGATATTCTTTCACAGATTTCAATTCTCTCTCCATCAGCATTCTCTCTGACTCTGGAACTGTGAGAACATTCAACTGACAAAAGCCAAACGGGGCATCGATATTACCAATGGTTTACTGAAGCTTCCTTTGCAAATTTCACATTTTCCAATAATTTTTATTATTATACTTCGAAAGGCTAACAATATGCTTTACCTGAAATCTTGCAATGACAGTATTTTCATGAAAAAAGTTGTCTAGTAACATAAATTGCTTCTGAATCAGTTCCACAAACAAGACAAGGACCTAAAACATCCAAACTGTTCACAGACAAGGTCCTGCTGGGGAGCAAGCTTGTGATTTCAATACGGTCTTTTGCGGGATCAGTGCTGAGCCAGGAGCTTATAAGAGACTGGTGAACACCAGCCTGGTTACTAATGCTGTGAGACAAAAAAGTACTATTTCTTCCTCCTGCAAGAAAAAAAGGGGAAAACATCTTTCAAAACTACTATTATGTTAAGAAACATCTGAAATTCTACTGATATTTTAAAAAGGCCAGGATCAAAACTTAATTCTCAGAATATCAGGGTGATGACTCCATTATCACACATCACCATTTTTCACCAAAGACTCATTCAGTGATATTAAATACTCAAATTTCTATGGGATACTATGGGTATCAAATCTGAAGTCTTCAAGTAAGCAGATTTTGACCATCTTTCTGGTGATTCTTTAATGGAGAGTCTTGGAAATGTAGCACGAAGACCCTAGCTGTGCGAAGTGAGCCAGCTATGGCATTTGTAGTCCTCAGCACTACAGCAATAAGCAGCTGATAGATTTCAAGCTCTAGGATACCAGAATTTACCTTGAGGCAGGAGAATGGAAACATTCTATCATTATTTAATGTTAAAAATCTGAGAATTTCCAATGTGGTATTTAAAACTGTATCAAAACTACACACAATATCTTCCTTAAATCCTTTTACCTTGATTAAACAGTGATGATTTTTCAGGTACGTCTGTGGAGGCATCCCAATGCCAGAGGGATCCATCCTCAGAACAAGTAAATAGATGATCTGGGTTGGATGGGTGAAAGTGAACTTCCCACACTAAAAGGTAAGAACCAAGATGCTGAAAACTGTGCAAATGAGTTGAACAAACTTTAAAGCTCTGTCTCTAGGCATCATCTTCCATTAACCTCCATCACATACCTTCAAACCCTAAGTCTGTGATAAAAATCAAAGGCTTCAGAATTAAAGGACAAAATATAATTCTCCAAATGGCTATAACATACAGATAGCATAAAGAAGCCAAGTAAATCTATTTGTGCATTGGGCCAGCAAGTGAATGAAAATAAATGCCAATCATTTGACTTACTACATTTTTTAATGAAAGAATATGACAATGGGATAATTCCTAAAATATATATTTTTAAGATTTTACTTATTTGTCAGAGAGAGAGAGAGCACACAAAGCAGGGGAATGGCAGGCAGGAGCAAGGAGTCCGATGCAGACTTAATCCCAAGACTCAGGAATCATGACCTGAGCTGATGCTTAACAGACCCAGGTGTCCCTAAAATATTTTTTTAAATTGGTAAGTTCTCTTAGTTTCAATTCCTGTGTTATTAACATGTGAAGGTTAGATGCGCCTGAGTGGCTCAGTTGGATAAGCAAGTGACTTTGGCTCAGGTCATGATCCCAGGGTCTTGGGATCAAACCCTGCTTCTCCTTTTCCCTCTGCCCCTCCCCACTGCTCATATTGTCTCTCTCTCTCTCAAATAAATAAAATCTTAAAATATATATATATGAAGTGTATATTACTGGAAAAACAGAGAAGACCATAAAGATAACATACAAGTGAATTTCTAAGCAGCAGTTCAATTTTGCTTCATGCCAGTATTCTGGATACCTCCAGTATATATCACAGAAATAGCAACTGCTCCTAGCAAACTAAAACCTAGAAATGCTCCCAGAATCTGGACTGTTTCAGATGGAGGGCTTTTAAGAAGCCAATCTGGGATTGAGAACCCTGCAAGTACTAAACTTTAAGGGAACTTTGTGTGTCAGTAGACAAACGGGAGCCAATGACTGGCCAGGATGCCTTAGGAGGTTCTCTGCAGCACACAAATCAAACAGGTAGTCTGTGAACAAGGGTTCTGTGATTCTGGGTAAGAACCTTCAAGAGGCAGCATAGAAAGTGCTGGGGACAAAGCATAAAAAGTATTAGAAGGCACATGCTTGCAAGTGGGCAATTTTTATTCTGACATATACCATAATTAAGCATCAAGCCACAAAACATTACAAGGTCATCTTCCTCAGGAGAACGTGTTCTGGGAAAACCCCTATGTAAAATATATTCATACTGTTTCATTTTTTAAAAATGAAGGAAAATAGCCTATAGAACCGTAAGCTGACTGTACAAACCTGGACTCTTAAGTATTTATTTTCAAAGTATAACACAAACGTCTATAATAAAACATTTTATTTCTAGCTAAAAGTCAGAATGAATCAAAACAATACATTACAATCTGCTACATCTGTATGTATTGCTTAGCAATACAGGCTGGCAGTTAAAAAGGGACACTGGAAGAAGAGATCTGAAAGTTTCTAGTATTACTACCACTGGGTTAGTCAACATCAGATTCTATGAGGACATACATTATTTTTTATTCTTTTTTCCCCCTGGGTATAGTTATAACTAGAAGAGGCAAAATATTTTCATCCTTTTATTTGCTTCTTAAATATAATCTTAAAAATCATTTATCTTTCCAAGGTAATAACGTGAAACTTAAACCGCGACGTTACAATACTGGCATGTTTCTACTTTTGCACTTTAATTCAAGCAAGGCTTACCATAAACTTAAGTCAGAATTTAAAACTATAATCCAGTCATGATATCAAAGATAATGATAAAATGAAAAATTTTTGTCTGGTCAAAAAATCCCCACCAAAAAAAAAAAAAGAACAAAAAAGGGGACAAGATCCTATATATAAATACTGCTCTTGTTTTAAAAAAAGAGGTACAATAATAAATTGAGGAACACTAGATTAGTCAATATTAAAAATAGCCTACATTTACATGGGAATAGGTCATCCTCTTATAGAGAGTATGGCAATATAAATTGGTATTTTTATGTGTAACAGTTTGATAACATGTATGACAGTTTTATGTTTTGGCTTGCCACTTCTTCTAAAAAATTATCCCAAGAAAATAAGCATATAGGGCGCCTGGGTGGCTCAGCTGGTTAAGCGTCTGCCTTCCCCTCAGGTCATGATCCCAGAGTCCTGGGATAGAGACCTGCATCAGGCTCTCTGCTCAGTGGGGAGTCTCCTTCTCCTCCCTTTGCCTGTTGCTCCCCCTGCTTATGCTTTCTCTCTCGGTGTGTCAAATAAAAAAAATATTTAAATCAAAAAAGGAAAGAAAGAAAGAAAAAGAAAAGAAGCACATAAAGATAAACACATAAGGATAATTACTGTGGTTTTGGATAGAATAATGAAACATGTTGAAAAACTTTTTTTTTTTTTAAAGATTTTTTATTTATTTATCAGAGAGAGAGGGGGAGAGAGCGAGCACAGGCAGACAGAATGGCAGGCAGAGGCAGAGGGAGAAGCAGGCTCCCCGCTGAGCAAGGAGCTCGATGTGGGACTCGATCCCAGGATGCTGGGATCATGACCTGAGCCGAAGGCAGCTGCTTAACCAACTGAGCCACCCAGGCGTCCCACATGTTGAAAAACTTAAGCATCTGGGCCGCATGGGTGGTTCAGTCATTGAGCATCTGCCTTCAGCTCAGGTCATGATCCCAGGGTCCAGGGTGGAGCCCTGCATCAGGCTCCCTGCTCTGTGAGAAGCCTGCCTCTCCCTCTCCCCCTCCCCCTGCTTCTGTTCCCTCTCTGGCTGTCTCTATCCCTGTCAAATAAAATCTTAAACACTTAAGTGTCAAATAAAAAGGGATTATTATACGTTTATATAATTTAGCCAAAAGCTACTATGTAAAATGATCCCTATGTATCATTATAGAAAGCTGCTTACAATATACCACATTACTACCTGACAAAAACTTACGTATTGCCACAACACTTACTTTCAGCTTCATGAGCCTTCAGCAGAGACACAGGCATAGTGCCTTGTCTAACATCCCAAATACTCAGCATTCCGTCCTGGCCACCAGTAGCTACAACATGCTGCTGGTTGGGATGTCTATCAACACAGTGGAGGGGTACTCGGTCACCAGTCCTTTTATGAGAGACAGAAGGACATCAAACATGCTGTGAGTATGATTTATCTTTGCATAATCCATGAAACATGTTTCACTCTAGTAACTAAATGATAACTTTGTGGCTGGAGCAGTGGGCTGAACTTAAATCATGTCAAAAAATTGAGTGTATTAAATATATTTCTAAATATTAGAACTTTGCAATGGAATTAAAGCCAAAGTTATCCCCTCTTCAATTTGGAGACATAAGGAGCATGATAATCTGATGGTAAGATATGCAAACATACTTCCATTTCTTGGCATTTTAAAAACAATATGTACAACTAAGCAGCATATTCTTTACCTTCACCTTATTTAGTATTTTGTTTATATAATTACTTTTTCGGTTTGACACATTCTATATTCTTATCAGAGAAGAGAAAACTGCACACACAGAATGGGGATTTTTGCTTAGAAAGAAGTATCCTGGATTGTGTTTTTCATCCAACCACATCTGGAGTGCACTGTACCTACTATCAGTACAATCATTTGCTGAGCAAAAATAAATTCCCCATTAAATAATATAAACGTCAAAAAGAGATAAAGCCTCTGAATCAACAGGACAAATATTTACTGAATGCAGCACAGCAGCAGCAAGCCCAACAAATTGTACTCACTTTACCAAATTTAATCAGGGATCATTCTTTCCAAATGCAATTAAAATACAATATGGTTTAAAGTCAGTTGCTATAAACAATTGAACAAATTAATTTTGCATTACCCTAGTGAATTACAAATGACAACTTACAGTGATAATATCTGAGAGGGCTCATTTCCTTGTTTTCTGAAATCCCATATTTTTAACTGCCCAATTGAATTTACTGTAAGAATCTCAGGAGTTCGAAGGAAGGTTACAGCATGGAGTGTACTGCTATCTGCATTGTCTACAAATTAAGAAAACAGTAGTGTGTGTTAGTAAGTCCTGCTTTTCCTTTTGCACAGCCAAGGAAACAGTCAACAAAACCAAAAGAGAACTGACAGAATGGGAGAAGATATTTGCAAATGACATATCAAATAAAGAGCTGGTATCCAAAATCGAGAAAGAACTTAACAAACTCAACACCCAAAGAACAAATAATCCAATCAAGAAAGGGTCGGAAGACTTGGACACTTCTGCAAAGAAGACATCCAAATGGCCAATAGACACATGAAAAAGTGCTCAACATCACTGGCCATCAGGTAAATACAAATCAAAACCACAGTGAGATACCACCTCATAAGAATGGAGAAAAATAACAAGTCAGGAAACGACAGATGTTGGCGAGGATGAGAGGACAAAGGAACCCTCCTACAGTGTTGGTGCACTCTTGAAAACAGTATGGAGGTTCCTCTAAAAGTTGGAAATAGAGTACCCTACGACCCAGCAATTACACTACTGGGTATTTACCCTAAAGATACAAATATAGGGATCCAAAGGGGACATGTGCACCCCAATGTTTATAGCAGCAATGTCCACAATAGCCAAACTATGGAAAGAACCTAGATATCCATCAACAGATAAATGGATAAAGATGTGGTGTGTGTGTGTACATATATATATACACACACATACATAACAGAATATCATGCAGCCATCAAAAAACTGAAATCTTGGGACGCCTGGGTGGCTCAGTTGGTTAAGCAGCTGCCTTCGGCTCAGGTCATGATTCCAGGGTCCTGGGATCGAGTCCCACATCGGGCTCCTTGCTCGGCAGGGAGCCTGCTTCTCCCTCTGCCTCTGCCTGTCTCTTTGTCTGCCTGTGCTCGCTCTCTCTCCCTCTGTCTCTGGCAAATAAATAAATAAAATCTTAAAAAAAAAAAACAAAAAAAACTGAAATCTTGCCATTTGCAACAATGTGAATGGAACTAGAGGGTATTATGCTAAGCGAAATAAGTCAATCAGAGAAAGACAGTTATCATATGATCTCTCTGATATGAGGAATTTGAGGGGCTGGGTGAGGGGTCGTGGGAGTTTAGGGAAGGAAAAAATGAAACAAGGTGGGATCAGGAGGGAGACACACCATAAGAGACTCTTAATCTCAGGAAACAAATTGAGGGTTGCTGGGGGGTTGGGGGAGGTAGGGATAGGGTGGCTGGCTTATGGACACCGGGGAGGGAGGGTATGTGCTATGGTGAGCGCTGTGAAATGTGTAAGCCTGATGATTCACAGACCTGTACCCCTGCGGCAATAATACATTATACATTAAAAAAGAAGTCCTGCTTTTCCACAAAATTCCTAAATCGAATTCCTTCCATCGATTGAAATATTACAGGTGAACTTTTAAGTAAGTCAGTTTAATTTCTATAGAAAAATGCACATTAAAATAGACTCTCCTTTGATAGAAAAATATCACTTATAGAACATCTGTTTTCTAGTCAACATAGTTTTCACAAATTTCTCCATAGTTTTCACAAATGGAGAAATTACCCTCCATTGCTGATACAGCTATTCACGTTCCTCTGTATCTAATTTTATATCTCCCACTAGTGCTTAACCCAGAACCTCCAAACCCAATGCTTCCTATAAAGTTCATTCTGAACTTGTATCATTTGGCCAACTCATCTCAAATCTATTCATTTTTGGGGTCACCTGGCTCACTCAGTTGGTAGAGCATGCAACTCTTGATCTCAGGGATGTAAGTTCAAGCCCCATGTTGGGCACAGAGATTACTTAAAAATAAAATCTTAAGGGATGCCTGGGTGGTTCTTCAGTTAAGCATCTGCTTTTGGCTCAGGTCATGATACCAGGGTCCTGAATAAATCCCTGCATCAGGCTCCCTGATCAGTGGGGGGCCTGCTTCTCCCTCTCCCTCTGCCTCTCCCCACTCTGGTGCTTGCTCTCTCCTCTCATGTTCCCTCTCTCTCTCAGATTAATGAGTGGAATCTTAAAAAAAAAAAAAGTAAGTAAGTAAATAAATAAAATCTTAAAAAAAAAATCTCTTCATCTTTAGCCTCATAAACTCTCTTCTCCATGAAGTCCTTCCGGACTGGTATACACTGGTCCTTTCCCTTTTCCTAGAGTGTTTAAGCTTGTACCACATAATTTAACATATACTTCTAGATATTGTTTTGTGACACTCCTCCACACTGCAGGTAATGGTCTTTAACTGTTAAATAAGTGTTCTTCAAAACTATTAAATAAATAGAGTAATACCACAAAAAAACTCATTCATGGGCTGAATCCACAGAGGTTCTGATTCAGGAGGTCTAGGGTGGTAGGTTGTTAAAACTACTGTCAGGCAAGTCTGTCTTTAGCACAGTTGAGAACTAACTAGACTAACTCTTCTCAAGCTCAGCAAGGAGTAGATCATCCCCTTGACCGAAAAGTTCCGGTGGCTCCTTAGTGATCCACCTAACAAAATGTGACCTCGGTAGCTATGCATCATTTTTCCCAACCTGGCCCCAATTCAATTCTCTTGCTTCATCTGTCACCTTTCCTACCTAAGTATCGTTAAGTATTGATAACTATGCTTTTTGTCCTTCTCTAAGTGGACCTATCCTGCCCCCGTGTTATTCCCTTTGTTTCGTATGCCATCGTTTAGTATTACTTACGGTCTAGAACCTAAATTCAATTAATTGCCACTTGTTCCTCAATTCTTAGAGAATCCCCACAGGCCACAACAAAACAAACAAAAACAAAATAGTTTCTCCTGTGTAGTCACTCATTCATACTTGCCTTAGCAACATATTGTCTTGTAAAGGGATCCCACTTTATATCTTTTTACATCCTTCAAACACTTAGCATTGGGTTTGCTTAGCACATGGTAGGTGCTCAACTGTTATGGGATAAAAAAGAAGGATGATTTTTCTTACCTATGGTTCTCACCGCCTCCTTGTGATCGGCTCTGAAGAGATTTATCCGACCATCTTCTCCAACAGTGACAATTTCGGGGTTGCTGCACACAACACCTGTGCATGGTGCACTGCCACAGGAAGGACTGCCCGGACCTGTGTGGTAGTGAGCGGCTGTCCACTGCTGGCTGACTGACAGAGTCTAGGTGTCAGAAATGAGAATAGGATGAATCAAAGCAAAGTCTTAAAAACTAGCACTTTTGCCTGAATAGACTATCCCATACCCCTCTAGAAAAACAGTAACTCTCTCATTTTTCCTTTGTATTTCTGGACACTACTTCCATCAAAGTTCTGTATACACGGGGCACCTGAGTGGCTAAGTCAGTTAAGCGTCTACCTTCGGCTCAGGTTATGATCCCAGGGTCCTGGGACTGAGCCCTGCACTGGGCTCCCTGCTCAGCCAGGAAGTCTGCTTCTCCTTCTCCCTCTCCCCTGGCTTGTGTTCTCTCTCTCACTGTCTGTCTCTCTCTGTGTCAAATAAATAAATAAACCTTCTCCCTCTCCCCTGGCTTGTGTTCCCTCTCTCACTGTCTCTCTCTCTCTGTGTCAAATAAATAAATAAATAAATAAAATATTTTAAAAAATATTTTAAAAATATTTTATTTATTTGACACAGAGGGAGAGACAGACAGTGAGAGAGAGAACACAAGCCAGGGGAGAGGGAGAAGGAGAAGCAGACTTCCCGGCCGAGCAGGGAGCCCTGATAACCATGGATCCTGGGACCATGACCTGGGCCCAAGGCAGATGCCCAATGACTAAGCCAACCAGGTGCCCTAATAAATAAAATCTTTAAAAAAAAAAAAAAAAAAAAAAAAAGTTCTGTATACACTGGATTAGATTTAAAAAATGCTACTCAATATCAAACTTATCTCAAAGAAATGGTTTAGGTACCAGACAGTTGTATGTTCAAAAGCAACTCTAAATTCTTTTTTTTTTTTTTTAAGATTTTATTTACTTATTTGTGAGAGAGAGTGCAAGAGCACAAGTAGGGGGAGCAGCAAGCAGAGGGAGAAGCAAGCTCCCTGCTGAGCAAGGAGCCTGTTGCGGGACTTGATCCCAGCCTGGGAACATGACCTGAGCCAAAGGCAGATGTTTAACTGGGTCACCCAGGAGTGCCTAACAGCAACTCTAAATTCTTAAGGGAATTAGCCTACATCTAAGAAAGAAATCTCTAGGGTTTTCTAACTGAAACCATTAGGAAAAATACTTAAGAAGATCTGGGTCTTATATTTATTAGGCATGCCTATTAGGAAGATGAACTTTACTAGCCTAAAAATCCAAATGAGCACTCTCTTCCAGCAACTTAAAAATGTTACTACAAATGGGGCTATTTTAAAGGACTGCCCTACCACTATGAAGGTCACCACTTGGGCTTTTAATACACAAGAAAGGCATTGATAAAATGTCTTTATAGTGCATCCTTTCTTCTAATTATAACCTAGGTTCTATCCACAGCAGTAAAATGCATCCTTTCTTCTAATTAAAACCTAGGTTCTATCCACAGAAGCAAAGTAGCTGTCCCTGTTGTCTCTCATGATACCTGAGCTAGAAGGTGCTCTTTCTTTGAAAGATCAGAATAGTATCTTGGGAAATTACTTGCCAGAAAACCATATCGATAGCTCTGTACTAACAGAATTGAAGAGGTATCTACTTTCAATAACAGCTTACACAAACCTGGTGCAAGAATTAATCTGCTAAAAGACAGGTAATGCTGTATTTCTCCCCTCCATATTTTGAGTATGAAACTTAACTTGTGTCATTATTATATACAACCTAGATTAGGCCTCCTTAAAAATAATTAAAATATAAATTCAGTTTTTGAGCAAAAAATTCTTTACCTGGTTATTTGGATGGTGAAGGAAAACTGTTACACATCCTGTTGATGAAGCCGCTACTATTCTTTCCTGGTCAAAAAACTAAACAGAAAATTCTTGCTTGTTATAGATTCAGAAATGTTGATTGAGGGGGGCTATTTGTTTGACTCAATTAGTAGTATAACAATTTTAAAATGCAAACAGCCTATAAATGCTAAACAAATAAAATGTGATGATGGATCTGAAAAGTCAAAACCACTACACAAATGAAAAGATTTTCATGAAGAATAAATAACAAAGTTTTCCCCCTCAACTTCTTCACCTATAACTGGTTTAATTTTGGACTATCACCATAGAGGTTTAGAAAATAATCATTCTCAGGGGTAGGCAGTTTTCTATAGAAGAAAATGCAGGGACTCTTAAGTCCTACAGACCAGGATTTGAAAACTTAATTCCATTTCCTCCACTTTACAGGCTTTGAGACATTGGCCAAGTTAAGTTCTTTAAGCCTTGGTTAACCTTTAAAATGGAAGAACTAATCCCCACTTAGGGGGTTGTTATAAGAATTCAAAAAGCAAAACCATGTAAAGTACCTTAAGTATTTGTCCCATAGTGACATAAAACACCTGATTTACAGGACGTGATGAAAATTAGGCTTTTGTAAAGCCCCCCAAATACTGTTTGGCATACAGTAGATGGCCAGCTAATTAAGCAAACAAATAAATCAGGATTTTTAAAAGTCTGATTAAATTCACATCCCCTCCGCCAGTTCTGATTCTGCTATAAAGTGCTTATATAATTAACATTAGCAAACCATAACTACAGAGAACTCAGTTTCCTGTAAACCCTGAATAACAGCAGACAAACTTTAAGGTCCTTTGCACCTCTAAATATTATTACTCTCAGTTTTTTAAAGTTAGCTTGTGGATATTACACAGACTTACCTGTAAATCCATTACATCGCCATGGTGTCTGATATCACACAATAACTGATGGTCTCCTTCAAACCCTCCATCAGAGTCCAAGTTCCCAAAATCTCCAATAGACCACAGTGAAACATAATTTTCCTGTAAAGCAGAAAGTTTCCTCTTGAGATGAAATTTACATCAAACTGTTTAACAGTAAAATCTGTCTTGCCTTCAAGCAACCTTCCTTTTAAAGCATCTCAGATCACTGGAAGGTGACAGTTTAAAACACGAGATTCGAGGTTCAGGCACATCATCGATGGCTCTGAGTTACCGGACAAGAGATCCTAAGACGGGAACTTGGGGACGGAGATGGCGAGAGGAGCCAGAAGGCGAGAGCTCGCGCGCGGACCGCCAGCGGCGCGGTTCCAGGAGAAAGGGGGAAGCAGGAGCTTCTCGCCCAGGAGCGGAGGTACCTCATTGTCCCAAGAGCCCGCAGCGAAGGTATCCGCGGTCTGCAGGCTTCCCGGAGGTACCGGTCGCCAGCGGGTTTTGCTGATTTTCTGAGACACAAACTTAGCATAAATCTCCTCCATTGCAAACCAACTGAGACAGGTACGGCCAGAACACAGCGCGCGCCTCTGAGCCCCGCCCCTTCCCGTGGAGTCCTGATTGGGCCGAACGTTACAAGGCGGACGGTGGCTGCGGAGAGCCAATTCTCGTCATTCGGTAATGCGGATACCATCAACACCCAAGCGGAAGGAAGTTGGGCCGCCCTTCCTCACCTAAGTGCCTCTGAACAGAGTCCTCAAAGTCAGTATAGGAACACCGAAACGGTGCATTTGTGCAATAGTCGTGCAACGTAAGACAAATTTAAGAGCAAAACCAAAACAAAATCAATGCAAGAGGAACCACCTAATAGCTTCACCCATTCAGTTTTGTATCTCAGCACCCATAGAAAATACTAAAAATCCTTAAATTCTTATAGAAGTACGTTCACTACTGTACAAACTCATTCTAAAGCTCTCCCTTTTTGTCTCTCAAGCAAATACTTTGCTAATTGTTTATTATTATTTGCTTAGTTGTTAATACACACTGTCAGAACCTGGAGTTGGAATTCTAAAAACTCCAAAACTTACAGTTTTGACATCCACTGCCTAGCTGTGTAAGCTTACTCAATTCATTTAAGCATGTAATGAATGAGTTTGATACATAATGTCGACAGTTTTAGGAATTAGTGCTCTAGGTTCCTGCTTCTCCTGTGCTTCAAATGACCTACAGTATCCTTTTATTCTTCTCTACTTCTTAGAATCCTGGTCATCCTTCAAGGACTGGTTCCTTCCCCTGTCTTTTCTTGATTACTCCAGCCCATGATGTTGTAAATAAGCATAGCTCTTGACTTTTGGACCAGAATAGTACTTAAATTTTGCCTTCTGCTGCCTGTTTTCTTTCAAAGCAGATCTCCCCAATTACCATGCAAATCATATTGCATACAAAAGGTATCACTGACTTAAAAAAAAAATTTTTTTTTAACTCTCCTTTATACTACATTGGTAACTGTGTCTTGGTTGTTCCTTTAAAAGTTAGTCCTAGGGGTGCCTGGGTGGCTCAGTGGATTAAGCCACTGCCTTTGGCTCAGGTCATGATGGGGAGGGGGGGGTTCCTGGGATCGAGTCCTGCGTTGGGCTCTCTGCTCAGGGGGGAGCCTGCTTCCTCCTCTCTCTCTCTGCCTGCCTCTCTGCCTGCTTGTGATCTCCTTCTGTCAAACAAATAAACAAATTCTTAAAAAATAAATAAATAAAAATAAAAGTTAGTCCTAGTTCACACCCACAGCTTATGGAAGCACAACATGTAGATGTGATCTGTCTAATCAGCTTTAGAGGCTTACCAGGCTCTTGTTGAGAGTAGACTCATTTTGTTCTTTTAACTAGAATATTGGAAAATTGCAGAGATTAGATAGAAAACTAGTAGAGGCCCAAATCGCCCAAATCAACAATTTTATTTCTAATATTAAAGAACACTAAGGTGCTTCCTTAGGGCAGTAGGCAGTGCATTGGTCTCATAAAGAATGCTGCTTTGTTGTTGTTTTTGTTTTAAAGATTTTTATTTATTTGACAGAGAGAAAGAGACATTGAGAGAGGAGATGAGGTGGAGGCGGGTGGGGAGAAGCAGGCTTCCCCCAGAGCAGGGAGCCCAGTGTGGGTCTCCATCCCAGGGCCCTGGGATCATGAACTGAGCCGAAGGCAGACGATTAATGACGGAGCCACCCAGGCGCCCCAAGAGCACTGTTTTTAATGTGGTTTCCTTTGTCACAGAATCCCAGAAAACAGGTATGTACAAGTATATCTTTGAGTTTTTAGGCTGAGTGTTTCATTTGACAAAATCTGATGAGAACTGGAATTTGAAAATCATTACTCATGCAGTAGCCTAGAGGTCTTGACGTTGCTTTGTTCTTGAAAGTTTATTGGACTAAATGATAACTGGATTCTGTCATTCTCAATTCTGATTAGGAGGCAGCAAGTTGGATGTGACGGGCAATGTTCCCAGTCAGCTTCCCGAACGAACTGTCTTGCAGGGCTGATAGCGATAAAGCTGTGTCCAGTCTAACGGTGGAATTTGTGGGGATTAATTAGCTGAAAATGCACACTATTGGGAGAAAAGAACATTTTCCATTAGATACTGTGGTAATTTTAGCCGACTGCACTGTTTGCAGGAGCAAAGCATTCCCACGCTCCACCCCTTCCCCCAGCCTTGTTATTATGGTATTCTTCCACTCTTCGAGTGTGTGCTTTAGAGTTGAGAACAAACCAGGGTCGCAAAGTTTCTGCTAACCAAACACTGATGCACTTGTCACAAAGCCAGAGACTCAGTACTCGGGTGAAAGAGGGCCTTTGCCCTCGGGTTCCATTATGATTATTCAGGCTCCACCACACGGAGCTCTTACTTTAACGGACCTAAATATTAGACAACTGGGTTGGGTGAGGAGTACGGAGGAAGCCCACCGTCTAACAATCTGGACAGCTATAGGAGCAGACCCGTTGCTCGCAACAGCTGACTCGGCTGCGACTACGGAGTTACCGGCAGCGGCGTAACCAGATCAGGCATACGCGGCGTCACGAACCGGTCCCACCGTCGTGCCACGGCGCTCGGTAACCAAGGCCGCAGTCAGGCACGCGACCGACTGCGCCGGGGTCCGCCCCGCCTGGCCGCAGGGCGAACTCAGCAAGTTGGCGGGGGTGCGCATCCCGAGGCCTCAGAGAGGGGGCACGCACTGGCGGCTGCGGCGGCGGCGGCGGCGGCGCTGACTCAGCCCGGGCTCCCAGCCGGCCCGCAGCAGCCGCAACAGCCACAAGCTCAGGCGGCGGGGCACGCGGCCACTTTTGCCCGCGGCCCCACCCCGCCGCACCCGAGGCCGCACAGCGTCACAGAGCGCATGCGTGCCGCGGGGGATGCCGGGAGCGCGCAGTGGCGGCACCGGCGGCGACAGCAGTCACAGCGGAGACTACAGCGGGGACGCGAGCGAGGCGGTGACCGTGTGGGAGGTGGTCTCACTCTTGGGGAAGCTGCTGGGTACCGTCGCCGCGCTGAAGGTGGTTCTGTACCTGCTCCGGGTGTGCTTAGCGATGGCCTGGAAATCCGGCGGCGCCAGCCACTCGGAGCTAATCCACAATCTCCGCAGTAAGTGCCACCCCCGCCCAATGTGGGGCAACTGGGCCAGGCGAGGCCTGTACTGGGTCCCCCCTGGGCGGTCAGGAACGCTCTGTCTACGCCCCCGCGCCGTGCCGGCTGGAGGGTACGGTGCAGTGTTGCACCAGCAGTGTCGAGCGGCGTGCCGTTGCTATCGCCTCCCCCGGGGACCTGTCACTCATTGGCGACGTGAACTGGAAGAGTAGAGAAAGAGCCACGGGCCGCTCTTGGTGGGGCAGGGGCAAGCGTCCCCCCACGGGCCTGGGGGAGCGGTTGCGACACAGGTGGTGGGGCTGTCACTGGAGTTCGCCGCCTGCTCGTTCGGGTCTGGCGGGCGAGGGGCGTGCCCTCCGGGTGGGGAGATGTTGGCCTAGCGTAGGGGCTGGGCTGGGTCGGAGGGGACTCCACCTTCGACCCCCGCGTGGTCTCGCCTTCCTCCTCCTTAATCCGCCTCACTGTAAGCTTTCTCTCCTTCCTATACAGCCTCCCCCGCCCTCCATTTTTTCCTCTGGAGGGAGATGCCGCCGTCTGATACAGGCGAGGGGAGGTAGGGAAAGATGAGAGTATTGTCATTGCGGATGCTGGGAGAAATTTCTGGGGCGGCTGTCCAGTGGAAATCTTCGTGGGGGGCGGAGGAAGAAATAATCAGAGGATGCTGTTCCTGAGAGACTTGTGTTTCAGGAGCTGTGAGGTCCTCGATCCAGCAAATAATTGTATGTGTGGAACGTTAGGAGTTTATTTCAAGGCAGTTTCTTTACATCATTCTCTTTAGTTATTGTATTCCTTCCTTTTCGATAATTTTGAGGTGAGATGAGTGCTGTGTTACTTACTTTTTTAAAATCGAGGACCGCAGTCTGTAATCCCTTCACTCCAGTCAGAATTTGTATCACTCTGTTTGCCACCAACTTTGTAAATAATCGTATCCTGCCATGTGGTATTTTTAATTGTCATATGTTATTTAGCTTTTCTTGTGTTTGTCGTGTTTCCTAAATCGAATTGCAACTTCCCGGAGGGTTAGGACTTTCGTGTTTTTAATCTTTGGAACTCTCTCAACTTATACTCATTCTTTTTTCATAAATGCAATTAAATATACATAACATGCTTGGATCTGTGCTAGGAATACCAAGATGAGTGACAGAAATAAATATCCTCATTTGGCACGTGGTTAGTACTTAATATTAGACGTTTGACTATTTTTTATTACATTATTTAAACATTTTATAATTGTGTCCTTTGTATTTATTAATGAAGAATGTTTAGAATTCAAAATTCTGTCAAGCCTTGCCAGTCTTCATTTTATGGAAGGACACTTGAGTGGAAGTGGACGTTTATATATGCTGGGGCTGTATTTTTTTTTTAATATAGAAGTTGTTTAAGACTTTTTTTTTTGTTATGTTTAAAGATTTTATTTATTTGACAGAGACACAGTGAGAAAGAAAACACAAGTAGAGGGAGTGGGAGAGGGAGAAGCAGGCTTCCTGAGGAGCAGGGAGCCTGATGTGGGGCCTGCATCCAAAAACCCTGGGATCATGACCTTAGGCAAAGGCAGACTCTTAACAGCTGAGCCACCCAGGGACCCCTGAGGCAGTGTTTTTAAGTGTGATTTAGTTTATGTGGATTACACATAAACTCAATATGTTATAAAAATTTTAACAACATTACTTAAAAATGATCAAGTGCCTACAGTTTTAGTGAACACATCCAAAACATTCACAAATTGCACAAATTGTGACTAAGTAATTTTCCACTGGTAACTTGTCACAGTAGACACTTGGCTATGGCAAAATTTCTAATCAGGCTCTTAATGACTCTCCTTTTTGGGCCAAACTTTTAGTAAGTCAAGTTAGCTCTTTCCCCAGTGGTTTTATAATCATTTTATTGCATTGCATTTTTCTTAGATGAAATTTCTTTCTTTCTTTCTTTTTTTTTTTTTTAAAGATTTTATTTATTCATTTGCAGAGAAGCAGGCAGAGAGAGAGGAAGGGAAGCAGGCTCCATGCTGAGCAGAGAGCCCGATATAGGGCTTAATCCCAGGACCCTGAGATCATGACCTGAGCCGAAGGCAGCGGCTTAACCCACTGAGCCACCCAGGCGCCCCTCTTAGCTGAAATTTCTAAGGATGTTTTTCTCTCAGAAAATTTAATGATAACTATTTAACATACATTGATGTTGATACTGCAAATATTTAGTCTCATACTGTAGCTATGATTTATTGCGGGAAATTAGAGTGTTCAAATTGTTAAGCCTCTTGTAACACTTGTACAATGTCAGTTTCAACTTCTTGCTGAATTCTAGCTAAAAGATTTCATTTTTACTTATTAGTTTATTATAAAAGCACTATCTTCTCATGTGAGGGTTTCACAAAATTTTAAAATTTCTCCCTTTTCCTGTTATTCCACTGTTGTGTGTTCTTCCTAACTTAAAGGCTTTTAGTTGACTCTTAGAGAAAGATAAAAGTGTGATTATGTTGTTGAATTATTGCACACTATTGTACACCTGAAACTAATATAACACTATACTGTTAACTATACTGGAATTAAAATAAAGAACTTAAAAAAATTTGTTATGTTGGTGTTGAAGTGAAAAAGAATCTGCAAATTGGAAGAGGAAGCAAATTACGGTTGTATATATTTTAAAAGAAACGAAGTTCACGATTGTTTTAGTTTTAATATTATAATTTTATTGAAAATATCTATTGAGTTTTCCTTATATAAGATGTCATAATAGAAATTTGGTTATGTATGATTTCATAGCTGATATATCATTTATGGCATATTGTAGAATGAAAAGGTATTCTCAGTATTTCATAGCTTATGATGACAACCAATTTTTTTTTTTGACAACCACTTTTTTAAAAAAGATTTTATTGATTTATTTGGTGGGGAGGGACAAAGGAAGATGGAGGAGCAGACTCCCCATTGAGCAGGGAACCTGACATGTGGGACTCAATCCCAGGACCCTGGGATCATGTTCTGAGGTGCACCAACAAACCACTCATGAGTAACTTAGGAAAGTGGTTTAAAACTTGAACATGCTTCAGAACCTCCTGGATCACCTGGAGAGCTAGTTAAAACAGATTGCTGTGGCTCAAGAATTTGTATTTTTTTTTAAATAAATTACTTTATTTATTCTTTTTAAGTAGGCTCCACACCCAGTGCAGTGTTTGAACTTACAACCCTGAGTTCAAGAGTCACATGCTCCACAGACTGAGCCAGCCAGGTGCCCCGGGAATTTGTATTTTTAACAGGTTCCTAAGTAATGCTGCTGCTGGTCTGGGGACCACTTTGAGAATCACTGACACAGAAACTTGAAACTTCTGAGGTTAAATTCTGCCAGTGTTTCAGCGGAATCAGTTTTATGCTTTAGAATTAAGTTTTAGGGAAAAAAATGTAACAGTCCTGCCCAGTAGAGCTCTGGTCTGTTCAATATGGTAGCCACTAGAGCTACATGTGGCATTCAGCTTTTGAAATGTGGTTAACACAACTGAGGAACTGGATTTTTATTTATTTAACTTAAATAGCCATATGTGGCTAATGGCTACCATCTTAGACAGTGCAGGTCTATAGAAATGAAGAATATAGTTATTTTGTAATTATGGGCTAATGTGCTCTTAAAACAAATTAAAACAACTATGAGCCTGCTTAATCCAGGAAATGTGACAATTTCGGTAATGTTTATATTAGAATTTATTTTCTACTTTTATTGGAATAATATCAAGCCATGGTAAAAATTAGGAAAAGATGGGAACAGGAGTAGTTGAGGTTGAGAAAGGTGGTCTCCTAGAGCAGGGGTGTCTAAACCTGAGCACTTGTATAAGGTTAACTCTTAACTGATAGACTTCAAATGCTATAGTGGCCACGTAAAACATTTGGTTTGTTTTTTGTTTGTTTGTTTTACCTATTTTTATTTGTTAGAAAAAAATTCAGTCCAGTGTTCTAATTCTATCAGTTATTTTTATTTTGCATCCTTGATTATGTCATTAGCATAGCCCACAATGTTTACAGGATTTGTCAGTCAACTGATATTTAACTATCTTAACTGTCTTCTATATACCAAACTGAACAAAACAAATACTCTCTCGTAGATTACTTCTAATGGGAGCAAACAAGTACAATACTTAGTATGTCCCATGATAAGTCACAAAGTAGAGAAGGAGAATTGGGAGTGTGGGGTCCTAGGTTTGCAGTTGTGGGAGAGAAGGCCTCACTGTGCTGTCACTTGAGCAGAATTGGTGGATGGGAAGAAATTCTAGCTTTGCAGATAGAGCCGGGAGAAAGGCATTCCAAGCAGAGAAAATTGCATGCCCTAGATTTGGATTTGGGGTGTGGGAGAAAGATTGGAGTGAAGGATATGAGAGCAAGGTTTTGGGCCTGGGCAGTTGGAATGATTTGCCATTTTCTGAGTTGGAAACAATGAGTGAGTGAGCAGCAGGGACTTTTGGGTTGTGGGAAGGAGGTGTGGGAGAGCACGAATTTATTTTTGGGGATGTTGTATTTGAGATGCTTAGAAGACATTTCAGTGGAGACCTTGATTTGGTATTTGAATAAGAATTATAATAATGTGTAGTTTTTGTATTCTTACTTATTTCTGCTAGGAAATTGGAATTATTTTCTTCGCTATTTAGAGTGTCATTCTTAGCATAACTAATGGAAAATAGAATATTCCAGTAGTTTTACCATGTGTGTTCATGGGCCAAATAAACCAGCTAAGAAAATCCTAAGGGATTGTTTTCAGAAATGGGGGCCGCATTTAGAGTCCAGTCCTCCTCATTTTGATTTGTTTCAAGTAAGTCTTATGGGTACATACTAATAGGTAAACTTACAGTACATTGAGTAGAATCTAATTTATATGATTGGAGGGGCTTTAATGCCAGTCTACTTAAATTTAAATCAGTTAAGGTTAAGTGAAGTTTAAAATTCAGTTTCTCAGTCACAGTAACCATATTTTAAGAGCTCGTAGCCACATGAGGCTAGACCTGTTAGTGCAGACATAGAACATTTCCATCATTATAAGTTCTATTGGATAGCACTAGATCTAGCTGGATTGTATTACATTCTATTTCGTGTGGTCTTAAGTCCATTTTGCTGTTCCACATATTTTATTTTAAAGATTTTATTTATTTATTTGACAGAGATCATGAGTAGGTGGAGAGGCAGGCAGTGGGGTTGGGGAATCAGGATTCCTGCTGAGCAGAGAGCCCATTGCGGGGCTAGATCCCAGGATCCTGAGATCATGGCCTGAGCGGAAGGCAGAGGCTTAACCCACTGAGCCACCCAGGCGCCCCTCCACATATTTTTTTTTATTAGTATTACATTTAGTTTTGGCCAACATGCTTTAAAGAGTAGCAGTGAAAAAAAAAAAAAAGATTATCAGACAAGGGTGATCAAGATGACCAGATAGAGTCAGCATTTTATACGGTGATTTGATGGGATTGAGGTGGTTTGATTAGCGATGAGGAAGCTTGAGAGAGCAATAATATTTAAATATTTTAGAAAAGAAAATGTCCTGACTTGAGGGTCAAACCAGGACAAATGGAAGGCAGATCTTGGCTCATTATAACGAAGTATTCACAAAGCTATCCTAACAATCAAAGAGTTGGCTTTGAAAAATAATGTTTTCTGTTGCAGAATATGTTGAAGCAAGGAATGGTTGACCATTTTTCTGTAAGGGATATCATAGAAGAGATCTGTCATCAGCTTTAACTGTACATTAAACTCCTAAGGACTGATTTCAGTTGCATCATGGATTCTGTAAAATCAGCTGCAGGGCAACATGCACGCGGGCGGGTGCGCACCCTTATGTATGTTAGGAAGAGAGCGACAGAAGTTAACATTTGGTTACTTATATTTTAGAAATCTGTATAGCATTTTAGTTTGTCAAATGTGAGGAGTCCAGGGAACATCTTCCTTTAAGAAATAGTGTCAAAACAAATAGTTAACTTTATGTATCTTTTTGGAGTGATAGCAGTCCCAGGAAAGATGTGTTTTTTCTTTCTAAATTATCTGACACAGAGTGCTACATTAGTTTCAAGTGTACAACATAATGATTTAACAACTCTAGTAAAAAAAAAATTGTATTTTTAAATAATCTCTGGTACTTAGATGATACGCTTTATCATAATTAGCCATCATGTGAAACTCTTCTTTGATTATAGTATGAATTTAAAACTAATCTCTCTCAGACTTTGTATACTGAAAGTGTCTCAAGCTCTGCTTACCTTTTATGCCTAATCATTCTAGAGAGGAAGTAAAAGGTGACCAGTTTGTTCATTTTTTACTGTTTTTCCTGGCACGATGATAATTGAGAAGGAATATAGAGTAGATGGTTAACAACTGTTCAGGTCAAATAAAGTAATATAATATAATGCAATACTTCTTTTATTGAGATGTAACTTTGTAGCAAGATTAGAGAAAGTTGTTTGAAGTCAGTGACAGTTTACCTTTTCCCTCTTGTGTTCAGTGCTTCATATCAGCACAGGCTTTCATCCTTTCCATTTTTGCCAGGGTTGCTTCCATTCTTCTGTTCTCCTGGATCAAAAATCTTGGAGTATTTCTTGATTCTTTTAGACTATTACCACATTAACTCAGCAGTTCTTACGTATTTTCTTAGTCATCACTTCACTATTACTTTCATCGGTACTCTCCCAGCCAGGGTTCTTAGTCCACACTTGGAATGATAGACCTCCAAGTGTCTGATGGGTTGTCTCACCCTCTTTCCCTCCCCTCGGCTCCATTCTACACATTATGCTCATTTCCCTAGTATACTGTTTTCTGTTAGGTTGCTTGCCTGCCCAGGCTTCATATTGCTTACTGTATCAAGTGTAAACACCTGTTGCTCAGATTTCAGGCCTCTTTAGGGTCTTATACCACTTATTCCCATGCTCCAGTTCCAGTCCTGTTCTCCAGACAGATCTTGTTTTCCTCCTCATATACTGTGTGCATTAGGGTACCTGTTCAGCTGCTGTAACAGACCACAGTAACAATGGCTGAAACAAAATGAAAATTTCTATCTCCTCTAACAACCCAAGCATAAGCAGTTCAGAGATAATATGGTGGTTCCAAAGCATTGAAGACCTGTGTTCCACCTCTCTTGTGCTTCCTAAAGTCTTTCCTTTATCTGCAAGGTTGAAGATAGTTTACCTCCATCATTTCCATATTCCAGCCAGTGGGGAAAAGAATGGGAAAAGAGAAAAACCCCATTCCTTTTCAAGGGGATAAACTGGAAGTTGCAAATACGTAATTTCTGTGTATATTCTGTTGACAAGAACTTAATTGTAAGACTATGTGTAACTACAGAGGGGCTAGATAATGCGCCCAATTAAAATTCTACCACTGGGAAGGAGGACTCCCCTGCCACATCTTGCATCTTGCTAATTGGAGGGCTGTGTGTGTGTGTGTGTGTGTGTGTATTGTGTATACATTTATATAAATATGTACAATCTATGATAACAAGGTTGGGAGAATTAAGATTAATTTTTATTTTTTAAAAAAGATTATTAAAATTTATTTATTTATTTATTTATTTTTTAAGTAGGCTCCACACCCAGCGTGGAGCCCAGTGTGGGCCTTGAACTCACAGCCCTGAGATCAAGACCTGAATGGAGATCAAGAGTCAGACTCTTTAACAACTGAGCCACCCAGGTGCCCCAAAAATTAATTTTTAGTCAAGTAATATATGTATATGGTTAAAGTATAAAATCCTACACAAGGGTATTTATTGAAAAATCACAATTGCTTGGCTCCATTCCTCCCTACCCCTAGACTCATTGCCTAGAGAGAACCACTTTTAACTACATTTTGTTTTGTTTTGTTTTTTCTGGTGATTATCTTCATGTCTTTAAATAATGTGGTTAAACTGTCATTTTGTGTTTTATCAACTTCAGACATTATCTGTTGACCTCCTGCCAAGCTGGTGAAATGTTTAACACTACAAACCCAGCTCTCCCTCATATAGTTATATCGTAATTTTTTGCTTCCTTTTTTGTGGACCTTTCCAACTTTTAGTAATATACTTTAACCTCAGTTCTTTTTTCATAATTTATAAACTAACACTATCTCTGGTAACCCTTCTACTTTGTAAGAAAGGATACTAGGGAGTTCTCCCCCTTATTTTCCAACTTATTAGTGGCTCTTTTACATTGTCAAAGTTGATAATTTGTATTTTGTCCTCAGCAGTAAATAAATTTTCTGTATTTTCTTGATTTTTAAGTCATCAATTGTATGACTATGTCAACACTTGGCTGAGTTATGTACTCTGCTATGAGTTTATTCCCTACTATGAGTTTCCAACATCACAGACCCACCTCCCCCCAACTATTGTAGAGGAATAGTCAGATATTTTTCCTTGTTTTTTACATTTGATCAGTTGCTTGAAATCATGTCACATTTTAGTTTTCTTCATATCTAAATCATGACTCTTAAAACATTTTTGTTTTTTCCATGGTATTTATCTCCCTCTGCAGCCTTCTACCATCCCACAAGTAGAAAAGAGAAACAGACATTTATCATGGCTCTAATCTTTTCAAGTTTCTTATTATTTGACTTATGGCTTGGATTCTATTGCATTCTCCTTTTAGAATCCTGCTGACTTCTCCTTTGGATCATTTGCATATTTGGACCAACATTAGCCATTATTATAATTATTTAATTAAGGTCCTTGGTCCCAAGGGCGCAGGAGGATTGGGTATGGGTGGTTCTAAAGCTGTTCACTGTTTTAGAGAGCCTAATGGTAATTACACATTTACTCGTAATTAGGCTCACCACCAAAAGTGAAACATTAAATTATTTTGCTGTTTGATAAAAACATTTCAGGGCACTGGTAGTTGTATATGTCAAATTACCAAAAATGGCAAAATGACTTATTAAATGTAGCTTAGTTTAGGCATCTTTCAAAATACAGAATTTGGGGCAAAAATAAAAAGAATCTTGTGGTGGAATTTTTGGAAACCACCCAATAATGGTCTAATAAAACTTGATTCTAAGCCTTGATGTGTTCAGCTTTTTAATAAATAGTGGCATGCTTTTAAAAACCATTTGGTTTTTAACTGAGTGGGTGGCTTGGTTGGTTAAGCGTCTGCCTTCAGCTCAGGTCATGATCCTGGCATCCTGGGATGGAAGCCCTGTGTGGGGCTCTCTGCTCAGCGGAGAGCCTGCTTATCCTTCGCTTCCTCAATAAATAAAATCTTTGGGGGAAAAAAACCATTCAGGGGGTGCTTGGGTGACTCAGTTAAGTGTCTGACTCTTGATTTCGACTCAGGTTCTGATCTCAGGGTTGTGAGATGGAGCCCAACAATGCCGGGTCTGGACCCTGCTCCCCATCGTGGGTGTGTGTATGTTTGCATGCACTAACTGTCCTCTCTCTTTCTCCCTGCCCTCTGACCCCCCCAACACGCACACTTAAAAAATATATTACAATTTGGAAAATATAGTTCTGTAACCCAACACCCTAATGATACAGAACAACACCCTAATGATACAGAACAAGGGTCAGGAAACTACACTGCACAAGCCAATATGGTCTACTGTCTGTCTGTCTGTCTGTATTTATTTATTTATTTATTTAATTTATTTTTTAAAAGATTTTTATTTCTTTATTTGACAGAGAGAGACGCAGTGAGAGAGGGAATACAAGCAGGGGGGATGGGAGAGGGAGAAGCAGGCTTCCCATAGAGCAGGGAGCCCGATGCAGTGCTCTATCCCAGGACCCTGGGATCATGACCCCAGCAGAGGGCAGATCTTAAAACAACTGAACCACCCGGGTGCCCCTGTTTATTTATTTAGATGTATTTATTTATTTTATGTAGAGAGAGCGTGAGTGCCCGAGGGAGGGGCGAAGAGAGAGAGAGAATCCTGAAGCAGCCTCCTGGCTGAGTATGGAGCCCAAAGTGGGGCATGATCCCAGGATACTGAGATCGTGACCTGTGCTGAAACCAAGAGTCACAACTTAACCGACTGAGCTACCTAGGCACCCCAACTCTCTGTTTTTAGTTGTAAAAGTTTTCTTAATACAGCTTTTGTTTGGTGGTGTTTGTGGTTGTTCCCATACTACACTGACAGTTGAGTTCTTGCAACAGAGACTTTGGTCTGCAAAGCCTGAAATATTTACTATTTGGACTTTTATGTAAATTTGCTGATCTCTGGTAAAGAACATTTCTTTTACCTACAGTTTCCTGATGCGCCTTTGCAATTAATCTACTCCTTTTACCCCTTGTCTCTAGCAATCATAGATCAGCCTTATGCCACTATGGTTTTGACTTTTCTAGAATTAGATATAAATGGAATTATATAATGTATAGTTTCCTTGTCTGACTTCTTTCACTGAGATTGGTACTTTTGAGATTTATCCAAGTTGTTGAATGTAGTGGTAGTTTCTTTTTTTGTTGTTTTTTTGTTATTGTGGGGTTTTTAAATTTTTTTTTTTTTAAAGTAAGTTCTATGCCCAGTGTGGTGATTGAACTCATGACCCCAAGACCAAGAGTTGCATGCTGTATTCACTAAGCCAGCCAGGTGCCTCAGTACTTTGCTTCTTTTAATTGTTGATTTGCATTTTCTTTCTTTTTGTCTTTCTTTCCTTCCTTCCTTCTTTCCTCCTTCCTTCCTTCCTTTCTCTCTCTCTCTCTTTCTGCCCCCCCCCCTTTTTTTAAGATTTACTTATTTATTTGAGAGAGTGTGAGTAAGTATGGGGTGGGGTCGGAGGACAGGCAGAGAATGAGAAGGAATCTCAAGGAGACTCCCCGTTGAATGCCACGCCTGATCTGGGGCTTGATCCCAGAACCCTGAGATCCTGACCTGAGCTGAAACCGAGTCAGATGCTTAACTGACTGAACTACCCAAGTGCCCCTGCACTTTGTTTTCTTGAATTTCTTGAAAATGTTACTTCATTCTTGCTTTGATTTGAATTTCGCTCTTAGGAAGTCTGATGGTTGCCTAACTTTTTTTTTTTAACCCTTATTTTTTTAACCCTTATTAGGTAATTTTTCCCTTGAGGTTCTGAGGATTTTTTTTCCCCATGCCTTTAGTCTGATGGTATTTTTTTGTTGTTGTTGCTTGTTTTTGTTTTAGAGGGAGCGTGCTCCCAAGCCAGGCTTGGGTGCAGGGGCAGGGGGAAGAGGGGCAGAAGGAGGAGAGCGAATCCACACCCAGCACTGTGGGGCTCCATTCACTAACCTGAGATCATGACCTGTGTTGAAATCAGGAGTTTACACATAACTAGCAGAGGCACCAGGTGCCTCTAAAGTCTGATAGTTTTATTAGTATATGTTGTGAGGTTGATTCTTCCTGGTAATACTTTCACTTACTTTCTGCTGTTTTTCTTAGAGTATAGTTTTAAAATTATTGTTTCTGTTAAATCAGCTGATATGTTTTTTTAAATTTTTTTAATATTTTATTTATTTATTTGATAGAGATCACAGGTAGGCAGAGAGGCAGGCAGAGAGAGAGGGAAGAAGCAGGCTCCCTGCCGAGCAGAGAGCCTGATGCAGGGCTTGATCCCAGGACCCTGAGATCATGACCTGAGCTGAAGGCAGAGGCTTTAACCCACTGAGCAACCCAGGCGCCCCTGTGTTTTTTAAATTTTAATTTTTCAAATATTTTATTTATTTGAGAGAGAGAGCATGAGCCAGGGGGAGGGGCAGAGGGAGAGGGAGGAACAGACTCCCTACTGAGTGCCGAGATAGACTTGGGGCTTGGTACACGGCCATGAGATCATGATCTGAGTCAAAGTCAGATACCTACCCAACTGAGCCACCCAGGCACCCCTTGTTTTTCGTTTTTATTTTTTAAAAAATTTTGTGTATTTATTCTAGAGAGCAGAAGCAGGGAGGGGAAAGAATCTTAAGTAGACTTCTTGCTGAGCTTGGTGCTCAAGGTGGGTGGGTGGGACTTGGTCTTGTGACCCAGAGACCTTGACCTGAGCCAAAACGAAACGAAGAGTTGGATGCTCAACCTGCTGAGCCACGAAGTGCCCCTCAGCTGAAATGTTTTGATTTGCATTTTGTTTTCTTTTTTAAAGTATCTTTGAATGGAGTTGGGTTTTTTCTTTTTCCTATTTTTGAACATTTTGTGGACACAGTTCCAGAACACCTTTTTTTTTAGTTTAGTGACTTGCAGTTTCTTTAATGGATGGTGATATATTAGGAGTAGTACTGGGAAAAGGGGAGGAGTCGGCACATCTTGTTACTCTTGTTTCTACAGGATCCTTAATTCTCTTTTTCCTTTATTGCTGCACCAAAAGGCACCATTTAATTAATTAATTTATTTATTTGACAGACAGAGATCACAAGTAGGCAGAGAGGCAGGCCGAGAGAGAGGAGGAGGAAGCAGGCTCCCTGTCAAGCAGAGAGCCTGATGCAGGGCTTGATCCCAGGACCCCGAGATTATGACCTGAGCTGAAGGCAGAGGCTTTAACCCACTGAGTCACCAGGTGCCCTAGAAGTTACCATTCTTTCCCTATTTCCTTTTCATTCTTCCCCAGAATCAAAGCTTCTTAATGCCACTTGTAGTCCCATTGAATTTTTTGTAAATTTTTAAATTTATTTATGAGGGAGAAAGAGAGATTCAGCAAGCAAGCGGAGGAGCAGAGGGAGAAGGACAAGCAGACTCTGCCAAGCATGGAGCTCAAGGTGGGGCTTGATCTCAGGACCCAAAGATCATGTGCCAAAACTAGCCTGTGCCAAAACCAAGAGTCAGACGCTTAAACAGCTGAGCCACCCAGGGTGCCTGGGTGGGTTAAAGCCTCTGCCTTGGGCTCAGATCACGATTCCAAGGTCCTGGGATCGAGCCCAAACAAACAAACAAAAACCTGAGCCACACAGGCTCCTTTGAATTATTTTTTAAACAGCTTTACTAAAGTATACTTTTATACTATATAATTCACCTATTTACATTGTAAAATTATAATTATGTTATCTTGTTTATTTTTAATCCTATATAATAATCCTATGTACCATTGTGTCTGGTATGTATTAGACAGTCAATAAGCATATTGAGTGAGTTAATAAGGACTTTACTGAATAATAACTGTGTATGGTACCATGAGGGTTATTTGAGTTTAACATAGTATACTTAATCTCAAAGAATTTATAGTTCATTGGGGGAGCCAAATATAATCATTGACCTTGCTTTCTTGGGCTTTGTAACAGTTTATCTACTTGATTTTCATCACGTAGCTGCTTTTTGTCATAATCTTTGAAGGTTCCACTTCCTTTGAACATCTCTTCAATGTTTGCTTTTGTTTTTCTTCTTTGTGTATTCTTCCCTGACTGCTTGAGTTCACTTTCATTGCTTCAGTTACCATCTATATTACTAGAAGTCTATATCACTGTCCTAGATCTCTTTCCTGAGCTCCAGAGCCACGTGTTCAGTGGACTGCTGTATATCTCCACTTGCATGGTTTATAGCCACTAACAAATAACTAAGTTATCCTTTTCCTCCTTAACTCTGCTGCTTTTCCAGGATTTTGCAAATCAGTGTATGCACATCAGTGTTTGCAAATCAGTGCATCTGAACCATTACCCATTATCTTTCCTACAAAGCTAGTTAGTTAGGTATATATTATCTATTAAATATAACTCAAATCCATCTACTTTTCTTCATCCTTGTGTCATCACTGAAGACCAGGTTGTGTTTACCTGGGCCATTGCAACAACTTCCAATCTTGCTCTCCAGTGCAACCAAAGTAAATTCTAAAGTACATCTAGGCATCTCACTCCTAGCTTAAAATGTTTGCCTCATTCATTTCAGAAAATGGAATCATCAAAACAGATAAAGTATTTGAAGTAATGCTGGCCACAGACCGTTCCCACTATGCAAAATGTAATCCTTATATGGATTCTCCACAATCAATAGGTAAGGTCTGGACTTCTCAAAATGTCACGTTTTTGCTCACTTACTGTATAATTTTTGTTAAGTAAAAATGGACTGGGACACAGATATTTATTATTACCTTGCTAGTGTGAATTTTATGCCTCAGTTAAGTGTCATAATTCCAAACAGGCATTTTCAATAAAATGATGTTATGTATTATTTTTTCTGTTTTTTTCAAACTATATATAGTATATATAAAGAGTTTTATTTTATTTTTTTAAAAATATTTTATTTATTTATTTGACAGAGATCACAAGTAGGCAGAGGGAGGGGGAAGCAGGTCCCAGCTGAGCAGAAAGCCTGATGCGGGGCTCGATCCCAGGACCCTGAGCCGAAGGCAGAGGCCTAACCCACTGAGCCACCCAGGCGCCCCTATAAAGAATATTTTAAATATTTTTCTTGAAACATACTTTTTAAAAAAATATTTATTTATTTATTTGGCAGAGATCACAAGTAGGCAGAGAGGCAGAGAAAGAGAGAGAGGAGGGAAAGCAGGCTCCCTGCTGAGCAGAGAGCCCGATGTGGAGCTCCATCCCAGGACTCTGGGATCATGACCTGAGCCGAAGGCAGAGGCTTTATTTAACCCATTGAGCCACCCAGGCGCCCCTTGAAACATACTTTTAATGAAAATTTAAGTTTAAGCTGAGTGCTGAGCTTTCTTTAGGGCCTTAATGACTAAAGTTTTTTTGACATTAACATCAATTTTGTAAATGAATATTAAAGGAAATAAGTATAATTAAGTGGTTACTGACTTCTCTGCTTCACTTGCCCTGAATTTTTTGGTTTGTGCTTGGTTTTAGTAAGTTCGGTATTTAACTCCTTCTCCTGAAGCAGGTTTTGATGAACTGCTGAGCCTTGGCAGTGGGCGCCTTTGAGGCTTAGAAGGGCCTCAGGATTCTGTCTGCCAGCTGCCATGCTTTCTTCTTTTGAAGCACTCTAACAGCAGAGAAGATCCTGGGGAGCTTCTGAACCCCGAAGGCACCTGCTACCACCGCTCAGTGAAAATTGCTTCAGATGCAGAAGCAGGTAAATAAGTTTCGAGAAAGCAGCACTGGAAGAAAAAACTTGAAAGCTAAAAACTGAGAAAAGATTATGAATTACCATCACGCAATAGTATATAGAGTAAACTGAGATAGTTTTTTAGTCTCAAGCTACTCTGATTGCCAGTTGCCCAATAAGTTGCCAGAAATAGGAGGTAATTTTCAGAGATTTTGCATGCCTGATATATATATATATAGAAGTTTATTTTCTTTTTATAAACCTGGAGAGAAAACAAGTCATAAACACCAACTCAACTTCTTGACAACTGTATGTTAGCTAACTGTGGCAGAAGAAATTTTTGGAAATAGTGGGAGTGTTGTACTAAATGAGCATATTAGCCTTTGGCATGTTGTTGTATTTTCTCGTTTTAACTGCTGCTTGACAGTACTCTAAAATGCAAAATAAAAGTTTTATTTTCTTGAGATCATAAAAACAGAAAATATTATTATGAAAAAGAATTTGTGAATGTTAGGAAAGGAGTTATGTGGAGTATCTGGTATGTTTTTGCAGCTGAATGTGTCAGTAGTTCTCTTCTTCTTTTGCAGGTTTCCAAGCAACAATCAGTGCTCCACACATGGTAAGTTGACTTTGGTCATTTGGATAAATTGATCCCATTTTCCCTCTAAGATGTTTCTTCATTAAAAAGGGTTTTTAAAAAAGTTGAATTTGGGGTGCCTGGTGGCTCAGTGGGTTAAGCCACTGCCTTCGGCTCAGGTCATGATCTCAGGGTCCTGGGATCTAGTCCCGCATCGGGCTCTCTGCTCAGCAGGGAGCCTGCTTCCTCCTCTCTCTCTCTCTCTGCCTGCCTCTCTGCCTACTTGTGATCTCTCTCTGTCAAATAAATAAATAAAATCTTAAAAAAAAAAAAAGTTGAATTTGTAATTAGATCAATTTTATCATCTATGAGTTATGTAGATTGGTAATGAACCATTTTTGTTTTAAATAAATACCTTTTTAAAAAATATTTTATTTATTTGACAGAGAGAGAGAGATCACAAGTTGTCAGAGAGGCAGGCAGAGAGAGAGGGGGAAGCAGGCTCCCCACTGAGCAAGGAGCCTGATGTGGGGCTCAATCCCAGGACCCTGAGATCATGAACTGAGCTGAAGGCAGAGGCTTAATCCACTGAGCCACCCAGGCGCCCCGAACCTCTTATTCTTAATACATGACATATAGAGAGAAGTCTTCTTGGTCGATATTGTCATTAAAGTTTTTGTTGGTTGTCATTATTATCTAATCATATAAAAATGGGATATAAAAGGTTCTTTAGTGATGAACAAATTAAGGAAAAGAATATATTTTATTAAGATTTTATTTATTTATCAGAGAGAAAGAGCACAGCCAGGGAAGCAGCAGACAGAGAGAGAAGCAGGCTCCTCACTGAGCAAGGAGCCTGATGGGGCGCTCGATCCTAGGATCCTGGGATCGGAACCTGAGTCAAAGGCAGCCACTTAACTGACTGAGCCTCCCAAGTGCCCCAAGGAAGAGACTATTATAAATAATACAATGGATATATTTTAAAAATCTAAGTTGAATATTATTTCTTTTATATCTTATTTGGAAAATCCATTAGGGATTGGTCAAGTATAGCAGCTATGAAGCTTTATATAACTTTGAGAAGGACCTATTTTAAGTTATCTGGCACTTTTAATCTGTTGGGAATTTTCTTGGGTTTTAAATGTCAGGTGTTTGAATGAGTACTCTGTTGGTTTTGGGGGAGAAGAACAATAGCTTTTCTGATTCTCTGAGAGTATTTGGGATTGGAGAAGCTCTTATTTAAATGTAAAGCCTTCTTTATATTAAAATAAATTTACATATATTTATGATGAACTGATAATTACACTAGGTGAAAATATAGGAAAATCATTATTTATGAACTTTAAATAGAAATGACTTGGGGTGCCTGGGCGGCTCACTTGTAAAGTGTCTACTTTCAGCTCAAGGCATGATTCCAGGGTCCTGGGATTGAGCCCTACATTGGGCTCCGTGCTCAGCAGGAAGCCTGCTTTTCCCTCTTCCACTGTCCCCCTGCCTATGTTCCCTCTCTTGCTGTCTCTGTCAAACAAATGAATAAAATCTTAAAAAAAAACAAACAAACAAACTTTATTTCTAAATTTATTTTCAAAAGATTTATTTATTTATTTTAGACGGAAGGGGGGAGTCAGCTCCCTGCTGAGTGTGGAGTCTGGTGTGGGGCTCTCATGACCCTGAGATCATGACCTCAGCTAAAATCAAGAGCCTGAGCCACCCAGGTGCCCCTAGAAATGACTTTTTATTTTTTAAAGATTTTATTTATTTATTTGACAGAGACATAGCGAGAGAGTCTGATGCAGAGCTCCATCCCAGAACCCTGGGATCATGATCCAAGCCAAAGGCAGACGCTTAACGATTGAGCCACCGGGTGCCTCTAGAAATGACTTTATAAAACATGACAAAAGAGGAGCCATTAAAAACATGTATTTTGCAACATAAAAATTTAGGATTTCTGCAGAGAAAAAGATGTTACAAGCAAAATTAAAAGAAGAAAAACTGAGGGAAATAATTATTTATTTATTTTTTTAAAAGATTTTATTTATTTGACAGAGAGAGATCACAAGTACACAGAGAGGCAGGCAGAGAGAGAGAGAGGAGGAAGCAGGCTCCCTGCTGAGCAGAGAGCCCGACGCGGGATTAGATCCCAGGACCCTGAGATCATGACCTGAGCCGAAGGCAGCGGCTTAACCCACTGAGCCACCCAGGCACCCCAGGAAATATTTATAATACATACAACAATCTAGGGCATATTTCCATATACAAATGTGGGTGTGTATCCTGTAAAGTAAGAAGTGAAAGACTGGTGAACCCAAAAGAATGTAGTTAAAGTACAAAGTACAAGAATGATAGTTCATAGAAAAAGAAATACAGATGACATTAGCGCTTAAACAAATGAAAAAAAACGTCATTTTCATTTATATTTATATGCTTAGTAAATCACACATTAGAATTGTAGTGAAGTACCATTTTTCACCTATCAGATTGTCAGAGGTCAAAAAGTTTAATACTTTATATTGGAAAGAGGGAAACAGTTACATACTTTTTTGTTGAGAGGAAATTGATAGTGTTGGAAGGCAATTAGGCAAATTTATAAAATGTGAAATAGATAAACCTTTCACTCTTCAGTTTTATTTCAAGATATTTATCCTATGGTATATTTTTATAGGTACAAAATGACTAAAGATGTTCATTGTTCCCATTAGTTATAAAGGGAAAAAAATAGTGATCATTGATAGTCCACTAATAATGGATGGTTAATAATTGTAGTACATCCATACAGTGAGATATACTGCAAAGTTGTTAAATGAGGAATCTCTGCAAGTCCCAATATGGCAAGATGTTCAGGAAATATTAAGTATAAAAGTAGAGTACAGAAGAGTATTTATAGTATTCTATAATATACGAAAATCAAATCTGCACATTACATACACACATATGTCTTCCTCTAGGCATGAAAACTAAAAACGGTTTATTCTAAGGTCACAAGTAGATGATTAGAGGGTTGGTATTGAAAGTGAGATCTCCTTTTCACTCTGTACCCTCTACATGTTACCAGTTTCTGCTTTCTTCTCATTCTCTCTCTTGTTTTAAGTTTATTTACGTAATCTCTGTGCTTGAACTCTCCAACTCCAAGATCAAGAGTTGCATGCTTCTCTGACTGAGCCAGCCAGATGCCCACTTCTTTGTGTTTTTTGACCATGGAATAGGAATAGTTTTGTTTTTTTAAAAATATTGATTTACTTATTTTATTTATTTACTTTTAAAGATTTTATTTATTTGAGAGAATGAGAGCATGCACATGCAAGTGAGCACAAGCAGGAAGAGAGGCAGAGGGAGAGGAAGAAGCAGACTCCCCATTAAGCAGGGAGGCAGATGTGGGGCTCAATCCCAGGACCCTGGGATGATGACCTGCCCTGAAGGCAGATGCTTAACCCACTGGGAGCCACGCAGGCAGCTAAAAAGGATGCATTTTTTAATCACTTATATATCCTTACCGCTGTCTCTTAATAAGGAAAATGTGTGTATTTATGTGTATGTATATAGTCACACAGTGCATCTATATGTATGTATGTATGTACAAACAGTAATACTATACTGTCCTTTGATGCTTGCTGAACCAGGATGTGAGGAGAATAAAACAGTAATGATTGTGTTATGCGAACAAGCATTTGTGATTTTGTATCATTTATTGCATAGATCTGAGAAGTGTTTAAAGAAAAACAGAAAGTGAAGAGCAGAGAGAAATGACATCTCTGTTTAATGAACTTTGAAATCACAGACTTGCTTAGAAGTATCTATAATCCTGGAGTATTTTCCAGAGTCTTAATTGAAAATGCGCTGTATGCATTGGGCAAGAGATTAAAAGCAACCTGTTAAAATGGCAGCCCGGTAGATGTGAGCAGATATTGAATCCTCAATATCATTTCTCACTAAACGAGACTAGAGCTCCTTGGAGAAGTAACTGAATACTAGAAAGTGAGGAAGTACTCAGAGGTTTATGAGGTGATGTTGGAAGGACATAGGAGCAGGTTTGAAGAGATTCCCAGAGATCAAATTGTAGACAATTTGAAAATTGAAAAATGATAGATAATGAAGATAATGGATTATAACATTGTGAATTAAGAAACAAAAATACATGAGTTCATAGGGATTTTTTAAAAAAGCAAGTCAGAGACAAAAATGAAAAAAAGAAGAATGGCAATTAATACATATGGAGGGAATAATAGAACTTTTTAAAAAATTATTATTTTGTAGTCATCAATATAATGATTGAATTGGGCAGAGATCATCAATTAAAACAATTTAGGGGAAGGTTATTGGAACAAAAGTGTTCAAGTCTCAAATTATTACTGTACATATTACTGATTACAAAGAGAAAATTAGGCCTTTAAAATAGAGTGATCTAGTTGTTACCACATTGACTGAGTGGGTTGAGCTTGGCAAGTCCAGAGGTGAGGTGGCCCAACATTATGTGCTTCCTGATGTGATACAGTGGGAGGTGCCTAGCAAGCCTCGTGTGCTGTTCTTGATAAGTCTTGGATCTGAGTCTAACCCTGAGGAAATTGAGGAAATCTAGAATATGGGGTATTATGTGGAACAGTCAAACAGGACTTCTTAAAGGAGTCAGTTGTTCTGAAGAGTAGAGAAGTGGTGGGTAGAGGAGAATTGAGGGAGGAATATTTAATATTGACAAATCAAGTGCATGAACCTTGAAAGGACTAGGGAAGAAACAGCTGTAAAGAATATTTTGGAGGGTACCTGGGTGGCTCAGTGGGTTAAGCCTCTGCCTTCGGCTCAGATTGTTATCTCAGGGTCCTGGGATTGGGCCCCACATGGGGCTCTCTGCTCAGCGGGGAGCCTGCTTCCCCCTCTATCTCTGCCTCTCTGCTTGCTTGTGATCTCTCTCTCTCTGTCAAATAAATAAATAAAGTCTTAAAAAAAAAAAGAATATTAAAGAAAAAAACATTTTGGGTACTGTTGAAATTCGAGTATGGTGTGTATGTTAGATGATACTAAGTTGATTATTTTCTTGAGTGTGTTAATGGTGATGTGGTTGCAAAGGGAGATGTCCTAGTTTTTTTTAGCAGATTCATGCTGAAGTATTTTGGGGTGAAGTATCGTGATGTCTACAGCCTATTTTCAGATGGTTTTGTAAAACAGTTGGCACAATATATAAAGTTGGTGACTGTATATAAGGAAAAAAGTGTATTCAATGTATTTGTGCTTTTAAAATTTTTCATAATTATAAAAAAAAAGAACTAAAAAACTTAGTTTGAGAATTTAGAGATAAACATGGGTTATCCAGAAAAATATTAGCTAGGCTGATAAAAATATTAAAAAAGGTAGCAATTGTGATTGAAGGCCTTGACATTTTACCTCTGGATGGGACTTTAATAATAAATCATCATACTTCTTTTTTTTTTTTAATTTATGTGATAGAGATCACAAGTAGGCAGAGAGGCAGGCAGAGAGAGGGGGGGAGAAGCAGGCTCCCTGCTGAGCAGAGAGCCTGATGCTGGGCCTGATCCAGGGATCATAACCTGAACCAAAGGCAGAGGTTTTAACCCACTGAGCCACCCAGGCGCCCCAGCATACTTCCTTTTTAAAAAAAAAAAAACAAATCTTATATGCAAACATGGTACTTTAAAAAAAGATTCCTGGGACGCCTGGGTGGCTCAGTTGGTTAAGCGGCTGCCTTCGGCTCAGGTCATGATCCCAGCGTCCTGGGATCTAGTCCCACATCAGGCTCCTTGCTCGGCAGGGAGCCTGCTTCTCCCTCTGCCTCTGCCTGCCTCTCTGTCTGCCTGTGCTCACTCGCTCGCTCTCCCTCTATGCCTGACAAATAAATAAATAAAATCTTAAAAAAAAAAAAAAAAAGATTCCTGAAGCTTTTTTGGAATTAAGATGGTACAGTACTGACTGTAGGTTGAGGATTAGCACCTTCAGAAGCTTCCTTCTTGTCCTTTGATTTCTGGATCAGGAAAGCCAGATATTGTAGGACTTATTTTGTTTCTTTGACTACTTCCCTATTCTAGGCCATACTTACTATCTTATTAGTAGAAATTATTAAACCTCATAACTGATTATTGTAAGAGTCTGCTGAAAGCTGCTATTTATATTTAATCCAGAACTCTTTTTCATAACACAAGTGTTTTTCACTCTTCAGTCAAGAACCTCTTTGTAAAGCAGTCTATGTGAAAAATTTAGTTCTCTAAAACTCTTTCCCCAAAGCACACCCATCCTTCAGTATGCATTTGTGTGTTATCACTAATAGGCTTTTTTGGAACCTTAATGACTTTCTGGAACACTGTTTGAAAACCCTTGGATTGTGTGTAGTTATATCTATTAAAGGCCTTTTTTTACATTAGTTGTGGAATAGTAACCTTAACTTTTTTCTGTTTTAACTTTTTTTTTTTTTTTTTTTTAAAGATTTTATTTATTTATTTGACAGAGAGAGATCACAAGTAGACAGAGAGGCAGGCAGAGAGAGAGAGGGAAGCAGGCTCCCCGCTGAGCAGAGAGCCCGACGCGGGCCTCGATCCCAGGACCCCCGAGATCATGACCTGAGCCGAAGGCAGCGGCTTAACCCACTGAGCCACCCAGGCGCCCATTCTGTTTTAACTTTTTAATGTGGAAAGTTTCCAACACCACATATACAAATAGAATAATATAATGAACCCTCATGTAGCCATCGTCACCTTTAATAATTACCCATAATTTGTTAATCCCGTTTTATCTTTGTTTCATTCTTGCTGAACTATTTAAAACCAGATCCCAAACATGATATTATTCACCCCTAAATATTTAAGTATAAATCTGATTACTTTAATAACATGACTACAATACTATATCATACCTAAAAATGTTCCTTAGTATATTAATATCTTACACATAGTTCATGCTCAGACTCTACCAAGTGTTTTAAAAAAATTGTTTTATGGTTAATTTGCTTAAATCAGGATCCAAACAAGGTCCAGACTTTGCATCTTTTTAGTTTTTTTTTCAGTCTTTTTCGTACCTTTTAATTTTAAAAGACCCCTTTGTTTTTTAAAGTACCACTTATTTACTGACAAAACTCATCCATTTGGGGGAGCCTGTATGGCATAATCGGTTGAGTGTGCAACTCTTGGTTTCAGCTCAGGTCCTGATCTCAGGGTTGTGAGATCAAGTCCTATGTCGGGCTCCACATTCAAGGCAGAGTCTGCCTAAGTTTCTGTTTCCCTCTCCCTCTACCCCTGCCCTCTGCTTTTTCCCTCCCTCTCCAATCTCCCTCAAATAAATAAATTCTTAAAAACAAAATAAAACAAAGCTGTCCATTTGTCCTATAGAATTTCCCATATTCTAAATTTGGTTAATTGTTTGCTAGTGTATTTTAACTTACTACCCCCCCCACACACACTGACACACACACCTTTTTTTTTTCTTTCCCTTTTCCTTTTCAAGAATACTGCCTAATGGTTTTTTTTTTTGTTTCATCACATTGGCTGGGGTGCATGGTATCTGATCGTCCACTTTTAGTTATTGGAATAAATAGTCTTTTCAATAACTTTACTTTTTTAAAAGATTTTATTTATCCATTTGAAAGAGAGAGAGAGAGCAGGGGGAGGAACAGAGGGAGAGGGACAAGCAGACTCCGTGCTGAGTGTGGAGCCTGACATGGGCCTCAATCCCAGGACCTGAGATCATGACCTGAACTGAAACCGAGAGTCAGATGCTTAACTGAGTGCACCATCCAAGTGCCCCTTGATAATGTTTTAAATTATTGGAAAAATACACAGATCTTAAGTGTATAGCTTAATGAATGTTCACATATGTATATGTGTAACCTAGATGAAGATCAGATTGTTTCCTGTGTCCTAGCAGGCTAGAGAGCCTGCTCTCTAGCTGGTTCCTTAGGCTCTAAGGCTTTGGTCACCTAAATTAGTTTTCTAAATAGGGAGTTTACAGTCCGTCCTCCATTTTGAACATTACCTGTTTCTAATGCTTAAAATTTTTTCTTTTATTCCTTTTAAATATTTTACTTATTTATTCTAGAGAACGGGTTGTAGGGGAACAACAGACTCCATGCTGAATGTGGAGCCCTTTGTAGGGCTCAATCCCATGACCCTGAAATTATGACCTGAACCAAAACATTTAAGAGACTGAGCCATCCAGGTGCCCCTCTGCTGATTTTTTTTTTAAGATTTTATTTATTTGAGAGAGAGTGAATGAGAGAAAGAGTGAGCGTGGGAGTGGGGAGGATCAGAGGAAGAAACAGTCTCCCTGCTGAGTAGGGAGCCTACTATGGGACTCGATCCTGGGACTCCAGGATCATGACCTGAGCCAAAGGCAATTGCTAAACCAGCTGAGCCACCCAGGCACCCCCCCCATTTGATGATTTTTAATAATGAACATAGCAGGCATTTAAGGACAGCTTTTGAGATCATATTTATTAGTTCTAACTCCATATTTTGGAAAAGCATTGAAATGTAAATTTATAAAGAGGAGGGAGTAGAAAAGGCTTTATTTCTCGGTTTGGTCTAAAGTATATCCAATATGATTTTATTTAATTAGTAATTTGTATATACTGTAAACATAAAAATATATATCCTTTGACCCCCCTCAGTTCTTCTTCTAGGAACTTATCCTATAGATACACTTACAAGATTTTTTAAAAAAATTTTATTTTATTTATTTGACAGATTGCAAGTAGGCAGAGAGGCAGGAAGAGTGGGGGGGTGGTGCGGGGAGTGGAGGAAGCAGGCTCCCTGCTGAGCAGAGATTCTGATGCAGGGCTTGATCCACCTGAGCCAAAGACAGAGGCTTTAGCCCACTGAGCCACCCAGGTGCCCCAAGATTTATTTATTTATTTTTTAAAGATTTTACTTATTTATTTGAGAGAGAGAGAGAGAGCCTGCATGCACTAGTTTGGGAAGGGGCAGAGTATCTAAGCAGACTCCTGCTGATTGTGGAGCTGGGTGTGGGGCTCGATCTCATGACCCGTGAGATCAGGACCTGAGGCGAAACCAAGAGTCAGATACTTAACTGACTGAGCTACCCAAGTGTCCCACTTTATAAGATTTTTATAAAGATTATTATATTATCCTATATGTACAGCTTTTAAGATTATTTCATCCCTTTTGTTACAGAAGATTGGAGCTAAGTTAAATATCTCTCGTTAGGGATTTTTTGGGGGGTGGGTTTTCTTATTATACGTATAAGAATATACGTCTCAGTCTCAGAAAGGAATGAATGGGCTATTTAATTATTGATAAGAAAGGGGCGCCTGGGTGGCTCAGCCGGTAAACGGCTGTCTTCAGTTCTGGTCATAATCCCAGGGTCCTGGGAACCCACCTTGGGTTCTCTGTTTAGCAGAGAGCTTGCTTCTCCCTCTCCTCCTGCCTGCTGCTCCCCTTGTTTGTGCTCACTTGCACTCTGTCAAATAAGTAAATAAAAATCTTAAAAAGAAACCTTAAAAAAAAGTATTGATAAGAAAGGTTCTTCAAGGGGTGCCTGGGTGGTTCAGTGGGTTGGACCTCTGCCTTTGGCTAAGGTCATGATATCAGGGTCCTGGGACCAAGTCCCGCATGGAGTGTGTTGAGGGGTCTCTGCTCAGCAGGGAACCTGCTTTCCCCCCACTCTCTGCCTGCCTCTCTGCCTACTTGCGATCTCTCTCTCTGTCAAATAAATAAATAACATCTTTAAAAAAAAAAGGTTCTTCAAGATATAATAAATTAAAAAATAGATTCATATTTGCTTGTGTATGCATAGAATAGGTATGTTTGAAAGGAATCATAAGAAACTGACAACATAGATTGCCTTTAGGGAGTGAAATTGGTTGGGGGTGGAAAAGGTTATGGACAGGGGTGGGGTAGAGACTTAACTGTAAAACCTTTTGTAGCTTTTGACTTCGAATTAATTAAAATTAAAAAATTCACACACTGGAGATCTAAATTTACTAAAACATGTTATTTTATTTTTTAAAAGATTTTGTTTCTTTATTTGAGAGAGAGTGTGAATGAGAGAGCAGAAAAAGGAGGAACAGAGGGAGAGGGAGAGGGAGAAGCAGGCTCACCGCTGAACAGGGACCCTGAGGTGGGGCATGATGTGGGGCTGGATCCCAAGACCTGGGATGATGACCTGAGCTGAAGGCAGCCACCCAGGCGCCCCTACTAAAACATTTTATATAAATGTAATTTAATCAGTGAAAACTTTCTTACATAATTCTGTAAATCTAAGTATATAATATGTTGTGTTTTCATTATCTTGTTGGTGACAGTAGTAGAAAAATTGGTATGAAGTTGGAAACTTTATATGCCATGGTATATATACTTTATAGAGTCTTGAAAAGAAATGAATATTTGCTTTGTTTTCTTTTGGCAGCATGCATATGCGCTAGAACTTCTATTTGATCAATTGCATGAAGGAGCTAAAGCTCTCGATGTAGGATCTGGAAGTGGAATCCTTACTGCATGTTTTGCACGTATGGTAAGAGCTTTATTTTTCATTCCATTCCAGGAGAAGCATATTATATATTTGGCTGTACATTTTTTTACTAGCAATTTTGGAGGGTTTTTTTTTGTTTTTTTAAATTCTACTAATATAGCAGTTGGAACATGTATCACTTAGGGTTTTTTGTTGTTGCAAATAACAGAAGATATGGTCCAAATTCGGTCCCAAAGGGGAATTTATTTGGTTTATATAATGGAAAAGTCCAAAGTGTATCTGGCTTTTTGTGTGGCTGGATTCAAAAGAAGATCAGACGTTGTTACTGACAGTGGGTTTCTCTTTGGTTCTTAGTTTGGCTTTGCTTTCCTCCAAATGTTGGCTTCAGTCAGGCTCTTCCCTTGTGATCACAAGATGGCAACCAGTAGCTTCCAGACTGCCTTCTTCCAGATTCTCAGCTGGCAGAAAATGATGTAGAGCATCTGATTTCCAAACACTCCTATAGGGTTATTAGAAATGAGAGTAGAGCTTCTTTTATATTAAGAAAAGTACTCTTAGAAAAATGCCTTATTATACTTCGAGTTTTGTCATCAGAGGCTTATCTTGGTTAGTGACTCTCCTGAGTCCGTCTGGAGTTACCTGTGCTCAGATAATCAAATCAATTTGATTATTACGAAAAATCTTGTCCCTGAAGGCTAGATAGGAAGATTCTGGTCTAGTTAGGTTGGGATTTATGGATGATGCATCTTTTAGAATCCATTTAGCTTACTGTACCTATTTAACTGGCAGACCACCAGCATGTAAGCTCCAGGGAGGGTGGGAATTTTACTTGATTTTTTTTTTTCCCGTTGATGTATCCTAAGCATCCAGAACAGTGCTTGTTACATAAGACGACTCAGGTATTTCTTTTCAGTTGTCTTACTTGTTTTGTAAAAGTTAAGCTCCCTAATGGAATGTCAAGTTTTTAAATTTTTTTGTTTTTTAGGATTTTATTTATTTGAGAGAGAGTGTGCGCTGGAAAAGAACACAAGAGAGATAGCATGAGCAGGGGGAGGGGCAGAGAGAGGGAGAGCCAAGCAGGGAGCCCAACACAAGACTCTGTCCCAGGACCCAGAGATCATGACCTGAGCAGAAGGCAAATGCTTAACCAACTGAGCCACCCAGGCACCCCAGGATTTTCTTTATGCTTAGATACAGTATTAATGACATGTTCTTGATATTTGATGTATTTATGGTTTTAGAGAAAAATTCACCTCTTAAAAATCATTAAATTTCTCAGTTACCTTTTTAAAAGTAGTGTTAATGTCTTTCACATATTTACGATGTGCTAGTGAGTGTTCTAAGTGCTTTTCATGTATTCTTTTATTTAAGTCTCACATCATTTAAGAAGTATGTACCCTTTTCCTCATCATTTTACAGCTGAGGAACCTGATTCATAGAATAACTTGCCAAGGTTGTACAGTTGTAAGTGATGAAGGTTAGATGTGAACCCAGGTTGTCTGACTGCAGAGTCTTTATATTTTGTTAAATTTATCTTACAATTTATATTTATACTTGGGACCTTTTTATATTTTTATGTATTTTATATTTTCCACATATGGCAATAGAATCGGGTATAGAAATCTCTATACAATTTTTTATGTAACATTTTAATGTTTAAACTCACACTTTTAGATGGAATTGAATTAAAAATGATTTTACCAACTACCATTTAATATTAGTTAAATGCAGTTTAAGTATTTAATGTTAATTTATTATGCACTTATTATTAAGCTTTAATATTTAATATTAATAATAAGCATTTAATATTTGTCAGTTATTAGTTAATCAGTTAAGTCTTATTTCAGGGTATGGGGTTTAAAAATGAGAACTCAGAGAAAGGATTTTTTTTTTTTAGTATTGCAAGTTTTTGTACCTCCATCTCCTTAATTACTGAGATGTAATTATCCATTTGAGGGTTATAACTGAAAAAGTTGTATTTGGTAAATGCAGTAAACTGAGTGACAATCTAATTGGTGGCTTGAGCTGTTTATCTTCATTTCTCATTGCAGAATGTGACTTTAGGTGAGGAGACACTTTAATGACATTTCAGAAAGACAAATTTAGGCCAGTGAGCTATTGAATTATTCCCTCATTTCCAGGTTGGCTCTAGTGGAAAAGTCATAGGAATTGACCACATTAAAGAACTAGTAGATGACTCAATAAATAATGTCAGAAAGGACGATCCAATGCTTTTGTCTTCAGGGAGAGTGCAACTCGTTGGTGAGTATCAGAAAACTTTGAAAATTTCCTCTCTGGAGGATTTTTGTTTTCAGAAGATCCCATGCAAGCTAAATAATACTCAAGCTAGTTTTTGCTTTTTTTATTTTTAAACATTCACTTTTAAGTACTAGGTGAGGAAAACAGTTATAGTAAAATATTATGCTGGCTGTACCTTGACCACGGTGGTGATATGACTGTTAACCATTTCAGAAAATGCTCATGTTTTGAATTCTTTATTCATTGCTTTTGAAGAATAGCAAAGTAGCAAGTGTCCATTATGAAAAATTTAAAGTGCAGAAATATGTAAAGTAAAAAAGAAACCCCTTCTTTTCCATCTTAAGTTTTGTAGACATAAATATACATATGAAAAAATATACATATACACAGTTTCTTTTTAATTGGCTCATACATTCGTAGTTTGCTTTTTTCAGCAGTATACAGTGAACATATTTCCATGTGAGCACACTGTACTATTATGAGAAGTAGCAAGCATTAAAACATGCAGAGAGCATAAATGCGAAGCTTAGCAAAAATACCTGCTTCATCATCACACTGATCTAGAAAGGGGAACAGCATTGTAGCTGGGATGTCCCCTGCTTGCTTTTCTCTCCTCAGAACTCTTTCCCTTCAGGAGAAGTACTAACCAGCATCATTACTTTTATGTATTTACTACTTAGTTGCACATCCATAAATGATGCTCAATTTAATTTTGAGCATTAGATAAACAGAATCATACAGTATATATTCTATGATGAATGACTTCTTTCATTCACTATGTTTGTAAGATTCACCCATCTTTTTTGTATAATTAATTTTTATTGTTTGCTATATAACATCTTACTATAAGGACATTACCAAAATGTGTTTGTTTTTTCTACTGTAGATGGATATTTTGGGTTGTTTTTAATTTGGGGATATTCAGAGTACTGCTGTGAACATACGAGGACAGAGGTCCAAATGTGTATGTACACTCATGAGACAAGCATTCATTTGGGTAGAGCATTATTGCAGGTTCATAGGGTAACCATACACATTGCAAAACTTTTTAAAAGTGATTGAACCAATTTGCATTCCCATCAGCAATGTATCATTGTTTTTAGTGCTCTTTGTTTTATCAACACTCGGTATTGCTAGATTTTTCTTTTTACCCACTTAGTGAGTGTATAGTAGTAAGTCTTTGTGATTTTAATTTTGTATTTTCCTCCCAACTGGTGAGGTCAAACACTGTTTCATATGCTTGACCATTTGGATATCTTCCTTTGTGAAATATCTTATTCAGATACTGAGTTGTTTATATTTTTCTTTGATATGAAGGACCTCTACAGATTAGCCCTTTATTTATACATATTAAATCTTTTCTTTCACTCTGCAGCATGCCTTTTCACTCATATTGGTGCTTCTTGATTAATAGAAATACTTAATATTTTATTTTTTTAAGATTTTGTTTATTTTTTTATTTGAGAGAGTGCATGCTCAAGTGGGGGGAGGGGCAGAGGGAGAAGCAGATTCCCTGCTGAGCAGTAAGCCCAATGCAGGGCTCCATCTGAGGACCCTGGGATCATGATGCTTAATGGGCTGAGCCACCTAAGCACTCCAATAGAAATTTTAATGTATCAGACTTAATAGCATTTTCTGTGTCATTTTTAAAAAAAAATTAATTTATTTATTTTAGAGCAAGAGAGTGAGCATGAGTAGGAGGGACAGGGGGAGAGGAAGACAGAATCTGAAGCACGCTTCTGTTGAGTGCCGAGCCCCAAATCGGGCCCCACCTCATGACCCTAAGATCACGACCTGACCTAACACCAAAAGTCAGATGCTTAACCAACTATGCCTCCTAGGCTCCCCTTCTGTGTCTTCTTTAAGGCTACTCTAAAATCAGGACACCAGGGTGACTCAGTCGGTGAAGCATCTGCCTTCAGCTCAGTTCATGATCCCAGGGTACTGGGATCAGGTCCCACATCGGGCTGCTTCTCCCTCTGCCTGCCACTATCCCTGTTTGTGTTCTCTCTCTCTCTGACAAATAAATGAATAAAAATCATTTAAAAAAAGACTATAAAATCATGAAGCTATGTCCCTGTCTTATTTTGCAGAGGCATTATTTTAGCTTTTCCCATTTAGATCTTTGATCTCTCTGACATTGATTTTTGTGCATGTAAGAGATAGAGATTCAAGTATATATTTTTTCCACATGAATATCCAGTTGTCCCTGCATCATTTATTAGAAGTTTCTCTTTGCTCTGCTTTAAGCCTCCTGTAATTGTTCACACTGGGTAGTTCTTTCTGAACAGATTTTAAAGCATAATTTTTTTTCTTTCAGTGGGGGATGGAAGAATGGGGTACGCCGAAGAAGCCCCTTATGATGCTATTCATGTAGGAGCTGCAGCGCCAGTTGTGCCGCAGGCAGTGAGTTGGGTCTTTTCCTGTGTTTCTGTGCTTGGGTCAACTATAGCTGTGAAAGACTTAAGAGAAATGACTTCTAGATGATCAAGACATAATTAGACTTTTATGTCATACATTTTAATTACGCTTAGTAGGCAGTTTTTTTCTTATGCAAAGAGTTGTATAAATGACTTGGAAAATTACTAAATTGTAGTTCGTGGCTGTCTTACTTGAAATTGCATTTGATCCATCTAAGAACTAGTATGCCAGTGGAGTTAGGAAAATCCATCTGGAGTTCCAGATACGATAATCACTTGGTGTTTTATGAAGTACCAGAATGTGCAAGATTGCTAAGTGCATGAGTGAAACCAGGAGGTATTTGTCATACATTTTAGCCTCACAAAGCTTATATTCTGGAAGAAATGTGTTGTACATATTACAGGGAAATTAATGCAATGATAGTGTATCATTGCATTAATATATAATATATGCATAGCACATAATATATATTGAAGGGAAAAGAAACCTCGTACTGTCATAAGTTCAAGTGAGGGAGAGAACTTCATGTGAACAGTTAAGGGAATAATCTACATACATGGTCTAAGGAGACTACATACAGTGGAATTAGAACTGAATCTGAAAGAATAGTAGGGTTTGCATAGTTACAGCGAGAGGGACGTCTATTCCAGTATTGTATGCTACATAGTCAAGAAAATATTTAAGTACAAAATTGGTTTTTGTTTTGTTTTGTTTTGTTTGTTTGTTTTAAATTTTAGAGAGAAAGTGCGACAAGCAGGGAGGAGGATGCGGGGAAACTCAGGCAGACTCTGAGTTGTGTGCAGAGCCCAACTTGGGGCTTAATCCCAGGACCCTAAGATCGTGACCTGAGTCTAAGTCAAGAGTCGAATATTTAACTGACTAAGCCACCTAGGCACCCCCAATCTTGGTTTTCTATTTCAGGAAGACTGATGACCTTCTGTCAGCCCTTAATAATCCCTGGTTAAGTTCACTGAGTTCTTCAGTTCTATGGTGTCTGGAGTTTTCCACCATTCTGGAGTGGATGACTAGGGGCTAAGAGTGACACTTCTGCCCAGTCTCGGCCACTTCCCAGTCTGGAAGGGTTCTTATTTGTATGTTTAGATCAGTTAATGAGAAGCTGAAAGTTAGAGAACTTGTTCTGGTTATTGACTGAATGATTTTGAGAAAATTACTTATTTTCTCTGGTCCTGTTACCTTTTGCTGTTGTTTGTTTCCTTTTTAAAACTAAACCAGTGGTTTTATTTTATTTTTTATTTTTTAAAAAGATTTTATTTATTTATTTATTTGACAGAGAAGTCTCAAGTAGGCAGAGAGGCAGGCAGAGAGAGAGGGGGACGCAGGCTCACGGCTGAGCAGCGAGTCTGATGCTGGGCTTGATCCCAGGACCCTGAGATCATGATCTGAGCCGAAGGCAGAGGCTTAACCCACTGAGCCACCTAGGCCTCCCATAAACTGGTGGTTTTAACACATTTTAATTGAAGGGTTGATATGCTGCAAAGGGAATGCCTGACTGGCTCAGTAAAGCTTGCAAATCTTGATCTTGGGGTCATGAGTTTGAGCCCCAGGTGTGAAGGAGTTTACTTAAAATTAAAAACATATATGCTATAGAAAGATGTACAAGTTATAAATGAATAGCTCAGTGAATGTTCACATATGACACATGGTCTGTAGGTTTTTAACTTTTTTTTCCTTTTAATGCAGCTTAATAGGAACAGTTAATACGTGAAATAGAACTGTATTTAAATGAAGGGGCTTGACTGCAGAGCTTATTTTCCCTGTTAAGTCCCTGAGATGATCTCGAAGGGCATTTCTGGCTTTAGCTCGATACGAATTTAAAGATTTATTTATTTATTTTAGAGAGAGAAAGAGTATGCGTGCAGGAGGTGGGGCAAAGGGAGAGGGAGAGAAGCAGACGCCCCACTGACCCCACTGACCTGCTAAACACCGAGCCCAACTCTGGGCTTGATCTCACAACCCTGAGCTCATGACCTGAGCTGAAATCAAGAGTCAGATGCCTAACGGACTGAGCCACCCAGGCATCCCTAACTCAGTATGAATTTAAATGTTTATAATAGCACTTGGAAGTATTGTAGGGGTCTTTAATACCTGATTAAAGAGAGACATGCTAAAAATAAATAAATAAATAGAGACAGGCTGAAGGGAAGACCTCTCAGTTTTAGGATAACATAAAGATGTTTATGCTTCCTTTTATATATCACCTCAAAACAACGAGAAAAGCAGGAAACAGAAGCTCCATGTTTCATTATCTTAGAGATTATACCTGCACTCCTGAACCCTGTGGTGTATGCAGATGGAAGTGGGTGGAGCAGTAACTGAATTGGGAGGGTGGAGGAAGTTGGGCCAAAGAGGCTGCAGAGGGGGTTATTGAAGAAGCAATTTGCTCCGCACAACTTGGAAAGAGCTTAGAAATCGGAGGCATGAAGATCTTGGAAGTCAGAGATGAAGTGTGGATCTGATAAGAGGGGCTGCTGCTTGAAATTCTCTATGAGAAAAATTAGTGCTAAACCTTAAACCCTAAGTAAGAAAATTTCCAAGAACCAAAGGCCATGATTCTATAGTTTGAGTATCCAGTATGATGAATTTTTTCTAAAAAGAGAGGGAAAAAAAAAAAAACCATAATATCACCATAAAACTGTAGAGTGATAAAGAAAAGATTCTACAACAAATCATAGTCTGTTAAGGATTGGTAATCAGAAAGGCATCAGACTGCAGCAGCATTAGAATCAACAAGTCAGAGGAACAAACCCTCACAATTCTCAGCTGAAAATTATTTCCAGCCTTGAATTCTGTACCCACACATATTGTCAAATACATAAAATATAGTTTTAGATTTGCAAATCTCAGTCTCTCTCTTTTAAAATACTCTATGCAGGGCACCTGGGTGGCTCAGTTGGTTAAGCAACTGCCTTCGGCTCAGGTCATGATCCTGGAGTCTCAGGATCAAGTCCCACATCAGGCCCTCTGCTCATCAGGGAGCCGGCTTCTCCCTCTGCCCCTCGCCCCTTTCATGTTCGCTCTCTCTTCCTCAAATAAATAAAATCTTAAAAAGAATAAAATAAAATACTCCATGCACTGTTTCAGAATACTTCTAAAGGAATTGTTTTAATGCCAAAAAATGAGGGGGGAATAGGGACGCCTGGGTGGTTCAGTCATTAGGCATTTGCCTCCGACTCAGGTCATGATCCCAGGATCCTGGTATTGAGCCCCACATTGGCCTCCCTGCTCAGGGGCAAGAAGCCGACTTCTCCCTTTCCCACTCCCCCTGCTTGTGTTCCCTCTCTTGCTGTGTCCCTCTCTGTCAAATAAATAAATAAAATCTTTTCTAAAAATGAGGGAGGAGAGAGATGGTAGGGAAAACCAGAAAGAGCAAGCCCTGGCCTCTGGGCAAGTTGAACAGCTGGCTCAGGAGAGAGATGATGAAGAGTCCCCAGCGTCAGAAGGGACCTTTCCTGATGAGAGCTATGCAGTGGGGCTGGGGATTAACCAGCCCAGATTTGGAACTGGAGGAGGAAGGCACTTGAAGCTACCAAAGAACAACAGAACACTAATTAGGGGCCCCGCATCGAGCTTCTCCTCCCTCCTTCACTGTTCCCCCTGCTTGTGTACTCTTTCTCTCTCTCTGTTTCTGTCAAGTAAGTAAATAAATAAACAAATAAAATCTTAGGGGAAAAAAACACTAATTAGATAGGTTTGACTGTGAAGATCTTATTGAGAAGTTGTTGGAGGGTACAAATATTTAGAAAAAGTTACCCAAAAAATTGAGTGAAAAAAGAAAAAGCTGCATTTTTTTTAAAGTTTATTCATTTTTCTTTTAAAGTAATCTCTGCACCCAGTGTGGGGCTCAAACTCACAGCCCCAAGATCAAGAGTTGTGCTCTTCTAATGAGCCAGCTAGGCACCCCAAAAGAGCTTTAGTTTCTAAGTGCAGGATAAACAATTGTTGTCTAAGAAAGGAAACAGACATTGGATACCTCTTGGCTCAGCTGCAAATTATGTTTACAGTCATAATTGAAAGTGGTTTTAAAAAATTATGATATTGGTTGGATTGAGGAAAGGAGAAAGGAGAAATAAGAGCTCAGGCCTCACCTAGCGTATAATTTGAAATAACATAAAGACTACAGAATGGTGACTGTAGGTAACAACACTGTATTGTGTATTTGACAGTTGCTGAGTGAGTAGGTCTTGAAAGTTCTCTTCATCACAAAGAAAAAATTGTAACTATCTGTGGTGATGGTTGTTAATTAAAGTTGTGGTAATCATTTTGCGGTATATACATATTATTAAACCATATAACATAACGTTATATGTCAGTTATATTTTAATGAAAAAGATGAAAGGCATGCTTTAGAAATAATCACTACAAAAAAGTAAATACTGATGATCCAGCCAAAAGCATTTAAAATATTTAAAATGACTGGATTTAGGGGGCAAGTCTCCTTCATTTTATCGTAAACCTTGACATTTAGAGAAACAACTCAAGGAATACTTGTAAGAATTACTTGAGAAAAAATAAAAATGGGAAAATAAGATAGGCTTGCTGACAACTGAAATTTTCATTGAGGACGCACTTTTATGGGATAATCCCATCCAAAGTAAAGTTTCTCCCTTACAGGGTTTGATAAGTAGTCATTACTAAGGCCATATTCAAATGTTAACATATGACCTGGAAGTTTTCAGACCAGAAGGGCTTGGTTTTTCATTTCATTGTCTTCAGTCTGATGCTGTAGGAACTCCAGCTCCACCTTCCTTTGTCATGGTGCCAGTATTCTTAACTTCATCATAAAACTGAGGTTCCCTTATTTTTTGGTCAGTGATGCCCTAAATTCTACAGTGACAGGATAGGGACTCCTTGCTGATTTTTGCAGTCCCCTGCTCCCTTCTCCGCTCCAGAAAACAAAGATTCAAAACAGGGGTATGGGCATTGAAATGTTCTGCTTTGCCTTTGGTCTTCCGAAGAGGCTAGCTCTACATTATGTGGTTAGCTCATACTGAGCCCTCCAGTTGTACCAAGTACCATGGTAGGTACCAGGCACACAAAGATGAATAACATCACAGTACCTCTTGTCAGAGAACTTGTAGTTTAGTAGAGGATATCTATAGGTAAATGGATAGGTAGTGATTTGAGTAATAGATTTAACAATCAAAGTATGGATATACTAAATGAAGTGCATTTCTGCTTTCTGCTCCCGGACACTGGAAGTTGTTTGTGGTGATGCAAAATGACTCTCAATATAAAATTTGTAACTTGGTGTGCATGTCTTTTTCTTTCCCTTCTTTTCAGCTGATAGACCAGTTAAAGCCTGGTGGGAGATTGATATTGCCAGTTGGTCCCGCAGGTGGAAACCAGATGTTGGAGCAGTACGACAAGCTACAGGACGGCAGTGTCAAAATGAAACCCCTGATGGGAGTGATATACGTGCCTTTAACAGATAAAGAGAAGCAGTGGTCCAGGTGGAAGTGATTTTATCTTCTGCTCTTTCTTCTTCCACACATGCAAGGTGAAGGGTGTGGATTCTAAGACATTAGACCACAAGAGCGCTTTTTTTGGTTGTCACCTTTATGCTATTCCATTTTAACATCAGAAATTCGCTACATTAAAAAATCTAGAAAAATTTTGCATGAGTCTGCCCTTCTTTTGGTTTAACTCATATCTTTGGGAAAGGGGGGTGAGACTTGGTTGGCACAAAGGTGGGGTTTTTTTCCTTTTTTTTTTTTTTTTTTTAAAGAGGCATTTAGCCACAGTTCAGAACTTTCTAAGGATATTTTATTATCAGCTATTCTGTTTCTGTATTCACAAATCATTTTTGTAGCTGCTCTGTGGTCATGGAAACAAAGGCTTTGGTCTGAAGAGAGGGGCCATCCTTTCCTGCCTTGTTCATACCCTGTTGAACCATTGTTACAAAGAAAAAGAAGGGAAAAGATACTCTTGTCCCAGTTTTCAAAGGTGTCAGAATCCCAGAGAGGACATTCTTCCTCTCAGCTTGCTTTGCTTTCTCTCTTTCAATCAGGTTCATTGACATTCCTGTCTAACAACCTGTGCCTGTTTTACATTCAGCTCCTGTTTCAGAGCCGCTATAAGGAATAAACTTCTCGCCAGTCTATAAAACTGGCCAGCCCATTCTGAAGCCACTCGGAGTTCCTGGGGAGGGGAGTGGATTCTGTGAGTGCAAAGCCAGCACAGTGCCCAGGTCTCACAAACCCACCCAAAGGGCCAACAGCATGCAGCATAATCGTCAGCACAGCATGGCTCGTTGTAATGCCTCCTTGTGTTTGATGTCTCAGCATTATCAGAGTATTTTGTCGAAAGCCAAGGTTTCTCTCCTTCCTCTCTCCTCCTCCTGCCTTCCCCTCCCTGTTTCTTCAGTGGGAAGGAGTGAGAACAATAAGTAAGGATGGCACTAGCTAAGACTATTTAAAATTCAGTGTCAAAATAAGAAAGACTTTACAAGTTTCCTTGTTTTAGAATCTTTATTTGACAGAGGTACTTATTTTAAGATAATTATTTTTTTAATAAGTAAAATGATAATTTTGAAGTTTCATAGACTTCTTAATTTTGTTTTTTTGGAAAGAGGAAAGATATCTTTGAGTGAATGTTTAATTGCAAAAATAATAATCTAACTTAGTTTTTCTTTTCACTCTGATTGGCCATTTCTGAGATATCTGACTAGGAATTGCTTTATTCTTCACATAATGTGGATTTAACTATTTTCTTTGAATTCTAACCTGGAACACAGCCGCTTCTTTAAAAAAAAATTAAAAAGCCATGAATCCTGTCAGTTAAAATCATATAGTTATTAACAACTATTACAGCCTTCCTTGACTTTGCTTCTAGTATGGTTTTGTTGTTATATAATTGTATAGTTGCTGTTGTGTAAAAGGGGCAAATATACAGTGAACTTACCAAAATTTCACATCAAGTGAGAGTTCAGATTTTCATTAAGCATTTAAAAGTTTTCTTTTCTTTCTTTTTTTTTTTTAAAGATTTTATTTATTTATTTGACAGACAAAGATCACAAGTAGGCAGAGAGGCAGGCAGGGGTGGGGGGTGGGGGAGCAGGCTCTCCCGAAGAGAGCCCCATGTAGGGCTCTATCCCAGGACCCTGGGATCATGACCCGAGCTGAAGGCAGAGGCTTTAACCCGCTGAGCCACCCAGGTGTCCAAAAAGTTTTCTTTTTATATACAGTGAGTACTAGTATTGAACATTCCCCTGTAGTTTGATGATGAAGGAATTACAATGGTATTTTGTTTTTATAACCAGACGTGGATTTAGCATGAAGCTAATGAAACTTAAGCCTCAGGACCTTCACATGCTAAGGGGCCTTCCCAGCCAGGCTTGTTTTTAGTCCTCCTTTTCCCTTCATGGAGAGGTTCCCCCCCTTCCCAGGTCATAAAAGCTCTAGGTTTCCACAACACCTGTATCCACCCCTTACAAAACTAAACTATTTGTATTAAATTTAGAATAATTTTTAAATTTATGGACAAGTCATTTACCAAACATACTTAGTCATTTACCAAATATTCAAATATTTAAATATATATGCTTGTTTTTCTTTTTGGTTTTCAGCTTTTTAAAAGATTGATCAATTTTACACAATGTATCACTGGAAACTTTTCTCTAGTTGTACCAGGAGGAATTCCAAGTTGTTGTAAAATTTCTGTTGGTTCAGACACATTTTCCTACATCCAAAGATGTAGTGGGTCTTTTTTGTTTTGTTTTAAGTAAGCTCTGTGCCCACTGTGGGGCTTGGACTCATGACCCTGAGATCAAGAGTCGCTTGCTCTACCATTTGGGCCTTCTAGCTATCCCCAAAGCTAATCAATTACTTAATTGTAAATCTCTACATTTAAAGAACATAGGTTTAAAGAATGTACAGGTGGAACAAAATCTGAAAACAAAACTGGAAAAAACAACTGCCACATTAAGTATCTTTGGTATTAAAAGAAATTACTAGAAAATAGGGTGTTTCAAAGGGTAAAGCAACAAGTTACTTAAAATCTAAAGAGACCATTAATATGCTATTTCTTTTTGTATTCTTAGACAGTCAGTCAGGGTCCAGAACAGAGGGTACGCTCAGCTTGGATTTGAAACGATTTTAGTGAAGGATCGTTCAAAGAAATGTGGGAAAGGTTACAGGAATCTGGAAAAGACGTTGACATACCCAGGGACCAGGAACCTACCATGATAGGCTATAAGGGGAGGAAACAATTTTCCTGGAGCTCACTGAGAGCAGGGACTGTACTAGGGCCATGGTTACTTAGCTGAGAATTTGAAACTGACCATTCTTGTGGAACTTACAGTCACATGGGAGATCCCCCCCCCCCCCGCCAAAATCTACAGAAGACAAACAGGCAATTAGAGTGTAGTGTGTTTAGAAGGGAGCAATTGTGTTGAAGCCAGACAGTGAAGTAATCAGAATTATATTTCAGAAAGATGACTTTGGCTGTGGTATAGAGAGTAAATTGGAAGGGGGCAGAATGACTTTTAGAAACAAAATGTGGTTGAAGCAAGGGTGAAATGGTGGTGGCCTGAATTAAAGCAGTGGTAGTAAGGATAGAATGGGGTTGAAAAGAGTCACCCATTTTTTCAGTGCCCAGCCTACATCTGGGAATTACGATCTCAAAAGCTCCTAGTCCGTTTTATTGCCAGGTTAGGTGATCTCTGTTCTTTCAGATTTTCTTAAGGATTAATTTAATAGCGCATCCCATGCTTGCTTCTGGGCCTTCTCTTGCTTCTCACCAGCCTTCCATCCTTCTCTTCCTGAGGAATTCAGAGCTAGTTGCCATGCCCCCTGAGGGTGAGATCTAATCTTTGCTGAGGAGGGGTGGTAGAAACTATGGGGGGGGGGGAATATGCCCCAGTGGGCATGCCGAATTATCATGCCAAATAAAGACCAAAGCCTAAAAGTAGACTTCTATTTCTGTATACTTCGAAAAATGTCACATAATTTTGGTGGAGTCATAAAAGGGGAGACAACATCAGATGTATGAGCCATAGACCTAGAACCTGTAGTATTCTGTTCATGACAATGAATGTGTAGTAGTTGTATTAGTTGTTTTGTAAACTCTTCATATTTTTAAAATTTGTATTATTTTACATAAGTGTATGTACAAATCAATACTTTGTTCATCATCTGGTAAGTTTTTTGTTTTTAATGGTCACAAGAGTCAATGGAATAAGTCCATCTCTGGTTTGTGAAACTGAGTAATGTTTCTGGATTCTCGTTCTGTAAGCGCTTTGGTTATCAATGTCATCTCAAAGTGCCATATGCACATGAAAAACATGTTATGAGTTGGTTGGGCATTTCTAAGATTGACGGGGTAGGTCCTAGGGTATCCAGTTGTTCCTGTGGTCATATAGTTCTAGATTGTCCCTTTTTAATTTCTTTACATATGTTATAGCATTTTGACATTTTGCATCTTAAAGGCAGGGATACATGTTGTTGCTTTTGGAATTCTTTTTATGTCTTTCATAATGCTTTCTATAATTTGCTTTATTATCTCAGAAATTCCATTAAGTAGAACCCATTCATGGATTTTGATTGTTGTTTCTTGGTGGCAACTTCCCGTTTGTTGTTGATAAAGAATATGTAATACTAATGTTAGTAGGTTAGAGTTATTAACCTAATAAGTTATATATAATTGTACATTATATAATAAAATAATATATAGTTATTAACCTAATGAATATGTTTAGCACATATATAATAATGACACTTTCTAGAAATTTAGGACATAATACTTTTTATTGTCGGTGATCTACACATGTAAGTCAGATAATGATAGTTATGTAAAATATGGAATATTAAGTGGAAAAGTAAATGACTTGAAAGTTATATGGATTTTGGAGTATTGGGATGTGACATTTATAAGAAATGTCAAACTTTTGGTTTTCTTTGGCACCCTAAATGTTAAAATTTAGATCTATAGACTTAATTTCTTTTCCTTTTCTTTCTTTTTTTTTAAGTGCTGTACATTTTCTTTGTTTTTAATAATATTGTTTCTGACTACCAAAATAAGACATTTGTAATGTAAAAATTTTTAGAAGTACACAGGATGAAATAAAAATTACCCACAGTCTCAGAACCTAGAGATAACCACTACTAACATTTTGATATATTTTTTACTCTTTTGTCCATAGTTCTTTATATATCTTTTTAATCTTGAGATCATATAGTACCATCATATTATAATCTCCTTTTTCAATTTTATTAAGTGTTATCAACATTGTCACACACTGATAGCTTTCTTACAATATGATTTTCCTCCAGTTTTATTGAGATATAATTGACATAGAATTATATTACTTTTACATGTACAATATAGTGATCTGATATAAGTATATACTACAAGATAATTACCACTTTTTTTTATGGTTTGAGGTCTTACATTCAAGTCTTTAATCCATTTTGAGTTGATTTTTTGTGTGTGTGGTGTTAGATGGCCATCCAGTTCATTCTTTTGCATGTGGCTTTCTAGTTTTCCCAGCACCATTTACTGAAGACACTATCTTTTCCCCACTGTATGTTCTTGGCTCTGTAATTAATTGACTATATATGTGTGGGTTTATTTCTGGGCCCTCTATTCTGTTTCATTGACCCATGTATCTCTTTTTATGGTACTGTCATACTCTTTTGATTATTAGAGTTTTATAATATAGTTTGAAATCAGAAAGAGTGATACCTCCAGCTTTGTTCTTTCTAGAGATTGCTTTGGCTCTTTGGGGCCTTTTATGGTTCTATACAAATTTTAGAGTTGTTCTGTTTCTGTGAAAATGCTGTTGGGATTTTGATGTGGATTACATTGAATCAGTAGATTGCTTTGGGTAGTATGGGAATTTTAAAAGTATTCATTCTTCCAATCCAAAAGCATTGTGTCTTCCATTAATGTCTTATACTTTTCAGTGTACAGATCATTCACCTTGTTTAAATTTATTTTAGGCATTGTATTCTTTTCTGATGCAATTATAAATGGGATTGTTTTCTTAATTTCTCTTTCTGATAGTTCATTATTGGTGTATAGAAACACAACTGAATTCTGTATACTGATTTTGTTTCCTGCAACTTTATTGAATTAGTTTATTCGTTTTGACATTTTTTTTTGTGGTTTTTAGGGTTTTCTATATATAACATGTTGTCTGCAAAAAGAGATAGTTTTACTTCTTTCTTTCCGATTTTGATGCCTTTTATTTCTTTTTCTTGCCTAATTGCTCTGGCTAGGATTTCCAGTGCTATGTTGAATAAAAGTGGCGAGAGTGGGCATCCTTGTCTTGTTCCTGATCTTAGAGGAAAAGCTTTCAGCTTTTCACCACTGAGTATGATGTTAGCTGTGGGCTTATCATATATGGCCTTTATTATGTTGAGGTACGTTTCCTCTCTACCCAGTTTATTGAGAGTTTCTATCCTTTTCCTTTTTAAAAAAATTTTTTTTTAATTGAAGAGGATATTTGGAAATGTTTGTACTGTGCTGTTGGGCAGTAAGGATATTTATTTATAATATCCTTAATGCCTTGCAATAGGCAAGTCAAATATGGTATATTATTTTACAAAAACAACAGTATCTTCAATTCACATTTTTAAAAAGCACAAATGAATTTATGAATAGAGCACTTTGCAAATGAACTCTTTGTAGATTAAATATTTTAATGCTTGCATGAATTTAAGTAAAATCTATTCTATGAGAATTATAGTGCTTAAATTATTTAGAAGAATATATTAAGAGCAACCAGAACTGGTAATTTGTCATTATACAGATAATCCAGTACTCCATGACAGTGGCAGCTTATGGGAGACATGATCTTTAAAATAATTTCTCACACAATTTACAAAATTCAGTTTTTAGAAAGCATATTATCTTACAGTCCCTTAATTCACCACGTACCTGGAAAAATCTTAGTTCTTTATTTACTTTCCCTTCAAACTTATTTTAACTTTTAAACAACTTTTTAATTTTTATTACAGACAGATTGTAAGAATAGTACGAAGACTTCCTGAATCTCTTCATCCAGAGTTGCCAGTTGTTAACATTTTTCCACATACGCTTTCTTGCTCCCTCTTTCTCTTTCTATATACACACAGGTCATATTTTTCCTTGAAATCATTTGAGATTTAGTTTCAAACATCATACTTCTTCACCCCTAAAATTCTTGAGTGTTGAACAATGTTTTTGTCACTCAGTTTATCCTGAAGTATGAAGCTTTTTGGCTCTTTTGGTAGCTTTATTTTTTTACTTTTAACAGCTTTAATGAGGTATAATTTACACGCCATACACTTGCGGCTGCATCCTTCCTTCCTTCCTTCCCTCACTGGCACTGGCTGGTACAGTGCTGCACCAGCTGAGGGAGTGGTTTCCTTTAGAGCTGAGAAACTGCCTTCTGAAATCAGCTGACAGATGCCATCTACACAGGATGCTTTTTCTCCCAGAGTTTGGGTTGAGAATGACCCACTCAGCATTTGTTAGCAGATAGTCTAAGCAAAAGACCACATTTTTTGTCCAGTTTTGTCAATGTAACTATAAAAAGTGATTCCAATTCTAAATACCCATCACCATTTTATGATAAGTAGTGTTAGCAAGATCCTAGGTCTAAAAGTTAAAATTTCTTTGAATTTTTGGCCTTGGAGGAAGAAAGGTACCTTCAGAGCAAAAACTAATGACTCCAGGGCCTTCAGGTCTCATATTTCATTCTGGAGTAGCATGAGAGATGTTTGGATGGCTGACTTCCATTTTTGCTTTGACTTGGGGCTGTTTGCTTTTTTTTTTTTTTTAAATGCTTGGGGATGGATGTATTTTTACTTACTTACTAATTGTATCTAAATTATTAGAAAGCCAAATTTTATAGTATGTAACACCTACTTATATATTTCTCTTTTTACCCCCAGGGATGAACTGTAAAAGCGCCATCAGCTTGACCAGTATATAATATTACAGTGGATTGCTCATCTCAGTCCTCAGAGCTTTTTGAAAACCAACAGCATCACAGCTTGTTTTGGACTTCGTTACACTATTATTTTCAGCATGAAAATGTGTGGTTTTGTAGGGTTTCTAGTTCTTCAAAGAGGCACAGAAGCCGAGTTGGTGAAAGAACGATGCAGAGTATAAATTTGTGTACTATTACTTTAACACGCCCACATTTTACTTTTAAAATATTAAAAGACGGGGTTCCACTAAATGGAAGACTTAGTTTGTGAATTAATTTCGAGGAGTGGTTTTTCTTAGACACTTAATTCTGTTTCAATATTAATTTATCAAAATGCTCTTGTGCATATCAGATAACACCACCGTTCACAAGTTAAGATTCCTGGTTTTTGGATGTCTGTTAGCTGCCACTAAGAAAATAGAGATGAGCTTCCTTTTTAAAGCTTTTGATGTGGTGTCATAGAGTAGCATGTTGTAGATACAATCAGCTGCTTTGTTACCTTAAAACTAAGCATTTGTAAATATTAAAACTTGAGAAGATGGCAGGTGATGTCCTTTAACACACTTAGCTGTTCAGATTGGACGTAACTAACATAGTTCTTCCTTTCCCTCTTTACAATTTTAGGAGACTTGTAGCTCAGTATCGTTTTTTCTGTTTCTAATTTGCTGCTGATAATGTATATGAATTTACCATGCTGTATAAGCTGGGGCCCGGTCACTGAACAGTTTATGCAGTGCTGCTTTGCCAAATAAAGTTAAAAGTAAAAGAGGCGTGGGTGGTGTTTGAATACAGAAGAAAGAACCACGTGTCCACCAGATATGGAATGCTCACTGAGCTCACAAAGAGAATTGTGTCTCTGATGCCCCGTTTTATGAAATTGGAGTGGCCTGGATTGGTAACACCGATCCGGCTGTGCATTTGTAGACTGTGACTATGCAAGGATTACATCTTTCTTCTCTGCCCGACATAGGCCTTGCCCTCTTGTAGAGGAACAGCAAATGCTGAATGAGTGAGTGAATGAACTGACTTCGTGTCAGGGAACAACAGGGTCAAGGATACATGTACCAAAACCCATTTCTCATCTATAAATAGATTTATTAATATAATGACTGGAAAATGAGTTTCTACGAGGGCAGTAGCACTTTGGGATCTTGTTTAAATATTGTGGTCTTAAACCTTTTATTAAAGGATCTTAGGCTTTCTAGGAGTTCTAGAACTTGAGAAAAATATAAACTAGATCTAGTAGAACTAGTACTCCCAGGAAAGCAGCCCCTCTCCTTTGTGCAGATGGGTAGGATTCTGCCAAGTCAGTCCTTAGTGTGAGGCACCTCTCTGCCACCTCTAAAAGTCTTAAGCTTTATTTATTTAAAAATGTTTTTTATGCACACATCTTTTCACTGGTGTCTCTTCTTGGGCAAGATGTCAGACATAAGAAACCAGCATCCGTTGGCGGCTCAAACTTGGGAGTTTCAGTTCCCTGCTGGCTTCAGTCTGCTGCTCTTGGTGCTGCTTCTGGACCTAGGACATGGTCCCTTTGGGGGCAGGACTCAGTGTCACTTGAGGTAGTTTTAAAGGTTAGGTTTTCTTTGGGTCTTAAATTGATTCTTAAACTTATTTACTAGTCTATATTCTTCATAGCCATTGCCAACATCTTATTATTTGTAAATCCCTTATGTTAGGTCTTGGGGTGAGAAAAAGTGCTTATTCTGAAGGAGTTTGCAGATCGGCCGAGGGGGCAGTTTATAAACACAGTAGGGCCAAGTGCCACCTGATGGTTATAGACAAATGCCACGCCACGATTACTGTTGGGTTCTTCGCTTTTGTGAATTAAAATTTTTAAGTGTTGAAGAAACAGGAATGGATTTGAAGGGAGCATCGATAAGTGGCCGAGACAGCAATAATGAATTTTAACTAGGTCAAAGAGCATTCTTTTTAAGGGAGCTGTATTTATAGATGTGCTGGTCAGAGATAAGAAATATCTCTTTAATCTGTAGTATTCACAATCTCTATAATATTTTAGCATGCTGTTTTTTCTTCATAGAAATTATTCCTTCACACAGTATAAAGAGGACACTGGAAATATTTCTTAAAGTTCCGTTTTATGAGATCCTATTGAAATAAGGTGTTTTTACAGATTTGATTTTATTAAAGGGCAAATCTAGCTCCTGCTTAAGAATAAAATTAAGAATTCCAATTTCTTTTCTTTTTTTTTTTTTTTAAGATTTGGTTTATTTATTTGACAGACAGAGAGAGCGGGAACACAAGCAGGGGGAGTAGGAGAGGGAGAAGCAGGCTTCCCGCTAAGCAGGAGGCTCCATGGAGGGCTCAATCCCAGAACTGTGGGATCATGACCTGAGCTGAAGGCAGACACTTAACCAACTGAGCCACCCAGCCACCCCAAGAATTCCAGTTTCTAATGAGGGTTTCAGCTATTTTCCAATCAGTAACTTAAGGGGGAAAAAATGACATTTTAGGAAAACAATACATTAACATTGTGCAAATACTTAAAATTCTATTGCCCTGATTTTTGAAAACCACCATTGCTCAAAAAAGGTCAATTACACTTTTTTTTTCTTTAAGATTTTATTTATTTACTTGGCAGAGAGACAGCAAGAGAGAGAACACAAGCAGCAGGGAGTGGGAAGGTAGAAGCAGGCTTCCTGCTGAGCAGGGATTGAAATGGGGGCTCAGGGCTCAATCCCAGGACCCTGGAATTATAACCTGAGCTGAAGGCAGATGCTTCATAACTGAGCCACCCAGGCACCCCTCGATTACATTTTTTAAGTTGACTATAATGTATCTATCCTAAAGCATCTTAAAAATTTCATTTTTATTTTTTTTTAATTATTTATTTATTTGTCAGAGAAAGAGAGAGTGAGCACAACCAGGGAGGAGCAGCAGGCAGAGGAAGAGGCAAGTGGAGGGAGAAGAATCAGACTCCCCGCTGAGCAAGGATTCCCAAAGCCCAACTCGATCCCAGGACCCTGGAATTGTGACCTGAGCGGAGGGCAGACGCTTAACTGACTGAGCCTCCCAGGCGTCCCAAAAATTCCATAGGACAACATGTTTTAGTAATAATAATGCTCATGAATTTTTTTTTTAATTTAAAAGATTTTATTTATTTATTTGACAGACAGAAATCACCAATAGGCAGAGAGGCAAGCAAAGAGAGAGGGGGAAGTAGGATCCCCGCTGAGCAGAGAGCCCAATGCGGGGCTTGATCCCAGGACCCTGGGATCATGACCTGAGCTGAAAGCAGAGGCTTTAACCCACTGAGTCACCCAGGTGCCCCTGCTCATGAATTTTTTGAAGCCATTCTTAGCATCAGATTGTCAGCGAAGAAGTAGAGCTCCTCCCTCATCAGAGAGGGAGGTGTTTCTGGTTTTCAGCTCAACGTTAACAAATTTTCCAGCAGCTTGGTATGGCATGAAAAGAGCTCATATGACAATGGTCATTGAATACTAATGTAAATGAAATAGCAAACGGGTAATTTTTTAAATGTTCTAAATGGGGTTCAGAAGGCCAATAACTTAGGTAAGTGCTAAAATTCTTAGAGGGTATAAATCATCACTTCCTCCTACAACTTAGTTCTTTAGAGAACTACACAAGTAAACATTAGTGTCTTATCAGAATTCGTTTCATTTCTCTTGATTTCTCCTCCCATTTTTCAGGAAGATAACTCTGTTTCGTCCCCATGTGTTTAAAAGGGTGGCCAAAATAGATGGCCGTTAAGAAAATCCTGCATGAAGAAAACTGGCTGGGCCACGTGCCTGAGGAGTTTGCATCTGTGTACTGTAATATAAAAATGAAGCAAGTCCTAGAGTTTCCTTATCTTTAACCCATCTACCAGTGCTGTAATAGTAGGTGTTAACTTCCCTCCCCTCCCCTGTAACAGGTGTTACTTCACCTTAGTAACTGTGTGGTCTGGGCCAGGACTCTACGGAGTGCTCCCTTGCTTGGTGGAAGAGAACATCTGACTTTTAGTTCCCATAGATGTTATCTGGAGTCAGGGAATCCCTCTCTTCTCTTTTCCTCTTGTTCCTTTCCTGACATGACAGCTGAGGGCTGCTGGAGCCGAAGAACTCATTCTTACTCAGTTGGAGTGTCCTAATAGGATAGGCATCACGAGAGGAATACTTTTTTGTTCAAAGGGTAAGTGATTCCAACACTGAAGACATTTTAAATATGAGAGGGCAGCAACCCAGAGGCCTAGGGCAGCTGAGGACATTTATATTTGAATCCCCACACCCCAAACACATCACTATGCAACACTCCCTACCCCCTGCCAAAGGATCACTCACAGGGAGCGAATTTTTTTTTTTTTACCGGCCCCATTTATTTATGTTTTTTGGTGATAATCCTGTCAAGATTTAACTTACAAATTATAGAGGAAAGCCTGCAGGATTTCCACATTAACACAATTGTGTCAGTTGTAAATAATTTATAACAAAGGATATTTTCTGGGGAAAAATACCTGCCCTTCTTTAGGATCTTGGCTGCTGTATGCAATTAGCTTGTAGGGAACAGTTGGATCAAGTAGGCTGGAAGGTACAAGTGGGGGTGTAAAGAAGAATCAAACTATTGCCCCTCAATAATAAACAACAGTGAAGGCATGATCTCAGATTGCACAGCTCATGGTTCTTTCTCATTTCCTCGTTCTTCTATACACACATCTCTAGATTACACAGACTTTTCTCAATCTGTTTTTATCTGTGAAACTGCTTTGTTTAAATATGAGAACATAGCTTTTGATGTATTTGGAATTTTGGGTCTTCGGTCTTACAAAATGATGAATGAAAATAAAAACTTTTAAGTCCATATACTCAATACAATTTTTCCCTAAGGTTTTCAATAAAAATTAAAGTAATTTTAAAATGTGTTTTGAGGGGCTCCTGGCTGGCTCAGTCAGAAGAGCATGTGACTCATGGTCTTGGGGTTGTGAGTTTGAGCCCCAGAAAGGATGTTGAGATTAGTTAAATAAAGCTTAAAAATTTTTCAAAAGTATGTTTTTAGAAGTTTCGTAAGTTTTGAAATGACTGTATAGAAATATCTTTAAACTGAATGATATTGTATGTTGATCTCTTTCCAATTTACAGTGTGGTAGTTCACATCCAAGACTCAGAGCTGAGGTGATGGGAGAATTAAAATGAGTAGGAATGAAGACACACTGAGAGACGTACATGAAGCAAAGGGAGAAGGCTTGGTTCTAACCAGTTCATCTCTGGACACATTAGGGTTTCCATGTGTCTAACCTTATTTTCATCCTTGGTGGTTTTATATTTAACCAAAAAACCCAAAAAACTGTTTGCTGTTCAAATAGCCATGAAACATGCACTTTATTTAGGATTCTAGAATTGAGCAAGACCAGAGAGCTGAGAAAAATGCGGCCAGTGCCCAAGAAAAAGTCAGCCACACAATTGCTTAAAAAGCAAGGGAGATGAGAACATTTGTGAACAGCAAACTGCAAGTGAGGCTTTTCCCTCTTTCTGTATGGTGCGGGCAGTTTTTCATTAGAATTACCATTCAGTTTTAATGTCATCAGTTACAGAAAACCTGGAGTCCAGAAAAGAAAAGAAGTAACTGAAGTCACTATGATAGGAACAAAGTGGCTCAATCCTTAAACAGGAACTTGGGGCCAGTATAACTTAACAGAGACCCCAAATGACCATCTCAGAAGCTTGGAAGCTTGGAAGCTTCTGTTATGTGGCATCATCGCTGTGATGTGGGCAGAACGGGAGAGGGTACAGACGGTGCCTGGGCTCCTGGGCACACCACACCGTGGTACATTTCTGTATGTGACGTCCAGGGAAATCATCAGTAAGGTCTGCCTCAAACCCCCAAACTGAAGAATAGAAATCTGCATCTCTGCGTCTGGGTTGTGGGAAAACAGTGAAGAACAACTTGAAACAGCCATCAGTGGCTGAGGAGGGTCGCTGAGTATGAAAGTGAATGGTGGAGCCAAATCACAGATGATGAAAAGGCAGTAGGAGAAAGATGAGGCCTTCTGTCATCTGCCTGTGGAAGAGAGCAAATCTGATCCTCAAACGACTGGAGACCTTCAAATGCTTGGGGAGGGCTGGTGATGGCTATTGTCTACTTGTACTGAGAATTAGAGCAAAGAAGCTGTATGGTTTCTTTTTTTCTTTTTTAAGGTTTTATTTATTTGAGAGAGAGTGTGTGTGAGAGAGAGAGAGCATGAGATGGGGGAGGTCCAGGGGAGAAGCAAACTCCCCACGGAGCAGGGAGCCCGGTGGGACGGGACTAGATCCTGGGACTCCAGGATCCTGACCTGAACAGAAGGGCAGTCACTTAACCGACTGAGCCATCCAGGGGCCCAGCTGTACATGTTCTGAAAGACGGCTTACATGGGCCTTTTCTCTCTCAGGAAAAGACATGTGAGACACAAGAACATGTTTGAGCAATAAGTAGTGGATAATCTTCTCTTTGAAATTATTTTTAAATTATCTTAGATGCAAAACTCCTCCAATCAGATACAGGGGAGGTACTTTTAGAAGTCCCATTCAGTCCATCTGACAATATAACTATTTTGTAGACCTTGACTCTCCTTCTTTAATTCTTAATTTCCCCCTTTGCAAGATAAGGTTGATATGATTAAATCCAGGTAATATAGTAAAAGTAAAAGCAACTTACAATGATGATTAGATTAAAAGGTTATTTAGAAAGGCGTAAGAATAAAATACAATTTATTAAAGGGATATTGTACACATGGAGGTGGACATCTTTTCTCAAGTATTTCAACACCATAGCAATGCTAAACCGTGTTTAATTTCTTCATATATAAAAACATGTGCCGAAAGATGAATGCCTTATCAGTTTTTATTTTATTGGGTATGGCTATAGGTGACACCCTTTTCTAGAAAAGCAAACTGCAAAGCGTCACAGAGAGTGCAGATATCCTAAGGTCATTCACACGGTCGTTTCTCCAGTCTGCCCTGAGGAGAACATTAAATCTTTGCTCAATTCTAAACATTCAACAAAATGCATGGACCTCTTGGGAAATAAAAGTAATCAATTTCTTTGTTTTTTATAGAACTAATTTTCCATTTATTAATGTACTCTCTTATATTTCTGACCCAAATTAAGCCCTTTGCAAAAGGGACAACTTACCTTAGGTTCAGTCTGAAAATAAAGTGTTCTACAGTTTTGATTCAAGTATTTTAGAAGATTTGCCCCTTCTGATAAGAAGCCATTTTATATAAATAGTAATATGGGAGTGTAGACAGGCACCACACAACAGAGTCCTCTCAGGATGAGGATTTCTAGGATGTGTATAATCCCGGCATGAAGTGATGATGGGAATAATTCGCCTTTAAAATCCTACAGACTAAAGGGAGAAGATGCTAAGTTAGATGCCAGTTTTCTGTAAAGAAGAATTTGTGCAAGGCTGCTTTCTGGTCTGGGAAAACATGAACCTGCCATGAACAGATTGCCTGGCCTAACATCTTACAGTGCTAAACAAACGATGGAGAAAACTGGCCTATTCCACCAGATGCAAGAACCTGCTGATACTTCTACATGGGACATTTTTACAAAACCTGCACCTAGAAATCCCCTCAGTGTTCTGCTTTTCAATTTGAATGCATTTTTCTCTTCCATCAACACAGATTCCTGTTGAAACCAAGTGACAGTATAAATAAAGCAGCTGTGTTCTGGACTATCGGGCCGTGTCGAGTAGATTCGAGAAAGTCTTAATGGTCCTCTTGGCACTGTGCCCTCGGCTAAGTTTCTGTTAAATGTTTGACTTCCACCCCTGCTGCCACCATGGTTTCCCATCTCCCTCCAGGACCATGTCACAGCTAGTTGTAATCCAGAGTCAGGGCGTCTTCTCCCAAAGGCAAGCCTGAGGGGACAGCCACCCAAGGGACCTGAGGTCAGAGGCCCTGGGATAAACTCACCCCACATGCCCTGATGCCTCCTCGACGTGTTCGCGAGGGTTACGATTTCGACATTCCTGCCTGAGGTCTAAACTCACTTGAAATCCTTTCTCAGAAGTAGGTTTTGAAGGGGAGAAAAGAAAGGAGGGCACTGGAACAGGAAGGCCTCCGAACAAGAGAATGCTGTGCATGAAGTGGTCCACGGCTGCTGGGGGCCACTGGTCGGCTTCTAAACAGTAAAGGGTTAGCATTGTCATTTGAAGGCCGCCCCTCAAGAGCCCGAATTTTCTGCCTTGCCTCAGGGAAAATTGCTATTTTCAGGGACAGCGTACCTAAATCAGAATTAGATTGGTGAGTCTTTACTCATATGGATTCCCCTCTAAATTCCCAAACATCTCACTTACTCCTCAAAGAAACTCTTTCTACAATAAATAAAAACAGGTTCGGGGTTTGCAGAATTTTCTGGGGTTTCAGTATTTTTCTCAGCCCAGTTCAGATCAAAGAGGTTATAAAGACGCAGAACCAATCTACGGATCAATGATGAGGAAAACAGCCTTGCCCCCTGCTCCTCGAGTGACATTTGTCACAGATACATCCCGTTGATGAGGTAGTCAGACTCCTCAGACGTGATGGGCCGAGCTTTCTTGAGTCTCTGTTTCACCAGGCGCAGCCGGCAGGCAACCATGAGGAGCAGCAGAGCTGTGATGGCCAAGCCCAGGGCCAGTGGCAGCACCGCGCCTGTGAAGCGGAGAAGAGCAAACAGGGCGGGTCAGCGATAGGCCACTACGACGCCACAGTTTCCTGCGGGACAAGCGCTTGGCAGGCACTGTTCCAGTTCTTCTGAACCATTCCAAAAAGCAGGGCCTTGTCTATCGCCACTTTACAGGGGAGCTAAGTGTGCAGGTTACGTCATGGGTCTGAGAGCACGTGGGCTGTGAAGGACAGGTGTCGTGCTCCAACCCACACTTCTTTCAGGCCACACCCTGTACCGAGTTCCTACAAACATGGGTAGCATAGCGGGCCCCAGGGCTGCAGCCGGACTACCCCTCCACCCCGACCCCCGCTGCAGCAGACTGAACGGACCGTGGGGAAGACATGGCACCCAGGGGAATGGCTTTTAGTGCAGTCACAGATGACACTGGGGGATTTGCACATGAGCAGTCTCTCGGAATAAGTATGGACTCACTCCTGATTTCTTGTACTGGTTAGGGCTTGAAGAAACTCACTATCTTTTCTAAATCCAGAGAACCTGCCCTCAGCCAGTAAGAACTACTGCTGAGAGCCAACTTCCAACTATGCTGGCATGATTCCGGCTAAGGGTACTTGGAGAAAACATCTCTCTAGTCCCCTTTCCCCGGGTCTCTCTTGGGGGTTGCGTCCTAGACGCCAGGAGGAGCAGCAGCCTCTGGAGGCTGGCAGGAGTCTGGAAGGGACAGGGTGTGCCCCGGTCGGTGTTCCCGATCAAGCTCCGCCGGCCCTATTCTTAGTCTGACCTATTCTGGAGCCAGACCAGGCTTGGAGGCGATGTGGTGGAGCTACTTTTAGCTTGCAGGGGTCTTGCCAACCCGTGGAATTAGAGGGATAAAAATGCCCATCGCATAAGCTGCTTCCATAACCTTCCCTCTCATTCCTTCCCTTACTCAGGCAGCATTCAGTCAGGGCTGTGTGCCTGACACAGAGCTGAGTGCTGGTGACCCACAGCAGGCCCGAGCTACTGAGGCCCGGCACTGTACTAAGTGTCTTAAAAAAAAAAATGGTGGGACACCTGGGTGGCTCAGTTGGTTAAGCAGCTGCCTTCGGCTCAGGTCATGATCCCAGCGTCCTGGGATCGAGTCCCACATCGGGCTCCTTGCTTGGCGGGGAGCCTGCTTCTCCCTCTGCCTCTGCCTGCCACTCTGTCTGCCTGTGCTTTCTCTCGCTTCTCTCTCTATGACAAATAAATAAATAAAATCTTTAAAAAAAAATGGTATGTATATTTTTAAAGACTTATTTATTTAGACAGAGAGAGAGTTTTAAGTAGACTCTACACTCAGTGTAGAGCTGACATGGGGCTCAATCTCATGACCCTGAAGTCATGACTTGAGCCGAAACCAAGAGCTGGACACCTGACGGACTGAGCCCCTCAGACGCCCGCACTCTTCTAAGCGCTTTATGGTATAAATCATTTCATTCTCATGACCACCATATGAGTTGGCACTATTATTCTACCCATTTTGCAAATGAAGGAACTAAGACATCAAGAATGGAGTGACTTGTCTAAGCTTGTAAGGTCGGTGGCGGAGCAAGGACAGGGCCCCAGGCTGAGCAGCTCCAGACCTACTACCACACAGAACTTCTCCAAAAGGGAAATGAGGTCATGATTTTTAATGACTTCAGGTCTGGTAGACAAACATTTAAATGAAAACATACCAGTAAGTACTATAATTACTGTGATAGAATTAGATAAGAAGTGCAGATGTAAAAGGAGGGGTACGTGTATCTGGTTCCTAGGATTTTTGCTCCAGTGGTTTAAATGTATGATGGAGCTTCTTTGGGGGTGGGCTGGGGAGATTAAGTATATTTTCTGACATTTTTGGATTGAGATGTTCCAGGTAGAATTTTCTTAAGGTTTCTGGAATTTTGTTTTAAAGATTTATTTTATTTATTTGAGAGAGAGAGGGTGAAAGAGAGCATGCCCCCTTGGTAACAGGGGAGAGACAGAGGGATACCGGGAGAGAGGGAGAGAATCTCATGCAGGCTCCCTGCTGAGTACAGAGCCAATATCACAACCCTGAGCTCATGACCTGAGCTGACATCAAGAGTCAGATGCTTAACTGACTGAACCCCCCAGGCGCCCCATGGGTTTCTGGGTTAGTTAGGCCTTAAAATGTGAGAGTCTTTAGTGTTAAGGTTGTGGCTGCAGCCACAAAGTAGAAGAGATTGCCAGAGAGATTGCAAGAGATTGTCAGGAAAAGAGGGAGGCCCACAAGGGAGGCCCTAGGAAACGCCAGCATTTAAGAGGGCAGACAAAAGACAACCCAAGAGAACAGAAAGGGACGGATCGGAGAAGTGGCAAGGCAATTGAGGGAGAGGAGTTTTGGAAGTACAGGGAAGAGACTATTTCAAGGAAGCACTTGGCTGAACCAAATGCTAAGAGCTCAAGTGGGGTGAAGCCCGGAGAGGCCAACGGACTTAGCAATCAGAAATTCTTTTCAGGGAGATTGAAGAAGGCATACAGTCTTGTTTTTATGTGTTGGGAGAGATCTGAAAGTGTCTGCCTCTGTTGGGAGAACGAGCCCATAGAGAAACAGATTAAAAACACCTCAGAGTTCATCAATGATGGAGAAACATACCTGAGAAGATTAGGGGCTTGAATCAACGTCAGCAGGCCGCACAACATCTAGATACTTGGGGTCTGGATTATTCTATTGGTTAACGGTTATGCTTTAATGTTGTCCAGATTTTATTTTATTTTAAGATTTTATGTATTTATTTATTTGTCAGAGAGAGAGAGAGAGAGAGAGAGAGAGAGAGAAAGAAAGAAAGAAAGCATAAGCAGGCAGAGGCAGAGAGAGAAGCAGGCTCCCTGCTGAGCAAGGAACCCCACATGGGATTCGATCCCAGGATCCTGGGATCATGACCCAAGCTGAAGGCAGCAGCTCAACTGACTCAGCCACCCAGGCATCCCTGTTGTCCAGATTTTACAAAGAACACCCTGTGGCAAAAAGAAAGCCTTCTCCACGTTCAGATCTATAATTTAAGAACCATCTTTCTTTCACATAAATCTTCTTTTACTAATTAGTTTGTGGGATTTAGGACTAAACCTACGTTTCTACAAAACCAGGTCAAAAGGGTTTTCCTTCTAGTTAAAAACCACCAAAATCATGGAATTGTGATATTCTTCTTGTACTCACTATACATTCTCTGGACCTCCAACACTCCTCATACCTTTGGTCTTTATTGCCGGGAGCAGCCAGAGAAAACCTGGTGCTCTAAGATCTCTACTCATATCACAACCAAGTCAAGCAGAAGAGCCCCCGTTCATCAGGCTCGTCGTAAGAGCCACGAAGTGCGCTAAATGCTTTAATCGTCCCATTCATGCTCCCAAACGACTCTGAGGAAGAGACAGTTGTTACCTCCCAACCTACTAATGAGGAGGCTGGGATCCAGAGAGAGAAAATCGCCTGCCCCAGGCCGTGGAGTTTAGTGGTGGAGCGAGGGTTTGAACCTTGGCATCAGATGTTACACCTGGGAAGGAATGTAGCAATAATCTAGTCCAATCAACTTATAAAAGAGGAGCCAAGGTCCAAAGATGTGAGGCTACGAGTTTAAGAGTCCAACCCCGCAGCGTGATAGAGGAGGTGAGAATCCCACGGTTCTTCAGACCACAGGTCTTCCGTGGACCCTGGCAGCTTCCTCTGATAACTGCAACAGGAGGACCTGCGATTCTGCAGACACTTATACTCGGCAGTGACTTTCCAGGTCACACATTTACCTGCTTCTGGGGCCGGGTGTTCCCCTCCTCCTCCTCCTCGATGGCTCTTGGACTCAAAAATGTAATTTTCCTCTTTTCTGTTCTTCCCTGAGGAACCACGATCTACAGGAAATAAACAGAACGTATATTGAAGGTACAGCAGAAACTTCAGAAAACAGACATGAAAATACAGCTATATTTGTTTTTTTTTAGGATGGACTTAATGGACTTACAGAATTTATTTCTCTAGTAAACCTAAGTCTGTGTTGGGTACTAGCGCACTAGGTGGCTCCCGTGACCAGTTTCGTAATGCGGAGGATGGGGCTGGAACAAAACCGGTGGCAGAGGGAGGGGGAGAGGCACACGGCACACGGGAAACCCTACCCCGACCCAGGAGGAGGGAGGAGAGGCCTCAGCTCGAAAAGTCAGGGGTAATGTCTGGTCTTCATAGAATGGAAGGCAGAAGCAGTCCACAGAGGTTTTCTTTTAAAAAATGAACAGAGCGGGCGCCTGGGTGGCTCGGGTAGTTTAAGCATCTGCCTTTGGCTCAGGTGGTGATCACAGGGTCCTGGGATTGAGTCCTGCGTCCTGCTCCCTGCTCTGTGGGGAGCCTGCTTCTCCCTCTGAACCTCCCCTCTCTCGTGCTCTCTCATTCTCTCTCTCAAATAAATAAGGTCTTAAAGAAAAAGTGAGCAGTGAGCATACATAGGGCATTCAAACACGTGCTTTGACTTTCTCATCCAACCCTACTTGGCAGGGGTTCATCGCTTCATGTGCTCTGGTTTGGTCAGAGAGGTTTGACTCCTGCCCAGGTTCTTTGGAGTAGTAAGCGGGTCACAGGGCTGGGGTTTGGTTTATTTATCTTTACTTTTTTTTTTTTTTTTTTTTTTGAGGGAGAGAGAGACTGTGTGCATGTGCCAGGAAGTGCTGGGAGGTGCAGAGGGAGAGGAAGAGAGAGAATCTTAACCAGCCAAGCCACCCAGGCGCCCCCAGGGCTGGGATTTAAACCCAGGTGTGTCTAACTGCTTATGGGAAGAAACCAGCCCTTGTGATGTAATAATATGTCATTAATTGCTTACTTTATTCAGTTAGATGATACTATTGAGAGCGAATAGTGAGAAAAGTCAAATCTTAGGACTTTTATCCCAGGTCTGAGGAGCCACGATTGTACCATTGTATCATCTCCTATCTAGGAATGGACATTTGTGTGCTTATTACATTGACACTATAATGAGGAATGAGCCAGTGGAGTGGCCCTCCTGCTGTGATCACAGGGGAGGCTGTGGGACTATATAACTCTCAGTGACAATATATTAGAAATGATGAATTGATATGGGGAATTTTACTGAGAAACAAAACCAAATTTTAAAGCTCCTGTACTCATAGGTCATCAACAGGTACTTTAGTTACTCCTGCAACTGAAACCAGGCGACTTAAACGTAGTATTTACAAAATTCTTTGTAAATTGTTCTAAGGGATATGCCTGGATTTACTAAGGATCACAAAAATCAAGAGCTTGATGGAAAATTGTAAAGTTACTGCAGGCACCTACTAGAGCCAGAAAGCCATGGCTTAAACTGATCATAGCAGTCACAGGCTAACACTGTTAAAGACAAGGGACTGCAAATACATTTATTTTCATTAAGGCATCCTTGACACTCCTTTTCACTGAGGCCCGCAAGCCATCTGTCACCATACAGCGCGGACCTTGTCCAGGATTTAGTGTGAAATATCCCCGACTGTGGCCCCCTCTCTGTCCTAATGGCCATAGCCTTAGGTCTCTGTCATCTTTAACTCAAGCACTTCCAGAGCCTCTAACCAGGCGGGATGTGTCTGCAAAGACTCCTCCTCCAGGAGGCTGGGCCAGTTTGCTCCTAGCCCAGGCTGCCCCAGGCTCCCTGCTTTCTGTGGTCCTTCTCCAGGTTACTCAAAAGGACCCATCCAGGCCACCTGCATATGGCCAGTAATGTGGGCTGTCAACCATAAACTCCAGGCCCCAAGAGAATGAAAGACACGAGGAAGGCATATGCAATTCCTTGTAGGCCAGTGAATCAGATTTACCTTTCAAGTTGATTGCTATGATTGTCCATTTGGCTGTGGTGGTGGAAGGCCCGCTCCCATCCAGAACCATAAGGGGAGCAAAAGGAAGAGGAGCAGCCAGTGGGAGACTATACGCATGGGCAAAGGGATGGCTGCCTGGAGCAGTGGGGACCTGTGTCCCAGTAGGATGGGGACAGGGACTCCTGAATTTAAGCCACTGGGGCTGGTGGAGCGCTGAAGCTATTGAGAATCTGGGCTGTCCTCCACATGGAAAACTGAGTTCAACTCCTTTGGATTTTGTGGACCAATTAAAAATTCAAAGTGATTTTTGTGGCCAATTTAGGGTTGTCAATTTTATTTTGCCAAATAAAGATCTTGAAAGAAATGGTCATTTACGAAGGCCATTGCCTTCACTTCATGATAAAGTGAGGAAATGTGTAAACCCACAGAACATAATACATAAAAAGGACAGCTCTTTAAATGGAATAAATTCAGCCTTATAAAAAATGGACTGCTTTGTTCTTATTTCTCTTTTTGCCATGAATGAATGAAAGGTTTATTATGGGTGGGTACTGTTCCTTCCTCTGCTGTCTTTGGGACTAAATTCGGTTACCCTCCTTCTTGACTCCAAGGGTCTGGAAGCCTTAGTGGGCTTTCGAGGTCCCCATATTGCCCTCGAATCCCGAAAACACCCTTCTCTTTGGGTAGCTGGGATCACCTGCTTCTATAATTGTCATTCCCAAACCCATTTGTTCATGCAATTAACTAGAACCCTTGTTTTCCATGTATTCAAACTCTTTCTGCCCATTGTTCAGAGCACAGTGGAATGTCCACGCCTTTTGCAGGCAGGGCCACCTATCCACGAGGCACAATGGGCACAGAGCCTGTAAAAATGTTTCAATTTGATTTCCCTTAAAATCACAAAACACAAAAACACAATGCATCTGATAATAACACATAATCTAGCCTGTATTACATTAATCTTTATAACAACACAGTCATAAAGAGTAATTTTTTTTTTAAGTGGGCCCAGGGAAGTCATAATTCAGATCTACAAGTAGCCAACCCCAACTTCTCCAGTACCCACTGTTCTCTTCCTTCTGAGCTTCTAATGCCCTAATAGAAAGTATTGTACAAGCAGGTCTTAAGGGAACTGTAGCTGTTTCTTGTCTCTGCAACTAAGAGAAAAGGTCTTTGAACTCAAAGAGGCTTGCTGCTGAAGTTGTCACCCCACTGGGGCTGGTATGACATGCTGAGTTAAATTACACACTAGCTGTGTGACTCTAAGTTCTTCACCTCTCTGTGTCTCACTGTCTTCATCCATAAAATGCGGTTAATGATTCCTGCACACCACCAGTTGCTATAAAGACCAAAGAAGTCGCAGTGACGGGCACTCAAGAAGTCCTCTCTCCAATAATATATCTGGCAGTGGGAAGATCACATGGCTGAGAACTCATGTCCTACTTTTTAAAAATAATGAGCCAGGAATAAAAACACCAAAATTTACCAACCTCCAATTCTTTTCAGAGGATTGGCTCATTTGTCTTTTACCCAGTAGAAAAATATAAAATAACTACATTCACAATCCCCCTCCAACTGTCTCTTTCCAATGGAGATGAGTGATAGCTCATCCTCATTCTGAGGAGGAACTCGGTACTGGGGCCACCACTGCATTGTTTTTATTTTTTATTTGAATTAACTGTCTTACAGGCTTGTTGCTCTCTTACCCGAGGTTCCTAGTGAAAGCCACTGCCCTCAAATGCTCCAGCAAAAATTCGTCAGGCACGAATAGCTACTGAGAGACTAGATTATGTTTACATACAAAGTCTCATGCAATCCTTGTAGCAACACTGTGAGAAGCTACTATTGTCCTCTCACAGGCAGGTTGAGAGCAGTTAGTTCCCTGGATCCTAGTAACTCGTGGGGCTGGAATTAGAACCCAGGACTGGTCCAGAGTTGGAACATTTCTACTCAGCCACACTGCTCTCAGAGCCACAGATCCAAAAAATTTAGAGTTGAGACTGTATTTATTTACTCCTATCTAGGCAAATCAAAATCCCTAGGCAAAAACCACCAATGTAAGTATTTCCTTAGGAAGTCTGAGACAAAGGCCTATTAAGGATGCAGTGGAGAAAGAAGTTAATTGTACTTAGAAAGGGGATATTGCCTTGGCGATGGGTTCATATGGAAAACTAGACAAATTCATTCTGCATCTTCAGTTGCCAACCGTGAAGAGTATTTTCTTAGCTGCCCTTACTCCTTGGGGAGAGAAAGCCAGTGCTGTAGGAGGTGGGAGGGATCCGGCATTAGGGAGAGGGCAGTGCACACAGGAGACTTAAGAAGACACAACTGCCACAGACTAGAATTTTCAGGGGATTTGTCTTGCCCAAGTCAGTATTTGAAATGTAAATTTCTGTTTTCTACATTTCAGGGAGGAATTCACTGCCATTTCCCAGACTGATTCACTTTTCCTAGACACCAACGTATGTAACACCCGAGAGAAATGCTTCACTTCCACGTGTCCTACGGTAGGCTCTAACGAGAGTGACAAGTCAGAACAAACAAGACAAAGATAGCATTTGCTTCTGTAAATAAATTTTCTAATAACCCTTTTAGAAAAGCTAATGTCTTAGGAAATGATTTTTCCCTTTTCTGAATGACCTATTGTGTTATATGTACACACACAGCCTTGCATTCACAGAAGGAGTTGGAAGCTGGATATGAGTTGTTTTAATTTTCAGTCACCATAGAACATGCAGGCATGTTCTGGAAGGAAGGTGGAAATACCAGCTGGAAAAGTGACTACAATATGGGCTTGCATTCCAGAATGTTCTATGGCTTCCTGCAACCACCTGCCAACTAACACAGACAACAGAATTGTTCTTTGTCACTATTCACTGGCAGAGCACACTGCATGCTGCAAAGTCGGGAAGAGGGAGCTCTCTTCAGGAAATGTTCTGGATCGTTCTAGGATAAGATCTGTCCATTTCCGAAAACAGCTGAATTTCTTGGAGCCCAACAGGCTATTCAGCTATGCTGTTTATCAGGCTCCAACAAATTCAAACTACCTTCCCAGAAATGTTGTTTCATGGATTCAGGATGTTTTCTCAATAAGAAAAGAGATAGTCCAGCATAATGAAAAGATGAAATACCCACAAAAAATACAGCGTACATGAAAAAATCCCTTTGAATACCATTTATAAGGATATCCTCTCTGGATAAAACACATCCCGCAATAAATCAAAGGTCACAGTTTCTCCCTGAAGCTACCACCAGAAAGAAGCTGAAGGGCGGGGCTTTGGCACATTTCGGGGAGGGGAACGTGAGAAAGTGCAGGCCGAGCCCCATGTGACCCTACAGTCCGTGCTCCCTCTGGATCCTTTTTTTTAAAAATTTTTTTTAATTTAAAAAATTTAAATTTAAAATTTTTTTTAGCACAGTCCGTGCTCCCTCTGGATCCTTTTAAAAAAAATTTAAAAATTTTTTTTTAAATTTAAGATTATATTTATTTATTTTACAGAAAGAAACACAGCGAGAGAGGGAACACAAGCAGGGGCAGAGGGAGCTGGCTTCCCGCTGAGCAGGTAGTCTGACTTGGGGCTCCAACCCAGGACTCTGGGTTCATGACCCCAGCTGAAGGCAGACGCTTAACAATTTAGTCACCCAGGCGCCCCCATCTGGATCCTTAGGGAATCTGGCTGACTTGCTGGGCTGGACACGAATCCTCCAGTTTCAAAAAACACTGGACTCACTGTAAACGTGGACCCATCACTTTTCTAGCACTCTGCAGTGCTGGTGGGCAGGTTTCTTTCCTCCGGCTGGGCCAGAGAGAAGAGCTGAGCACCCAGGGGACAGGCTCTGCAGACGCAGGCACGGCTAACAATCCAGCCATGGAGCCTCTGCGCGCTAAGCACAGGCGGCGCCAGCACGCTGGGCAGCCCCTACCCCAGCGCAGGAGTTTGCCTAACCCAGTGTTTGCACACATCTTTGGTTTTATTCGTAGTAACATGCTTAGGAGAACTTCATTTTTTTAAAAAGATTTTATTTATTTGATACAGATAGAGAGAAAGCGAGAGAGGGAAAAAAGCAGAGGAAGTGGAAGAGGGAGAAGCAGGCTTCCCACTGAGCAGGGAGTCTGATGCAGGGCTCCATCCCAAGACCCTGAGATCATGAACTAGCTGAAGGCAGATGCTTAACGAATGAGCCACCCAGGCGCCCCAGAAATTCCCAATTGTGAGATAACTGAATCAGGCCACATGCAGATTTAATGCTTCGGAACCTGCCCTCTAGAAGATTGTACTAAATTAAAAAAAAAGATTTATTTATTTTAGAGCGAGTGCTCGCAGAGGGGAAGGGCAGAGGGAGAGAGAGAGAGAGAGAGTCTTACGCAGATTCCCCATTGAGAGGGGAGCCCTGGCAGGGCTTGATCTCAGGGCCCTGAGATTACCACTGGAGCAGAAACCAAAACCAAGAGTCGGTGGCTTCATGGAAGCTGCCACCCAGGCACCTGTGACTGTACTAATTCTAATCCCACCCAAAGTGCATGAATCTTGTTTCTCTGAGCTTTGTTCAGTAATTATATTTTTTCCCCTGCTTATGTGAATAGGAAAAACTGCATTTCATCACTTTCTGTACTACATTATCACTATTAATCCTAGTTTATCTTTAACATACCTTCAATGAGTTAAGTTTCTTTTATCCTCACAACATGTCCATGGGGGAAGGAAGTGGCAGAAAATTTAACTTGTCCATTTGCATCATACTAGCTGATGATCCTTGAAACACCCAGGCACAGGTTGCCAACAGTGGTGCATTTTAAAATCTATTTACGTTATGCTGGGTAGAAGATAACTTACCTTGCATGAAATCAGAGGCTGGGGACGCTAGTGTGGGGGTCTTAGGGATGGGGAGGGAGGAGATAGTTGCTGTCTCAACAAACTGCATGTTGAGAGGACCCTTTCAAACATTTGCAAAGTTCTGTCCTTCTCTTCCCACTTTCTCCACCCTGGACTTTTCGAATACTGTGTTTTCTTTCTTCACCCATTCCAACCCACCTACCCTCTAGCACCCATCAGTTTGTTCTCTATATTTATGAATCAGTTTTTTTGGGCATTTGTTTCTTTCTTTCTTTTTTTTTTTTTTTTAAGATTTTATTTATTTATTTGACAGACAGGGATCACAAGTAGGCAGAGAGGCAGGTAGAGAGAAGGATGAAGGCTCTTCACCGAGGAGAGAGCCCAATGTGGGGCTCGATCCCAGGACCCTGGGATCATGACCTGAGCCAAAGGCAGAGGCTTTAACCCACTGAGCCACTCAGGAGCCCCTGGGTGTTTGTTTCTTAAAAAAGTTTTTGTTTTTGATGGATATGTAATAACACACAAATATACTCCTGAGAAAAATAAAAGTTTCGTAAACATAACATGTTCCTAATTTTGTTAAAAGTGAATAAATGTCCAAAAAAACCTACCAGAGCTGATAAATGAATTCAATAAATTCATTGGGATACAATTGAATGAATGAATTGAATTGAATGAATGAATGAAATGAATTCATTAAATTCAGTGGGATACAAAATTAATATACAGAAATTTTTTGCATTTCTATACATTAATAATGAAGTAGAAGAAAGAAAAATTTTTTAAAATCCTATTTACAACTGAACCAATAAGAATAAAATATCTAGGAATAAACTTAATTTAGGAGGTGAAAGATTTGTCTGAAAATTATAAAATGATGATGAAAGAAACTGATGATACAAACAAATCGAAAAACATTCCATGTTCATGGATTGGAAGAACCAATATTGTGAAAATGTCTATAATACCTAAAGCAATCCAGATTTAAGGCAATCCCTACCAAAATACCAATAGCATTTTTCCACAAAACTAGAATAATCCTAAAATTTATATGGAACCACAAAAACATCCCAATGTTGGATTGGGATTGAAAAAGCAATCTTGAGAAAGAAGAACAAAGCTGGAGGTATCACAATCCTAGATTTCAAGATATATTACAAAACTGGAGCAATCAAAACAGTATGGTACTGGCACAAAAATAGACACATAAATCAATGGAACAGGATAGAAAATCAAAAACTAAAGCCACAACTGTATGGTCAAAGGAAGCAAGAATATACAATGGGGAAAAGATAGTCTTCAATAAATGGTGTTGGAAAAACTGGACAGACACATCCAAAAGAATAAAACTGGACCGCTTTCTAACACCACGCACAAAAATAAACTAAAAAAGGATTAAGAACCTAAATGTGAGATCTGAAACCATAAAACCCCTAGAAGAAAACATAGGCAGCGATTTCTTTAATGTCAGCTGTAGAAACATTTTTCTAGATATGTCTCCTCAGGCAAGGGAGACAAAAACAAAATTAAAGTATTGGGACTACATCAAAGTAAAAAACTTTTACATGGCAAATGAAACCATCAATAAAATGACAAGGCAACCTACTGAATAGGAGAAGATATTTGCAAATGATATATCCAGTAATGGGTTAACATCCGAAATATATAAAGAACTTAATAAACCTAATACCAAAAAACCCCCACAAAGAAACAAAAAACAACCTTTGATTAAAAATGGGCAGAAGATCTAAGGACATTTTTCCAAGAAGATATATAAATAGCCAACAGACACATGAAAAGATGCTCAACACCACTAACCATCAGGGAAATGCAAATCAAAACCACAATGAGCTCTCGCCTCACACCTGAACACAAAAAACTGAACACAAAAAACAAGCAATACAAGTGTTGATGAGGACGTGGGAAAAAAAGAATCTTTGTATACTGTTGGTGGCAATGTGAGCTGGTAAAATCACTATGGAAAACAACATGGAGTTACCTCAAAAAATTAAAAACAGAATTACCATATGATCTAGTAATTCCACTACAGGGGTATTTACCCAAAGAAAACAGAACACTAATTAAAAAAGATACACAAGCCCCTTTGTTTACAACAGCATTATTTACAACAGCCAAGATATGGAAGCAGCCCAAGAGCCCCTCTGTAGCTGAGTGGATAAAAAAGAGGTGGTATTTATACACAATGGGATATTACTCAGCCATAAAAAAGAGTGAAATCTTGTCATTTGCAACGATGTGGATGGACCTAAAGGGTATTAGGATAGGTGAAATAAGTCAGACAGAAAAATACAAATACCACAGGATTTCACTCATTGAAATTAAGAAACAAAACAAAGAAAAAAGGAAACAAAGCCAAAAAAACCATATTCTTAAATACAGAGAACAAACTGGTGGTTGGCAGAGGGGAGGGGTCTAGGAGTTCGGGTGAAGTAGGTAAAGGGGATTGAGAGCACACTTATGAAGAGGAGCACTGAGTAATGTAGAGAATTGTTGAATCACTCTATTGTGCACCCGAAACTAGAACACTGTGTATTAATTATATTTTAGAAAGTGAATAAATGTGCATACGGGGCACCTGGGTGGCTCAGTGGGTTAAGCAGCTGTCTTCAGCTCAGATCGTGATGCCAGGGTCTTGGAATCGAGCCCCGCATCATGCTCCTTGCTCAGTAGGAGAGCCTGCTTCTCCCTCTCCCTCTGACTCCTGTTCCCTTACTTGCGCTCTCTCTATCTCTCTGTGAAATGAATAAATAAAATCTTAAAAAAAAAGTGTGTACGTATGTGCATAAATTGAAGTGACCAGAAAAAAATGTAACAAAATGTTAACGGTAAGTTTTGCTAGATGGTTTTAATTTTTTCTTTATATTTTTCTGTAGTTTTCAAATTTTCTACAGTAAATATGTATTACTTTAATAGTTAGGAAGAACAATACATATTATAAATATGTTATTATATTATAATATAATGTATAATATAACCTAGTAACTGGACATTTAATCTCTCTGCATCTGTGAAACTCCATTCCTTACATCTTTATAACCAAAGTCAGAGGCTTATTATCAAAAAGGACAACGCAGAGACTGCAAATTCTTTTCAAACTGATGGCTCCCATCCAGTGGTGGTGTAGCCTGGAGCACTGTTTTCAAAGAAATTCTGAGACTGAGTGCTCACTGACCAGGAGACAGTGCTGGGATCCGGGAGCACTCTGGCCTGGATACCAGCACAAGCATCAGGCTGTGGATCATTCCCAAAGCTCTCTCAGGGCTATGGGGGCTTAGAGGTTGTCTGCTTGAAATCACTTACTGACTGGTGAGGAAACAGGCCCAGAGTATGAAGCAGCTTGCTCAAGGTTCTAAAGGCCAAGCCAAGACTAGACCCAAATTAAGGAGACATGGGCTTTGGTCTCTTCTCAGTCTTCAGCTAATCCACTCACGCCCATGTGAGACTCTCTACCACAGAGATCCTGTGAGAACTCCTCTGTCCTATCCGCCAGCTCTTCAGCCCTTCCCTGCTGCCCAGAGCACAAGTCTCTCTTGACTCTGGCCTCGTGGTTGGGGGTTGGGGTGGTGGGGGTGGGGTGGGGTGGGGTTGTCTTCTCCATTCATACCTTCCATTCTAGTTAAAGGGACTACAAGGCTTGGCTGGACTGACTGATTTGCCCAGCAGGTGGCAGTACCAACAAGGGAGAGACCCAACGCAGGAGCACAGAAACCACCTAAATCTAAGCACAAAGTGGAAGGTTTTGTGTAGATGCTCTTATGCATAAACAATGAATCTCGGAATATTGAAAAAATAAAATAAAATTAGAAGTGCCCCCCAAAATAAATAAGTAAACAAATAGTAGATAAACAAAAGATTGGAAAGAAATATCCTCAAATATTAAAAGTTGTTTTTAGTAAAAGGTGGTATTTTAAGTCATTTTCCCTTTTTATTATTTGCATCATCTGCAACGAACAAAAAATTTTCATCAAGAAATTCTTAAAATAGTGACGGATTATTTCCATATACTGTAGGCAGAATTGGGAGTACTGAGAAGACATTAACAAATGCATATAGAAATATAATCTTCTAGGGGTGCCTGGGTGGCTCAGTGGGTTAAACCGCTGCCTTCGGCTCAGGTCATGATCTCAGGATCCTGGGATTGAGTCCTGCATCAGGCTCTCTGCTCGGCAGGGAGCCTGCTTCCCTCTCTCTCTCTGCCTGCCTCTCCATCTACTTGTGATTTCTCTCTGTCAAATAAATACATAAAATCTAAAAAAAAAAAAGAAGAAAAAAAAAGAAATGTGATCTTCTATATTTCTTTCTATGTCATCAACAAATACAAATGTGCAAAACTAAATTTAAGATGATAGAATGCTAATCCTTCAGCGGTGTGAATATATTTAAAATTCTTATTAGCCTTATTAGAAAATACAAAAAATTACAGATTTAGTTAAATTGGGGACAAAACAACGAATTGCTGGCACATGCAACCATTTCCATGTGACATATATTTTCGTTACATTCACTTGCTTAGTGTGAAGAGGAATTACATGGATGCATAGAGGTTATGCTGTTTCATCTCAAAATAACCTAAAATTTAACACTTAGGGCATTTGTTTCCTTAATACAGGTGTTGAAATTTCCTAATTCTAGCTTATTTACTAATAAATGTGCTGGTCTCTCTGGAGTATGCATGAATGTATGAATGTATTTAGTAGGTGTTCCTTACTATAAATAACCAGTGCAAATAGATTTTTTTTCCTTTTTGGCTAAATTCTTCATTTTAACTCTCTTCTTTCTTGTATTTCCTAAACACTCATCAAATATAACCTTAATTTTTTTTAAGATTTTATTTATTTGTCAAAGAGAGAGAGAGCACAAATAGGCAGAGTGGCAGGCAGAGAGGCAGAGAGAGAAGCAGGTTCCCCACTGAGCAAGGAGCCCGATGTGGGACTCGATCTCAGAACCCTGGGATCATGACCTGAGCTGAAGGCAGCGGCTTAACTGACTGAACCACCCAGGTGCCCCAAATATAACGTGAATTTTGAAGCCAAGGGTCAGTGTAGAAAATAATGCTGTTTGTGGAGCACCTGCTCAGGTCCTTACCTGGTATCACAGGACTGGTTTGACTCTCTGGTCCCCCAAACATGGAATGATTCCTCTTCTCCGTGTTTGATAAAGCTGGTGGCTGGTTTTGGACAGGGACTTTCAGGGACTTTTCCAAGAAGGAGCTTCCTGCTGCATCTTTGCTTGGTCCTGTGGTTCTAGACTGGGCAGTTGCTGTGTGGGTCACCATCTTCCGGTCAAGGCTCACTGGAACATGGAAGAGCTACTGTTGGTTGTTGGGTTTCTAACTAAAACCACTAAATTTGATGGGGGTGCCTGGGTGGCCCAGTTGGTTAAGTGGGTGACTCTTGGTTTTAGCTCAGGTCACGATCTCAAGGTCATAAGATAGAGCCCCATGTTGGGCTCTGAGCTCAGTGGGGAGTCTACTTACCTCCTTCTCCCTCTGCACCTCCCCCTTCCTCTCTTTCTCTCTCTCTCAAATAAATAAGTAAATAAATCTTAAAAAAAAAACCCAAAACCTAAATTTGCTGTAGATTTAATCATGGGTATTTGGGAATAATAATCATCTAAGGCATGTCAGAGCCCCATAAAAAACTTCTCTCTCCAATGGGTAAATTATTTTCTCTTCTCTTCCAATAATTGACTTTCTAAATGTCACCCATATATCGACAAAAACAAAGCTTAAATCTAAGGTTTTGAGATTCTACATCCTTCTTCAAACCAGCACCTTCATTATACTTTCTGAAGTTTCCTTCTTTCTTGCAGTGTCCTTTTGTGTAGGTAGATGACATTATAAGATGGGTTTATAGTCCTGACTTAGGCACACCCAGTACACCGTAAATTTTCAAAAAAAATTATTAAAACAAAATCCTAACTCACTTCAGTTTTTTAAAAAAATATTTATTTATTTGACAGACAGGGATCACAAGTAGGCAGAGAGTCAGGCATAGAGAGAGGGGGAAGAAGGCTTCCTGCTGAGTAGAGAACCTGATGCAGGGCTCAATCCCAGGAGCCTGAGATCATGGCCTGAGCTGAAGGCAGAGGCTTAACCCCCTGAGCCACCCAGGCACCCCAACTCACCTTAGTTTATTTTAAAATCATAATCTTTTAAAAAAGATTTTATTTATTTATTCGACAGAGAAAGAGGGACAGTGAGAGAGGGAACATAAGCAGCAGGAGTGGGAGAGGGAGAAGGAGGCTTCCTGCTGAGCAGGGAACCCGATGTGGGGCTCGATCCCAGGACCCTGGGATCATGACGTAAACTGAAGACACTTAATGACTGAGCTACCCAGATGCCGCTAAAAACCATATTCTACACAGCTTTTTTAGGATGGGGAAGAATCTTTTAGAAAACTGAAAGCAATTTTTGATAAAGGTAAGCAATATAAAAGGTTTGACATTTAGAACCCAGATTAAGACTCCTACTAAATGCTCACTTAATTTAAGGCCTAGCTTATTCACATGAAGTTATACCTGAAACTGGGTAGAAAAAGAGCAATAGTGAGTTTGCGTTTTATTATAAGAATACAGACATCCCTTCTCCCCCGCTGCCTGAAAAGGCCATGCAGCTGACTCACAATTTTGGCAGAAAGCCTCATCAGACCCATCAGGACACTGCTCCACTCCATCGCAAGCCAGCGTGATGTCAATGCAACAGCCATCGTCACAAAAGAAGTGGTAGCGTGAGCAAACCTTCAGGCATCCTGTTTACAAACAGTCTCATATTACAGGAATGTGGGAATAGTCAGCACTTCACCATGTTCTGTGTTTTGATTCACAAAGACTAAATGTACAGTGAAATGCTTTGGGGTCTACAGATGCAAATAATGGGGAGACACGTAACAGTGTGAGCTGGAGCAACAGGTTTCTAGATAGTGAAGGATATCTCCTTTGACCTCCTGGCTATGTTTTGAGGCACCACCATGGGCTCTTGTCTCAGTGGCATTCTCCAGGCAACAGTGCCTAAGAGGTGCGAGCAGAGGAGTAGCTGCTCTGGGTTTCTCCAGACATCCCTGGCTTTGCTGCCTCCCGTCTCTCCCTCTGCATTCCTTCATTCATCCCATCATCTCTGTGGGCCTCCTAATGCTCTAACCTAGACAGCTTAATTAGAGACACCATTTTACACATGCTATGTCTCGTCTTGTTTCCTAAGTAATAATTTTTGCTGAGATTAACTCTCTACTATTGAACTCTGTTTGTTAACTATCATATATCCTTGGTGCTCTCAAGAATAACCAAGATCTTTAGTTACTAGCTGGTACAAATTTGTTTTCCTTAAATAAGGACAAGTGGTCTCCAAAAAATTGTCCAAAAAATTGCCTCCCGTTTGGAGCTGTTAGGAGTTTTTAATCTACAGTGTGATTCATGGGAGTTACCTGTATTTTCTTAAAAGACATTCCCCCGCTCCAGATTAAGCCAACTTTGCCAGACTTAGCTATACAACAACTGCAGGACAACTTTTACTCTGGTTAATGCAGACTAAAAGGTTATCAGGCTAGAAGTAGCTCTAATGGAACTTCATAATTTACTGGGTACAGGAGGAGCTAGACTCTCAGGACATGGGAGTGTAGTAGATGATGATATTCTGAAACAAATGGTTGAACCCAGGTGAAATCCTGGATACATATTCCTTTGGAAGGCCGTTAAATTGGGGCCTGGGAAAGGACTCCCTCTGGGTACAAGGCAGTTTGAAAATACCTTGACCCAGAAGGAAGAAGAGAAGAAATGGTGTAGAAGCTCCTGAGAAAGAAAAGGAAGCAAAGAGCTTCAGTTATGACCAAAGATTTTGGCCCAGAAGGGGGAAATTCCTTCTGTTTCAGGAATGGAGCTTAGAAAAAAAGTGAAGGGGAACTAGGTTACCCTGCATACCAAGCAGGATGTAGCTACTGCTCACATTGTTAAGATCATGACATGAAAATCCCAAATATCTCAAGGTTTTACTTATTCATTTGTAGTTTGGGAGATAGATTGGTATTTGTAACTTATCCATTCATTTCTAGATTAGTGGTCTCTAATTTTTTTTGACTGCCCATCTGATCAATACATATAGTATTATATATTATACATATTAGTAAATACATATCTCCATCTAGAAATAATATGCATATACTACTATACTAACATATTAAACACATTATAAAACTACTAAAAATTTAAAGGAGGAGATTAAAAATTACTAAAAATATAAATTCAGGTGTCTTCTTCTCCATCCTAAAGATGCTATCCCTGGGGGATCCTCTTTGGAGACCACTATTCTAGATCATATTGGAGATGTTTTTTGGCTTGGCATTTGAAGAGATGATTTTCCTCCAAGCTTGAAAACATGCAGACTCTATATCCAAAGTCAATCACATTATTATCACATAAGCAGGGGTACATGCTTGTCTGTTTCCCCCAGAAGGTACACCCTTGGTTACCATTACAACTGGATTGTTAACTGCAAGGCCACTATGTATATAACAGAGGGGAGAGTAACACCTCTCTATCCCCACTCTGGTTTTCAGTGTCTCTATGTGGTGTTTTTTCACTTTAGTTCATAGTATGTCACTCCAGTCTAGGGGGGAGCAATTCCAGATTTGTCAATAACAAAGACATTCTTTTTTATTTTCTATATAAAGTTACATACATAAGACCTATATCCAAGTGGTCTTTCAGTAACCAAAAGTGATTCATGTAACTTTCTGCCACTTCAAATACATTTTATTATCATCTCGGAGAAAGGCCAGAAATGGACAACTGGTAATTGACCTTTGGAGCCCTGGGAAATTGGTCTGAGCAAATAAGCCAGGCAAATGCCAGGCTGGTGCAGCGTTGGTCATCACCTGGGACCTGTGCTTGTATCCCTTTCTCCCTCCCAGGCACCTTGGTTGTATAGAAGCAATCCCTTTCCAACTTCTGTAGGGAGAGTGGGGTATTCCTGCCTTCCTCCTGTGAGCTCTTGACTGGCTCTCTATGCAGGTGACCCTGGATCCCAGGCTGATAGCAGTCCTCCACACGGAGTGAGTGGCCAGAGCTGAGGCCGTGTTTCCAATGGCCCTGCTGCAAGCCTCGTACGCCAAGGTACCCAAAAATGTTTTCATTTTTCAGAGTTTATTTATTTATTTATTTATTTATTTAAGTAATTGCTCTACCCAATGTGGAGCTCAAACCCATGACTCCAAGATTAAGAGTCATGCAGTCTTCCAACTGAGCCAGCCAGGTGCCCCTCAAAAACATTCTGAGTAATTGCCAAGCTCTTCCTTGCGGCTGCACTAAGTCAGTGACCTAGCTGGCATCCGGGCTGGCTCGGATTCCTGACCCGGACGCTCCTCGTACTTGCCATCATGGTTTCAGAGGGCGGCAGTGGCTAGGAGCTTGGTGCCATGCCAGTCCCCAGGCAGTCACCCTCCTTCCTCCAGGGACACTGGAACCTGGGTTGGATGGGGAGTCAGCCAGCCAGATTCAGGATGCTACTTGTGCTCTCTGTCCCTGCGGAAGGCAAATGATTAAGGTTGCCAAGTTCTCAGGATTCTAAAATCTTGCTTTGTTTCCAGTACACAGTCTGACCTATGTGGGATGGAAGACAAGATTGGTGACATACAGTCATTTTCCAATCTTTTTACCCCTATTCCAACTGCTGGCTTAATTACCATCTAATTACTGAGTAATCAGGGATGGCAAAGACAAGCTGTGGGTTTACTAGAGCCATGGCTAGTGACCTTGAAGGCTCACTACGTGGGGGAGGGGAGGGTCCGGGGCCAGGTCTATGGAGCACGCCACCATCCGCCCAGAGCCTAGCACAGCCCCATGCACCCCGTGATCCTGCAGACACCGAGAGTAGCTGCGGACCGAAGGACAAGACCCTCAGATACACACTTATCTGTGCATTTCTCCAGTAGGGAGTTGTAGTGGACTTCCCTCTGCAATACCTCTTCTTTAATGCTCTCAAGTTCCATACATATATTTCTTAAACTTGATGAGCTAATCTTAGAAACATAGGTGTTGGGGAAAGTAAGAAACATAGATAAATGAGAAGAGTGAGTTTATGTCGTGCAACAGAGTGTGAGACCCATCACATACATGTAAAGCTAAATTATTAGTGTATCTGTCTAATGTGTCCATGAAAAATTTTAAATAGTCCTTTTAAATTGACATACACAATTTAACAGGACTATTAAAATCTTTCATTTTTATTTGTTTTAAATACGCTTCTTAGCTGCACTCTCTGAACATACATATCATACAGACTGCTCACCTTTAAGCAAGATTCTCTCTGGGAAAAACCACATGATTGACTTTTGTAAAAGCCAGTCAGGTAAGATGAACCTAGACGGCCCTGTGGTTCACACAGTCTACTCTTGCCCCCGGAGCCTCCACTACCCCAACCTAGCAGTGCCACAAAGCCCCAAATGTAATGGAGCCTATTTTTGTCACAGCTTTAGAGGAGACTCTTATTTAACAACAACCAAAAATAGAATGGAAGAGGGGTGCCTGGGTTGCTCTATTGGTTAAGCAACTGACTCTGGATCTCAGCTCAGGTCTTGATCTCTGTGTATGAGTTCAAGCCCTGGGTTGAGCTCCATGCTGAGCGTGGAGTCTACTTAAAAAAAAAAGAAGGGAAGAGCCCATGAAATGCAGTCAGAATATCAAATGCCAGTGTAATACCATCCTTCCATGAAGAGCTGGTGTTGGTTGGCCACTGTGAATGCAAGGGAAGGACCTTCCTCTCACCTCCCGTGGAGAAGGCCCCTGGGAGCACTGTCACTGAGACGTTGTCGGAGCTTCTCTGCCCGGCGGTATCCATCACCGTGAGCTGAAAGGTGTATGTTCCCTCTTGTAAGTGGGATAGCTTGAGGGTTCCTGACTGAGGCACCTGACACCCGAACAGGAAAGAGCACATTCAGTAAAGAGAGAAAGGCATAGAGTCCAGCAGCCCCCACTAGCCTTGAAGTAGTCCTGTGACTCGCCTCTCCATTCCTGGTCCAAGGATGTGAACTACTAAATCACATGTTATTTTGGCAGTTTGCCCCACTTGGAATTCACAATGCTCAATTTTATCTGGGCTGATACTATCCTTGACTGACAACCCTTCACCTGTCCTTAGCAGCCACTGTTCCAAACCTCTAACTCCTCCAAGCTCCACACTCAGTGGCTGGTGTCTTCCTTCTCAGCAGATGACCTCATCTGCTTTGAGAAAAAAATCTGGAATGTAATTTCAGCCACAAGTATGGCTCCTGCACTCCCCTCATGCTGGGAATGCACCTGTATCTGTAGCTGTTGTCACCTGCTTTCCTCCAGTCACAAGATGAGCTATGCTCCTGCACTCCAGGCCAATCCTCTGCTTCCCTCTCTGACCCTCAGAACCCTGACCCATTAAATAACTTCTCTTTCAGATGGCTCTGCTATCACTATGCTCAAGTTTCTCTGGACCTAAAACAAACAATATCAAATAAAAAACCCTACACTCCAAGATCATCTCTAGCCACAAATCATATCTCCTTTCCATTGCAATGTACCTTTTCAAAACCTTGTTCATGCTGCACTTCTGCTTCCATTTGCTCCTTTTCCATTTGTCTTTTATCCAACCCATCTGGTTTCTTTCCTCACCAAACCCCTGATACTGCCCGTAGAGCTCACTAACAGATCTAGCAAAGGTCACCAGGCTGTCAAGGTCAATAGTACTTGCTAGCCTCGCCTCCCACCAGCTCCCTGTCCCCTGGCCCTCTTACTGTGTTTTATAATGTTGGCCACTCCCGGGTTCTGGAACTTCTGACATCCCTGGCTTCTGTTTCTGTGTCTGAGTTCCCCCAGCTGTTCCTTGCTGATCACCCCCAGGGACTTCACTTCTGCTCACTTCCCAAACCCAGGGTCCCTTGATCCTCCATGCCCCTCATGCCACTTTTCAAGCAGCCTCCTGCTCATGGTGAAGGGCAATCGCTTCTGAGGTTCAGCTGTGATTTCGGGAGTCATGTTTAGATGCTCAATCCAGCTACCATATTTTTCAGCCCTCCCAAAGATACTATAATGGTTTAATATCCTATTTTTCCAGGAGAAACCCTTTCTGCTTAAATGAACTAGTCTGGAGAGCGGCTACAAATAAATCCTGACCATTACCTGGTTTATTACAGGGCTGCACTAACGCTCTTGAAGGCACAGAGAATTGCTGCCCCATGAGAACTATCCAACGGGGTTTGTATTCATGAAATCCTAGAACTGAGGTTCCTGCACATGACCCTGGCTTTGAGGCTTTGTCAGGACTATATACACACACCAGCAGAAGGCGTTACCATTACTCAGAGGCAATGGAAGGAGATACAATCGTTGCCACGTTTCAGGCCTCTCAGGAATTAGTCACCTGGAGCTCTGGTTAAGCACAGATTTCCCAGCCCAGCCTCAGAGTCTGACTCAGAGGGTCTGAGTGAGGGATGGGTCTGGGCATCCATGCGTAGCAGGCACACCCAGATGGCACACTGATGACACCAGAGGAAATGTGAGTGAAGTGGTTAAGAGTGGAGTCTGGCGTCCAACAGAGCTGGACTGGCCAGGTTCACCGTGTGCCACCTATGTGACCTTGCTCGAGTCACGTAACCTGCTTAAGCCTCAGTTTCTTCATCTGTGATATGAAGTAATAATGGCACCTACTTTATAAGGATCAAACGAGATAGCTATGTAAAAAGAGCTTAAAATAGGGCTTACATAGAATTCTAGATATATATCAAAAGATCTTGAGATATAGTAAACACTTAAGTACATCCATTATCTCCCTTGATTAGTTCTCATCTCAGCTGAGTCACCCAGCTTTTATAGACAGGGAAATGAAATCTCAATAATATGACTATCACTAACTGAGACAGTGACAGAGTTGAGACCTCCAGGTGTAAAACCAGTTATAAGCGGTCCCATCACTCTCCTTGAAAAAGCTGTAAGCTGGACAGCTGGCAAAGGAGGCCACCAGTCCTTTGTGGTTTATTTCAAAGAGAAGTTAAGCAGTGCTCACTGCCACATGGTTACGTGATCTTCAGGCCCAGCTATGCTAAGAGAACATCAAACAGGGGTCACTTCTGTGAGACCTAAAACACTACCTGAGGGGCACGCAGAGAGAAAGCTGAAGATGACAAGATAATTGCAGTCTGGAGTGGGACACTGATCCTTGGGAACAAAAGGGTGCTGCCAATGTCTGAGAACAGCAGAGATTCAGATGAGTGGGATTTAAAATGAGACAAGAACTGCGGTTTGAGACTGCAGGGTCGAATTGAACCCCTGTTGTCTTTCACATCCCATATCCAATCCATCAGGAAATCCTATTGGCTCTACTTTAAAGATTTTATTTATTTGACAGAGATCACAAGTATGCAGACAAGCAGGCGGTGGGGAGGGAGGGGGTGGAAGGCAGGTGTGACCAGAGAGCCTGATGTGGGGCTCGATCCCAGGAGCCTGAGATCATGACCTGAGCCGAAGGCAGAGGCTTAACCCACTGAGCCACTCAGGTGCCCCTGTTGGCCCTACTTTAAAAACACATCCAGGGGCACCTGGGTGGCTCAGTTAGCTGGGCATCAGACTCTTGATTTTTGGCTCAGGTCATGATCTCAGGCTCCTGAGACCAAGCACCCCAGTGGGCTCTGTGCTCAGTGCAGAGTCTGCTTGGGGTTCTCTCCCTCTACTTTTGCTGAACCCCCAATTACATGGTCTCTCTAATAATAAAATAAATTCTTTTTTTAAAAATCCATAATAATAATAATAATAATAATAAAAAAAACGAATTTAACCACTTCTGATTACGTCCACTGTCACTGTCACCATCCTGCTCTGAGCCCATTCTGGTCTGAGCCCACCCTGTCTCTAGCCTGAGTCATTGCAGTAGTTGAGATATGCACCCCAGCGGGATTGGGGCTCAGCATCCCTTTCTTCTGGAAACTTCTCCTCCCATCTCTGTACACATGACTGTAAGGTAAGTGTCAGTTGTGACTTCTCTCTGTGGCTGCAGGAGTGTGAGGCTGAACCAAGGGGAGCCAATGACTGCAAGGGGCAAGCGATGGTAAGGTTGGTGCAGGTATTGGACTCTCACTCTCTCGGGCTCTGGCTCAGAATCAGGGAGGCCTTGCTGGGGGGCAGCAATGTAACAGGTGAGACCACTACTTATTGCTTCTTGGGACATATGGGTACATGGGCTGATGATGACCATACTGAGCCCTGCAGCCTCCAGTAAATTGCTGCAAGGGAGAGAAGCTGTCCCAGCTGGTCTGCCCAAGTGCAGAGAAGACCTAAGTCAGCAGAAAGCCAACAGACGAGGGCTTTGCTGCCTGGGTACATGAGAGGAGAGGGTAGACTGTAGAATTGAACAGAATGACATTTGTAAGGTCAGGGCGACCCTGAGTGGGGCCGTACGGGTGAGCTGGAGGTGAAGCGAATGGAGATTTAAAGACACCAGGGAGACCCTGAAGCAAGGGATCCAGATGGGCCATCTTCGTGGGCCCTTTCATTATCCAGGCCTGTGCCCGAGCCCCTTGGATGTCAACATTTAACACACTAGGATTAAACTGAAAATCTGAGGACCTGGAGGTTGTTTGGGAACCCTCTTTTCAATGCTGGGGCTGGAAGGACAGAGCATCCCCTGTCAAAGAGGCCAAGGATCACCTGGGCTTTGGATGTCTCTCTCTGCCTTCCTAGGCACCTCCTTTCTGATGTGGGAAACACTGGTCCAGATCCAGACCATGGAGATAACCTTCAAAGTCCTGGGTGAGCTTATGTTTAGATCTATTCAGATTAATATCCCCTCCTCGACCCTCATTACTCATTTAGCTAACAAAGGGTATCTTTCCTTGAAATCACATATTTAGAATATTTAGAACAGTGAGATGGATATTTTCCCTTCAAGCCCCCAGGTAATCCTTCCAGATATCTTCTCATATTTATATGATATTGGGAAGGATTTAAAGTATTTTACAAACATTTTCTAAGTGTTAGGGTAAAAAATACATATAGGAGAAAGAGAATAAGACGACTGTTCTCCTTGTTTGAACCGAGAGCAGGATAATATTCCCTGAGAACATGAGCCGATGTTCTTGACACCTGGCCATAAAGCAGAGTTTCCACAGACAAAAGATTAGTACTGCTTCTTTCTTGTTTCTTCTCCTACTGCCCTTCTCTCCTTCCTAAACTAGGGAAGATTAATATTGGTATCTTGGTTTGGCAAAATGTGGGTAGAGTAGGTAAAGTGTACATAAGATCTCTCTGTATTATTTATTTTTCTTTATTTTAGTGAGAGAGAGAGAGAGAGCAGGAGCAGGGGGGAAGGACAGAAGGTGAGAGAGAATCTCAGCAGACCTTGCTGAGTGCGGAGCCTGCCTCAGGACTTGACCTCACAACCCTGAGATCATGACCGAAATCAAAACCAAGAGTAGAAAGCTCAACTAACTGAGCCACCCAGGTGCCCCCTTTTCCTTTTTTTTAAGTAATCCTATACCCAACATGGGGCTCGAACTTAGAACCCCAAGATCAAGTGTTCATGTTCTACCAGCCAGGCACTCATCTCTGTATATTTCTTAGAAATAATATTATTTAATAATATAATATAAATCTATATGTAGATAAAATTTATAAATTATAAATGCATAATTATGAATCATATTTAATATAATATATAATATAGTATATAATATATAAGTATATAACAATATAATAAAAATATCAATTATAAATAAATTTATGAACATATAAATTAATATATAAATATAAATAATATAAATTTCTCTGTGTTATTACTTAAAAAGTAAAAGTATGTTATGTTACTATACAGGCCACTGGGCAAATGGCCAACTGTCCACTGGGCAAAGCCAACCCTGATTCTCATTTTCAATGGATTCTGATTTTATGGCACTAGGTCACCATACTCATAGGATACACATTGATTTTGAATGCTATCCGGCATGTCCAAAGTTTTTGCACTATAGAATGTGGATTTTTTCAATCTGAAAAGTTCAAGTCAATATAATTTTATAAGTCCTGTTTGTCAGAATATTAAGATTACAGAGATACATACCACAGGGTGCCCATCTGTGAAGTCTCTGACTTCCCTGAAGTGGATTGTAATCTCTCCTTCTCTGAATTCTAGGAGCACTTTATCTACATCCTTTTACAACCCTGCCCTTTCTACTTGGTGTGATACTTATTTAGGTGTGTGTCTAATCTCCTCAACTGGTGTCAAGGGCACTAGGCCCTACAAAATTTTTCCCAGTGCCTTACACCCTTGCCCCTTGCCTTGAAGAGGGCCTCATACTTTCTTGTTTATATACAAGTGAGTAAATCTATTCTGTTTGTAGCTCAGCTGAACTATTGGTCAAAAGAGACCAGTATTTAAATCCCATGATGTTTAGAATTCATTATAATAGTGACCTCTCCTGGACTGCTCATGTTATGCTCTGTGGTAAGTTAAGTGCTTTATTTGCATTTTCCTACTTTGACCCTTACTGAAATTCTATCAAATGGTATTTTCCTTTACAGCTGAGGAAGCTAAGGCTTAAAGAATGAAATATTTTCCCCAAGTACACCCTGCTAGGGAATTGGCAAAACTGGGTTTGAGTCCAGGTCATTTGATTCCAAATTCCGTATGCACAGTGGTTCCAGATCCAACTTCCTGGTCAGCAGAGTAAGGCCTTCCAAGGTCCTTATTCCAAGAACCGTTTCTTAGAAAGAACCTAGGCACAGTTTATATACAGACTGGCCAGCTGTAATGGTCTAAGAAAAGCAGACAGTAAATCAGGTTGAAGCCCCACCTGACCGGAAGCACAGATAGACTACAGTCTCCTGTGATTCTGGAAGCCTACAGTGCTGTCGATTTATTGTCTGAGAAGTTGTATGTGTGTTTCTGAACAGGCAAAGAACTTCAAAGCTTCTACCCTTACTGGAATAGATCTTTCCTAACTCGATTTTCATAAATTATATATCTCCCACCCCCAGGGAGATTATTTTTCAACATTTCTTTATAAGTAATGTTATTAAAAAAATGCAATTAAATATTCAAGGTCTTGAGTATTGTGTGAAAAGAATTTATACCTAAGTGAGGGGTAGGCTACGTTCAAGCTCATAGTTAACATTGAAACACAGCAGCCATTAATTATTACCCTATCTGGCATGCTTACTTGGAGCTGTGAGTTCTAGAATTTGCTGGATTTTTCTCCCCTCTACACCCTTCATTTTTTAAGAAATCCTCAAAACCACAATAGACTATTCATTCATGTGCACCAGCTTATCTCCAGGTGTTACTTAGGAAATTTGTAGCCCTGGGAATCTTCTTTGTCCTGAAAATGCCCTGTGGGCTGCCATTACTTTTTGTCCTTTATTCAAAGCTTTGGGTGAATGGAAGGACTGAGTCCTAGGATGGGGGTGACAGTTTGAGGCAGTTCACCCTTGGTCCGGTTCTGTGGGGTGTGGTATATTTCACTTCTCTTCTCCTTCTGCTTTTGCTCTCATTCCCAGGAAACACCTAGACCTTCTGGCTTTCTCATTGTCAAAATTGTTCCTTCTTAAAGTCCTTTTGGTTGACTCTTTAGCCATTTGCGGTTTTGTTCCCTGTTAAAGTCCTTTTGTGTACCAGTGAGCGAGTGGAGGGAGTCTTTGTGGTTTGGGCTTCCTTTGGGAGAATCTCTAGAAGAACAGGACCCACGCAGCAACGTAGTCTTGCTTGGGTGTAAGACAAAGCTATCAAGAACTGTGTGAGGCACGCCTGGGTGGCTCAGTTGATTAAGTGGCTGCCTTTGGCTCAGGTCATGAACCCAGCATCCTGGGATCGAGTCCCACATCAGGCTCCTTGCTTGGCAGAGAGCCTGCTTCTCCCTCTGCCTCTGCCTGCCACTCTGCCTGCCTGTGCTCGCTTGCTCTCTCTCTCTCTCTCTCTGGCAAATAAATAAATAAAATCTTAAAAACAAAGCAAAAAAAACCAATTGTGTGAATGGGGCGCCTGGGTGGCTCAGTGGGTTAAAGCCTCTGCCTTCGGCTCGGGTCATGATCCCAGTGTACCGGGATCGAGCCCCGCATTGGGCTCTCTGTTCAGCGGGGAGCCTGTTTCCCCTTCTCTCTCTGCCTGCTTCTCTGCCTACTTGTGATCTCTGTTTAATAAATAAATAAAATCTTAAAAGAAAAAAAAAGAATTGTGTGAATACCATCAAGGGGAAAATGATCTCATAATAAATAGAATATCATGATGTTTACTGTGTGTGGCTCACAGCTCCAGGGGCCTTACCTACCTGAACCTGTTTAACCCCAATAATAATGCCTTGAGAGGAGGGCTCCTCTTATTCTCATCTTACAAATGGCTTAAACCACCTGTCTCACAGACAGGAAGCGGTAGAGCTAGGATTCAAAAACCATAGCAAAGGAGGTGCTCTGTTACAGTTCTTACCTGTTTGCTCTCTTACATTTATGATGAATTGATGTACTTGAAGGAGGAAGGAAATAGGTTAAGTGCGATATGAAACTTTCTCAGGTACCCAATTACCACTTTTCTCTCTCTCTCTCTTTTTTTTTTTTTTCAAATTTAGAAACAGCCTTCTCTCCCTCAGCCAAAGGCCTAGAATGTCTTGGATAACTTTTAATGAAATGATTTTTATTTTGTTTTTATGAAGACAGGAAATTGTTCAATAACTGAGAAATAACAATAGGTTTTGTGTACCTAGTTTCTCCTCTGATGAGGTGCAAAGAAATTGTCAGACAACACTCAAGGGTGCTTTGAAGTATCTGTATGAGTCCAGAGCCCTGAGCAATGTTGTTCTGCTCATTGTGCTTTGAAGGATGAAACAGATTTGGGGACTAGAAGAATGCTTTTGGAAAGATTAGCTGAGCAAACAATTCCAAAGTATTATTAGAATCCTAGTAAGTATAAGCACAGTTCTAAGCTTTGGGAGAGGAAGGGGAAAAACATCAAGAAAGGAATAAAAGGAGGAAGGAGGGAGGAAGGAGAAAAGGCAGACACGGCCCTTCTGTCAGTAAAACCTCTCTTCAGCTCATCATTCCTTCTAAAAATACTTCTGAAAATACTTCTACGGGAATCTCTCGTTATTGTTATAAATTCTCGTGTGATTTACAGATTTTATGAATTTCTCTGACCTGTTATCAATGAAGATGTATAGAAAACAGAAGACAACAGATATAGTTAGTGTTTAATCTTCAAAGGCCATGGTAGGTTCTCTGGAACCTATTGGTTACACAAGCAGGCTACCTTGAAAATTCTGCTCATTAAATTTTTCTAAAGTCTCTCAGTAGGTTTTTAAGTTGTCTCCTTACCATGTAAAGATTTGTTCCTTTTGTGAGCATTTTCAGAATTGACCCAAATTATATCCTGGGAAATCTGAGGAGGAGTAAGTGACAAAATGGCTCCTATACAAGGAGACAGTGCAATGTGAAATCCAACAGTTATTTTGCGCTCTCTCGTCCTATGTCAAAAAAGTCAACTATTGTTTCTATTTATGTTCCTTTCCCAGAAACCTCTTCTCTAAGGCTGAATTATAAAATACCATTTTAAAAAAGATTATATTGGAGGGGAGGAGAGGGAGAGAATCTCAAGCAGATTCCCTCTGAGTGTGGAGATCCACATGGGGCTCAATCTCATGATCCTGAGATCGTGACCTGAGCCGAAGTCAAGGGTCAGAGGCTTGGGGGTGCCTGGGTGGCTCGGTTCGTTATGTGTCTGTCTGCCTTTGGCTCAGGTCATGGTCCTGGGGTCCTGGGATTGAGCCCTGCATCAGGCTCCTTGCTCAGTGGGGGACCTGCTTCTTCCTCTTCCTCCACCCCTCCCCCTTGTATTCTCTCCTTCTCTCTCTCAAATAAATAAATAAAATCCTAAAAAAAGAGAGAGAGAGAGGCTTAACTGACTAAACTACCCAGGCACCCCTATAAGATACCATTTTTATCTATTTGGGGGTGGTTTAAAAATGAGAATAATGGGGACACCTCTTGGTGTCCAACTTGGATTTTATCCAACTTGGATTTTATCAAGAAGGATCCATGTTCCTGTTTGCTCTGGTTTTTCTCTGTGCAGGAGCAGGGGGAGGGCCAGAGCGGGGAGGGAGAGGGAGATGAAAGACCACCTCCCCCCCACCCCGTCATTAACTAATTAACTGTTCTTTTGTTGTGTAAAAGTACCCCTCCTCCCCTTGCAATGAAAAGACCCTTCCCCCAGGGTTGAATTCAAGGTAACTGCTCTTTTGCCTTTCTGTAACCGCTTGGCTTTTAGGGCATGACACTTGACTCCTGTTTGAACAAGATACCCTCTCCTAATAGCCGGGGCATGGTCACGTAGGCAAGGGGGCTGCATGGTCACATAGGTCACGGTAGGCAAGGGGGCTGCATGGTCACATAGGTCACGTAGACAGGATGTCTTTCTGCTGAGTAATAAGGTCAAACTTCCCCTCTTTGTTTCCCCTTCCCGCCTCTCTCTTCGCGCGAGGGGGTCTTCCAAAGCCAATCCGCTAACACCAAGTATGCCTTTTTTCAAATGTTCAAATTGTCAGCCAATCGGCCCCGTCCCATCCAGGACTTGTTTGTACCTGTCTATAAAAATCCTGCACCACCCCAGCCAGGTGTGCTCAGCTAGCAGGAGCTGCTGACCACCCGCAGGCGCGCGCTGACCACCCGCAGGCGCCTGCGTAACAATAAAGAACCTCTAGCTGATTGCATCCAGTGCCAGTGTTGGGTTCTTGGGTAAGGGGATCCGCGGGTCTTTCAGAGAGAATCTTGAGCAAACATTGGGTTCTCAGTGGAGAGCCTGATCAGTGAGTGCTCCTGAGGGGTGGGGACAGTCAAAGGGCATAAGAATATCAAGGGGCATAAGAACAAGTGTATCCCATGTTGGGTTTTAACTTACTTGCTTTGCTGTGCTAGCCTAGAACTGCTCTCACCCCATTCCCAACAACCTTCCAAGTGAGCCCTATTTTGCAGCTGGATAGAGAACTGCAGTAACATTCCAGTAAACTGGATCCCATTCTCAGAAAAAAACAAAAACAAAAACAAAACAACCCAAAACCCACACCTGACTTGACAGTCCCAATTTTCCTGTCAGAAATTTGGGGCTGTAGGGACACCTGGCTGGCTCAGTTGGAAGAACACCAACTCTTGATCTCAGGGTGGTGAGCTGAAGCCCCACATTGGGTGTAGAGATCAAAAAATAACATAAATAAACTTTAAAAGAAGAAGGAAATTTGGGGGTATAAAATCAGGCTACCCAAGTGAAAGGGATCGGTGAGATGGTGGCTGAAGGATGTTAATTTCCTTTAAAAGAAAATTCTCAAAATGTTAAAACTATGACTCTCAGACAAATCTAATATGAACATGATTCAAAGATTTTATTGGGGCGCCTGGGTGGCTCAGTGGGTTAAGCCTCTGCCTTCAACTCGGGTCATGATCCCAGGGTCCTGGGATCCAGACCTGCATTGGGCTCTCTGCTCAGCAGGGAGCCTGCTCCCCGCCCTGCCCCCTCCCACCTGCCTCTCTGCCTACTTGTGATTTCTGTCTGTCAAATAAATAAATAAATAAATAAATAAAATCTAAAAAAAATTTTTTTATTTAATTCATTAATTAAAGAGAAAACCAATAAGACATTCCATAGATTCAAAGGAGAATCTGAGGGGCGTCGGGGCGGCTCAGCGGGTTAAGCATGCGACTCTTAATTTCAGCTCAGGTCACGATCTCAGGGTCCTGGGATAGAGCCCTGTGTTGGGCTGTACACTCAGAGCAGAGTCTGCTTGTCCCTCTCCCTCTGTTCCTTCCCCCTGCTTGCTTGCTCTCTCTCTCATAAAAATAAAATTTTAAACAAACAAAAAAAAAAGGAGAATTTGAAGAACAGACAGTTATAAGCAGCCAAGAATGTTTTGATGAAGTTGCTAGGAGCTGCAAAGCTGAAACAAGTATCGTGTTAGTACCTATTAGGCACTGACAGGCCTGGATTAATAGATTAATACCTTCAGGGGTTAAAATGTCATGTTTGCAATCCACAATCCACTTTTCCACAGGGCGGAAATCAATTGCATCTCTACATGAAAAACCTATTTGTATTTCTCAGGACAAGACTCATTTGCATTACAGTCTGTTCTCTATAATCTCTAAATGCTAACCTTGAAGGACCTGCTCCTCCACCCCCAGCATTTCCTTAAAAGCTACTCAGTAATCTCTTGCCACTTCAAAGTCTTTAACGATGTTTTATTATAATGTTAATCTACAAATGGGGATGTGCCTGCTTGGGAGGCTGGTTTGAGGATGGCAGAGGGGTCCAAAAGGCCTGGCATTGAGTGCGTAGCTTAATCAATGACAGTTTTATTATGATGAAGTCACAGTCGGACGACAGTTTACTTTGGGAGCATTCGTGAGTGTACACCATTATAAGACAGTCACAGTCTGGTAGCAAATGGCTCTCTTACTGCAGACTCTGTCACTTAGATCATGGTTGTATAACTCTAGATCTATCTGCCAGCACATTATATACTTGGCTGGGGAGTTGGTCCATATTTCCGTCTTGACAGCAGAGCAGTCAGACGTAAAAGCCCATGAGAAATGCCTAATTTTGTTAGGCCTTTATAAATACCTTCAATAAATTAAATACTGAATCATCAGCATTATTTTTATTCAGCACTCATATATGCAATTCATTGCTTACAGAATAAAGCTTTTAGTAGCAAATACCCAAAGCTAGATGATAGTGGAGGCAGATTTATAGCTGCTTGAACAAATATGTCCCAGAAGGGCCAATTACCAGTCAGTGTCCATCTCAAGGGAGCTCTCTAGTGGTATGATCGATGGCTTATCTGTCTACCTTTCCTGAACAACCTTGGTTCTCAAAGATTAAATAAAGATACATTAATTTTGCAGCTGACAAAATGCATCGAAGGATAATAAATATGCTTGGATAACTCTCAATTTTCAAAATGATTTCTGTTGTAGATGAAAACCAAAAGGCTGGGACGTAAAAAGAATAAACTTAAGGTCCTGCATTCGGGTTCAATGAATCAATTATACAAATACAGGATGAAGAGGCCATCAGGGCAGTAGTTCATGCAGAAAGATGAAGCAGGTTTTGGGTAATTCTGTTAATGGAAAACTCAACCTGAATCTGTTGTGTGAAGCAGCTACTAAAATAGTTTATGTAAATTAAGCTTCATTAGTAGAAGTAGAGACAATGTCTATATCATAGGAGGTCATAGTCTATCAGGAAGAACCACGGTTTACATATGGGCTTCATAAGGGTGTTAGATTTTTTTTTTTTGAGATTTTAAAAATTTATTTGAGAGAGGAAGAGAAACAGAGCACAAACAGGGGAAGGGCAGAGGGAGAGGGAGAAACAGGCTTCTTGCTGAGCAGGGAGCCCAATGGGACACTCCATCCCAGGACCCCAGGATCATGACCTGAGCCAAAGGCAGACATTTAACTGACTGAGCCACCCAGAAACCTCAACATTCTTTCTCTTTTTTAAAGATTTTATTTATTTATTTGAGAGAGAGAGAGAGACAGAGATAACGAGAAGACGGCATCAGTGGGGTGGAGAGGGAGAAGCAGGCTTCCACTGAGCAAGAAGCCCAATGTGGGACTCGATCTTAGAACCCTGGGATCATGACCTGAGCCAAAGGTGGATGCTTAACTGACTGATCCACCCAAAAGCCCCTCATTTTTTTTTTCTTCAAAAACTTAAGTGGTTGATACACAGAATAAAAGGATGTGTTGAGTACTTTTCCAAAGAGAAGATCTAGTCCAGTACACAGAAGTAATAGGAGGCACATCCTGTTGGCCTAATAATTAGAGGTGATGAAAGCTGTTATAGGATGTGATGTGAAGTAGTGAGCTTTCACCTCCGGAAATACCAGGCAGAGAGTAGACAACCACTGGAAGGGGCTCCTAGATGGATGGGGGTTGGGTAAGATGCTGATCAAAGGTCCAGGCAAGTCAAAGACTGTATGATCTTTGAGTAAATAATGGAAATAAATTAGTCTTGAAGGATCAGCAGATTATTGCTTTTGTTCTAAAAGAATATAAATCAGTGCTTTCCCACAGAGGGAAGACCCTGTGAAAACATGGGAAGTAGCTGACAGCCAACTGCGAGGCCTTAGAAGAAACCAGCCCTGCTGACTCTTGGATCTTGAACTTCCAGCCTCCAGAACACTGAGAACTTTCTGTGGGTGAAGCTGTCCAGCTGGTGCTAGTTTGTTACGGCAGCCCCAGCTGACCGATACAGACTTTTTCCACCTCCTCCAACTGAAGTGGTTCAGCAAGGAAATACTCCTATCTAGGAAGGATCCTGATAGAGTTAATAAGAAGCCACTTGCCTCACAACTCAAGGTAACCTGTGTTGATCCCTCAATTCCATTTCTGGGTATTTCTTTAAAGAAAACAAAACTCTAATTAGAAAAGATACATGCACTCCCCCATGTTTATTGCAGCATTATTTACAATAGCCAGGATAAAGAAACAAACTAAATGTCCACTGATGGACATTCTATATATATAGAATATATATATATATTCTCAGCCATAAAAAGGAATTTTGCCATTTGTGACAACATGGATGGACCTTGAGGGTATCATGCTGAGTGAAATAACTCACACAGTGAAAAACAAAGGCTGTATGATCTCACTTAGATGTGGGATCTAAACAAAGAACTTGAGCTCATATATACAGAGAATAGATGGGTAGCTGCAAGAGGCAGGGTGTGAGGGGTGGGTGAAATTTGGTAAAGTAGGGTCAAAAGGTGCAAACTCCCAGTCATAAAATAATTAAGTCATGGGATGTAAAGTACAGCATGGTGACTATAGTTAATAACACTATACTATGTATTTGAAAGTCACTGAGACTAAATCCTTTAAAAAAGTTTTCAAGCCTTCCTCAAAAAAAAAGTTCTGATCACAAGAAACATGTTACTATGTGAGGTAACAGATGGTAACTAGGCTTATTGTGGTGATCATTTCACAATATATATAGATGTCGAGTCATTATGTTGTTCTTCTAGAACTAATATAAATTTTTATAGCTAATTAAAAACAACAACAACAAAAAAACCAACCCAGAAAGATTGCTGGACGTAGGCCGCCAAGGGGAAAGTGACTCATTCTCATCGGTAGCAACTCCAGATGGGCCCACATAAGCCTGAGGAAAATCAGTGGGGAGCGCCTAAACAGGAACACTTCCTCTCACTTGCTAACTCAGTTACCTCACGCTGGCCTCATTGCTAGGTGAGGTGGTTGCTTTCTGGAGTGTGTGAAGAATTCGTTTATTCTATTGTTATTTTCCTCTTTATATTCCTTCATATTTTTAAAATTTTCTACCTGCACCTTCAGCTAAGAAAAGAAATAAAAAATTTAAAAAGTAATCTGAGTAATTAAAACAAAGCCTGAGTCTTTTCCCTTGAGGTGTTTTGCCAAAAAGGCAGCAAGAACAAGAGTAAGCTTCAAAACAAAGGATCAGAACACTGTTTACTCAGTAGGAAAGTAAATTCATATAATAAACCACCTTTTCATCCACCACCCTTGCGCGTTCTCCATCTGACACCTCTTCTGCCAGCTTACAGATATTTTGGGAACAGGAGTAGAAAAACATTATGAGAGATCACCTCAGGGAAATTATTTGGAGCCGCTACAACGACGTCACGAATTACCTTCATGTCCACTGATGGGTCACCCTGCAGGAGTGTCCATTCATACTGGACAATGGCATGGTCATCTGTGCTCTCACGGCCATCCAAAACTACTCCGTCTGTAGGTAGTTGCAAGATCACATCCCGCCCGGCCTTGCTAAGTGGGGGCTTATCCTTTTCTGTGAAAGAAAATCAACAGTTTACAAGAGGGATGATCCCCTATTTTATTTTTTTTTAAGATTTTATTTATTTATTTGACAGACAGAGATCACAAGTAGGCAGAGAAGCAGGCAGAGAGAGAGGAGGAAGCAGGCTCCCTGCCGAGCAGAGAGCCCGATGCGGGGCTCAATCCCAGGACCCTGGGATCATGACCTGAGCCGAAGGCAGAGGCTTTAACCCACTGAGCCACCCAGGCGCCCCTGATCCCCTATTTTAAAAATAATTTATTTAAAGAAGTATCTTGTTGGCTAGAATAGATGTAATCCAGCGAACAACTACTAAGAGAATGTATAGCAACTAAAATTCATTTTCTCACTGGTTTTCATCATATTCTCTTTACATAATAAACAATAAAATAGCAACATAGTAGGAATATGGACTTCAACTATAACAGGTGCAGAAGAGGCAGTGTAGAGCATCAGCTAGTGGCAGTAGCTAGAACAAGGTGGTGGGTACAAGACCCAGTACTAGGCTATCCATTCTGGAGTAGTACTTAAATTCTCTAGAGTCAAGTTTTCATTTAATTCATAAATAATTTAAGTTCAAAATTCTATTAAATGAATTTATCAAGGGGCACCTGGGTGGCTCAGTGGGTTAAAGCCTCTGCTTTTGGCTCAGGTCATGATCCCAGAGTCCTGGGATCGAGCCCCATATGGGGCTTTCTGCTCAGCAGGAGTCTGCTTCCTCCTCTCTCTGCCTACTTGTGATCTCCGTCTGTCAAATAAATAAATAAAATCTTAAAAAAAAATTTATCAAAAAAAGACTTCTGAAACACATCTTTTTTTTTTTAAATCCACCTTTGATAGGGATTTTTTTCCGTTATCCTTAAGTTTTTAAAATACAAGTGATATAAAGTGTTCAATGTGTAGAAAATAGTTTGGAAAGTTAAGGCAAGTTCTTGGATTCATACAACATAAAACTCACTTAGAAATTTTCCAGAATATAATTTTTAACCTTGGAACATAGGAAACATTCACAGGTTCTAACAACTAATTTTTATTTATTTTTAAATTCTTTTTCCTGGGGCGCCTAGGTGGTTCAGTGGTTTGGGCTGCTGCCTTCGGCTCGGGTCATGATCTCAGGGTCCTGGGATCGAGCCCCGCATTGGGCTCTCTGCTCCGCAAGAAGCCTGCTTCTCTCTCTCTCTCTCTCTCTCTCTCTGCCTGCCTCTCTGCCTACTTGTGATCTCTGTCTGTCAAATAAATAAATAAAATCTTTTTAAAAAAATAAAATAAATTCTTTTTTCCTTTTTTTAAGATCTTATTTATTTATTTATTTGACACAGAGAGAGAGAGCGCGCGAGGGCACAAGCAGGGGGAGTGGCAGGCAGAGGGAGCGGGAGAAGCAGGCTCCCAGGGAGCAGGCGCCCCAAACAACTGATTTTTATAACAGAAGCTGGCACAGAGTTTCTGTATGATAGCAAAAGAAGTATGTATTTACCTTTGATCTGGTATGGTACTAAATAATTCAAGGCTAACCTTAAGTAGTGTTCACTAACCACTAACCTTTAACTGATCACTGCTTTAGTGCTGACGGATAGGAGAAGCTTCATACAGAAAACATATCTAAGAGCAGAGTTGTGAATATTTTATTGATTTAAGTTTATTAGTAGACTTGCCCAAATGCACTTATATCTTGAAGAAAATTAGTAATACAACTGGGGGAAAATCTATAAGTTCTTGTAATTTACCCTTTTTGGCATTCACTATTTCCTCTTTCCTCCCACGCTGAAGCTCTGCCCAGATTCTGGCCTGGATTCTTCCTTAACTTTCTCTGAATGCGTTGTGGAGACACTGCTCTCTTCCTCCAGAGCCCCAGCTGCTTCCCAAGCAAACATCTAAGGGCCAACCCAGATATCCCAGCACCTGAGGCTAGAAGCAATCCTATTTGTTTCTCACTAGGCAACAAATGTCACTGTTGACACACTACAGCTAAAATGACTTTTTTGAGATTCTAATCTGATTGGGTTATTTCTCTGCTTAAGAAAAACTCTTCAACAAATTACCATGACCTTTCAGAAGTTGTCCAGCCCTATCTTCCCATTTACTCATCCTCCCAATATCGACACAGAGGTTTTCTCTAAGGGGCTGGCAGCTCTTAGAGCTATGGCTTTTCTGAATGAAAATGCTGTTGGTAGCCTCAAAAAGAGATGGCTTTTTTATTAGCCCATTTATAGGGAATAAGCACACTTGCTACTGCCAATGGTTACATTTGTCTACTGAGAAGATGAGTCCCATTTGTTGTTGGTGTTGTTTTTTGTTTTTTACTATTTTATTTATATATTTATTTGACAGAGAGAAGCACGGTGAGAGAGGTAACACAATCAGGGGGAGTCAGAGAGGAAGAAGCAGGCTTCTCACTGAGCAGGGTGCCTGAGCAGGGATCATGACCTGAGCTGAAGGCAGATGCTTAATGATAAAGCCACCCAGGCTTCCGGGTGTTGTTGCTGTTGTTGTTGTTGTTGTTTTTTAATTTATTTGACAGACAGAGATCACAAGTAGGCAGAGAGGCAGTCAGAGAGAGAGAGGAAGGAAAGCAGGCTCCCTGCTGAACAGAGAGCCTGATGCGGGGCTCAATCCCAGGACTCTGGGATCATGACCTGAGCCAAAAGCAGAGGCTTTAACCCACTGAGCCACTCAGGCGCCCCTGTTTTGTTTTTTTTAAAGATTTATTTATCTGAAAGAGAGAAAGAGAGAGAGAGAGGTTGGGGAAGGGACAGAAGGAGAGGAAAGAGAGTTGTTTTGTTTTTTTTAAATTTTTTTTACTGTCGGAGGCAGGCCCCTGGCCAGGGAGGCCTCCACCATTAAAAGATGGCCCTGGCTAGTTGCCAGGTTAGGATTGCCTCATGAGACTAAGCGGAACGCCCAAAGAGGAAGTAAACAGCATTGGTTGCTAGCGAAGTTGTTCGTTTAGGTGCACAGCCTGATTCGCTCCCTCCTGTACCCTGCTCACTGATTGGTCATGTAAGCGTATATAAGTGTGTAGACTTGCGGAAATAAGGAGAGAGAAGATGCATCCGAACTGGGGCTTCTTGTCGTCCTTGCGGGTCGAGGGCGATATTTTACTTGACAAAAAAAGATCACAAGAAGGCCGAGAGGCAGGCTGAGAGAGAGAGAGAGAGAGAGAGGAGGAGGTAGGCTCCCTGCTGAGCAGAGAGCCCAATGTGGGGCTTGATCCCAGGACCCTGGGATCATGACCTGAGCCGAAGGCAGAGGCTTATTAACCCACTGAGACACCTAGGTGCCCCAAGGAAAGAGAGTCTTTAAGCAGACTGGGCACTGAGAGCGGAGCTGGATGGAGCTGGACATGGGGCATGACCCTGAGATCACGACCTGAGCTGAAATTAAGAGTTGAATGCCTAGGGGCGCCTGGGTGGCTCAGTGGGTTAAGCCTCTGCATTCAGCTCGGGTCATGATCTCAGGGTCCTGGGATTGAGCCCCGCGCATCGGGCTGGGGCTCTGCTCAGCAGGGAGCCTGCTTCCTGCCTCTCTCTCTGTCTGCCTCTCTACCTGCCGCTCTGCCTACTCGTGACCTTTCTCTCTGTCAAATACATAAATAAATAAAATCTTAAAAAAAAAAAAGAGTTGAATGCCTAATTGACTGTATCACCCAGGCACCCTAAGACAAGTCCTATCTTTATAGTCATTTAAAACAATGAAGACTCATAATTCAGATTTAAATAAGCCACACAAGCAACCTTTGCCTAAAAAGAAATTTGTTTTGCCTTTTCCATCGCAGAGCAAAGAACTAGTATCTGAGGTCTTTATTCTGCTTCTCCCAGGTAAGGAAAGAGGTGACAATTTCGCTACTAATAAGCCATTTTACAGAGTGTTACTGAGAACTTTCTTTTGGCTCTGGAAGTTTCATTGCTTTCCACACAATGGTTTACCACTTTATAATTCTGGAAATCATCTTATATTTTGCAGTAATACATTATAGTTAGCAACTATTTGCATGAAAATTTGTTTTAAAATAATTTTTGTAAGTAAATAAACTAAAATATACCTATACAATATAAAAAACAATGAATGCTATATTTTTAAGCTCTCAAAGATGTAACCCCAAAGTCTTAAATTAGAAAAATTAGGTAAGTTCTGAAATATCCCACATAATTACACAACTAATTCATCCTGCCTCTCCTGGAAGAAGGAGTTTTAGTTGTTTACTTTTCTTTAGGTAAGCTTTAAGATATGATATATGAGCATAGCAAAACCCTCATATCTTCCACACTGTTGTAACGGAAGTAGGAGATACATTCCCTCCTCAGTTCAAGTCTGGGCAAATTATGCTGCATAATGTATTCTGAAATAAGTCAGAGCTTATCTACCCAGGAACAGGTCTTAAAAATAAACAACAATCAGAAGAGGAAAGGAGTGTGCTATCATTTAAAAATATTTGACTTGCTGGGACACCTGGCTGGCTCGGTTGGTGGGGTGTGGGACTCTTGATCTCAGGGTTGTGAGCTTGAGTACCATATTGGGTGTGGAGATTACTTAAAATCTTGAAGGGCTGCCTGGGTAAGCTCAGTCGGTCAAGCAACTAACTCTTGATTTTGGCTCAGGTCATGATCTCAGGGTCATGACATGAAGACCGGCATGGGGCTCTGCACAGGGCATGGAGGTTACTTGAGATTCTCTCCCTCTGCCTCTCTGCTTCCCCCGTCCAACACCTGCTGTCTCAAAACAAAAACAAACAAACAAAAAATCCCCACCCAACTTTAAAAAAAAAAAGCTTGGCTTGCTGATAAAGAACAAGATAAAGGTAAATTTGAATTTTCATCTTAAACTGCAATAAATCAATGTTAAGTACTATAGAAACACTGATTTCTTTTGAAAACTAAACACACTTGGTCAGAGGCAAAATAAGACTCATACCAAATTTGAAGAAGCATATCAAGTTAAGACATTTTGTACAGATAAGAATATTGCTAAGTAATCTGATTTACAACACACTGCTGTGAACGAAGCCTTAATAATAACAAGGAGGTTTTGCAACCTAGATCTGAACTGTGTGGACACAAATGATATAGAGGAGGTTGAGAAATTAACAGAGACTCCTGAAGTCCGACACAGAAGGGGGCAAGACTAAGGGAAGAGGCTTAGATACTATGTGTCAAAATCCATGTGGTTGGTTTTTGTGATTTTCTTTTTTCATTGTGTCTTCTTCCTAATTGTAACACTTCAGGAAAAGATTATTCACAACCTCAATGTGACTATCATCATTTTTGGTGTGTAGCGTTATTGTCTTTCTCTGTATGAGCTAATGATAATAAGTAAGAGGTGCCATTTATTGGGTGATTTCTTTGTACCAGGCTCCAGGCTAACTGCTCATGAGCCTTAACGTCACTCAACTTTCACAAATCTCTGGGGTAGGTACTATCATCTGCGTCAGACTCATGAGGAAATGAGAGGCAGAGGCTTAGTTGCCTAACATGACACAAATGATAAATTCGTCAGTTTGGATGTCAGCCCAGATCTTTCTAAATATCCCCAAAGTATATCCAGTTATAGGAAATATAAATTTTATATCCTGAATTAGCCTACTAACTTACCAATATGTTCTATTTATTGATATTTATTCATATATTCTAGTAACATTAGTAACATTAACAATAAATATTGCTACTAATAATAATAATTATATTTACTTATATATTCTAGCAACATATCTAGTTATGTTACCACATAAATTTCACAGTTGCCACTTTAATTTTTAACCTCTGTTATTGGACATATAATTTATCAATTTTTTTCACCATTATAAATAATGGCACAATAAATTTCCTGACTCCTACTTTTTCTTTAGTATGGATCACTTTCCCATAAAAATATCCCAGAAGAACGAATGACCATTTTAATAGTGTCTGCTATGTATTTCCTACGAGACACTTGGACACGGCTCCATGGCTCATGTGTGGCAAGGCCCTTTATGGCAGTTTACTTTCTCTCACAGAGCCTTCTAGTACACTGGGGATTATAATGGAACCTAGATCTCTGGCTGTTGTGAGGAGAGTGAGTTCATGTGTCTAAGGACCTTATAATAATGCCCAGCACCAAAATCAGCAGCTGTGACAAACGTGGCTGATGGGTTCTGCCATAAATTTGTGCCATCTCATTCCATGTGCCCCTTCATCATTTCATGTTTTTATTCATCTCAAATGGCCCCCTGACAAATTCTCTGCAAGAGCTTTTCCAAATGATATTCATGCTCAGTTAGCCTCCAACTCTGTATACTCACAAGAGTTGGGAAAAAAAGGCAGTTCTAGAAGGAAAAACGTAGAAGTTTGAGACGCATAGAGCTTTAAGAGGTTAAGCATCTAGGCAAGGCAAACACAGGGTGTGTGGGTAGATAACCTTTGACCTAGCTGCAAATGAGGGCACCTGGAGACCTGAGCTATACCCTTCTAGTGACATGTTGCTGGGGATCTGAAGTGTGAGTATGACCGTGTTTCCCAGAATGAGGATAGAGCCCTGTGGCCACACATTTTTATCCCTAACATCTACATAATTGAATTCCCAGACAAACACCCCTTAGGGAAGGGAAGGGGAAAGAAGGAAGAGGAAAAAAAGTGACTCAGAAACTCCTACTACTAAACCTAACTTAAAAAAAAATTTTTTTTTTAATTTCCATGAGCATATTCTTCCCTTGCTTATTTTCCTTTTAATTTCCTCTAGCTTATAAGAAACCTGGTGAGGTTGGTTTCTTCCAGATGTGGAGCGAGAACAAGAGAAAGGTTTTGTTTCTTCACTGCTGGGATTTTTTTAGTCCATGTTTGAGCAAGGAGGAAGAATGTGTGTGTAATAGCCATGGGGCAGGCTCAGGGATGTTGGTGGAGGTTGGTGGAGGTTGGTGGACACTGAAAGTGTCTCTTGCTTTTGCTTCAGGAAGAAAACTTTGGGGTTCTTTCCAATGTCTGCCTCAGGGTTGATCAGTCACAGGGTGGCTTTTGAGGTCTGCTCCCCTGACAAGGGTCCTGCGCTTTCTCTCAGGTGGAGCTGAGTAAGGAGATGGGCCCACCTGTGGGTATGATTTGGACCTCCAGGTCCTAGAGACTCCAGATTTCCAAAGTGGCTGAGGCTCCCTCCACCACCCCCAATGTCGCTATATCATTCTTATGTTATCATAAATCAAACAGCAAAATGCAATCAAACACACAGCCAACCACATGTGGGCCCAATCAAGGTTTTCTTCCCTCAGTGGCTTTAATTTCCAACTACCACATTTTTTTTTTTTTTTGTGCTTCTTGTATGGGCTTTGACTATCATTCATAGCATCTGCCTGAAGTAAAACCACAGAATGAAAAAAAACTTCATTAACTCTTTTAAAGAGGCGTGCCTTCAACTTTCTTATTTTCAATTAAAATCAAATCCCTTCCTAGCCTTCTTTACAAAAGGGACCATAGTTCATGGGAATCAGTTGGACCCACTTCAAAATTTCTGACACCAAGTTTCCCTTCTCATTTTTGTCTGATGAAAGCCACTGCACATGGAATCATGAGTTCTGGGAGCCAAGCTCAGAAACGGGTGTGCCACGAGCAGTCTTTATCTAATTGGATTTTGCTCCTGCGATTACTCCACACAAACCACGACTTATAAAAATCTAAGCCTACTGAAAATCTGAGCCTAGCGGTCCCTGGGTGACTCAGTGGGTTGAGCCTCTGCCTTTGGCTCAGGTCATGATCTCAGGGTACTGGGATGGAGCCCTGCATAGGGCTCTCTGCTCGGTGGGGAGCCTGCTTCCCTTCTCTCTCTCTGCCTCTCTGCCTACTTGTGATCTCTGCTTGTCAAATAAATAAATAAAATCTTTAATACAAAAAAATCTGAGCCTAAGATAAACTTTTTTTTTTTTTCCTTTAGAGCTTTTCTCCTCCTTTAAATCGAATTTCTGTGAATCCTCTCAGATTAGCCTCAGGCTAGAAAAATCCCAGAAGCAGGCCATGGTGCCCTCTCTGCCCAACCTTCCGGGTTTCTCAGAAACCATCTATAAAACAGGAGTCAAAGCCATTCCTCTGGATGCCCCCGAACTAAAATCCCTTGGAACGAGGTTGCTTCATCTCTAACTTGACTGTACTGCCCAAGTGGTCTCCCGGGGGCCGCCACCCAACAGGTGTCAGGACAGCAGGGCCCGGAGGACTGGCCCGGCCTCCTCCCGCGGGGTGCTCACCCGTGCGCGGCGAGACTTCCAGGTCTTCCCGCCCGCCGTCCAGGGCGCGGCTGAGGCTGTAGCTGCTGTACCCGCGGTGCAGCGCGAACTTGCACACGCTGCGTCCGCGGACGGTGCAGTTGAAGAGGTAGCAGCCGAGCGCGGCGGGGGCGGCGGCGGGGGCCGCGGGCCGCCGGGGCAGCTCCACCACGGCCACCGAGCAGCGCGGCTCGGAGCAGCAGGCCGCCACGCACTGCCGCCAGTCACGCACAGCCGCCGGCGCGCTCAGGAAGCTGGCGCCCGCGGCCAGGGAGTCCTTGGTGCGGATGATCGCGTCCCGCATGGCGCTGTAGCCGCCGCCGCCCGGGCCCGGGCAGCCCTCCTCGGGGGACCCGCCGCCCGCGCGCAGCTCCAGCTCCAGCTCCTCCTGTGGCCGCTCCTGCTGCAGCTGCCGGCGGAACTCCTCCAGCAGCTGCTCCACTCCCGAGAGCTGCGCGTGCAGCTCGGACAGCGGCGCGGACGGCGGGCCGGACGCGCGGACGCTCGGCAGCCACAAGCAGAGCAGCAGCAGCCCGCGTAGCGCCAGGTGCCGCGGCGGCCGCCCGCGCCCCACGCCCGCGCTCTCCGGGGCGGCGAAGGCCATGGCGGCCGGCGCTGAGGCAGCGGGCCTAGGAGGGGCCGCAGAGCGCGAGGAAGGCGGGCGAACGCCGGACCCTGTGCCCGTCTGGTGTGGCCGCGGCGGCCGCTAGGCCCGGTGCCTCACAGCGCGGCCTTCTCGGGGCCCGGCTGTGCCCCCGAGGCCGCGGGCGCGCGGTCGCCGGCGGGAACCGCAGCGACGGGAGGCATAGCCGGCTCCGCCTGGCACCGCCGCTCGTACTTTGGGGAAGCTTCCGGGAACGCCCGCGCCTCTCTGCCCGGACCCGGGCGCGCTCTGAGGCGGCCAGAGGGCCTCGGCGCGGATCAGCACCCGGCCTGTGAACAGTGGCCGCGGCGGGGGCGGAGGCGCGCCAAGCCCCGCCCAGCTCACCTTCCCCCGCCCCCCGTTCGGCCCCGCCCCCCGCCTCCCACCAGCCCCGCCCCTCCCGCCTGCTGCTCCGCTCTCGGCTCACGTTGACCCCATCTGCACACCCGCCTCTGCAGGCTCCTCCAAGCCGGGAGGGCGCGCGAGGGAGACCTCTTGGGTGGGTTTCTAGCGGTGCTGTACTGAGAATGCATGGGCGACAGTGGCCCTCCGAGTCTTGGCGGGGGATTGTGCCTAAGCCCACTCGGCTTTATTGGCACGCGAGACCTGATTGGGGAAGCTCAGATCTTTGTGACCTCAGGGTCTGGTTTAGAAAGCGGACTTGAACTGGGGAACCAGTTCCGACAGTCTTTGGTCCTTCACCTCCAACGTCCCCGTCACGTTCGGGTCCCCAGATGCACTTGGGTAGCATAAGGCGGGCAACGCTGTTGAAAAATATAAAAGTCAAGTAGTCACAGGCAGTCTATGTCCACAAACACAACCGGAAATCTGAACACATCCAATTACGAGGGCCTGATGACTTAACACTATACAGCATGTAGAGAGGCCGTCAGCTTGGATCATGCAAGATCTAGTGAAGACGTAATTTATTTAATTAAATTTAGCAGATTACCTTTTCCTTCATGGAGATACGCTTGACATGTAACATGTTAGTTTCAGGTGTACGTAAGGATTCAACACTTGTATGTATTGTTCACGGATCACCGCAACATCTGTCACCATACAGTTACAAACCGGAGCAGCAGTGTTTTGTTTTATTTTGTTTTTAAAGATTGTGTTAATTTATTCGAGAGGCAGCACGATAGGGAGGGACAGAGGGAGATGGAGGGCGAATCTCAGGTTGACTGGGCCCAGCATGTGTCACCGCCCAGGCAGGTGGATCACATGACCTGGAGATCCTGACCTCTTGGAAAACCCGAGTGGGTGGCCCAACCCACTGCGCCACCTAGTGGCCCCAGAGCAGTAGTGTTTTAAATGGCATAATAAGGTTTATGAAAATCCGGTCCCATGGAGACCATACCTGACTTGTAACTGACTGTCAGTGCTTCTACATCTTTTTTTCAGAGTCTCTATTGATTCGTTTTTCTCCTGATTATGGATCATATTTTCTTGCTTTTTGGCATGTCCAGAAGTTTTTTTGATTGGATGCATGAACATTGTAATTTGTACATGGTTCAAATTAGAGGGAAAGAGAAAATATTTGGTTAGAAAAATAGCAGTTTCTGAATATATGTATATGGTTTTAGAGCTTATATTTGCTTTCAGATCTAGAACAGAGAAGGAGTTAGAACTAGAAGGTAAAAATACAAAAGAAGAAAAAAGAAAAAATCCATTATTTCTTGCTATTCCATGAAAAGGAAAATCCATAGAGTTCATGAGATTGTGTATATGCATGACTCTGAACCTGAAATATTAACTTCTTAGCGCTACAGGGAGTGGCACACTTTGGGTTACAGGTTCTTCCACCTCGAGATATTCACCCCACGCAACTGAAGCCACCTAATGATGTCCTTGACAGCATAAAGATTCCTTTCACCTTAGAACTCAGAGAGCTCCAGTAGGCTTATGATAAAGAGAAACTGTCATGGTGATAAAAATGGACCCTGAAGGTAGCATTCAAATCTTCTAAACACTAGCTGTGATAAAATAATTATTAATATTAAAAATAAAAACATGATAATAGGATATAGCATTAATTAACAATTGTAATGATTTCAAAGTTTGTCAAAGCAGTTTCTGGTACATGATTTCATATGACCTTCACAGAGATCTTAAGATGGACACAGGACCCTTGCTCCTGCCTTTTGGACAGTGGAAGAGAGGTCAATATAGAATGAGATGCAGCTCACATGTTCAATGGCAGAGATAATGAGGGACAGTGGGAGGGACAGTGTTCCTCAGGAGCATTCATTTCCAATCCTCCGGCACTGCTAAAGATGGCCCCTCTCTAACTTCACAGCAGGGTCCTTTTGAGAAAAGTGGAAATGCTTTAATGTGTTTACCATTAACACTGGTTATTTCTGGGGTGTGAAATGTGAATAGTGGAGAGAGATAGGCAATTTTTTACTTTATAAGACTTCATATCAGTTGAAATTTCTTAAATGAGGAGCATTTTTCATTAAAAAAAGGAGCAGTCTCTTCTGCTGCAGTCATAATAGAGAAAAGGGGGTGGATTTAGCCTATGAAGTTAGATGAAAAATCCAGAAAAAAAAAAAGAGAAAAAGAAACAATGTGCTTTGGACATCAGATAATAGGCAGCAGAGCACCCGGGAGAAGGGTTACTAAGGAAGGGGTCCTTTTCACTGCCCTGGCTTCCCATCCAGAGAGAGATTCCAAAATGCAGGGCTGGGAGGGGAACCCAAAGGAGCCTGGCAATCTCTCTGAGCAGAGAAAATGGAATTGAGAAATCGGAGGGGAAGGCCTAGTGGCTAGAATCCACAGAGCAGAGTACCAGAGGGCAGAGAATTGCACAGAAAGAGTTCTGGAGATGAGCAGAGGCCCCCTCCCCCACCCCACGCCTTCACCGGAATACTAGTCAAGTACATGCATATGAGGAAACTATCCAAGGCCAGAGAAAGAACCACTGGAAAGAAGCAGACAAAACAATTTCCCAGCTGCCTGGGAATAGTCGATATTTTGGGCAGCTGAAGAGGAAAAACCTGTAATTCCAGGGTGCGGGGGCCGGGTGGGACGGGCGGGAGGGGAGAGCAGGAGGAGGGACACTTGAGCTAGCGGGTAATGGACAGATATTCATGCTTTGACTGTGGTGATGGTCTCATAGGAGCATGCGTATGTGAAGCCCCATCAGACTGTATACTTGAAGTAGATATAGCTTATGGTCTTCAATCACACTTTAATAAAACTCTGAAAAACCAGGTTTCATTGCATAGTGTATTAGGAGGGAGGTTTGGGCTGATTATGATTTGTGATAGAACAAATAAATCTTTTATCTCCAATTCTAGTTTTTCTCCTTTCTTTTTCTTTCTTTTTTTTTTTTTAAGATTTAATTTATTTGACAGAGAGAGATCACAAGTAGGCAGAGAGGCAGGCAGAAAGAGGGGAAACAGGCTCCCCACTGAACAACAGAGAGCCCAATCCCAGGACCCTGAAATGTGAACAGAGCCGAAGGCAGAGGCTTTAACCCACTGAGCCACCCAGGCGCCCCTCTCCTTTCATTTTTACCCGAAGTAAAATATCTTTGTTTTGAAAACCTAATATTAACACCTTATCGATGAACGAAGCATTCGTTTGTGAGGATACGTATGTAAAACACTACAAAACTAGGGCTAAAGAAATGAAGGAGATTCCCCAGGATTAGAAGGCCTGTGACTCCCCCGGAAGCCTGAAATCTCATACAACCTGCCAAACGGACCGTCAGGATTCCTCCTTGCCACTTTCGGAGTCTACTCTGTGTACCTCCCTGGAACCCGCAGCCCCAGCTCCCAGGTGCCCCGCCCCTGTCCGCTCAGGGAACCCGTAACGAGCCGCCCCGCCCCTTCTTCCCCACCCCGGGGGCCAAGCGGAGCCCCATCGGATACTCTCTGCCAGGAGTATCCAGTGCAGTCTTGAGAAACTTGGAGTCAGTGAGAACAGCATAGCTGGAAAGCCAGGTGAGCTCCAGGGCTCCATGGAAGGGGTGGATGGAGCAGAAAAACTGCTCGGCAGAGGACAACGCATAGAGCAGTCCGGAGGGCCAAGCCAAGAACGGTAAATACACAGGAACTCTGTTCCTGACACAGGAACAGTGAAGACAGAAGCTGCATGACAACTTTAAAGCCCCACATGGCTTCCCGGAAAGTCTTCTTGCTTGGCCTTTAACTTGGGGAGCTTTTCTCCCTTGCAGGCAAGTGATTTGGGTGTGGTCTGATTAAATCTCTGTGAAGGCAAACAACAGAAACCCACTTCAGATCGGCTAGAGGTAAAAGGGCCATCGTGCATAAAACTGTGAGATGACTCAGAGGTAGGGCGAGCGGGCAGCTGGGCCTGAAGGAGGGCCTAGACCCAAAGCCGGAAAGCTCTGAGCAACCGGGCAGCTGGTCTCCCTTCTCGGACCAAGTGGTCTTGGATATCCACCTCTGTCTGCACCCACGATTCCTGCTTCTCTCAGTCTGGTCTTTTCTGCCCTCTTTGTGCAAAGCCTGGGTTTACCTCACCTCAATTCCAGGAATGCACGGAAACTGAGTCAGCGACACCGAAACAGAGTCCCAGGAGGGAGATTCTGTTGAGTCTGGTTTGGTCCTGTGTCTGCCCACCACGCCCCACCATGACTGGGGTGCAGAGAACATGAAGCAAAAATGGCTTCTGGTTCTGCCTTCCCTCCCCCACAGAGGAGGAAGTGAGAGAAAGGCAGTGGTAAGGACCTGAGGAAATTCCTGGAAAGCTGTCTTCTCACCAAGTCAATGCCCAGGGTTTGCTTGGACACTTCTTTTGATTTTTATTTTAACTTAAGAGACACTTATAAGAAGTGTTGGGTTAGAGACTGCCAAGAACTGTTCTGAATACTGTGCAAACACTGACTTCTTGACTTAACAACAACCTTATGCAGCATATGTCACGACTAGCCCTGAGTTATAGTGGGTGGGAATATTCTACTTCACATAGCAAAGCCAGTCCATTTTCGGGAAACTCTATTATAATCATTAGAAATGTTTTCCCTGGGGTCCCTGCGTGGCTCAGTGAGTTAAAGTCTTTGCCTTCAGCTCAGGTCATGTTCCCAGGATCCTGGGAGGAGCCTCACATAGGCCTCTCTGCTCAGCAGGGAGCCCGCTTCCTCCTCTCTCTCTGCCTACTTGTGATCTTTTTCTGTCAAATAAATAAATTAAAAAAAAAAAAAGAAATGTTTTTCCTTATATGCAGTTCTAGTCGCTTTGGACTTGTCCTAGTTCATTTTCTGGGGTCTCTCAGAGGAATCTGTACCCTCTGCCAAGTGGCAGTCCTTCAGATATTTAAAAACTGGCACAACATCTCTCACGCAACTTAACCTGCTTAATAAAGCACAGTCTCAAGTTCAGGAACAGCAACACCTAGGCTGATACTTACTGGTCTTGTGGCCTTGGGGCAAGGCGCTTACTCTCTTTAAACCCCAGGCTGTTTATCTATAACACAGAAACAATTACATAACTTTACCTCTCACACTTGTAGTGAGGTGGGTAGGAAGGGGGTCGGTGTCAAGGGATGATGGGTGGGATGGGGGGGTGGGAGGTTCTGGGGGGCATGATAAGGAAGGGACAGGGGCAATAGGTGGGAATTGCCTGGCTCCCAAAGAGAAACCACCAGAAAAGCCCCTCTATTGCTCACTCCCTCACCCTCCCTTTTGCACAAGTTCATTTGCCTGTCAGCTCTACCATTTTCTCTGGTTTACCAAGACTTTCCCAGGCTGTTGTTTGCAATCATCTTTTGAGACCTTAGTGATGCCTGTGCCTTTAAGTTTTGTATGTCCCGCGTTTCCATTTGCTAGGCTTGCTGTAACAAAGTTCCACTCAAAGGGTTTTGCACTCAATTCCAGTGATGGAGGAAGAAAGTGCATCCTGGCACCAACAAGCAATTCTCCAGACAGTAGCCAGGTAGCTTACAATTTAATTCCATTCTGACACTGATAAGGCGGAAATGGTGTTAGATCCCACAGGTCAAGGGGTCAATCCTACAAGGCTCCCTGCCTCAACATCCTTCAGATGCCAGCAAGATTGTCAGATGCAAGTCCAGATTGTCACCCATGCTCCTGACTGACCAATAATCCCTTCAATGGCTTTCATTAATTTGTGAGAGCAGCTCACAGACCTTAGAAAAACATTTTACTCATTACCTCACTAGTTTATTTTAAGTGGATAAAATTTTGAAACAGCCAGAGGGAAGAGATGCCCAGGGCAAAGTATGGGGAAGGGCACTGAGCTTCCATACCCTTTTCCAGAACACCAATCTCTCAATTGGTGGTGTTGGGACCACCAACTCAGAAGTTCTCTGTACCCCATCCTCTTGGGTTTCTATGGAGGCTTCGTTACATAGGTATGATTAATTAAACCATTGGCCATCTGTGATCAATTCAACCTCCAACTGGTATTCCTTTCCTGGATGTTGGGACTGACAGGATGAGGGACTGAAAGTTCCAATCCTCTGATTACATGGGTGGTTCCTTTGCTGCCCAGGCCCCATCCTTTTTTTTTTTTTTTAAACATTTTTAATTTAAATTCAATTAATTAACATATAGTATATTATTAATTTCAGAGGTAGAGGTCGGTGATTCATCCGTCTTTTTTTTTTTTTTTTTAAGATTTCATTTATTTATTTGAGAGAGAGTGACAGAACCCGAGAAGGGATAGGGTCAGAGGGAGAAGCAGACTCCCCGCTGAGTGGATAGCCCAATGTGGGGCTGCATTTCAGGATCCTGAGATCATGACGTGAACTGAAAGCAGATGCTTAACTGACTGAGTCATTCAGGTGCCCCTCATGAGTCTTATATAATACCCAGTGCTCATTACATCACCCAATTCATCCATCCCTTCATCACCACCCCTCAGCAACTCTCAGTTTATTTCCTATGATTAAAAGCCTCTTATAGGGACACCTGGGTGGCTCAGTTGGTTAAGCAGCTGCCTTCGGCTCAGGTCATGATCCTGGCGTCCTGGGATCGAGTCCCATATCGGGCTCCTTGCTCCGCAGGGAGCCTGCGTCTCCGTCTGACTCTGCCTTCCACTCTGTCTGCCTGTGCTCGCTCTCACTCGCTCTCTCTGACAAATAAATAAAATCTTAAAAAAAAACAAAAAGCCTCTTATAGTTTGTCTCTCTCTCTGGTTTCATCTTGTTTTATTTTTTCCTCTCTTCCTTTATGATCCTTGTTTTGTTTCTTAAATTCCACATATGAGTGAGATCATATGATAATTGTCTTTCTCTGATTGACTTATTTCACTCAGCAGAATACCCTCTAGTTCCATCCACGTCATTGCAAATGTCACAATTTCATTTTTTGATGGCTGAGTGATATTCCATTGTGTGTACACACACACACACACACACACACCATATCTTCTTTATCCATTTGTCTGTTGATGGACATCTGGGCTCTTTCCATAGTTTGCCTATTGTAGACATTGCTGCTATAAACATTGGGGTGCATGCCCTTCGAATCACTAAATTTGTATCTTTAGGGTAAATCCCCAGGAGTGCAATTGTTAGGTCATAGGGTAGCTCTATTTTCAAGTTTTTGAGGAACTTCCATACTGTTTTCCAGAGTCCAGCCCCCTTCCTTACAGCGTGGTCCTACAGTCTGCTAAGTCACGCCTATGTCCAGGGTGAACCACTAGCAGAAAGAGGCTTTACCTGGGAAGGAATATCAGGGAGAACTTTTCATCCTGAAATTCACAACTCCTTGAAACGGTTGATGAGTGTGAAGATACGTTGGGACAGTCATGTGGTATCAAAGTCTCTCTGAATCTTTTGACACTTTGGGGCCACAATGGGAATGAAAGAACAGAAGCAGCAGCTACTGTCAGACACTGGGGGGGCTCTGGAGTGCGGAGCCTTGCATCTTGGCACTGGAACCGTCTTCCAACTAAAGAAGAAAAAGAAATTCCCACCAGCTCTTTTCCTCATCATTTAGTTTTGGTTAATCTCCTCTCTCTTCTGTCTCATCAGCAAAAGTAATGTCAAGTTTTGCCAAAGACAGCAAAGTAGGAATGCATTACGTCAGCGGCACACAAAGCTCTCTTTTTACTCAGGTGCTGGTCTTCCCTCTGATGGCAAGACCTATAGAGTCTGAAACAAAGGGGACTGGTGAGCAGGGAGGCTCTGCCGAAAGGTGGAGGAAGCAGAGGAGGATACAGTTTTCCTCCTTTTCTCTAACATTTGTTTTCCTGGGCCTGCCCTGCCTCCTACCTCCCCTCAGCTCAGCTTGGGCGACATTCCCCAGCTGTAGCCCTTTAACAGCAGGCTCACAAAGCCAGACAGCTTTGTGAAATTAGAAATAAGCTGGCTGAGTTCAAAACCCCAAGTGTCCATGGAGGCCCAGCTTCCTTTAAGCCCTTGATGTTGAGCCCTAATTTCTAAAATTGGTCACCTGCCTCCCTCCCTGTTCACCACTCCCCTTCATGGCTGGGCATGCCGCCTAAACTCCAGCCAGCTGGGCTGAGACAGGTAAGTCTTCCTTGGGCACACATTCCACCGGGGAACTTAAAGGCAGACCTGGGGGCCTGCAACTCTGTGCATGGCCTCCCTACCCTGGGAAGAGAGCAGCTGGGCCCACCATGCTCCAAGTCTTGGTACATACATGCCCTGGGTTCTGGCTGCTACTGTACCACTCACAACATGGGCCCTTCCTGGACAGTGGCCCCTGTCTGACTCCAGCATGTCTGGATGCTGTTATGAGGTAAGCTTACCTTTCACTTCAGGGCCCATGCAAAACAGAGAAGATTTGGGGCTCCTGGTTGGCTCAGTAGGTTAAGCCTCTGCCTTTGACTCAAGCCTGCTCCCCCACCCCACTCTCTGCCTACTTGTGATCTCTGTCAAATAAATAAATAAAATCTTTTAAAAAATTCTTAAAAAAAAAAACAGAGAAGACTGAACATTAGTATTCTTTTGAACAGCTCAGAGATGTGAGTCATTTCCTACAGCAGTAACATTGCTCCTTGTTAATTCATAGATGGAGAGGGTGATTTTTGTCATTAAAATCTTATCTTGGAAGGGCCTGGGTGGCTCCATCAGTCAAGCGTCTGCCTTTGGCTTGGGTCGTGATCCCAGGGTCCTGGGATTGAGCCCCATATTGGGCTGCATGCTCAGTGCGGAGTTTGTTTCTCCGTCTGCCCCTCCCTCTGCTCCTGTGCCCTCTCTCTTTCTCTCTATCACACACACACGTTCTCTCTCTCTCAAATAAATAAATAAATAAAAGGAATCTTGACTTTGGACTCCAAAGAGAGCCCCAGGAACTGTGACTTTAACCCCAGAGCTGCCAATTCTTTGAAATTGCTACACCTCAGTTTGTGAGGTCTAGGTGACCCTGGGGAGGACATTATGAGGATGATGACAGCGATGGGAAAAAGAAATGAATTTGGAAGGCTAGAGCAGTAATATAGATAGGGGTCTAGTCAGTGGGCTCTGACGCTGTCTGGCATGTAATAGTTCTCTCTGTCCATCTATGTCTCTGTTTTTCACTGTATATATATCTGATTCTATTCAGAAAAAATGTATAATTTATTTATAATTTCATTTACCATTGAGGATATTCCTGACAAGAAAACTACCTGCTTGTCAAGACATTAATGAAAACTGAAATACCTACTTAAAATGTTTAAAGACTTTTTTTGTTGAAATGTAATATTCTCATACAGGAAAGTGTATAAATCTTTTAATGGTCAACTTGATGTCTTATTAAAGGTGAATTGCATCTGCATAATCATCTGTCAGATCAAGTTATGGATCGTTTCCCAATCAGGGTCTGCTATTCTGACTTCTATTACCGAGGATCAGTTTTGTCGATTTTGAAATTTACATAAATAGAAACACAGAGTATATATTCTTCTGTGTCTGAATGATCTGTGGGAATCATTCATATTTTGTGCAGCAGTGTACTCCTTATTGATTTCTACATAGTGTTTCGTTTGTAAATATATCACATTATTATTTATCCTTGCAACTAAGCCAGGTGCTATAGGGCATATTAATATGTAAACAGATAAGTTAATTCCCACATGTCACTTTGCCATGTGGCCTTGTACCTTTGTGTTATGACATCTAGTCAGTTGGCAGGACAGACCTGTGGTTTCCACACAGCAACAATTATCTGCACCAGGAAGTGTGTGTGAACACATAAACATTTCTCACTAAACCAAAATAAATATATCCCTAGCTCATTTTCCTCTTAGCTGAATTAAAAAAAAAAAAATGCCAGCAGCCTCTCCAGGTCCACCTGACATGGGGGGACATCTGATGGAAAGAGCGTCAGAGTAAAATCAACAGGCCTAAATGATCCTGAGCAAATAGCTTACTTTTACCAATTTTTCAAAATGATCAAGTCTGTACATGGCAGGCCCGTTCAAGGGCCATGGGAGGAGGAAGCAGAGTAAAGGAAGGGTTCTTTTTTTGGAGATCTTATTCGACAGAAAGAGTGAGAGAGGGAACACAAGCAGGGGTGTGAAATGGGAGAGGGAGAAGCAGGCTCTCCACTGAGCAGGGAGCCTGATGTGGGGCTGCGTCCCAAGGCCCTGGGATCATGACCGGAGCCGAAGGCAGACTCTTAATGAGTGAGCCACCCGGGTGCCCCTAAAGGAAGGATTCTGAAGCTGAAGACTCATTAGCGTCTCAGTATGCCCAACCGTGGTAGAAGACCGTGTATAGGATTGGCAGTCAGATCGTCATTAATGTCAGTTTTTGCCAGCAAGTGTTGGTCTAACGCTTTAACTATGTCATGGTCCAGAGAAGAAACCTCTGATTATGGAACAACTATTATGACATAACAAAGATTGTTGAGTACATCATGCTATCCTCAGAGAGCAAACAATTTTTTCATCAAAAACCTGGGGGAATCCTAGGATAGAGTGCAACAAGACAATACCCAACCCAGGATGTGGATCTGAGATCCGGCCCCCCTTTAGGAGTAGACACTGGTTTGCCCCTCCCCTCACTGCACTACCTTGCTGCCTGGACCAGCCTCCACCCTCTCCACATCAGAGTAGCCCCAGCTCTAGCGTGGGGTGTGGGGCTCAACACTAAGAAAGGGCATCATTTCTGTGTAGAGATAGATCAGTGGACAAGGGCTTGGGCGAGACCCATGGCGCGCCTCTCCCAAGTCTTTACTAGACTTTGTCCTCTCCCACAGCCAAAGGCAGCCTGCTGCACATTTACTTTATTTCATAGAGATGCCAAAGAAGATCCAGACTGAGATGATGAAGATTACTAAAACAAACTTGGAGTTTCCCGGATGGACGAAGACTTGGGTTCTGAAACATTTATTGACGGTGCTAAAACAAACAAAAAGTGAAAGTCCTGTTCAACATAAAAAAATACCTTCCTGATGATTGCCAGAGGGGATCCTTGCCAGGTAAAGGGGGTTAAGAATCCACTTATCCTGATGAGCACTGAGAAATGTATAAAATTGTTGAATCATTATATTATACATGTGAAATTAATATATTCTGTATGTTAATTATATTTCAATAAAAAATAAGAAAATAACTTCCTGAGCTCCTCCTTGACCCAGGAAGTCCATGTCACCCCCAAATTTATTGATTCATGATGTGGCAGCCACTCTATCAGATCCTGGGGTCTAAGGAGGAATGGGGGCTGTGCCCTGTCCTCATGGAGCTTATATTTCTACTGAGGGAGACAGCTGATGTCCATCTGATTATCATAGAGTGTGACATGTTCACTGTGGGCAGAGCTTTTTGAGGGTGGTGCTTCATTCTGAACTGGGGGTGCTTCATTCTATCTGGGGGAGGTGGAAAGGGCTTCCTCAGACGTGACTTTAGTGCTGGTTAAAGGATAAGTAAAACAAGGAAGAAGAGAAGGCTGGAAGCACAAGGTAGGTTGTAGACTCGGAGATCACCTAGCAGTTCAGGGTGGCTGGATCGTTGGTTATCCAGGAACGGGGCCCCTGCGTGGAGGCAGGGGGATGGAAAGGAACACAATGGGAGGTCCTATGGCGGTTACTGCCTCTCCAGTCCGCCAAGAACTCAGCTAGTTGACTAATCCGTCAAATCTATTGTATACCCATACTCCTATCCTCACAAGAAGGAAGGCATTTGTCCTTTAAAGAGAGCAACCTCCTCACCCTGCTCATTTACCTGGGGGTTCCAGCACTTTCTCCCAATGTTCTAAGAATTCCCCGAGCCAGGGTGCCTGGGTGGCTCAGTGGGTTAAGCCTCTGCCCTCCGCTCAGGTCATGCTCTCAGGGTCCTGGGATCGAGTCCTATGTCGGGCTCTCTGCTCAGCAGGGAGCCTGCTTCCTCCTCTCTCTCTGCCTGCCTCTCTGCCTACTTGTGATCTTCCTCTGTTTGTCAAATAAATAAATAAAATCTTAATAAATAAATAAATAAATAAAATCTTAAAAAAAAAAAAAAAGAATTCCCTGAGCCAGTGATTACAGTATCCCATGGAGATTCTCCTGAAATAGTTAGCCAGTCCCTCGTCCTCCCACTCCTCCTTGATGCCTCTGGCTCCAGGGTTCATGACTGTCCAGGTCACGTTCATCATGCCAAAGAGGAGGGTTGCCTGTCCATTGATGCTGAAGCGCCAGAACACAGTGGGGCACCATTGTGCTTCATGCTGACAACACAGCTGGTTGTCCAGGGTGGGAGGAGCTGCAATCCACACACAAAGTCATCAGCTTGGACTCTTAGCTCCATGATCTCTCGTGAGGTCCAGCATGTCTCTGAGGTGGGGCCAATGTTGAGTTCTTATACAGAAGCCCCTTCCCTGCACATGCTCTTTCCCTCTCTTGCTGACTGCCTCCCTTTCCTCAGCCCCCTCCCCTACTTATCCCTGGTCATGTTGTTCTCCAGTTTTATGTCAGGCAGGATCATCCTGAGCTCTTGCCCCACCTCTCCCAGTGGCTGGGTCAGTTGTGTCCATGCTTTGGTGGCATTTACCTTCTGCCCCAGGAGACCCAAAGGTCTGATCTTGCTGCTGTCACTGTCATACTGAAGGAATGGCTTTTTAGTCACTGAACCCTGCACTTCATACCAGAGGTGTCTAGGTCTGGATTGAGATTTGACAGTGAGGTGAAGGCAGAGAGAGTGAGGATCTGTGAAAGAAAAAGGCAGCTGGGGCCACAAGATTCCCTCTGAAAGGCTTACTGCAGAGGGAGGGGAGGGGGATCTCCATCCCAGCCCCCTCCACTTCTGCATCCTTAGTCCCCACATTTCACTGTCTGAGCTTTAGGAAAGTACCATGATGTTACCTGCCGTAGACCCTCAGGGACACATACTTTTACCAGGAGGATACACCTGACAAATACTTTTAGTGACATCTGTCAAGTTCTTAGGTAGAAAAATTACAATACTGTCTGTCCTCCTGGGACTTAAAATCTAGCTGACCAGACAGGACTTTAAACAGAAAGTTTAAAAAAAAAAAAAAGGACACTGTAGGACACATGCCAAACTCATGATGGTTCCTGGGGGTAACCAGGTGAGGCTTCCTGGAATAGAAGGTGGGAACTGGCAGGAGAGGGAGAGCTGCCCCAGGGGAGCACCGTACAAGGGGAGTGCCTTAGCCTGGGGTTCCGGTCCTTCAGAGCACATGGACAGGTTGGCACTTGCCTGAAATGTGGGGAAGCTCTTTTCTCCTGTCTTCCCTCTCCCCAGCCAGGTCCCCAGATCCCAGGACACTCATGGCCCACTGTCTTCTGGGCTTGTACCAGCAGCGGCAATAACAAAAGAAAACTTGCAGTGTAAGATAATGGCAACATTCCTGAGAAGGGGCACCTTTGGATAGGACGCTGCAGGAAGTGGGTGTGGGGCACTTCCCAATGTTGTCGTACCAAGATGGCTGACGGTCCTGCAGAAATCTGACAAAAGCAAGGAGTGCTGGGGGAGAGTTTTGTACGTGTTGCAAATAAGATGACTCGTTTAAGAAAAGAGAAAAGACATTACAAAGCAAAGTTCACTTGAAAAAATTCCTCTCTGCTCTCCTCAAAACCACTTCCGGTGTAAGTGGTACATTTGGCAGTGAGGTGAGTTCCTTTCCCCTCCCCACACTCTCCCATGCTGCCACCAACTTCTTGTCTTCTCCAACTGCCTCTTCTTCCCTCCCTGATCTTTCCATTTCCTCTTCTATCTTCGCACATTTTCTCTCTCCCCTTTCCCACCCCCTTCCTTGTCTACTGGATCTCTCCCTCATAACTGATTGAGATTCACACTTCCCAAGTGCACACAGGTTAATCAAAGTAGCTGGAGACACATGGCACCTGGTCTATCATCAAAGACAGGTTGACAATCTTGAGTCCAACAATCCTGTTGGAGCCAGGACTTGTGGACCCAAGAAAAGCCAAGTAGTTTATTATTAGAGAAAGTCTTGGGGTTCTGGTTTTTGAGTTGTGCAGATCAGTCCAAGAACAAAGCTTTGGTGTCACTATGACGTTTCTCATGTCATTTTTCTCTTGAAAGTGCCTCTGAAGACTTAAAGCTTTTCAGCCTGTTCCCCCCTCACTTTTACAGCTGTCCCCTCCCATTCCATCCAACCATCTTAGCCAGCTCAGGCTGCTATAACAGAATTGCCCATGTCAGGCAGCTTAGAAAGCAAGTGTCTATTTCTTACAGTTCCTGAGGCTGGGGAGTTCAAGATCAAAATACCAACAGATCCTCTGTCCAGTGAGGACGACTTCCTAGCTTGCAGAGGGCAGTTTTCTCCTTGTGTCTTCAACCTGGCGGATTGCAGCAAGAGGCAGCAAGCACTTCCTTGTCTTTTTATAGCCAGCAGTGAGAGGCAGCCTCCTATCCTAATTACTTCTGAATGACTCACCTAATACCTTTATGTTGAGGATTTCAACAAGAATTTTGGAGGATAACAATGCAAAATACCATCTGTCCCTCCCATATTTAGATTTTTCACTGTGTGCCTGGCATTCTGCTGGTTATTTAAAATGCAAGTCATACCCATTTGGTGATACCTTGTGAGTCTGATGCTAGGGCTTTCCTGACGCCCAGTAAGTGGGCTGCACCACTGACCTTCCTTTAACTAGATCAAATATGTTAGAGTCAGCCATCAGTTTTCAACCATCTATGTGGAGGCCACCAATCAGGAAGTCAGGGGGAGCTCTCAGGAGCTATTAGGAATGTCGGGAGCCTGCCTGGTTGCACTCCACAAGGAGCTGGATCAAACCAGCCAGACCCAAGATGGGGGGGGGGTGCCAGGACAAGAAACCCCTGACCAAACAAGAAGAAAAAGCAGGAAACCCTGCATCACCACACCAAGTACTAAATATTTCACCCCTAGTTAACAACTGTCAGTAATGATAGAAAACCAACCCCTGTGCATTCTCTCTCTCACTCTCTCGCCCGCTCTCACATTTTGAGAGAATCTCTTTAATAAACTTTCCTGCTTGTGTCATTTGTCCTCTGTGTTGAATGTCTGTCCTTGAATTATTCTCAGGATAAGACCAAGAACCTTCAGTGACTCCTTGGGATGGGTTGGGTCAAGGACCCCAGGCCCAGGGTCTCCCCAAATTACCTAGCAACAAACAAACGTCAAAGAAAGTAACTATAGACTATGTGCAGGGCTTTCTCTCTGGGAAAAGGGGATTATTTGTCCAGACGACTCAGGTTCAGTGTGTCTGAAGGAGTCTGGAACTACATCTAACGCTCCCGACTAGTAAAATTGGATAACCTCTCCCTGAGAGCACGTTTCCACCCTAGCTTGGCAGAAAGACCACAAATTCCTGTTGAGGCATGTTCCATAAATGGTATGCTACTTGTGGGCAGGAAGGGTGACTCATGCAGCTGCTAGAACACACAGTGGGCTGGGCCCATGTGTGACTTTGTCCATTCTAGCTTTTAAAGGGGCCAGCATTTTCCACAGTCACTGAGTGAGTCTGAAGTCCCAAACCTAAGCCCAAGCTCTAGGCAGTACCTTGAATCCATATGAAGACATAAACAGCAATGGTAGAAGTAGCTACATAGTAAACATGACAGACACTACACATTTAGTCTTGTTTGTAATTAATTTTTGTTTTTTCAAAGATTTTATCACAGAGAGCATAAGAAAGGGGAGCAGCAGGCAGAGGGAGAAGCAGACTCCTCACTGAGCAGAGAGCCCCATGGGGGGCTCAATTCCAGCACCCTGAGATCATGTTGTGAGCTGAAAGCAGACACTTAGCCAACTGAGCCACCAGGCAAAACTGTTACTGTTTATTTCCTGTTGATTTTTAGAAAAATTGAGACATAATTGACATACAACATTGTATCAATTCAAGTTTACAACATAATGATTTGATGTCTGTATATTTGCCATTTGATTTAAAAGACAATTGCATAAGCACCAGTGATAAACCTGTTTGGTTTAAGAGGTATGTGGGTTTAAAATGTATAAAGAGGTCATCTGTGTAACAATGATGGCACAAAGAGGGAGAGGGAATGAAAGGATAATGGAGCAAGGTTGGTGTTACTCTGAACTAGACTGGTTTAGGTGGCCATGCTAACTGTAATCCCCAGGGCAAGTACTTAAGAAAAAAAAATGTAGAAGAGGAAATGAAACAGCATAGGAATGAAAATAGTTAAGAGGCAAGCGGTTTACTGGATGTAGGTCCTGTGGAATATGAAAGATGAGGGAATCGGAACCATCCAAGGAAAAGCTGTTGATCGCTCTGCAGGTTTGGATATCACCTTCAGAAGAGAAACTCTAAAAGAGAAGCGTAGCAGAAGGAGCAGACCCCCACCTATGGTTGTCCAGCAACACTCCCTACCTGCTTCTCATCCATATTGGTTTCCACACTTCACCCTTGAACCGCCACAGTCCCAGATGCATGGGTTTACCCCACATGCGTGGACCCCTCGACTCACACCATCGCCCACACTGACTCCATCGCCATCATCCACTGCTACACAGGAGGATTCTGGTTTCTCCACATCCTCTCTAGCACTTGTCAGTGTCCTGTCTTCTCGATGCCAGCCATGCTAGGAGATGTGAAGTGGTATCTCTTTGTGGTTTAGATTTGCATTTCCTTGGTGGCTAACCATATTAAGGAATTTTCATGTGTTTATTGTCCATTTATACACTTCTTTGGAGAAATGCATACTCCAATCCTTGCCCCATTTTTAAACTGGGCTATGACCTCCATATTTTCCTATGTAAGAGTTCTTTTTACATTCTGGATACCAGTCTTACCAGATAGACGATTTGCAATTATTTTCTCTCCTTCTGCAGGTTGTCTTTTTTACTTTCTTGATGGTCTCTTTGAAGCACAAGTGTTTTAAATTATGAGGAAGTCGATTTAATCTTTTGCTGTTGTTGTTACTTGTGCTATTGGTGTATTTAAGAAGGTGTTTCCAAACAAGCTCTCACAGATTTGTTCCTATGTTTTCTTCTACTGCTTTCATAGCTTTATCCCTTACATATATATATCCAATTTGGGTTATTTTTTGTGTATGGTGTGAAGGGTGGTAGAATATGGCACCCTCAGATTTATTGCTTTGACATATTGTTTATTTTGAGAAACAGCTAATGCAGGGAGAGGCTGTGTCTGCACACCCCTCCCACCCCCGTTTATCTAAAGACAGATACTTCAAAAGGAACTCACTTGTCAACAATCTCCCGGCAATTAGGAGTTACTCATCACAAGAGTGGAGACTGGAAGTCCACAACACACCTAGATAGATAGCTCTGTCACAGACTCTTATCTCTTATCTATTCTTCTGAGGGTTCATTCATCTTTTCTAAAAAATCAGCTACTCTCTCCTAAAAGTCCCACATCCCTGCTCCCCTTTCCCCTATTAAATATGCCACTTAATCCTGGCTTTTAAGCCCCCTCGAGGGGTTACTAATTTTTCCCCGAGTATCTCCCCTGTGTACATGAGGTATATATTTTAATAAAAAATATATTTTATACAAATTTTGTACTATATATATATATATATATATATATATATATATATATATGTAGAGGGAGAGAATCTTAAGCAGGCTTCCCACATCCCTGAGATCATGACCTGAGCCAAGATCAAGAGTTGGAAGCTCAACTGACTGATTCACCCAGGTGTTTCACCTTGATTCTTAATCAAGGATGTAATCTCCATAGTGTCTCCTGAATCTGGCAAAAAAAGGAAAAGGTTGTAATCTCCAACAAGCAGGGGGCCACCTTCTCTCCACCACCCTCCTATCTTCCCAGTATCTGGTGTTCTTCTAACAACTGTTTCATAATTATGTTTGGCAAGAGACGATTGCTGAGATTACTCAATTCACAGACCTAAGGCAGATGATGGAGGTGTGGATGGGAATGTTGAAAAAGCAAACAGAAAATGAAAATTCTTATCTAGACTTGAGTCCTAAAAAGATGTTGCTCCCAGATCCTGGTGTTTTCAGTTTAATGAAAACACTTTGTTCTTTCCAAATTTACTGATCCTCTGTCATGAATAATCACTAACCATTTTCTGGGACACACAAGATGGGCCCATTAGCAAGGAGCTCATGAATCAACAGAGACAGACACATAGCCCAATTAGGACACAATGGGACACTTTCTGGGCTCAGGGCTTTCAAAACTCAGAAAGGGGGTGATGCATTCTGTCTAGAAGAGGTGGAAAGTCTTCATAGGAGATGATTTTTTGAGTGAGTCTTCAAGGATTATTAGGACTTGACCAGGTAGTGCGTATGGAGAAAGAGAATTCTAGGCAGGGATGAGCATGAACAAAAGGCCAGAGGCATAACTGTGCACTTAGATTTCAGGAATTCCAGGTGACCTATCCACCAGTTATTGGGGTAGGGGATCTGCCTGGGGTGGGGGTACTGGATGGTGAGGCCTTGGGGAAATGACTAGGCAAGGAGGACAGACCATGAACCGGCCCTGAGTTTCCTGGAACCTTCTACAACGTGAAGGCACAGTGAGAAGACAGCTCTCTACCAACCAAGTAGCAAACCCTCACCAGACACCTGCCAGAGACCATCTTGGGACTTCCCAGAGGCCACAACTGTGGGAAAAAATTGTCTGTTGTTTATAAGCCACCCAGTCTGTGGCAGTTCGTCACAGCAGTCTCAGGGCACTAAGACAGGGAAGAAAGGAGTTAGAATCCTAGTGTCTGACACCAGGTACCATGCTTCTGGAAGGCAGGACTGGTGCGGAGGAGAAAGGCATCCTTTCCCCAGATGCTCACACAGAGTACATACGGATGCCCGCACAGTACATCTACCGACGTTTAGGGAAGGCATCAACTATGTCGGGAGAATAGTGTCAACTCAGGGAAGGTCCCCGCAGTATCTGCTCCTAATAACCTAGCCGAAAAAATTCAGCACGAAGCAGAGAGTACACAAATACTATTCCATAAGTATCCTGGAGTCGAATGGTTTCTGGCCAGGAAGAGCGTTTCAGGAGAGCTGGGAGGCCAGCCCCGAGGTGCCGGAGGACGGCCGGGCGTGGGTGGGGTGTGTGTGCCGGCTGGCCTCGGATTTTCCCCGAGGGCGGGACCGCGCCTGGCCTTAGTGTGAATAAAGGCTCCGTAAGGGTGCGGCCGCCCGGGAAAGCCGTCCAGCAGCTCTGGCCCAGGGGCCAGACGCCTCTCCCTCGCCCACCCCGCCGCTGTTGCCGCTCCAGGAGGGCGCCCCGGGACGCGCGTGGCCGTGAGTGTCTAAGGGTGCGGCCCGCGGGTCAGCCGTTCCCCCCCCATCCAGTCGCCCCTCCCCGTTTCTCCCGCTGGGGGCGCTGAGGACTAACGCGAGACCCGAGACCAGAGAAAATCTGGGGGGGAGGGGTAAAGTGGAAAGAGAGAGGGGTTGGGGAGCAGGGTGAGGGGCATAGAAGGAGGTGGGGCCGGAGAACAGGAAGTATCCCCAAGAAAGTGGGCGAACAGCATGGGGAGGGCGGGTCTGGAGCCGGGCGAGGGCCGGAGGGCTGGACCCCCAGTGGGCTTCGGGCTGGCACCTGTGGGCTGCCCTGCCTCGCTTCCAGCGGCCGTTTTCCCTTCTCCCCCTTGCCTTCGTACCTCCCCTTAGCCCACTTCCAATCAGCTCGCCTCCTCCACCCTCTCTCCACTCCACTTCTGCGTGTTCCTTTCCTCACACACAACATATGCACACCCCGCCATTGGTATTTATACCCCCACCCCACATTTTACACTTCAGAGAGAGAAAAAGAGAGAGAGCAAGCGAGAGCACCTGTGGGGGGGAGGGGGGGAACCAGAGGCGGAGGGAGAAGTAGGGTCCCCTCGGAGCAGGGAGCCTCAGGTGGGACTCCATCCCAGGACCCTGGGATCATGACCTGCTGAGCCACCCAGGTGCCCCGGCCCCCCTCTACTTTCTTGTGGGACAGGCGTGTACCCCCCTTCTGCCCTTTGGAGGATAAGAGGATTGAAGAGACTGTCACTGCTCAGGCAACAGGCAGAGGAGCAGACACTAGCAGGGCCGAAAAACCAGTTCAGTCAGTGGGCGTGGGTGGGACCCGCTCTGTGGGCTGAGCATGGCCAAACTCTGGGGCACCACGTGGCAACTGCGCCCTCAGCCTTTGTTGGGTAGGGTTTTTTGGAAATCAAGCCAAACCACTCTCCCTCTCTTCTTCCCCCAAAACACACACTCAAAGAAACCTCAAAGAATCAAAGGAACGTGACAGACCCTCCCCACTTTGGGTTCCATTATATATTTCACTGTGAAGCCATCCTACTTTGTTAATAATCAAGGGCAGGATGAGTCAGAGGGAGACCACCCCACACCCCATGCCTCTTTAATAGCCTTCTTTATACACTAATTGTCATCCGTAATGACCCTGCCCTTCCCACACCCAAGTTCATTCACTTTCCACACTTAGACCTCTGCTGTCAGGCACTCATGCACCCCTACCTCCCGCATTTCACACTATCACCAACCCTCCACCCTGACTGTGCGTCTCCACACAGTGGGCACCCCAGAACCCCACAAATAAACCTATCCCCGTACATAGACTTCCTGTTTCTTACTCACCCTCCTTCCACACACGCACAATGCCTTCTTACTCACCCTCCTTCCATCCCTCACAATGCCTTCCGGTACAGAGGTCTCCTCATACCCCCTCCACCACATATCCTTTCTCCCCTACCCTTGGGCCCGCTTGCCTGACACCCTCAATCCGCACCCCCTAAAAAACACACTTGTTCTCCCCTCCCCACATACCTTTGCTTCCTTACACTCGGTACACACTCCTTCTATACAAAGTCCTGCCCGCCTTCTGCAAAATTCTTCCGTACAAAAGATTCCAACGTAGTTCCACTGCACTCTCCAAGAACTTTCCTCTCATAGGACACACACCTCCTCGTACACACATGGTCCCGCCCAAGTTCATCCCACTCCTTCACTTGGCAGACATCTACCACACCTTCCCTTCCATCCCACGCTGGACCTGTCCAGAAACAAAGATACAATCTTTCAAGATACTGCTTTAATGGTCAGCTTGATGTATTTTTATTTATTTATTTATTTATATTTATTATTATTATTTATTTCTGTATTTATATTTTGTGAATAAAGCGATAGAAGTTTGTTGAGTGAACATATAGAAAAAATTCTCAAGAGTGAGAGGGGTCCCAACAGTGTTGTTTAGCTTGATTTATTTTTAAAAATTTATTTTTAAAAATTCACCTGGGTGGCTGAGTCGGTCAAGCATCTGACTTTGGCTTAGATATGATCTCAGGCTCCTGGGAATGAGCCACACATCTACTTCTCACTCAGTGGGGAGTCTGCTTGTCTCTCTGCATTTGCCCCTTGCCCTGCTTGTACTTTTTTCCTCCCTCTCTTCCTCTCAAATAAATAATAATAGAAAATGGAATCCACCTACACTATCACCTATCAGATTAAGTTAGAGATCATTACCCAACCAGAATCCACTGTTCTTGACTTCTGTTACCAAAGATTAGTCTTGTCTGTTTTTGAAACTTACATAAATAGAATCATAGAATATATATTCTTTTGTGTCTGGCATTTTCCTTTCAATATTCTATTTATGAATTACTCGTGTTTTTGTAGCAGTTTATTCTTTTTTTCTATTTAATGATTCCTTTGTAAGTCCATCACACTTTATCCTTTCTTCTGGTGAGGTGCCAGGGAAAATGTAAAATTTTTAAACATGGACGTTGATTGCCATGTTAATTCCAGCCTGTAATCTTGTGCCTCTGTGTTGTGACATCTGTCTGTCAGCCCAGCTGACTTTGATTTCTGCTTATGTACTAGTCAACTAGGTCTATAAAGGAAAGCTGTTTTTCTATACTCACAGTACTTCTGACACAAATTATGTTGATTTCTCATGCTAAGCAATTCTTCAGCTCTCTCGAGCTACCAACTGGGTGTCCTGCAATTTAATTCAATTCTGATGTTAACTACCCAGAGTTATTGCAGATCCTATAGGTTAAGCTTCACTCCCCAAATCTACCCATCACCACCAGCTTCAAATACAGTTGCAGCGAGTGGGTCCCCATATTACCCAGTTAGGACTGACTTGGGCACAAATCAAGGATTCCCACGATTGCCGCCTTGATAATTTGCTATGGAGTTTTATAGAATTTAGGCAAACACTTAACTATTACCAATTTGTTGTAAAGGATATTTTAAGTACAAATACAATATAAATTGAACAGCAGATGAAGAGGTACTTAGATCTTCAAGGGTCCTTAGTTCAAAAGCTGTCCCTATGGAGTTTGGTTCATACAACCCTCTTGGCACATGGATATGTTTGCCAATCTGGAAGCTTTCGAAACCCCTTCCATGAGGGTTTTTATGGAGGTTTTATTATGTAGGTATGGTTAATTAAATCATTGGCCATTGATAATTAGCTCAATCCCCAACCCTTCTTCCCTCTCAGGAGGGGTGTGTGTGTGTGTGTGTGTGCGCGCATATATGCGTTCATGTGTGTGTCTGAGTTCTACCTTTTAATCACATGGTTCCTCTGGCAACCAGCTCCCATTCTCTAAGGTTAGCTCATTAGCATAAACTCAGGTGTGATACAAGGTGCTGATCCTGAGTAACAAAAGATACTCCTCTCATACCTACCGCACAGGAAGTTGCAAGCATTTTAGACTCTGTGCCAAGGGAGGTCTTGCTGACTCAGTTGGTAGGGCACGTGACTCTTGATCTCAGGATTGAGTTCAAGCCGCCTGTTGGGGGTAGAGTTAACTTAAAAAAAATTTTTTTTAAACAAATACACCAGTCTTTCTAAAAGAATCTTTTTAAAAAATTATTTGTTTATTGATTGATTTTAAAGAGATAGAAAGAAAGAGAGAGAGAGAGCACACAAACAGAGGAGCAGAGGGAGAATCTAAAGCAGACTTACTGCTGAGCACAGAGCCTGATGCAGGGGTTGATCTTGCAACCCTGAGATCATGACTTGAGCCAAAATCCAGAGCTGGCTGCTTAATGGACTGAGCCACCCAGGCGCCACCCTGCCCCCAAATAATCTTTAAAAAAAAAGAAGAAGAAATTCCGTCAGGACCTGAGCCTAAACCAAGAGTCTGTCATTTAACCAACTGAGCACCCAATTGCACACACATATACATTTCCTATTATGTCACATCACTGGCTGCCAAAACAAGATACCACATACGGGTCTGCAACAAACATTTTTTTTTCATAGTTCATAATTCTGGAGGCTGAAAGTCTAAGATCAAGATCTTGGCAGGGCTGGTTTCTTCTGAGGTCTCTCTCCTTGGCTTATTGTTGGACATCTTCTCCCTGTGTCTTCACAGGATCTTCCATGTGACATATTTGGTCTACTTCCTCTTCTTATAACGACACCAATGAGGGGCACTTGGGTGGCACAGTCAGTTGAATAGGTGACTCTTGGTTTGGGTTCAGGTGGTGATCTCGGGGTCATGGGACTGAGCCTCTTGCAAGCTCTCTCTTTCAAATAGATAAACAAATCTTACAAAAAAAAAAAAAAGGACACCAATCAGATTGGATTAGGACTATACTCTAATGGCCTCATTTTAATGTAATTATCTTTTTAAAGGCCTTGTCTCTAAATACGGTCACATTCTGAGATAGTAGGGAAGGTAGGACTTTACATACAAACGTGAAGGAACACAATTCTGGCCACAAAAGCATAGCAATAACTTTAAATTGTACAAGACAGTGACCATTATTACATAAGATATCTCACTAACCGAAATAAATATATTCCTAATTTTCTTCTCAACTGAATCAAAAAACTGCCAGCAGCCACTCCAGTTCCACCTGACATGGATGGAAATTGATGGAAAGACCATTAGAGTAAAACCTGACAGGCCTAAATGGCTGTGAGCAAATAGCTTACTTTTGCCAATTTTTCAAAATGACCAAGTCAACACATTGCGAGGGCCCCTTGAAGGGCCATGGGAGGAGGAAGCAGAGTAAAAGAAGTGTTCTGAAGCTGAAGCCTCATTAGCTTCTTAGCAAATCCAACTGTGGTAGAAGATCTGTGGCAGACAGATTGTCACCAGTGTCTCTTCTCGCCACTGAGGGTTGGTTTAACATTGTCACCTTGTCATGGTCTAGATAGACCTGCCAGATAATGGAACAGCTGTGACAACATTATAAAAATTAGTGAGCTACATCGTGCTATCAAAGATCTAGGGGAACACTGGGTTAGACTGTGACAAGATAACACCTGTTGGCCACACGTAGATCCAAGACCCCACCCCACTATAGGAGTAGACACTTGGTTTGCCCCTCCCCTCACTGCACTATTGTGCCTCCTGGACCAGCATCCACCATCCCAAGGTCAGAGTAACCTCAATCCTAACGAGGAGTGGGGGGCTCAGAACTGAAAGTATGTTGTTTCTGTGTAGACATGGATCAGTGGACAGGGGCTTGGGTGAGACACATGGCTCACCTCTCCCAAGTCCTTAGCAAACAACATCCTCCCCCACAGCCAGAGGCTAGCCTGCTACACACTTACCTGGTTTGCTACAGATGCAGATATAAATTAGGATTAAGCTGATGAAGATTGTTGGGATGATCCATGGAGTTTCCAGGATGGATGAAGGTTGGTCGGCGTCTGGGACATTAATTGATGGTTCTAAAACAAAAAGTGAAAACCCTGTCAAAACAACAACAGCAACCCTGATGATTGCCAGACAGGATACTTGCAAGGGGGAGAGGGGATTGGTGAAAAAGATAAAGGAGTTTAAGAATCCACTTGAAGACCACCAACTAATGTATAGAATTGTTGAATCATTAGACTGTACATGTGAAATTAATGTATTTTATATGTTAAATATATTTCAATAAAAAATAATAAAATACCTTCCTGAGTACCCACTTTCCCCAGGCAGTCCATGTCACCCCCAAATTTATTGATTCGTGATGTAGTAGCCCTTCTATCAGATCCCGACTATCCCCCCTCCCTAGTCGCACATTCTCCCCCACCTTCTCTCCACCCGATTTCCAGACTCTAATTCATACACAGGTGTAACCCCTACACGGTTCAATCCCCACATTTGGCTTAGCCTAAGGTCAAAGTTCAGCCTGTAATCCTTTGGCTTCAGAGCAATTTACTAGCTGAATGGCTTCATTTCTGATTCATAGGATTGGCTGAGTAAAATGCTTCCTGGGGAAATATCATCCAGCAGTTCCTAATTTATCTTTCATACATTTCTGTGTCTCGGGAAGCTAGAGCTTTTTACAAAAACTCTGGCAAATCTGAGGTAGTTTTATTTTACTATAGGTTCATATATCATTAAGTCATTGGTAATCTGTCTTATTTTTTAAAAATGTATTTTATTTATTTATTTTTAATATGTTTTTTAAGTAGCCTCCACACCCAGCATGGGGCTTGAACTCACCACCCTGGGATCAAGAGTCTGATGCGCCACCAACTGAGCCAGCCAGGTGCCCCTGTTGCTAATCATGCGGAAGTGGGACCAGCCTGCTGTGGGGAGCCTCTGGATGTCACGCACAAAGGTACGGGGCTGCAGTATGCATAGCCATGTTTATCTGTCCTATGCTACCTGCTTGGCGATGTGGGTAGAGAAAGAGAAACATGGTTTGAAAAGTAGGGACTGTGCCTAGTCCAACAGGAAATTATTCTAATCATCAAATGATTCTCTTTGCCCCTCTCCTCACAACTAAAGATATGTGAATAGTTTTCTATTGCTGTGTGACAGATGACAAACTCTTCTGCTTTAATGGCACTCAGTCATTAGCTCACAGATCTGTAGGTCAGAAGTCTAGCATGACGAGTTTAGGTTCTCTGCTTGGGTCCTACGAGGCTGTGATTAAGATGTTGGTCAGGTCCCAGGTGATCCTTAAAAGAAAAGAGTTGAGGGGTGCCTGGGTGTCTCAGTCAGTTGGACGTCTGCCTTCAGCTCAGGTCATGATCTCAGGATGATGGGTTCGAGCCCTACATTGGGCTCACTCCTCAGCAGAGAAGTCTGCTTCTCCTTCTCCCTCTATCCCTGCTCGTGTGCTCTCTCTTGCTCACTCACTCTCTCTTTAAAAAAATATAAATAAATAAGTAAATAAAAGAAAAGAGTCGAATAGGAGAAGTTTGCCCCTTCAGATGCTCCAAGAAGCCAAACTTGTGGCTTTCTTCACAAATCCACATGAAGGTATTCAGTGGGCATCTGGGGTTACAAAAGCTCCCAGTCAGATCAGCCCCTGTCAGAAAGCTCTGTTTTAGGGGTGCCTGGGCGGCTCAGTCATTAAGCGTCTGCGTTCAGCCCAGATCATGATCCCAGGGTCCTGGGATCGAGCCCCGCATCGGGCTCCCTGCTTGGTGGGAAATGTGATTTTCCCTCAGACTCCCCCCTGCTTGTGTTCTGTGTCTCATTGTCTCTCTCTCTCTCTATCAAATAAATAAATAAATAATATCTTAAAAAAAAAAAAAAGTGGGGATGCCTGGGTGTCTTAGTCCTTGGATGTCTGCCTTCGGCTCAGGTCATGATCCCAGGGTCCTGGGATCGAGCCCACATCAGGCTTCCTGCTTGGCGGGAAGACTGCTTCTTCCTCTTCCACTCCCCCTGCTTGTGTTCCCTCTCTCACTATCTCTCTCTCTGTCAAATAATAAATAAAATCTTAAGAAAAAAAAATGAAAGCGCTATTGCAAAAAACCACAGTTCAGTAGGAACATTCAGTCTGCTTACAGGGGTCTTGTCCAGGCCAATAAGGCTGCAAAGCGGGAGGCAAGCCCTGCAGGGACTCAGGGGTGTTTTGGTGGAAGCATCCACTGGTAGCAAGGAGGTCAGTTTTCTCACAGGTGTCCCCCTGAAATTGCTTAGAGTAGCCAGAGCTGGCTGCTGATTTGATGTGTGCTTGACAAGTCTTTGCCCCTTGATTTCTTCATCTGTGAAGTGGAATCATAGGAAGGATTGGCTCTTAACCTTAAGAGAGGAGTTTGGAAGTCGACTCCACACATGAACTAGGTCCCAAACTCTCATACCTCTCATTTGTTCTTCTAAGGGCTTGTGCATCTTTCCTAAAAATCATGTCTTCACTCTCCTGTAAGAGGCCTGTATCCTTGTTCCCCTTTCTCTGTTAAGATGGTATTTAAGACAATTCTAAACAGCCTCAGGAGTTATTTTGTCCCTGGGCCTCTCCCATGTGCACATGAGGTGTACATAGTAATAAACTTACATTTCTTTTTCTCGTGTTACTCTGTCTTATGACAGCGGTCTTGGCCAAGAACTCTGAAGGGTAGAGTGAAAATTATTTTCCTCCCCTGCAATACGAATATTAAAAACAAAACAAAACAAACAACTTCCTGTCCCATCTGAGGGTTTATCTGGCATGTGCTGTAGTGGTCGTGAGAACTCACAGCCCTCAGGTCTTCAACTGCAGGCACTCACGTGACCACAGGCCCCGAGCCCCACTCTGAAGCCCATTGCTGTGGATGCATCACGGTCACTCTCCCTAGGGCTGCTCCCAGCCGGACAGGGAATTAAGGCAGACCTCTTCCTGGGAGACAAGGGACTTCTCTGATGGCCCACTTCTACTTGAGGGATCCCTGAGAACTTGTGGGACTTTCCCTAGACTAGACAGCAGTACAGGATGCCACCACCCAAACTCTGCCCCTCCTGCACTTAGGACCTGAACCGCTTTGATCTGAACGGTCTCCAGGAACCCCCAGGCTTCCGCCATTATTCTCATGGGGGCTTCTGCCATTGAAACTCCTGCATGTTAATCCCATCTATGTTTCTGCTTCTAAGGACTGACCATCAGATGGTTTTACTGCCTGAAATTCTATGTCATTATATTTCAAGTTCTGATAACAACTAACATTGTACATTTCCTCTAAACATCAAAAGTGATAAGCTGCATTACTTGGTCATTTGGGCCTTAAATTCTTCTGCAAATTCAGCTTGTTGAATTGGTTTTTGTACTATGTAAGTAATTTGGGCAATGCTGTAAAATGACATGTTTTGTTTGGTCATAGCTCTCGAAAACAGAAATTGCATCAAAATGTTATTCATTTGTGAAATCTTGAAAAAGTTTCACATCCTCAGGGTAATTCTGAAGCTTTGTTTCAGTTAGCACAGGAATCCATAAAAAGGTAGAAAGCACTGACTCTGACCTGAAAGGTGTAGGGAGGTAAAACTATTAGTAAGCCAAAGTTCAAGCTTCTTTGGTAGATCTGTTCTTGAGTAAATTTCTCAGTCCCTGTGGAAGATGGTCCTGAACTTCCTGCTTCTCAAGAGTACCATGATGTCCAGGAAGGGGACACTGTCTCTGTCATCGCAGCTGAATAGCTCCTTACAAGTTCTTTGCCCATAGGTGCATAGGCTTTCATGTGTACCAGGGACCCACCTGAAGGTCCAGCCCGATTTTTTGATGTATTATAATAGGATATGGATTTACAACACCAAATAAGAAGTAACTTTGCAAAACCAAAATCAAATTGAAAGCTAATCAAGTCTCTGGATCTAACAGCTGGTTTATAGAAAATATTGTCAGCAGAACCATAGAAACAGGCACAGGGATGCAACCAGCCAAGTCTAAGATATGAAAATTTTATAGGACCATCTTGTTTCTTCAACACATTAAGGACAAGGAGAAAAGTAAGAAGGCAGAGCATAAAAATGAAACCAGGCTGTCCAGATCTGGACCGAGTCATGAGCGTGGGATTGAAGCAAAGGGAGTGAGCACCACTGAGGGAAACACGGAGGGGTCGGATGGGGAGAAAAGATCCTTTTAAGTCCCCCAGGCTCTGTGACCCCACAAGGAAACCTCCAAAGGGTTGGGCTGCCAAAGGGAGGAGCGTCTGTTCTCCATCCCTCCATCCTCAGCTCCTGATCCTCAACCTGATCCCCTCCACCTGTCTGAGGTCTGGGACAATGGCAGATTCTCCAGACCACTGTGTCCCCTGCTGCCGGATGTGCTCATTTGACAAGCGTTTTGGGGGCAGCTACTGTGAGCAGAGCATGGGGCGGGGTAGAGGGCGAGCTGAAAGAGTACAAGACAGTTTCTGCCCTCTAGGACCTGACAGTCTAGCCAGACCCACAGGATGGTTAGCAGAAAGGGAACAGGCAAAGCTTCGGGGCATGTGATCCATGAATACAGGGCATGGCCTGGTCAGAGGCCTTCTGTGAAGAAGGCAGGACTTAGCAACAGGAAGGGTGAAGAGTGGGAAGATTTGAAGGAGGAGTCCTAAATCGGGGCTCTGCTTTCCAGAATGTCCAGAGAGTGAGGGGAGCAGTGCGAGGGAGGATTGCCACTTTAGGGTGATAAGAGTCAAAAACAGAGAGAGGCTAGGCTCTCCAGGACCTGAGGGGGAACAGCTTCTGTGGGCACTGACCTGGGAATCCACAAGCCCCACTAAAACACATGTGGAAGACAGACAGACAGACAGACACACCTGAACAAAGAAAGAGGCAAAGCCCTATGCATCTGGTTTCCAAGATTTAGAAAAGGATGAAAAGGACCTGCCTGTCTTCCTTCACTAAGACAGAAATGTTCCCAGCAAGACCGTGGGGACACAGCATGGCAGGACGATGATGAGTTCAGTGAGAGAGAAGACACTGTGCCTTCCAAGAACCATCCCACAGCCATGTTTGCAAGCCGGGGTAATAGCCAGGATGTTATCCAGGGACACTGGGTGGCTCAGTGGGTTAAGCATCTGACTGTCGGTGTCAGCCTGGTTTTGATCTCAGAGTTGTAAGCTCCAGCCCTTTGTTAGGGGCCTACTAAAAAAAAAAAAAAAAACCAAAAACATATTATCACCTAGGGGTCAGAGGGAGGGATTGTGTGACACCAGGCCTGAAGCCATTCCCTCTTCCTGACCTTCGAGATTGCTCCTCTTTGGGAGATGGGACCCCCAGCAGCAGAAACAGGAGGGAAAGAGGGGATTCTGGGCTCGGGACTCACCCCCGTCATGTATTGGCGTAATGTAGCTTGTGTGGACTTCCGTGGTGATGCCAGGGACTGGGAATTTAACGGTTTCAGATGGCAAAGGCCCTCCCCCTGGAGCGGTCACAGGCAACCCGTTGAAATGTTTCTGGGCAGTTTGGGACTCCAGGGTTGTTCGTTGGCCTCCAGGATCCAAGGCCCCTGAGACTTTCTCTGCAGGTTCTCAACTGCCAAGGAAGCAAATGCAGATTGAAAAGTCAGCAGGAACACAACGTTCATCCTTGCTCAGCCATTGTTCTTTTTACTTTCACTCTCCAAGGGCAAACTCTTTTCCCAATTTGTCATTTAACCCACCAAACTTGGCTTTCCATTTCAGTAATTGCATAGAGGGCTGTCCTGCTCTTCAGTACTTCCGTTCACTCACTGGTGAATCATGGATTTCCTTTCCTGTCACACACACACGTCTACCTCTTCTTCTTTTTCTTCTTCTTCTTCTTTTTTTTAACAGTTGCATAGAATATCCTATGGTCTGCACTCAGCACTTGGAAAATACTTTCTTAAGGAGACTGATTCCCTTTCTATCTGATCATCAATCAGATACATCAATCTAGTTCATCAATTCTAGTTCATTGGAGAAAACCCTGGTATATTATGAATACATTCTATTTCATGAATCTATTCTATGTCATGAATAACTGCTCAGCTATGCATTTAATCAGGTTCCTGCTCTGTGTCCTCTGGGAGCGGGGACGAAATACTCACTGAGGTGGGTTCCTGTGACCTGTGTTTCAGATGAACTGCACATGGCACAGAGCCTGGGGCCACAATGAATGAGGAGTTTACAGGGCCAGCGAGGACCATCACTTTTCCTGGCCTACCCAGTTCCCTGTCCTCAGCCCTACCACACTGCATGGTAGGTATTATTAAATACATGTATATTCAGTAATTGTCCCTTTTCTGGCCTTAATGAAAGGGGTATCAGTCCACCATCATCAATAGATGTTAAAATTGTGGGTTGAAAGGTTTTTGGGGAACAGGATATTCACATAGAGAATAAATTTCAACCCACATTTAAAAAAAAGATTATTCATTTATTTTAGAAATGAATCCATTCTATGTCATGAATCCATTCTATGCCATGAATAACTGCTCAGCTATGCATTTAATCAGGTTCCTGCTCTGTGTCCTCTGTCAGCAGGGACGAAATACTGAGGTCGGTTCCTGTGGCCTGTGGTTCAGATGAGGAACTGCACATGGCGCAGAGCCTGGGGCCACACTGAATGAAGAGATTAGGTCAACAAGGGTTGCCAGTTTTCCCTGCCTACCCAGTTCCCTGTCCTCAGCCCTGCCACACTGCCTAGTAGATATTTATTAAATACATGTATATTCAGTAATTGTCCCTTTTCTGGTCTTAATGAAAAGGGTATCGGTCCAACATCATCAACAGATGCTAAAATCATGGGCTCAAAGGTTTTGGGGAACAAGATATTCACATAGAGAATAAATTTTGACCCACATTAACAAAAAAGATTTATTCATTTATTTTAGAAAGAGAGCACACATGCTTGCCAGAGTGAGTAGGGGGAGGGGCAGAGGGAGAGGGAGAGAAGCAGACTCCCTAGTGAGCACAGAATCTGACTCAGGGGGCTCCATTCCACAGCCCTGAGATCAGGACCTGAGCCAAAACCACGAGTCAGACACTTAATGGACAGAGCCACCCAGGGGCTCCTCTACCCACATGTTTAACATGCAAATGTCACACACATAAACTCAACTTTTATCACCACCATCATCATCAATTTTGTTAGTCTTGGTATCTATTTATTGACATTCTGGAGACTGACTTGGGACTAACTCACTTGGCTTCCTTTTACCAGAGCTGAGCAAAACTTCTACTTCCTTTAAAAACAAACAAACAAACAAAAACAAACAAAACTTCCATCTCCTTATGCGTGTGGCTGTGAGTTTGTCATTTTCGGTTTTTTTTTTTTTAAAGATTTTATTTATTTATTTGACAAAGAGAGATCACAGGCAGGCAGAGAGAGAGGAGGAAGCAGGTTCCCTGCTGAGCAGAGAGTCTGATGTGGGGCTCGATCCCAGGACCCTGAGATCATGACCTGAGCCGAAGGCAGCGGCTTAACCCACTGAGCCACCCAGGCGCCCTCATTTTTGGTTTTTTACGCTCTCAGTCCAATGGTGGCCATGACCCAGATGGCCTTAATGTTCTAGGCCCCAGCTGGACTAAACTTAAATAATCTCCTTACTGGCTCCAGGTTCCTGATCTCCCTTTTCTTAGAACATTTTATTTATTTTTATTTTTTCTTTTTATCTTTTAAGTAGGCCCTATGTCCAGTGTGGAGTCTGATACAGGGCTTGAACTCATGACCCTGAGATCAAGACCTGAGCTGCTATCAGGAGTCAGATGCTTAGCTTAACCAAGACTGAACCACCCAGGAGCCTCTAGAACACATTTTAAAAAATGTGTAATTGTAAATTCTTTCTCCTCTTACCAGCTTTATAGCCCATGACTATCTTTCTCAAGGCCCTGGGAACAATCTCTTTAAAATACGAACATCAAGGAGATAGGGTCCTTACTTCCCTGTCTCTGCAGGAGGGAAGGACCCTATCTTTGACTAGAAGACCATCAGCTGGGGGGCTTAAGCAACAGAAATATTTTCTTTCTTCCTTTTTTTTTTTTGAAAGAAGTAGCATGATTTTATTGAAATGTTTTAGTACAGTGTTGGATGATCTTAAAATCCCGTATTCTAAACTAATACAAGCACTGCAAATGATAGATTCCTGAATCTAGTGGGCATCTAAACAGAATTTAGATCTAACAGGAGTATCTGCAAATTTATTAGTGCCCTTTCAGTTGGAGGACAAGCAGCCTTGGTGTTTGTGTATTTCTGTGGCTCCCCTTTCTGGCTGGATACACATGAGTCCAGGCCCATTTAGCAGAGTTGGACAGAAGTGATACATTTGGTGTTTTCTCCTAATGTTTGCACACAAGCAGCAAGGGTGCTGTGCAAGTTTTGGGATCAGGCCACTCCTGAGGCCACCTTCACCTTTTTGAACTGAAACCATCAAGTACTTGAGGTCTACATTGCCACTGTGTAGGGCCAAGTCTAGTAGAATTAGTTAATATATCAGAACTACTTGAAAACAAAAAGGGAGGCTAAAAGAAACAATAAGTTGTTAATTCAATAATGATAATGCAAATTTTTATCTGAAGATTATTTGAAACTAGCTCTCTATCTTAGACTCAATCTTAAGAAGAAATAATACTATGTTTAAATCAACTTTATTCAGTCATGTCAACATGTCTACGCTGTATGCCAAGGCTGGCTACCTGTGTGTGTTTGTAACCACTTAGAAACTACATTTTCATTGGTCTGTGCATAGAAATTCTAAGAAATTGATAACCCTCATTTATGGAAACTAAAAATTACATACATCTAAGTAGGCTCTTTGCATTATCAAATCAAATCTTCCTAGACAGAGTCAATCTATATGACATAGCTAACACCACCAGGCTAGAATACCATTGTTTGTCTCAAAAACCACTTTAAAGAACGGGAAAATGCTCATCTCTGCAATGACCAAACATTTTCTCCCAGTTCTAGAGAATGGAAGTCTGTGGTCAAGTTGTGGGCAGCTTGGTTCCCCTGAGACATCTCTCTTGGACTCCCATGTGGCAGCCTTCCTGCTCTGTCCTCACGTGGCCTCTCCTCTGTATGCACTCACTTCTGATGTCCCTTACCCTTCTCAGAAGGCACCCATCCAGTTGAATCAGGACCCCACTGTTAGGAGCTCATTCATCCTTAATTATCCCCTTAAAGGCCCCCGTCTCCAAAAACAGTTACCCTGGAGGGGGACGGGTAGGGCTTCAACTATTACTTTTGGGTGGGGGGACAGTGGATTCCATAACAGAGACTGACTTTGATGGGAGCCACTTAGCAAACACAGATGGTCTAATTACAGAGAATAGCATTTAAAAGCTCAGGAAATAACTCCATGTGCTCAGCACATCCTGTTGCTCAGCTTCAGGACTTACCCTCTAACTTCCCCACCTCTTGAACACCCTCTGCTCCTTGTTTTAGTGGAGTGGGACTTCAGGGTGAGTTCTGGCCTCTCTCCCCTATTACAACAGCCTTCAGTAAAGTCTTCTTTGCCTGCTCAATGTTGTCTCATGCAATTTTTGCTTTTGACAGTTGCGGTATAGATGCAGATGGATTCTCTTTCATATTAACATCCATGATAAGTTTCTGCATACTTTCCTCCTAAAAGCTACCCTGTTTATTATGAGTATTTGTGCTTTATTTAGCAGAAATTACCTCGTCCCTTCAGAGCTCTCAGGGAATTATATTGTGTTGGTGCCAAAATAATTTTAGGAGTATGTTTCCTCCCAACATTTGTAAGATAATTTGTAAACATACAGAGAAATTGATAGAATTTTACAGTGAACACCAGTATACTGCTCCTCTAAGATGCTACAGTTAACATTGCACTATAAAAGCTTTATCACAGATTATCTACCTGGTCATTCTTCCCTTCTTTCATCAAAGTATCCTATTTTTGATGCATCTCAAAGTGGAAAACATTAAAAAGTTGGTACCAAATGCTTCAGCATGCATGTCCATAGATAAAGTTCTTGTCTGCCTTTGAATAAGACCAAAAGGAATCAGTGAATCTTATGAAAACTGGGTTATAATGAATCATTAATATCAACAATTAACTACAACATATTCATCCTAATAAAATATTAGCTAATGCTAGTCTATTGCTTTCAAAGTTCACTGAAATCATTCTAATTTGATCTTCCCAGTGTTTCTGTATAGATGTAATCCCCTCTTGTTGGCTTCTGAAATTATGGGAGGGAAGTTGTGTGGAGCAAGGCCAGATGTCTGTGCCCCACAAAGAAGGGGAAGGGTAAGCTGGTGGAGGACAACACATCAACACACTTGCACTGTATACTCAGGCCTTCCAGTGTGGCCTACTTGCTGATTCCTGCCCTCATACTCATCTTTGTACTGACTCCAGCTCATCCCTTTGTCTAGATTATTTTTTCTATCTGAACAAGTGGTAAAATTCCTGTAGGGCTCAGATAATGTCACCTGAGTTTTCCCAACCATTTCTAATGGAATTAATTTAATCTCTTCTATGTTCCAAGAGTTCTGGCTGCTCTACGAATACCATTCGGTATTCTAGGTGCATGTACATCTGGCTGGCTCACATCCTGGGTTGATTAGCTCTCTTAGTTCTCTTCCTCAGAGAACACGGAACATTCTTGTTGCTTTGGCTCTTTAGAAGATCTTAAGCATTCTAGATGTTCTGTGAATGTTTAAGGAATTGATGTATTGTATTACTTTGGACATAGCATGCGCTGAGGATAGCCTCTCCTTGGTGTTAGGGAATTAGCAAAAGCCTTCACTGGATGTCTCTCAGGCCTACAATCCATGGCCCTAACGACGTCTCTGTTCTCCAGAGCAACCTCGCCCCGCCCTTCCTCACTGAGTCTCCTCTTGATTTATAACTAACTAGGTATAAAAGAGCTCCTGCTCTTTCCTCAGATATTTCCTGTCTTGGACAACCTTGGCTCTGAAGGGGAGAGAAGAGCCTGGTATTTCACTTTTCCTTGGCTTCCCTACTGGCAGCTTCCTTAGATGTGATGAGGCTCCCGTGACAGTTTCTTTAAAGCTCTGCAGGCTTTCCCTGAGCCATATGTCAATGTGCTCCCAGTGTCCACCGACTTCCCCTTTGCAAAGCTACCTGCACAGTTTGTTCCACTTCCAAGTACAAAAATCTGTGAATTGTGACATTGAAGTGCATTGAAGTTGTGAATCGTGGCATTCTCTAACTCTGAAAGTGGGGAAGGTCTGAGGTGTGCACAGACTGGAGAAAACCTAGCCTCAAGTGGAGTTTCCCTAGGTCCCTCAACAAATGCAGGTTTTTCTCCTGAAGACCCGAGGATGATGTGAAGACCAGAGAGTACAGCTCAGCTCAGTAATAATAAAAACAATGAGCAGACATATTTTTACTTTCTCCTTCTCTCCTGGAGCCCTGGGAGCTAGCTGTCTCTTAGCTGGGACCCTGGTCATTGCCAGCTGTTTCCTATTGAAGGCACTCTCTGTTGATCACCTATATTATCCTACTGGTTCAGGGTACATGGAAAAATTATTTCTTTATTTATATAATATAATATTATATATTTATTATATAATAATAATTACATATATTATATTATATTATATTATATTATTTCTTTATATCTGTTGTTGCTTATTTCCCCAAAAGTTAATGGCTTAGAACACCAATAACCATTTGTTACCTCCCATAGTTTCTGTGGGTCAGGAATTCAGGAGCAAGAGTATTGGCAGGTTCTGGCTCAGAGTCCCCCATGAGGTTGCAGTCAAATGTTAACTGAGGTTGCTCTCATCAGAGGGTTTGACTGGGGTACAGGTGGGGATATCAGGCATACAGGTGGGGATATCAGGCATCAGTGCTTCTAAGCTGGATCCCTCCTATGGCTGTTGGCAGGAGGCCTCAGCTTCTCATCACAAGGAATTCTCACCAGGGATAGAGAGTGAGGGAGGCCTCTGGCCAGAGAACATCAGAGCTGTGCACCCTGAGCTGGGAGCTGCTGGTGAAGGAGTGCCTGGCCTCCAACGGAAAGGAGGGTTGGGGTAATCCACTGCCCAAGAGTGCAGGGGAGTCCATTACACTTGGGCTGGTTGAAGGCAGTGGGGGCGGTGACTCATGCCAGGAGAGCAAGGGTAGTAGTTTTGAAACCTGAGAAACCCCCAAGTCATGCTCAGACTTAGTGCCCCTGGGGGTACGAACCTCTCATACCCCTTCTTGCATTGGTGGCTCATCTGTTGAGCACTTTCCACTGGTATATTCTATGCCATTTTCTGTCGGTGCTAAGTGATAGAACTCTTGCACTGAAGTGTTTAAGTACTTGACTGGGACTCTCAATGAAGAGAACTTTTTCCATCTTGCCCTTTGGTTGTGCACTATTGGATTTTTCTCTGTAAGATAACCATGTCCTTGCAGACAATATCACCAAGAAGATATTGTTTGAAGTTAGAGAACCTCAGGGAATTTGTTCTATGTACTGAGAAGGAAGCTCATGGACTTTTTTTTATTTTTTATTTTTTATTTATTTATTTTTTCCACGCAAAGTGGTTTATTGCTTTTAGAACAAGAACTTTTGTTAGTGAACAACAATGGTTAGAACTTGAGAACTTTCCTCAAACAGTATCTTGTCAGCTGACGAAGTAGGCACTTCAACAGAGAGAAGTCCTGGCGTGCAACAAGGCGTGGGACAAGGCACGCGACAATGGGGCACAGCCGGGCTGTCCCAACACGCCCCGCTCGCCGCTCAGAAGCGGGGCTTGCGCCTGCGGCCGGCGTACAGGGTGTCCGGTCTGACCTCCCTGCCCTGCCGCCTGCGGCGTGCCTTCTTCTCCAGCACCCACTGGCGGCTCTTCCTCACCAACCCGCGCCTGGCCATCCTGTACGGGATCCTGCTTCGGTGTGTTTACTGGTCAGGCGCTGCCCATGGGGCAGGCACGGAGGAGCGCCACTACTTTGGGGGCAACACAGGCCCGGGTCAGCTCCCGAGAGCCTGGTACCATCCAAGGAGAGCCAGAGGCCCGGTCCCCGGTGCGGCCATTTGAGCCCCTCACGTGGCCGTGGAGTTAGCACGCCTGGGACAGACCACGCACGGGCTCCTGGCAGCCACGGTGTCTGAGGCCGGAAAACAAGGCTGCGAGCTCGCGGCAGCCCCGACAATGCTCCTTCAGGGCTGATCTTGGCCTCTGGCCCTGGCTGAGGAGAAAAGGGACCCCTCACACAGCCCCGTGGGAGAGAGGCCCTGCTCATGGACTTTTAAACAGAATGACGTATGTGTGATTATTTTCCTCAGTAAATTATGCCCAGGTACATACATTTAAATAAATATTATCTCTACTATAAAAATATATAGTTAATTTGGAATTTTTTAATTATTTTTTTCTGTTTTTTCCAAGATATTATTTATTTGAGAGGGAGAGAGAGGGGGAGAGGGAGTGAGCACAAGCTGGGGGAGGGACAGAGGGAGAAGGAAGAGCAGACTCCCCGCTGAGCAGGAAGCTGGTTGTGGGGCTCCATTCCAGAACCCTGGGAACCTGACCTGAGGTAAAGGCAGATGCTTAACTGACTAAGCTGCTCTCGACACCCCTGGAATTCTTAATTTTTTTTTAGTAGTAAAAAGATTTTTATTTATTTGAGAGAGAAAGGGGGGCAGGGGAGAGAGAAAGCGTGTGTAGGGGAGAGGGGCAGAGGGAGTTGGACAAGTGGGGTCCCCTCTGAGCTGCGAGCCCAGCAGGAGGATTGATTCTAGGACCCTGGGATCATGACCTCAGCTGAAGGCAGACACTTAACTGGCTGAACCACACAGGTGCCCCTGGGCTTTGTTCTACATCCCAAGAGAACTCATGGAATTTTGTTCTTCCTCCACCGTGTGGGGTGAATAAAAGCGGTGAATCTGCTAGATCTGTTGGGGAGATAGAGAATTGAAGGATCGCTCAGAAATCCACTTTCAAGCAGCCATCTGTCAGTCTCAGACACGATCCTGACAGGCCAGATGCAAACAAATGTTCTGGGAATGAAGCAGTCGAGAATCTTTCTGAGTTTCCCGGATCCCCCACCACAGCCCTGTCTCCCCTGTCATCTCTCCCCACTGACTCACGTCCTTCAGAGCATGGTGAGTCTTCACAGCAGAAACAGATCTGCTTCTAAAAGGTGATTTAGGGGGCACCTGGGTGGCTCAGTGGTTTAGGCCTCTGCCTTCGGCTCAGGTCATGATCTCAGGGTCCTGGGATGGAGCCCCACATTGGGCTCTCTGCTCAGCGGGGAGCCTGCTTCCCCCTCCCTCTGCCTGCCTCTCTGCCTACTTGTGATCTCTCTCTGTCTATCAAATAAATAAATAAAAATCTTAAAAAAAAAAAAAAGAAAAGTAAAAGGTGATTTAGTCCCTCATGAGCAAAGGATCAGTATCCAGAACATAAAGCGCTCCTGCAAATAAATATGTGTAAGTCTGGCTCTCCTAAGATCTGTGAAAATGCTTAGAGCAAGTCACAGACAGTAAATCAGCCTATGAAGTCACTGAACACATCCCAAGTAGTCAAGATAACACGAAGAACCACGGGCATGCCTCACACTGACAAAATGTTAAAGAGAGCTATAGCAAGTGGTGGACAGGAAATGGAATAAGAAGGATTCTCTTATGGGTTGGTAGGAGTATAATGACATCACTCACTCGTCCTATATTTTCCTCTATCCAGACAGTGGTTGGTGTATTCACCCTACTTCATGGCAATCGCAGTCTTAATTCAAGCCTAGAAACACATGAGGACCGAAAAGCAATTGAGATGTAGGATGTTTTTTACTGCAGTGCTATGTGGCATAGCAAAAAATTAGCCATATGATATCCAACTGAGGTACAATATATACAATGTGTTAGGAGATTTCTGTTTCTTCTTCTTCTCCTTCTTCTTCTTTTTTTTTTTTTTTTAAAGATTTTTATTTATTTATTTATTTATCAGAGGGCGGGGGGGAGAGCGAGCACAGGCAGACAGAATGGCAGGCAGAGGCAGAGGGAGATGCAGGCTCCTTGCTGAGCAAGGAGCCCAACGCGGGACTTGATCCCAGGGATCATGACTTGAGCCGAAGGCAGCTGCTCAACCAACTGAGCCACCCAGGCGTCCCAGATTTCTGTTTCTTCTTAAGACTAAATAATCTGAACCCTGTAAAAAAAAAATAACAACACAAAGTTCGGTCAAAACACCAGCTGAACAAAGCTCTTCCATATATATTGAGAACTTCTAGACAACATACAGTCCCGGTAGACTCCTACAACTAAATCTCTCCACCAACATTTAAAAATTAAACCAACGAAAAAGGCAAATCAAACACTCTAACCCTCATCTTCAGCCCATCCAGGAAATGGAAAATGCCCAAGTCCATCAATCTCTTTGACCTTATAGGGCATTGCTGGAACAACTTGAAGCAGAGTCTGAGGACGAGGAGGCCCTCAGGTACCATGTGACCTTCTAAGAGATGATCCTGTGGTGATCCAGGGGAATATCCTCATGTGAGGAAAATATATCCTAAATTTTAGGATTAGGGGTCATCATGAAAACTGGGAGGACATCAGTGTGACAGTTATTAGCCAATAGGATCCAATAGCACATTAGAAGGATTATTCACCATGACCAAGTGGTTGTTACTCCTGGGATACAGGGGTGGTCCAACATGCACACACCAATCAATGTATAAACTACCTCAAAAAGAAAGGACAAGAACCATATAATCCTCTCAGTAGATACAAAAAAAGCATTTCACAGGGTACAGCATCCTTTCTTGATGAAAACTCTTCACAGTGTAGGGATAGCGGGAACATACCTCAATACCACAAGAGCCATATGGAAAGGCCACAGTGAATATCATATCAATGGGCAAAAACTGAGCTTTTCCCCTAAGGTCAAGAACAAGGCAGGGATATCCACTCTCACCACTGTTGTTCAACAGAGAACTAGAATGCCTCACCTCAGCAACTGACAACCAAAGGAAAGAAAAGGCGTCTGACTCAACAAAGAACAAGTCAAACTCTTACTCTTCACAGATGACATGATACTCTGTATGGAAAGCCCAAAAGACTCCACCCCAAAATTGATAGCACTCATACAGGAACTCAGCAAACCAGCAGGATATAAAATCAAGGCATAGAAATCCGTTGCATTTCTGTACACTAATAATGAGACCAAAGAAGGAGAAATCAAAAAGTTGATCTTGTTTACAATTGCACATAAAACCCTAAGATACATAGGAATAAGCCTAACCAAAGAAGCAAACTATAGAACTATAGAAAACTATAGAACACGCACGAGAGAAACTGAGGAAGACGCAAAGAAATGGAAAAACGTTGCATGCTCATGGGTTGCAAGAACAAATATTGTTAAGTGTCTATGCTACCTAGAGTCATCTACACATTCAAAGCAGTCCCTATGAAAATACGATCAGCTTTTTTCAGAGAGCTGGAAGAAGTAATCCTAAAATATGTATGGAACCCAGGAAAGACTCCAAACAGCCAAAGGAATGTTGGCAAAGAAAATCAAAGCTGGTGGCATCACAATATTCTGGACTTCAACCTCTATGACAAAGCTATAATCCTCAACAGAGTATGGTACTGCCCCCAAACAGACACACAGATCAATGGAACAGAATGGAGAGGCTAGAAATGGCCCCTTGACTCTATGGTCAACTCGTCCTTGACAAAGCAGAAAGAATATCCTATGGCAAAAAAAAAAAAAAAAAGAAAGAAAGAAAAAAAAAATAAAGGCAGTCTCTTCAACAAATGGTTCTGGGAATATTGGACAGCGACATGCAGAGGAATGAAACTGGGCCGTTTTCTAACACCCTACCCCCAAACAGACTCAAAATGGATGAAAGACCTAAATGTGAGACAGGAATCCATCAAAATCCTAGAGGAGAACATAGGCAGCTACCTCTATGAGCACGTCCACAGCACCTTCTTGTAAGACATGTCTCCAAAGGCAAGGGAAACAAAGGCAAATATGATCTACTGGGGCGTCATCAAGAAAAAAACCTCTAGGTCTTGTTGTTGTTGTTTTAAAGATTTTATTTATTTATGTCAGAGAGAGAGAGAGCATGAGCAGGGTGGAGGGGCAGAGGGAGAGGGAAGGGCAGACTTCCTGCCGAGCAGGGAGTCCTATGCAGACCTCCATCCCAGGACCCTTGGATTATTACCTGAGCAGAAGGCAGACACTTAACTAACTAAGCCACCCAGGCACCCCAATAAAAAGCTTTTGGATAGCAAAAGATCAGTCAACAAAACCACAAGACCACTACAGAATGGGAGAAGATTTTGCAAATGACAGAAAAGGGGCTAGTATCCAAAATCTATAAAAAAAACTTCTCAGACTCAACAGCCAAGAACAAACCATCCAATCAAGAAAGGAGCAGAAGACATGAACAGACATGTCTCCAGAGAAGACATCCATATGGCCAATAGACACATGCAAAAATGCTCAACCTCACTCGGCATTAAGGATATACAAATCAAAATCACCATGAGATAACACCTCACACCAGTCAGAATGCCTAAAATTAACAAGTCAGGAAAGGACAGATGCTGGTGAGGATGGGGAGAAAGGGGAACCCTCCCACACACACTGTTAGTGGGAATACAAGTTATTGCAACCGCACTGGAAAACAGCATGGAGGTTCCTCAAAAAGTTGAAAATAGAGCTACCCTACGACCCAGCAATCACACTACTGGGTATTCACCCTAAAGATACAAATGTAGTGAACCAAAGGGGCGAATGAACCCCAGTGTTTATGGCAGCAATGTCCACAATAGCCAAACTGTGGAAAGAGCCCAGATGTCCATCGACAGATGAATGGATAATGAAGATGTGGTAATATACTCAGCCATCAGAAAAATGAAATCTTGACATTTGCAACAACAAGCATTCCAACTAGAGGGTATTCTGCTAAGCGAAGCAAGTCAGTCAGCGAAGACAAGTATCATATGGTCTTACTCATATGTGGAACTTAAGAAACAAAACAGAGGATCACGGGAGAAGGGAGGGAAAAATCAAAGAAGATGAAACCGAGAGGGAGACAAACCATAAGAGACTCTTAATCACAGAAAAGAACCTGTAGGTTACTGGTGGGGGTGGGGGAGCGGGATGGACATACTAGGTGGTGGATACTGTGGGGGAGGGGCTACGTGATGTGTGAGACATGAATAGCTGACCTCTGCCTCAGAAACTAGGAATACATTCTATGTCATCCAATTGAATCTAAATTTAAAAAACTAGGAAAAAGAAAACAAAATTAGTGATTTTGCCTCAACAGGCAATGTATTACTACAATTCACATGGTTTATATTATTTAAATGTATTTTAAACTATAAACAATTATTCACTACGCTTCTATATGAGAATTCTCAATCCTTAAAAACCTAAATTTCTGGCGAAAATTGAGAGGTAAACAGTAGGGGACTGTCTCTTATCCTTGCATTCCTAGGGGATTGGCAGATTTATAAATGCTTTTCATAACTTTTAGAAACACGTGACTTCTCATAGTAAATTTTCCAGATTGACATAGGACATGCTATCTTGAGCTCCTCTGTTAAAGGAAACCAAAAGTAGATGAATCAGTGCTCTGTGAATAAATAAATAAAAATTTAAGATGGAACAGTTCCTCAAGCTACTGTTAGAGCCCTACACATATCTGGTCATATCTGTTTAAGTCAGCTGAGTTCGGTTTCTCCAGGTGCTGTTGTTTACAACCTAAGTGTTTCTAATGACTAAAGGGGATGGGCTGCTTTATTATCTATCATACTTATAACAAGTCTAGCATTATGTGGCTGATTTTATGTAATTCATACAATAGGAAAATGATCGTGAGTGAAAGTGATGTACTCCAGCTCCAACACTCACTTTGTTCAGAGCTAAAGTGTGGGCACTGAAAAAAAAAAAAATCACCCCCCCCCCGCATACCTGAAGATAGTAGTGCTTGGAAACAGGATTCTCTGTCGAATTTATGGTTTGCTTAGGATGCGTAGCTGGAGTAATAGCATTCCTCTTCCAGAGCCTGAGAACGTGCGTTAGAGTCTGGCCAGATAGCCCTATGCTTCTCCTACACTTCCAAAGATAAGGGGCTTGAAGCTACCTGCCTTCACAAAGAAGGGGAGGATTGCTTGTAAATTATATCTCACCAAATTTGATTCTTATAAAAGGTGGAGGGAAGGGAACCTAGTGGTACCTGAGCAAAAGAAAACCAGTGAACTTGTCATAGCACACGCAGTGGTCTTGTGGTTTTCTCTTCTCAAAAATGTTCCTCGCCGGATTGGCTGGCGCTGGTCCCTCCCAGTCCGCCCGGCAGCGGCAGCGGCAGCGGCAGCGCCGGTCCCGGAGCGCGGTTGGCGCGCCTACCTCGCCCCGCCCCCTTCCAGAGATCTGGGCCCAGGCGGTTCCAGCAGCCCCAGGTCCGTTGAATCTGCCGCCGCTTCCGACGGGCACCTTCGCTCAGCAGTTCCGTCAGCGGAGACTCTGCTCTGTCCTCGGCCGCTTCGTCTGCCTCTCCGGCCTCCGTCTGCTCGAGTTCTCTCGCCTCTGCCTCAAGTGTGAGAAGGGAAAGTTGGGCGACACTGCGCGGTTTCACCCGGACAGAGGTCCAGTCCCGCTCGGATGAGAGACAGGTGCCCTCTCGCGCAGCCCCGGCCCGGCCACAGCAAGCACGTTCTGCCTCCCGGCCCGCGGGTTCCTTCAGAAGCCACTCGGCGCCTCGCCTGGGACTCCCCCCGGCTCGGGGCGGCGATGGGACCCACGGCCGCCACCAAGTTCAGGGAGCGCTTGCCGCTCCTGTTTCTCCTGCTGCTGCTGCTGCCTGCGATCCCGGCGGCGCCCTTGGGGTTGGGCGTGGGCGCGACACGCGGCGGAGGTGAGTCCCGGGGCCTCGGACCCTGGTCGCCGTCTGGGGCCGCCGATGCCCCGCCCCCCTCAGGTCCCCGCGACGGGCTCCTTCCCCGCTCCGCGGAGTCCGCCGGGACTTTGTCGCCCTGCGGGTCGGAAAAGAGTGGACCTGGGCCACCACGGACTGCCAGGCTCCGGGCGCGCGGAGCGGGGGAGTAGGTGGGGAGAGGCTGCGGTGGGGAGCCTGCGGTCGGCCCCAGGCCCCACCTGCCTCTCTGTGAGGGGGTACCCAGTCCCAGAGCCCCGGGCTATGTGCAGGACGGGGCGATCGCGCAGGGCCTGGACCCCACACAACCGCGCGACTCTGCCACTGACGCAACTTCTCCGTGCGTCACCATCCCCGCTGCTCCAGCGCTCCCCATCGATGTATTTTGTGGACCTCTTTGCGGTTTTTGGTTTGTTTGTTTGCGGAGTTTCTTCTGTTTGTTTGGCTCCTATTTCTAGGTCATTCTCACTTATGCACTTCTCTGAGCCTGGGAATCCCTTCCTCTCCTCTCTGCTCGGGGAAACTCTTGATAATCGAGTCAGTGCAGCGCGGGACAGGGCTGTCTTCAGTTTACCGGCACCCGGCCTTGGAGCACATTAGCGCCATCTCCAGGGCCTTGCTGAATCCGCGACCCATGATCCTGAACTCTCCCTTGTCTGGCTTTGGAGTCGCTATCACCCTGTTCCCCACCCTGCCCAGCTCCTCCGGAGCAGCCCCGCCCCTGCCCTTCATCTTCCTAGGGGGCACTGGCCTGCATCCTGACAGTCCTCAAACATGCAGGCCTCTTGCTATGGCCAGGCTGGCGTGTCCCTGGACTGGGTAGAGGACTGAGGCAGGGGTTGGCATGGTAGGCGTGGGTTCCTATCTGGGGCTATGTGGCCTCCTGCCAGGCAGGGACATCCTGATCCTATCCCAACAAGGGAAGATCGCCAGCCTCCAAGGCTAGGGGAGCTGCTGTGCAGGGACAGTTCTTGCTCTGTCTTGCCCAATTCTAGTGCTGTCACCTGGATGGCAGAGGGGTGCCTGCTTTCCTTTTCTTCCAGCCCCAACCACCACCTGTGTTTTCCCTTCACAGATGCTCTCTCGCTTTCCTACCATTTCTTCATCACATCTCAGGCCAAGCCTGGACAACCATGGTGTGAGGTTCAAGGCCAGATCAATGGCAAAACATTTCTTTCCTATGACTGTCAGACCAAGGAGTTCAAACCCATTGGTCCTTGGGGGATGAAGCTGAAGGACAGATCATTTTGGCAGCAACAGGAGGAAACTGTGAAACTCCTGGTGGAAGAGCTCAGAAAGAAACTGCTGGACATCAAAGCAGAGAATTTCACTAAGAGCGGTAAGTCTCAAGGCCCAGGGCAGAAGGAGAACACTTTGTCAGGGCCGGGGAGCTATTGTGGTCATGTAAATCTTCGAAGTGGGTCCCACACATGTGGCCCAGCAGCCAGGGTAGACAAGGAGGCCAGAGCAGGACCAGGAGGGCCGGGAGTGAGCTGAGGAGTGCACAGTGGGTGGGACAAAGGATTGGTCAGGACCAGAGGCTGACTTGTTTCTCTGCTGGGGGCAGGGACAGGTTCTCTCACCATGCAGGGGAGGCTCATGTGTGAGCGTGGGGCCGATGGACACACCAGAGCATCCTGGCAGTTTCGCTTCAATGAGTCGATAACCTACCGCTTTGACCCGAACAACAGAAAGTGGACAGTGGATCATTCTGGAGGCCAACAGGTTAAGGACATGTTGGATGGTGACAGAGAGCTGACCATGCTGCTCGTGAGGACCTCCAACGGAGACTGTCAGAGCTGGCTCCAGCAAGTGTGGGAGCACTGGGATGAAACCCAGGAGACCACAGGTAACTCAGAATACTGGGTGGACTGCTGGTTCTCTTGTGGTGGGCTCCACTTGCTCCACAGTGTTGTGTGTGTGTGTGTGTGTGTGTGTGTAAGTGATGCATACATGATGAGTTGTGCTTAGGAGTACAAGGGCCACTAGTATGTCCTAGCATCCTTCCTTTCCCGTCTCACATCCTGGCATCTCTCCCTACCGCACATACCTTTGGTCCTCTCACTGTGGATTTCTTGCTGGCCCCAACCTGAAGGCTTCATTTTGTTTCCAGAGATTTACTTTTTACTGTTCCCTTTTCTGAGCCTCATTGGTGTTTTTTCATCTCCCCTGCTCTTTTTCTTGAAATCCTTCAATGCCAGGTGAAATGTCAGCTCCTGACAAATGTCTCTGTCACCATCCATACATATCCCCTCCTCTTCTGTCACAGCAGGAGTGACTATCTATATGGAAAGCCTTGCTTCCCCCATTAGCTGTATGATCTGCATGAACCGTCCTCCCTTTCATTCTCAGGACTGGTCACAGTGGCTGCCACAAACATGGTGGAAGGAGGACATCTGGGCTGTAGGATTACCTGGGGCAGCAGCAGCTAAAGACTTATGCCCCCAGTTTGGAGCTCCAGACCAGGACTCTCACTATTGTGTTTCCATTTCAGGAGCACCAGCCACAACACTGCATGTAGCTCTGTTCAAAGGCGCAGCCATCAGGCCGATCGCTTCCGTCTTCCTTGTGGTCCTCACGCACTCAATCCTCTTTGTCGTCCAAGGCATAGTCCTATGAGTACCAGGTACTGTGGGCAGAACTGAGTCAGAAGTGAGAGGCAGATAGCCTGAGGTGAGCACAGAAAAAGGTGAATAGCAAGCCCTTGTCCTATTGCTTCTACCTTCTCACCTGAATATGAGACCAGATGTGTTGGACTATATTAGCTTCTCCCAAGAAAGAGACTCATCAGGAGCTGCTGATGTAAAGGTTGAGGTACATAATTATTACAAGGGATTGGCTCACGACTAGGGGGTCTGCAAGTTGGAGACACAGGGAAGCTGGTGTTGGGGTTCCAGCACAAACCTGAACGCCTGAGAATCAGGGCCTCAGCGGTGTAAGTCCTGTTCCAAAGAACAAAAAGAACAAAACTAGGTCCAATAGTGCTAATGACGAATGCTGAGGGCAGCAGAAGGATGGCCCAGCCAAACTGAGGGCAACGTCATCTTTCCTCCGTTTGTTCCATTCAGGCCCTTGTGGATTTGATGAGGACAGTCTTTTTAACTCAGTCTACTGATTCAAATGCTCATCTCTTCCAGAAACACTCTCTAGACAGACCCAGAAAGAACGTTTTCCTAGCTACTGGGGTGTCCCTTGGCCCAGTTGAGTTGACCTGTAAAAGGAGTCTCACATTGCTTGGTAGTAGTTATGTGGGCAAGCTTAGCCTTGAGCTCTGATAGCGCCTCGCTAAGGCTGGTGGGAAAGCACAGGGCTCTCCCTCCCCTAACCCCAAACTTTACATCCGGTTTTTGCTAAAAGGATTGAGCAAAATCAGGCCTGACTCAGACCAGCTTTTCACCTGGGGAGGTGCCCAAGTCGGGGGTGGTGTACAGACAGTAGGAGCACCGGGCACGGATAGCACTCTGGTTTGGGAGAGAGCAGCTGGTGGCTGCACGTGATGTGTCCTAGGAATGGGGGACCTCTCCATGCTGCATCTCCATGCTGAACCAAAGAAGAGGGGTGGGAAGGCTGTTGCCCACCCAACCAAAGCCTGGCTTGCAGGGTTCTGCTCCCACACAACTCAGCTTGGGTGGTGGCAGCTAAGACAGAGGGCCCATGGGAGACTCTCCAGGATGAGATTCAAAGGCCAGAGATCCAGGGTACCCTGGGATATCTGGCTCAGACCTGGTGCTCTCACCTGGCAGCTAGCCTCCTATGGAGCCCAGAGCCTCAGCCAGCTAAACTGCCCCTACCTTGAGCAGAGGTGCCTCAAGAGTGCCTCCGGAGGGGGCATTGAATTGCTGTTGGAATGGGATGCTGTCACCTGACCAGACCAGGAAAGGGTGTGGCAGGGCAAGGACAGTCACACTCAGACCTTGTGTTCAGCTACCAAGACGAGGAGAGGCTGAGGACAAGGGAAGATGGATCTTTGCCTGTAACCTTCCCTAAGGCTACAGGGACCAGGAACCATGGCTTTCTGGGTAGGGCTCCCAGCTACTCTCTCAGGCCTTCCCACCAGAGGGGGGCCAGGATCTATGTCACGGGAACAGATGAATCATTGGTGGCTTTAGTCTTGAGCCTAGGTGTTCAGGAGTAGGGCCTGAGGCTGACTGTTTTGTGGTAATGAGAGAAGAGTTTGGTCAGGCTGCTGGACCCAGGGGTTGGGTGGCCCAGGGTCGGTGGGGGGGGAGTGTAGGTTGATACTCAACCCTCAGTGTGAGCTGGGCTTTGAGCCAGGAAGTAACTAGGGAGGCAGAAGCCCAGGAGGACTGACCAAGGATTTCCTCAGCCACTGGAACAAGCTCCTGTTTCTCTTTTAGAGGCTGAAGTTGCTAAAAGAAGGGCCTGAGGATGTGCTCTCCTGCACCTGCTCTCCCTTCTGGTGAGTGACCTTCTACCTGCTGTTCATGTCCACCAACGGGACCTTCCATCCCTATGGCAAAAGCGGAATCCTCCAGTCCTTCAGGAGATTGTGATTATGGTGGAGATGTAGTATTTCCCTGCCTTCATTCTCCGTCACGATGATCTTTTTCTTAACACTGATGTTCTGGTGCTAACTGTTGGGATTCCTGGACTTGGCCTTCTAACTGCCTGAACAAGAATTCTGAACAAAGAGATTATTTCCCAGGTTCTCCTTTGGTATTGGAAATCAGACACTTGTCAATATCACGAGCCGCTCATTGCTGAAAAAATACTGTGTGAAAGCAGAGAATCTCAGGGCTTCTTTCTTTTGAGACTCAGATCTTTTAAATAGAACAAGATTATATTTATGATAGTTTATCCTTTAAACTTTAATTTATCCTTTAAGTAAGTATTTAAATAAAATATTAAAGGTTACATTATTTCAGAAGTTTACACTATAACGCAATGGAAATAAATGGCATTCAGTCTCTCTGAAACCACCTCTCAAGTAGTCATTTGTAAGTGTCAAACATGATCCTGACACTCTGGGTGCAGAAAAAATTCTGGAAATGAAGCAATGAGATTTGGATTTCCCCGGACCAGACCTCTCCAGCAGTGACTCTCCTTTGATTCCTCCCCTCCAACTCACCTCCTTCAGGCACAGTGAGTCTTCAAGAAGGAAACAGATCTGCTTCTAAAAGTTGAGATGCCCTTCAACAGGCAAATAGATAAAGAAGATGTGGTCCATAAAAATAAGGGAATATTACCCAGCCATCAGAAAGGATGAATACCCAACTTTTGCATCACATAGATGGGACTGGAGGAGATTATGCTGAGTGAAATAAGTCAAGCAAAGAAAGTCAATTATCATATGGTTTCACTTACTTGTGGAGCATAAGGAATAGCATGGAGAACATTAGGAGAAGGAAGGGAAAAACGAAGGGGGAGGAATTGGAGGGGGAGACTGTGGACTCTGAGAAACTGAGAGTTTTAGAGGGGGAGGGTGGGGGCATGGGTGAGCCTGGTGGTGGGTATTAAGGAGGGCACGTATCACGTGGAGCACTGGGTATTATATGCATACAGTGAATCATGGAACACTACATCAAAAACTAATGATGTACTATATGGTGACTAACATAACATAATAAAAAATAGTAATAATAAAAAATTGGTTTATCATGGACAAAGGATGAGTATCCAGAATATATAAAGAGCTCCTACAAACACACTGGAACAAGTATGGTTCTCCAAAGCTGCAGTACATGGCAAATAAGCCTATGAAAAGATCAAAAATCTCACAAATAATCAAGAAAACTCTACTTGGAAGGACAATGGGAATAGACAAAGCTGGTAAAAGGTACAAACTTGCAGGTATGAGACTCATAAATTCTGGGGATTAATGTGCAGCATAGTGACAATAGTTAATATTATTGAACTGTATATTTGTTTTTTTTTTTAAATTTTATTTATTCATTTGACAGATTACAAGTAGGCAGAGAGGCAGGCAGAGAGGAGGAAAAGAAGCAGACTTCCTGCTGAGCAGCGAGTCTGACACACTCCATCCCGGGACCCTGAGATCATAAACCCAAGCCGAAGGCAGAGACCTTAACCCACTGAGGCACCCAGGCGCTCCTATTTGTTCTTTTTTTAAAAACACAAATGACGGGACGCCTGGGTGGCTCAGTGGGTTAAGCCGCTGCTTTCGGCTCAGGTCATGATCTCAGGGTACTGAGATCGAGTCCCACATCGGGCTCTCTGCTCAGCAGGGAGCATGCTTCCTCCTCTCTCTCTCTGCCTACTTGTAATCTCTCTATGTCAAATAAATAAATAAAATCTTAAAAAAAAACCACAAATGTCTATTACTTTAATATATTAAAAATTCAAATTCTATCCAGCGATCTTGAAATATTGTATTATATAACCAGAGAATACGAAGGGGAAAAAAGCCAGTGATTGGAAACTGAATCTTACCCAGAAAATTCAAAAGGAAACTTATTATATATTCATATAATTCCAAGGTTAACTAAGTCCTGCCAGACCTATTTCTTAAAACACACCATCTTTTATTATGACAAATCTTTAATGTCACATTGCTTAAAATTTTCATTAAACTTTTACTTATCAAATTTAGCCTAAAATTGGAAGCCAATTCCTCTTCACATTTACATAAGTCAGGTCAATTATTGTTTAAATATGGTATCTTGTTTACTGACTAATATGAGAAAATCTGATTTTTTTAATTAGAAGCCATTATTGGGGCACCGGGGTAGCTCAGTCCAGTAAGTATTTGCCTTCTGCTCAGGTGAGGATCCCGGGATGCTGAGAAGCAAGTCCACCCTTGTGGCCTCTGCCTGCCTCCTGCTCAGTGCTCAGGGTTCGGCCTGCTCCCCCCACCCCATTGTACCCCCCTACCCCATCGTTCTCTCCTTCTCTCTCTCAAATTAAAAAAAAAAAAATGTGATGATCATTGAGCTTCCCCAAGTTCCTAGGTCCATTAACACTGGTATAAAAACCATGTGCTCCTGGGATGGGGCAAAGCCCAGGACTACCCACAGCTCCCCCTCAAGGAGGCAGAACATACAACTCTCCTTGGGTGGTGGCAGGTAAGACAGAGGGCCCATGGGAGAGACTCTGCAGGATGAGATCTGAAAGCCAGAGCTCCCCTGGGATACCTGGGATACCTGGCTCAGCCCTGGTGCTCTCATCTGGCAGCTAGCCTCCTGCAGAGCCCAGAGCCCCAGCCAGATGAACTGTCCCTGCTTGAGCAGAGGTCCCTCAGGAGGGAGGGGGCATTGAGTTGCTATTGGAATGGGATGCTGTCACCTGACTGGACCAAGAAAGGGTGTGGCAGGACAAGGACAGTCACACTCAGATCTTGTGTTCAGCCACCAAGGTGAGGATAGGCTGCAAGGGAAGACAGATTTGTGTCTAAAAGTCTCCCCAATGATCCAGAAACCAGGATTCAGGTCCCTTTCTTTGGGTAGGGCTCCCAGCCCCTCCTTTATGGCTTCTGATCCAGAGGTTGGGTCAAGGTCTAATTAAAGGGAACAGATGATTCATTCCTGGTTTTAGTCTTTTTTTTTTTTTTTTTAAATTGCGTGGAGCACTGGGTGTGGTGCAAAAAACAATGAATACTGTTACGCTGAAAAAAAAAAATTAAATAATAAAAAAAAAGAAGTACTTTCAGCCAGAGATTAGGCAGATCCTTGTTCAAATCTTTAAAGCTTTGATTAAACATAAAAATGAAATTGAAAAAAAAAAGATTTTATTTATTAATTTGACAGAGGCACAGCAAAAGAGGGAACACAAACAGGGGGAGTGGGAGAGGGAGAAGCAGACTTCCCACTGAGCAGGGAGCCCAATGCAGGGCTCAATTTCAGGACCCTGGGATCATGACCCGAGGAGAAAGCAGATGCTCAAGGACTGAGCCACCCAGACTCCCCCCTGGTTTTAGTCTTGAGCCCCACTTTTTGGTCGGGGGCCTGGAGCTGACTCTGTTGTGCTAATGAGGGAAGAGTGTGTTCAGGTTCTGGACCCAGGGGTTGGGGAGCTGTGGAGGTGGGGAGATGCTGGGCCATCAGTGAGGACAGGTCTTTGAGACAGGGAGTGACTGGGGGAGGGTTTAGGGGACAGTAGGACTGACCCAGGATTTCCTCAGCCACTTGAACAAGCTCCTATCTGTCTTTTAGTGGCTGAGGTTGCTACAAGGAGCCCCTAGGATGTGCTCTCCTGCATCTACTGTCCCTCCTGGGGAGTGTTCTTTCCACCATCTGCTGTTCACCTTAACCAATGGGAGCTTCGATCCCTAGAACAAAGGAAGAATCCTCCAGATCATCATGATTATGGGGGAGGTGGAACATTTCATTGCCTTCATTCTCGGTCATGATAATCCACCTTTGCACTCTTTCATAACATTAACGCTGTTTTCTGTTGGTGCTAGCTGCTGGAATCCCAACAGTTTGCCTTCTAACTGCTTAAACAAGAATTTTGTATGAAGAGAGTATTGCGCAACCTCTCCTTTGGTAGTGAAAGTGAGACATTTGTCAGTGATTCTGTTCATTGTTTAAAAAATATATATTATATGACATTAGAGAACCTCGGGGATTCTTTCTCTCTTTTGTGACACAACCTCAAGTCCTTTAAATACAACGAGATTAGAGAGGAGAGCTAAGGTGGTAGAGTAGTGGGAGCACCCAAGGCGTCCCTCATCCCTCGAACACAGCTGGATAAACATCCTAGCATTCTGAACACCCGAGACAGTGATCTGAGGACGAACAGAACAAACTACACAATGAGAGGGAGAAGAGAGGCCATGTCATCATGGAAGTAGGAGTTGCGGAGGTGTGATTTGGGGGAGAAGGGTACTGCAGGGGCTGCAGCGGGGAGGGGGCCCTGGTCATGGAGAGAAGTGATGGAGAGGAAGACAGAGGGAGAGAGGAGCGCACGGGGGATCCCACAAGGCAAACAGTTCCTCAAAGCCATTGATTGGGAAAACGAGATGGGTTGATGATCGTTTTCACAACAACCAACAGAGTTCAAAGACTGGAGTTTTAGAAGTCTGCAGTGTGCCTGGTGTGGAGTCTGTGCATGCAGATTTCACCTGCTCTATGGATTCAGCTCATTTCTAAAGGGCAAACTTTCCCATTGGGATCTAGTGCCATTGTGCGGTGCACCTCAGGGTTCCCGCATCTGCAGAGTTCATGGACCAGGCTACTGAGGACAGAAGCCTGAGCATGGGACAGGGGCTTCGCGTCAGGATTTAAAAAAAAAAAAAAAAAAAAAAAAAAATTTCCCTTATTCGATATTGAAACCCCCAAGAAATTACAGATGAGATGTAATCATAGAGGCCCCTTTAGGCATTATGAGCACAATCTTGGGGCCAAGACCTTGTTCCTCTTGGGACACCACAGCCTGACCCCAGAGAGGACACAGCTGTTCCTCCTGTAGCCCACACACAAACCAGGGATATGCAAAAAGCTGGAAGACACACCACAGAGGGCAAACACATTGCTCATAACCCAAGGCCAGAGAAATGTCTCACCTGATTCTGTTCCAAACCAGGCTCCAAGTCACAGGGTTCCTCAGGGATAGAGACCAGACGCATGCAAGTCCAGGGGGGAGGATAGGCATGCGGGGAGGATGTGTCAGAGATGCAGAAGCTCCTGGGGAAGGGCTCTGACAGAGGAAACCCTATGGAGGCAGCGCTGGTCACCCTAGGAGTGGCAGGTGTCTGGTCTGGGGACTGGCAGCCCTGGGGAAAATGTGAAGAACCAGAGGTCCAATACAGTTGCCCTGGAGAGAACTAGGGCACCCCTGTGTGGGAGAACAGTGAGCAGCACCCCTCCCAGGCCGCGGATGCACCCATCTCCTAGCAGTGCTCAGCCTCAGACTCAGCCCCAGAAACTCCGACACGATTTTTCCTGAATGTATTGTCAGGAGTGTTCAGCACAGCGGTGGTGGAGAGAGCAGGGAAAGGAACAATGTGAACGCTCAAGGAGATGGGTGCGGTCCACGGTCCCAGTTCTCATGATAGAATGTCCTGTATCTACTGTCCCGGAGTCTTTTGGACACAGGATCTGGGAAGCCCCTCCTGAGACCCCCCTCTTGGCTCCTTGCTCCTGGGAATATTTAGAATTGAGAAGGTGGAGAGGAGCCAGGGTGACAGCAGGGCCAAGGAGAAGGAAGGTCAGCACTGGGAGGACAGAGGGATGTGCCCCGAGTCACCATCCAGGGCCCAGGCTGTGATGCCCTCGGACCTCACCCCAAATAACGGCTCCTGATGTATGGACCAGACTTCTGCTCTACCACCCCCTCCTCCCTGACCTCATTTATTCACCGTCTCATTCATCACCCCCTCTCTCCTCCCCTCCACCCCTCTCTTCCCTGCCCCCCTCCATCACCCTCCTCCCTCCCTCCCCTCCCTCCTCCCTCCCTCCCTCTCTTCTCTTCCCCCCATCCCCCTGCCTTCCACCCATCCTGCCTCCCTCACTCCCACCCTGCCATCCATCTTCCTTCCCCTCTTCCCTCCCTTCCCCCCCCCCCCCCCCCCCCCCCCTCCCCTTTCCCTCCCTCCTCCTCCTCCCTTCCTCCTTCCCTTCCTTCCCTCTGTTAGGGTACGGAGCCGGCCACCCCTCAATTAGACAGAGAACACTCTCGATAATGCGAGTCACACAGTGAGGTTTATTTCCAGCTAGCTGGGGTCTAAGTATCCGCCCGGCGCAGCGGGTTTCAACAGGGACCCCGAGCACTCAAAGCCAAGGGTTTATATAGCATTTTCAAGGCACTTCTTCGTGGCTACATACATATCTTGCACCCCACTTGGACAGTTTAACTTTGTTTAACCTTTTGCCACCCCGGCGTCACCCTGGAGCCATCCTGGCGGTTAAGTGAGATTTAGGTTTAGAAGAAATTTAACTTTATTTACATTTCCTTCCTTCTGCCTCAGCCTCCTTCAGTTTTATGGTACCACCTTAGGTCTTGAGGAACTGAGCCATTCGTCTCTGGAAATTGGGCCATGGGAGAGATAGCCCTTTTTGTTGTAAATCACCAGGATATTTGCAAACCAAGGGAGATTCCTGTCTTGCAGGATTGTGATCTCTGCAAGTTAACTATTTGTTTGTCTTTAACATCCGGTCCCTGTAGCACCACCACCTAACCACCCTGGTGGTATAGGATTAAGTTGTTTTCTTGGGTTTTAGCAACTTTCTCTTATCTCAAGTTAGGTGCAGTGCCTGTGTGGGCTGGTTAGGGACGCTCAGTAAAATGGCTTCCCCGCCTTCAGGATGGCCATTCTTGTGCTAACCCACTCTTACACCTCTCTTCCCTCCCTCCATCCTTACCCTCCCTCCCCCATGCCCTCCTCCATTTAGCAGAAGATCTGGGGTTCCTGCTCTGTACTGAGAGCTGGGGCTTCATCCGTGAGCACTCCCCCCAACCCATGTGATCATGTCCACTGTGGGAGAAGACAGGGGCAGTTCTCAGGGCTAGCAGTGGTGATGAGCACCAGGAATCTCCTCCTCAGAACAGAGGCCAGTTGCACAAAGAAAAGAATGGAGAGACCCATGCTTAGACCTTCCTCTAGAAAAATAGAGTCCTGAAAAGTGATGAAAAGTAAATATATCCTAGACTCCATGCAATGTGAATGCTAATGGCCCATACGCCCTGATTCCTAGAAGCAGCAAAGAGTAAATCAACCAGTTCAAGTGGGGGTTAGTGACACAACATTTCTGACCAAATGACAGCATTTCAGCCAACATCTCCAGGACTTCTGAGTTTTCCCAAGGGTCTCTCTGATCCTCTGACTCTTCGAACGACTTCCTTGGGAAGCTCTGTCCTGTCGTCTTCATTGTCTCCTGCCTTTTCCCCAATACTAAAAATAGTACTCCTGTATGATCTCACTACTGGATCATTTGCAGGAAATGAAGTCAGTTTCTCAAAGTGAAATCTGCACATCTCACCCAATCTCCCTGAGGAGGGGTGGCCAGCCTTAGCAACAGGGCACCCATGTGGAAAGTCATAAGCAACCCTCCCCTGGAGGCAGGTGCCTCCCTGGACAATGGGCTGCCCCAGGGCTGGGAGGTCTCCACTGCAGCGCATTCAATGTCCTGGATACTAGGAGGAGACAGAGTACAGCACCAGACCACTGAGGGTCAGGACAAATATGCCCCAAATATGGCACCTTGGTGAATTAAATATAGAAACTGGAAGAGTTTTCCATAGAGCAGAAGCAGTAAGGTCCCTCTGATCCCCAGCCATCAGCCCTTCTTCCCTGAAGCAGGTCCGAATACTCCCACGTGTTACTTTCTCTCTCCAGATGGCAGGGAGGACACGCTCATCACCAGAGTCAAGGAATTTAGGGCCACAAAGTCTAGAGGAACAAACCTGGTTAAACTAACCTTTATCTTCCTAGTTAGTTTTTTACCCTTTACCGGCCCTAGCTCAAACCCCTGTGTCTCTCAATTCTTCACACATTGATTGCTTCTTTGCCTAAAACATAGAACTGTCTGCTTCAATTGCCTCTGCTGGTCTCCTTATTCTTGTGAACCACCCCCCCCCCCCCAAAAGAAATCCCTACACTTTGCCAGCTTTTCTCCTGTTCATCTGTCTTTGTCAATTTCCAGACCCAGCCAGGGAATTGAAGAGGAGTTGAAGAAAACTTTCCTCTCTTGCAGCCTTGTTGAGGGGGTGGGGGGGTGGCAGGTGGAGTCTGGAAAATCCATCCCATCTTCCTGACCTTGGTTAAAACTGTCCTCTGCTGGGAAGCAGCACAGAGTTGTGCATGGCTGGGGGAGCCAGAGAGAGGCAGGTGGAACATGTAGCCAGGGGACTTGGCCAAACTGACAGAAGGGAGGGGGTGGGGGATGGGGTAGCTGGGTGACAAGTATTAAGAAGGGCACATGTTGTGATGAGCACTGGGTGTTATAGGCAACTAATGAATCACTGAACACTACATTAAAATCTACTGATGTACGATGTGTTGGCTAATAAATTTAAATTTTAAAAATTAAGTTAAATTAAAAAATAAAAAATAAAACCAGGGCAGAAACCACACATAACTCAGAGGGCTCCAAGCTCTTGGAGGCTGAGCTAGCAACCACAGCCAAGGTCTCTGGCAGTCAGGGGACTGAAGGTCTGAGAGGTGGCTTGGTGCACCCCTGCCCCTGAAGGCCCATGGTCATGGCAAGGTGCAGGGACTGGGAGGGAAGACCCTACTAGAGGCCATCCTGGCTCCACGGCCAGTGCAGGACCACTCCCACCCCCACCATGCAGTGTCTTTCTAGAAGCAGGAAGAAAACCTTTACCCTTGATTGTTCTTTTCAAATATGGTTGCTCAGCATTGACACAGAAATTAACCAATGTAATACTGGAGCCGTTCACAGCTGAAAATGACCCAGAAGTTATCAAACTCTAGTGACCACAAAGAGAGGACCTTGTGTCCCCAGGCAGGCCTCCTGTGTGCAGATGCAGCTGGGGCCCTGGAAATGCCCATGTGGGCAGGGCTGGGCTCCATGGTCTCCCTCGAGGGGACAGAAGTAGGAACCTGCTCTCACAGCTCTGCTCAGGAGAGCACCTCCTGATGGAGATGGGGACAGCCCCTCATGAGACCCAGATGTCCTGGTGATTCTTGGGCACGGCCTGAATCTCAGGTTCTTCATGAAGGGTGGGGAGGGCAGCCCAGACACCACAGGTCTCACAGGTCCTGCAGGGGACAGCCCAGCTGCCGTGTGTCCCACAGGTCTTCCAGGGATAGCACCTTGGTGGGCTTGTGGTCCAGCAGGTACATGTTCAAGTGGCTCTCATCATGCCACACAACCATGATCCCATTGGTCAGGTCGACCCCCATCACCAGGTGACAGGCCAAGGTCAGTCAGTTAACCTCCACCATCAAGCCGCCAAAAAAGATCCCCATGTAGTAAACATCGCCCTGGTCCCCGGGGATGCGGGCCTTGGACTGTGGCTGGTGCTGGTAGCTGAAGTCTTCACAGGACACCTCGTAGAAACTGGGGTGCAGGATGCCAAAGAGGGAGGAGAGGATCTCCATGCCCACATGATCACAGGACTTCAAGTCCACATCCGCACATGGCAGGTTGTCCACCTCACAGAGGAAACGCTGCTCACAGAAGCAGCTGACCATCGCCATATGCTGTATGGACACATCCTGCCAGAGCGGGGTGCCTGGGACTTCAAAGACCACCACCCTCCAGGCCCTCTAGAAGGGCACACGGGCCTGGCAGCCCGTTAGTCGGTGATGACCTAGTAGGTGAACCTGTGTCCCACCATGATGGGCTTCTCTGCCCTCTGCAGGGACAGCTCCAGGAAGACCACCTATCTACAGGGATGAGGGACAAGGAGGAAGGAGGATCACTGTCAGAGGCTAATGACAAGACGCCAGAGCTGGGGGCCATGGAAGTGTGCACCTTCTTCAAGGGGGCAGGCCCCGGGCTGCTTTAAGCTACAGCCACTCTCCCAGCCTGTCCCAAGGAAGTCTGCTTATGGGGCCTCCCTCTCTTCTCCCACAGATGGGGGCCATCAGCACCTCATCATACAAAGGGGAGCCTGAGGCTTCAGAGGCAGGAAACCAAACCCACAGTCAGCATGCAGGAGCCAGGAATGCTCCTCCTGGGCCGAAAAACCAGGCAAACCCTGCAGGTGCCCTTCCCTGGCCGACCCCCTGCAGGTCCCATCCCCACCTGCCAGGAATGGAGCACTTTGGGGCACAGCCCTCCTTTCTGTGGCCTACAGACTGGCTAGAATAAGCAGGGCTGGCCTCCTGCCTCACTTTGCTTTGAGGGGGCTGTCGCTGCCCCCACAGAGCTGTCTCCACCCCCATAGGGTCCTCCTTTGAAGGCTACTAGGCCTCTTTCTGACAAGGTCCATTAGTCAACCGCTGCTATTCCTAGGAACGGTCACCCTCGAACTCCCCCAGATCAGGAATCAGGTCCACCCCGTGGGCAGGGAAGGGGAAAGAGGACAGCTAGAAGAACAGGGGGCTTGTTAGTTTGGCCCCAGCCATGAGCCCAAGAGTGGAAGCTCCCAGGTCCAGAAGTTGGAAGTCCTGTCTTTCTGAGGGGACTGCCTGTGGGGACAGCAGCTGCTCCATTGTTAGCAAAGGGTGGTAAGCTCCTCTGAGACGGGTTTTTATTAAGGTTTTATTTATTTGTTTGAGAGAGAGACAACTAAAGAGAGAACACAAGCAGGGGGAGTGGGAGAGGGAGAATCATGCTCCCTCACTGAGCAGGGAGCCCAACATGGTGGGGTTCAATCCCAGGACTCCAGGATCACAACCAGAACTAAAGGTAGATGCTTAATGACTGAGCCATCCAGGTGCCCTGAGACTAATTATTTTTTTCACACAGGCACTAAGGCTACTTCCCAGTGCCTGCCCCATACCTGGCAGCTTAGTATATCGCTCACACAGGGAAAGTGGGCACTATATTTAAATAGGGGACAGGGCCACACTCAGCAGGAAGAGAGGAGTCAGCTCACTGGGGAGCAAGTCCAGGTACAGCCAAAAGGGGAACAAGCCAGACATGAAGCAGGGGCAGAGAAGAGTTCTCCTGGCAGAGGGCAGGCAGAATGTAAATGCTTGGATTCAGGCCAAAGACACATGTAGGATGACCACAAACCTGGGAGCCCCACTGGGGTAGGGGGGATACGGTGGGAGAGGAAAGGCTGGAGAGGACAGGCAGCTGGGGAGCGGATCACAGAGAAGCTCAAATATTATGTTCTGAAAAGATTACTCTGCTGGTTACCAGAGAAGAATGGGCTCTGTACAACGGAGGACAGGGAGACCCTAAACCTAAGCCCTAACCCTAACCCCACCCTAACCCTAATCAAACACTGTGCTCAATTTTGAGGACTGACAGCTCTACTCTGAAGTCACAAACAATTCCATCATGCTGGCTTTCACTCCTCGCTCCTTGCTCAGTATTGCACTGAAAGTTCTATTCAGAGCAATAAGGCAAGAAATAAGGAATCCTCATGTGAAAGGAAACAGGAGATCTAGGTCTATTCAGAGACCAGAGACGGTATCATCATATACAGAGAGCTTCCTAAAGAATCAACAAGAAATGTTCACAGCCAGTTCCCTAATTTTGCAAAGTTACAGGACAAAATATCAATATACAAAAATCTATCTTATTTGTATACACTAGCAATGAATCATCCAAAAAGGAATTTAAGAAAACAAACCATTTTAGGGAACATCCACATGGACAAAATACTTAGGAAAAGATGTAATCAAAGTATACCTCTTGTACACCAAAATTTACAAAACATTGCTGAAAGAAAGGGAAACCTAAATAAATCTGAGGACACCCCATGGTGAGGAAAAGACATATTATTGAAAAGATGGCAACAGTAACAAAGCAATGTGGAAATTCATTATGCTCCCAAGAAATTTCACAAAGGCCTTTGTGAAAGGAAATTTCACAAGGGCCTTTGGGAAGAAATGCCCAAGCTAATTGTAACAGTCATATGGAATTTTAAGGAACCACAAGATAGCCAAAACCACCTTGAAAAAGAAAATCAAAGGTGAAAGGTCATACTTCCAAAGTTCAAATCTTAACACAGAGCAACAGTAAATGAAGCATTGTGATACTGTTATACTGAAACAAATAATACATTATATGTTAATTATTTGATATTTAAATTTCCAAAAAATTTTTTGAATAAATAAAATAAATTTCTTTCTTTTTTTTTAAATGCATACAGATCAGTGGGATTTAACTGAGAGCCCAGATATAAACCCCTTCATCTATGGTCCACTGAATTTTGACAAAGGTGGACAACATTACACTGGGGAGACAGAATGGTCTTTTCAACAAAGGGTGCTAGACAATCAGCTGTCGATGTACACAGGAATGGAACTGGACCCTTACCTCACACCACATATACACATTAATTCAAAATAAGTTAAAGGCTTAAATATAAGAGGTAAAATTATAAAACCTAGAAGAAACAAATGAGGATAAATCTTGATAACCTTGGATTTAGCTATGCTTTTAGATCTGACACCAAAGCATAAGATGGAAAAAAAAAAAAAAGATAAAATAATATCCTCAAAATTAAAAATATGCCCCAGGTGCCTGGGTGGCTCAGTTGGTTAACTGTCCGACTCCTAATTTTGGCTCAGATCATGATCTCAAGGTCATGAGATTGAGCCCCATGTCAGGCTCCACACTGAGTGTGGGGCCTGCTTAAGATTTTCTTTCCTTCTCCCTCTGCCTCTATCCACTTGCATACTCTCTCTCACTCACTCTTAAAAAAGAAATGGAAAAAATTTAAAAAATATTTGTACATCAGAAGACACTATGTAGAAAGTAAAAAGACAGCCCCCAGAATAGAAGGAAATACTTGTACATTATTTATCTAATAAGAGTCTGTTGCCCAGAATATGTAAAGAGCTTTTGCAACTCAACAAAAAGACAACCCCATTGTTCAAATGGACCAAGGACTTGGATAGACCCTTCTCCAGAGAAATCATACAAATGGTGAAAAGCACATGAATAGATGTTAAAAATCATTAGTCTTTATGGAAATGAATATTTAAGCCAGCTAGATGTCCTTTTACACAAGTAGAATCGTTATGATCAAGAACATAAAAAATAACAAAAGGATGTTGAGAAACTGAAACCCTTAAATCTTGCTTGTGAAAAATGGTACATTCTACATATAAAATAGTTTGGCATTTACTCAAATAGGTCCATGCAGAATTACCATAGGCTTCAACAATTGTATCCCTAGGTATATACCCCCCAAATTGAAAATACTGGTTCAAACAAATAAACAAATATGTACAGGAATACTTATAGCAGCCATGTACACAACAGGCAAAACCCAGAAATGTCCATCCATGGGGAAAAGGATGTCCTTTTGCAAATAACAGATGCAAATGTCCATCCATGGGGACAAGGATAAATGAAATGAGGTAGATCCATAAATGGCTATCTTGTTCTGCCCTATAAAGGAATGAAGTAAAATGGTTCACTTGTGGGGGGAAAATGTGGTGGTTCCTTAAAATATTAAGCACAGAATTCCATTGAAGCCTATATGCCCCCAAAATTAAAAATAGAAGTATCCATATTCAGAGCAGCATTTCTCACAACAGCTAAAAGGTGGAAGCCACCCAAGTCTCCATTGACAAATGAATGGATAAACAAAATGTGGCTTATAGAACCATGGAATATGATTCAGCCTTAAAAATGAACGGAGTTCTGACACAGGCTACAACACGGGTTGAACATGGATGTCATTACGCTGAGTGAAATCAGCCAGGCATGAAAGGACAGATACTGTATGATTCCACTTGGATGAGGTGTCTGGGACACAAAGCTGGATGTGGCTACAGGGGGCTTAGGGGAAAGGACAATTGGGAGTTGATGTTTCATGCATACAGGCTCCCTCAGGGAGAGTGAGAAAATTCTGGAGAATGAAGTACAACAGTGGGAACTCATGCAGGGCCAGAGAATTGTGTACCTGAAATGTTTTAAGGGGTCAATATTCTTATGTTCAGTCCCTGTGAAAAAGTGCATGAAGGATTGGTGCATGTCACAATGTAGATGGACACTGAAAACAGCCCCAGTGACATAAGCCATATAGAAATAGCACTCAGATGGGAGCCATCTATGTTCCGTAAGTCCATCAAAGTTACCCAAATAAGGGAAAGCCCTGGAAGAAGATCCAGAAGAAGAAAACTGGATCCAAAAGGAGAAGACATTTCAGACCATCGGGCAGGTGGTGACAGCTGAAGTGGGCCTGGGTTCAAATGTGAGAACCATCATGATTTCCTCACTTGGGGTTACATGGTGGTTCTGTGGGACACTGTCCCTGTTTGGGGCAAAATGCACTGAAGTATCCTGTGTGAAGTGGCAAACATGGTAAAGAAACAATAGCTGGGGACCCTGAGTGTGGAGATAAAGCATATTTGTGCTGCTGTGACAAATTACTGCAGATTTGAAATCACCTCAGAGTAAATGACTCTTCCAAACATCCGTGTTAGCACCACATCACAGAAGCAGAGAGGACATCAGACTTCGGATAGAGGTCAAGTTCTGCCAGATCCAGTTCACCCACCGTGGAGAGGCCACTCTCAGCCTTGGAGGAAGACCCATGTTAGCAAGAGACTCCTGGGAGGATTAAATCGGGTGCCCCCAGGTCTTGGGTACAGTAGAAGCAGTGGGATTTGGAATTCCAATTCTCCACAACGCTCCACCACAAAATGGTAAGAACTGTGAAAAAGTGTGAAGGGAAGCCTCAATAAAGTGGACTGGGGATGCCAGAAGGGGAGGCTGGAAGGGGGCGCCTGCCACTCAGTGCCCATTACCAACCCCACATTACAATCCCCCATGGGAGAGACTCATCCATTCCAGGCCCCACAGGGGAAGCTGGAGGGTTCATCTCCTACAAGAAATCCACCACCCCTGCAACTAGGCTGGTGAGAATCCTCCATCTCCCCGAACCCCTGCTTTTCTCCAGTGGACTCTCCTTCCAAACAACCCTCCCAACTTCCTCCTTCTCCACGAAATAATGTTCCTCTCCTTTGTTTCTTGCACTTGCCTGTGATGTGCCCGTAGCTTGCTCATCCCAGATTGCCATCCTCTGCTATTCCCAAATAAACCCATTCTGCTGGTCAAATAACTGGCAGTTTGAGTTTAAGGCAAACAGAACTAATAAATTCAAGAAACTTGCAAGGAACAAAATCAATATACACAAATCAATTGCATTTCCCCCATCAGAAAAGACTAGGAGAACAATCTCATTTACTACTGCATCCAAAACAAGATATCTAGGAGTCCCCTGAACCAACGGGGTGACAGTCCTGTCTTCTGACAGCCGTGGGACACTGATGACAGGTAGAGAGGGAGACACACGGAAACAGGAAGACACTCTGTGCTCAGGGAAGAACCGAAACTGGGAAATTACCTCCTCTCTCCAAAACAGTCTACACAGTCCACTGTCGCTCCTGAGCTTCCAGACTCTGGACCAACCCTGACATGGGTGTGGACACAGGAAGGACCCTGCAGGGCTAAGGCAGGGGGAGCATGAGCACCGAGGCGGGTGGCCGCTCCGTGACTGCAGACTGTCTCAGGAGCCCCAGGAACGGAATCTGCATTCTCACAGAGACGCGGAACCCAGTGCGTGCATCTGAGCCCAGAAAGGGGAACCCCACTGTCCCACAAACAGCAGCACAGGAGGCCACCTAACCACACACAAAACCGGAAGCCCCAGTGTCTACACAGCACGCCCTTCCTCCTGAGACCAGGCACCCCCTCGCCACTCCCTGCTGAGGCGGCTTCTCCTCCAGCGGTGGGTCCTGAGGGGGTGAGACTGCTGTCAGTGTGGACACAGCCTTAGTCCTCCACGGTGGGTCCTGTCACTGTGTATGTGGAACCATATCCTCCCCAGCTTGTCCTGTCAGCGTGGGAGCGTCCCCAAGTCCTCCAGAAATCACAGTGGCTCCCAAGGAGGCCCTACTCCAGTTCCAGTTGCCAAGGCACAGGCCAGGCTCCCAGCAGAAGCTGGGGTTCTGCGCCCTCTGCAGGCGGTGGAAGGCAGTGCAGGCTTAGGGGAGTTCACCCTTCAATGGAAGCACCTGCTCCCTCCTGGGGTCCAGCTGGAGCCATTTCTTCTGGAAATTCAAGCTCCATGAGCCCAATATCCCCCAGATTCTCCAAAAATAGCCAAGGAACAATGAATTGGAAACAATATGGAATGACAACGGTCCCTGAACCAAACGTTGACAATGAACATGACCCTGGCCCAAGCAGACCCATACTCTGACCTGAACTTGCTCTCAATCCTGGCCCTGGCCCCAATACAAGACCCTAATCCTAGCCCCCTACCCAAACAGTGTTCACAAGACTCAAAAGGTAGAAACTGAAAATATCCATCACTGGTGAATGCATAAACAAAGTGTGGTGAAAGGTTTCAATTGGGTTCAGGTTCAGCTTTCAGCCAGAGTTCTAGATCAGGCTTTGAGGATAGCGTCAGAGTGAGGACTTAGAGTGAGGGGCAAGGGAGCAGTTAGAGTTTAGGGCTTTAGGATTTAGGGTTTAAGACTCAGGGTTTCTGGGATAAAGTTCAAGGTCAAATTTGGGGTTTGGGTTCATGTTGGGATTTGAGTTCAGAGTTCTGGTTTAGGGTTTGGGTTCATGCTTCAGGGCTTGGATCTGGGTTCAGGTTCAGAACTTAGGCTTTTGGTACAATTTCAGGTTTGGATTCAGGGTTTCAATTTGGGCTTTAAGGTCAGGTTAGTTTTCACCGTTAAATTTAGGAATTGAGGTATTTAGAGATGACACATTTTTGTCAGTTGTCACCTAAATCTGAAATGTATTTCATCTGGGTGTCAGGAGCTCATTTAGAATTTAAGATCTCAGTGATTTCCTACCCACAGCATTCTGATCCCAGGGTCTCCCAGTCATTGAGAATTTGCTTTTGTCTTGGCTCAAACATACCCTTGGCAGACAAGGGTGAGTAGCTGCCAAAGTTGGGATGATTTCACAATGGTAGAGGTGTGAACCCAGATATTGTGGAAATGTTCATGGAAAATGAAACCTGTGACAAAATAACTGGTTGACTTCTTATTTTTCCACAAAGACAAAGTCTTCAATAGAATCTGATAGTGTTCCCTAGGAAGGCCTATGGTATTCATTACCAGTACTGAAAGAGGGCCCTCTCCCCTGCTTTAAACTAAGAATCACAGCAGAATACATCCTATTTTGTGTCAAAAATAAAATGTTATTATTTGGCTGTTCCAGTGTACAATTTGTGGAAGCACTGACAACATTTTCCTTTTTCAGATCCTCATCAGCACACGAGTAAAATGCAGGCAATGTTGTAATGCACTGCTCATTGAAATACCAAGAATTTTAAGTCTCAGCCTAAAGAGCTAGTCATGGGGTGGACCACCCAGGACAGGGGCTTATCCATTGCAACTGAACAAGTGGCCTAGTCCAGGCCCATGCCAGTGCCACAGAGGGCCCAGGAAGCCAGGTGCTTCATAACATTGCTGAGGGCTGAATCAGACTTGTCCTGAAGCCCACACGTGCTAGATCCTCTGCTACCTAAGGAGAATCCCAAAAGTAATCATGGTCTTGGCCCGAACAAGACGAGCATCTGTGTGGTATAGAGCCCACAAGATATACCTGCCATGCAATGGGGACTAACTCAGCCAAACAATACCTACATGGAATTCAACCACAGACAAACATGCTGTGAGAAGCTTAAGGCTGACGTTGAAATGGGGTGTGGGAGGGAATTCCTGAGGCCTTCATTGTTGGCCAATCTCACTATCATCTTTTTTTTCTTTCATGTGCAGGGGCAGGGTCAGGCAGGATGGATACCAGTGACTTCCCACTCTGCCTCTGGAAAAGAAGAGCTCTCTCCCATCTTCCATCACGTTGCAGATCTGGGGTGTAGGAAACTACCACCCATGGGCCAAATGGACCTCCCCCCATATTCTCAAAATCAAGTGTGCCTGGAACATTAGTTATGGACAGTCTGTGGCTGCTTTCAAGCCATAATGCAAGAGTGAAGTTATTGCCAGAAACACCACATGGACTGCAACACCTAACAGAAAATCTTTTCAGAAGACTTTCCAGAAAAGTCTATGCCCATCCCTGGTCTCAAAGATACTAGGATCATGTCCTTTCTTTGAGGATAACTTAGCCTCTTCTGAATCAAATCAATTTCTTCACCCCCAGAGGCAAGGACTTCCATCCTTTTAGCCAGAACTCCATCTCCATCCTCCTCTATTGACGCCATTCAAGGTGCAGGTCTACAGGTCTGCAGCCCAACGGGTATTCACTGTTGTTTACAGGGTAGTGATGCTCAGAAAAGGAGATGTAAGTTTGACCTTGTGAGGGTAAACGTGTGCTTCCTCTTTGGGACCCACAGTGTGCAAGAATACAATACAGTAGCATGCTTTCTGTCCCACAGGAACGGCCATGCAATGTGGTTGAATAGTGATCTCAGAAGAAAGCCACCTTCACAGAACAAACTTCATCTGGGGGGACTTCCAAGTCTCTTGTCCTGCACACTAGTTTCCACTGAGGCTGGGGGCACACAGAGGGGCAGAGACTCCCCTTGCCCATCAGGATTTTGAGGGATGGCTACTGCTCCAGGACCAAAGATCCTGAAACCATTCATCCATCTGTCATCCAGCCAGGCATCTGTGAGTGAGATCTACTCCAAGCAGAAAGGACAGACCAAGAGACAGAAAATGACAGCCTTGTGTGACAAGTGCCATGACAAGGGACACTCAGGAGGACTGGGGGTGTTGGCCAGACCTGGGGGTAGGGGGGCCAGGGAATGCTCCAGGAGGGTGATCACAGCTGTGTCATGACAGGGGATCTCAGGAGGACTGGGAGTGTGCAGGGTTGGTCAGACTCAAGGGCAGGGGACCAGGGATACTCCAGGATGTCACAGCTGTGCCTTTGGGTGGTTACACATGTCAGCTTGACTGGGCATTGTCCAGACCAGAAACGACAGCGTGGGTGAGGGGCAGTGTCCCTAAACTGTCTTCTGCACAGGAAAGTTTTGTAAGGAGATTTCTTTCAGTATGATTTTAAGCCACATGTGGCCATTAGTCCCTAAAGCTGATTATGGAGAACATGAAGTCTGTCATTGGCCACGGCTTTCATGGACAGTTGAATGAGAAGTCATCAAAGAGGGAGAAAAACCACGAGAGACTCTTCGTTACAGAAACAAACAGGGTTGCTGGAGGGAAGGTGGATGGGGGATGGGGTAACTGGGTGATGGGCATTAAGGAGGGCACGTGATGTAATGAGCACTGGGGGTTATACGCATCTGATCTATTATTGAACACTACACTTGAAACTCATGATTTCTATAGGTTGGCTCATTGACATTGAAATAAACAAAAATAACTCAAACAAACATTTCTAAAAATCTGTGTGGAACCACCAAAGACATTTAACAGCCAACGCAATGTTGAGAAAGAAAAACAAAGCTGGAGGAGTCACAATTCCAGATTTCAAGTTATACTACAAAGCTGCAGTCATCCTAAGAGTATGGCACTGGCACAAAAATACACACAGTGACCAAGGGAGTGGGAGAGAAGCTCAGAAATAAACCCACAGTTGTGTGGCCAATTAGTGTTCCCCAAAGCAGGCAAGAATATTGAAAAGGAAAAGGAAATTCTCTACAACAAACTGTGTTGGAGAACTGGACATCTACTTGCAGAATAATGCAGTTATTCTGCTTCCCTACGCCATACAGATACATAAACTCAAAACAGTTTCAAGACCTCAATGGAAGACCTGAAACCATAAAAATCCTACAAGAGGGCACAGACAGAACTTCTTCACAGCAGGAAAACTAGGAAAAAGTAATAATAAAAAGACAACCTATCAAAAGGGAGAAGATATTGCAAATATCCTATGCAGTAAAGGAATAGTGTCCAAAATATGTGGAGTGGATACAACTCAACACCAAAAAACAAACAATCCAGCTAAAAAATAGTCCAAAGACATGAACAGACATTTCTCCAAAGAAGAAATACAGATGGCCAATGGTCCCAGGAAAAGATGTTCACCATCACCCAAGCTCAGGAATATGCAAATCAAAAGTATAATGAGATATTAGCACATACTGTCAGAATGGCTCCCATCAACAGCACAAGGAACAGCAGGTGCTGGGATGGTGTGGTAAAAGGGGACCCTCGTGCACTCTTGGTAGAAAAGCAACCTACTGCAGCCACTCTAGAAAACAGTATGGAAGGTCCTTAAGACGTTAAACATAGAGCTATCCTAGGATCCAGCAAGCACACTACTGGGTATTTACCTAAAGCATACAAAAACAAAAACTCAAAAGGATACATGCACCCCTATGTTTCCTGCAGCATTATTTACAAGATCACAACATGGAAGCAACCCAAGTGTCCATTGATAAAGTGCTAAATGAGCTGAGAGATGTACACACACACACACACACACACACACACCCATACACAGTAGAATATTACTCATCATAAAAAGAATGAAATCTTGCCATTTGCAGTCACATGGATGGATCTAGAGAGGATTACCCTAAGTGAAATCAGTCAGTCAGAGAAAGACAATACTATATGATGTCACTCCTGTGTAGAATGGAAGAAACAAACATACATAAATAAAGGAGAAAAAAGAGACAAACCAAAATACAGATTCTTAATGACAGAGAACAAACTGACAGATACCAAAGGGGAGGTAATGGATGGATGACTGAAATAGATGAAGGGGACTAAGAGTACACTTGTTTGATGAGCAGTAAGTAATATACAGAATTACTGACTCATGCTATTGTACACTTGAAACTCATATAACACTGTATGCTAACTCGACTGGAATTAAACAATAAAAAAGATTTTTCTTTCAGTAACCTACTTGAAAAAGCTTTGATCCACAATGTTCATATGCCCTACTTGGGAGTATTTGCTCATCAATATTTATTCATTCGATGCCTTGAATTCAAATTTCACTAAATCCTTACATTTTGCCTGTTAATCCTAGCCCACAGGAGCCATGTCCCTTTTCATCCATGATCTGCACCTATGCATTCAAGAGAGTGTAAGTAGAGAAAGATGCCATGTCATAACCCAGAAAGCTATTACTGTGTCTGTTTTAGTATGAGATGGTCACAGAGTGTGGGACAGGTTTCAGAGCTGGTTTGTTCTCTATCCTGGATCACTAACTCATTGGTCATGACTTGGATCCATTTGGCTACTAGATTTCCTGTGGGCAAGCTTGCTTCCAAGCAGATCTATGGAAGAAGCAAAGGTGGATAGATTCAGTGCAGGATAGGAAGAGGGTCAAGTACAGACAAGGGTATGATCCCTCCCCTGATCCAGGAACTGGATATGGGAGGGTATGGGTATGGGAGACAGAAGCAATGGGAAGCCACCAAACTCACCAGCTGAATGCAGGGGGCACAGGTCAAGGGATCTCATGATGTGGAGAGTGGAGGCTGCTCTGAGCTACCTCTGGGAGGGAGGGGGGGAAGGAATAAGAAAGAGAAGCTGCTTTCCCCTGGCCCATGCCACTTGCCCACCACTCCTGGCAAACATCAGTCTACACTGCTGACACAGGCTGGGCTCACAATGGGCTGGCTTGGGTCCTTCAGCTCTAAGTGGGCAGCTGGCTCCAGGGCTCAGGAACATGCTGATGGAAGTGGCAGGGAAGGCTGGCCCTCTGGGGTATCCCTTCTTTGAGCAGAGAGCCCTGAGAATGGCTGAAAACCCACTGAGAGGTTTGGAAGACATGCCATGAATGAACTACAACATGGAGAAACAGAAAACACTATTGGTTTTTAAGGTCAGAGCTGTCAGCTGATGAAGTGGGGAGAACTTCCCTAAGGAGGACGTAGGGGAGGGCAGGCTGGGCTGAAAAGAGAGACGTGGCTCTCCTGATTGGGAACCTGCAGCCTCCTTCCAGGGCAGGTCATTATTCTTACCTCGCAGGGAACTGATGGAAGTGTTCCATCAGGGGACTGACAGACCTGCCTCTTGAGAAGGCTATCTTGGCATCAGGTTGCTCAAGGCAGAGGATGAGGGCCACATGGAGAGAGGGCAATACCTCGGGGGGTCATGGGGTAAGAGCAGAGGCTCATGATCATGAAGATGATGAAAAGTAGAAGGTGGCAGCATGGGAGCCCCTGGCATGAAAGTGCCATGGGCATAGTGCCCACCGCTACAGTGACTGGATGTCTTCTGTGCCAGGCATGGTTCACTTCAGTGGACTCCAGACTAGTCCTGACCACACCCCTAGGAAGCATGCACCACCACCACCCTCCTCTCTCCATACTGCTGCTAGGAATCACAATCACCAGAAACTGATCGGTTTTCATGATAACCAAGCACCTCTGGTGGTGTTCTAGTGTGACCCTCATGTCTGGCCAGAGACTGCTGTCTCCCTGTCTCCACACAACTCAACAGACAGGAGGGTTTCCTTAAATTCCACAGGTTTTGATGAGACAGATCCTAGGCCCCATACCCCACCCACCACGAACACCCAGTGGGTCACTCGGGACACCGGCTATTGTCATGAAACTCACCATTCCCTGTTTCAGTCACTTCCAACAGAAAGTCAGGTTCTGATCCCCCAATTTACCATATCCTGGTTGCTGACTTAGGGCCATGCCATGAACGCACAGGGCACCTTTCTGTTAGAGAAGGCCACCCCGCACCTCCTGGAAAATGTTTCTAAGAAAATACAAGTCCATCAGGGCTACAGTGTGAACAGTGGTACACAGCCTGCATGGTAGAAATCAGTAATTCTAACAAGGGTTCACCACCTACCCCCCCCCCCATCTCATAAAACCTTCCTTCCTCTGTTCCCATGGAAGTCGTGGTCTACCCTCAGAAAATACCCCAGGAAACTAACCTTTAAATGAATGCTCCCTTCATGCTCTGGTTCAAATCTTGTCCAACCACAATAGTATAAAAGTAGAAATCAGTCAGAAGAAGAAAATGGGACAGTCACAAATATGTGGAAATTTAACAACATATTCGTAAACAACCAATAGTCAAATAAGAAATCAAAAGAAAATTTAAAAGTACCTTGAGACAAACGAAAAAGAGAACCTATGAAAAGTTATGGGATGCAGCAAAAGTAGCTCTAAGGGGAAAGTTCATAGAAATTTAGGTCCTCATCAATCCATCTGAAAGTTCTCCAATAACCAACCTAATATACACGGAAAAAAGTAAAAAAAAAAAAAAAAAAAAAAAAATCAAAGTCCCAAATCAGTAGGTAGAAGGAAATAACAATAAGGAAAGTGGAAATAAATCCAATGGAAACTAAAAAGGCAAAATGTCAATGAAAATACAACCTGTCTTTTTTGGAAAGATAAGCAAAATTGACAAACTTTTAGCTAGACTCATCAAGAAAGAGAGAGGGCTCAAGTAACAATCAGGAAAGAAAGATAATTGATTACTGTCTCACATCAAAATCCTATAAGAGAACCCAGACAACAACGTCTTCAACCTTGGGCACTGCAACTTCTTGCAAGACATGTCTCTAAAGGCCAGGGAAACAAAAGCAAAAATGAACTATCAAGACTCCATCAAGGTAAAATCTTCTGCACAGCAAAGGAAACAATTAACAAAACTAAAAGGCAGCCTACAGAATAGGAGAAGAAATTTTCAAATAGCTTGACAGATAAAAGTCTGGTATCCAAGATCTACAAAGAAATGCTCAAACTCAACACCCAAGAAACAAAGAAACCACTCAAGAAATGGGAAGAAGACAGGAAGAGACACTTCTCCAAAGGAGACACACAAATGGCCAAGAGACCATGAAAAAATTATCCACATCACTTGTAATCAGGGAATTCAAAACCACAATGAGATACCTCCTTCCAGCAGTTAGGATGGCTAAAATTAACAGGACAAGAATCAACAACTGTTGGCGAGGAGGTGGAGAAGGGGAACCCTCTTACACTCTTGGTGGGAATGCAAGCTGGTGCTGTCACCCTGGAAAACAGCATGGAGGTTCCTCAAAAAGTTAAAAATAGAGCTGCCCTATGACCCAGCAATTGCACTCCTGGGTATTTACCTCAAAGATAGAGATTCAGTGAAAAGAAAGGGTCCATGCTCCCCAATGTTCCTAGCAGCAATGTCCACAATAGCCAAAGTGTGGAAGGAGCTGAGATGTCCTTCAACAGAGGAATGGATAAAGAAGATGTGGTGTATACATACCATAGAACAGTACTCAGCCATCAGAAGGGATGAATGCCCACTATTTGCATCGACATGGATGGAACTGGAGGGGGTTATACTAAATGAAATCAGTCAAGCAGAGAATGACTATAATCATATGGTATCACTCATATGTGGAGCACAAGGAATAGTGTGGAGGACCACAGGGGAAGGGAGGGAAAACTGAATGGGAAGAAATCAAAGAGGAAGACAAACCATGAGAGACTCTTAATCATAGGAAACAAATTGGAGGAGAGGTGGGTTTGGGGGCGGGGTAGTTGGATGATGGGTATTAAGGAGGGAACATGTGATGATGAGCCCTGGGTCTTACATGCAAATAATGAATCATTGACCATTACATCAAAAACTATACCTTGGCTAACTTAATTTAAATTGAAAATGTGAAAAACTTAAAAAAGAAAGAAACATGAGTAGCACAAGAATACAAAGGATCGTTAGAGAGTACTATGACCAAGTAGAGGCCAACACCTTGGACAACCTAGTAGAAATGGATAAATTCCTAACAACAACCTAGAATGAACCATGAAGGAAAAAAGTCTGAACAGACTGATCACTAGTAAAAAGATTGATTTGATAATCAAACCCTCCCAGGAAACAAATGCCCAAGACCAGACAGTTTCACTGAGGAGTTCAACCAGATGGTAGAAGAAGAATTAATACCAACCCTTCCCAAACTGTTTTTTAAAAAGGAGAAAAGAGGGAGGCGCCTGAGTAGTTCAGTGGGTTAAAGCCTCTGCCTTCAGCTCAGCTCATGATCCCAGGGTCCTGGGATTGAGCCCCGCATCAGGCTCTCTGCTCGGCGGGGACCCTGCTTCCCCCTCTCTCTCTGCCTGTTTGTGATCCCCCCCCCTCTCTGTCAAATAAATAAAATCTTTAAAAAAAGGAGAGAAGGGCATATGTCTAGACTCATTTTATGAAGACAGCATTACAGTGGTATCAAAACAAGACAAGGATGCCACAAGAAAAGGAAAGGCCAATATCACTCATGAACAGAGATGCAAAAATCCTCAACAAATTATCGGCAACATAAATTCAACAATCCATCAGGAGAATGACACAACATGATTCAGTGTGATTTATTCCAGGGATGCAAGGATGATTCCACATCTGCACATCCACCAAGAGCACACACCACCTTAACAAAATAAAAGATAAAAATCTTAGGATTGTTACAATAGATGCACAAAGAACACTTGGGAAGATGCAATATACATTTATGATAAAGACTCTAAACCATCTGGGTACTGCGGGAACACACCTCAACCAAACCAAGAGCCTATATGAAAAGCCCACAGCCAACATTATACTAGAGGGTGAAATGCTGAAAACTTTTCCACTACCAGCAAGAACAAGATAAAGATGCCCACTCTTACCACTTTCATTCATCATTGTATTGAAAGCTCTAGTCAAACCATTTAGACAAAAAAAAAAAAAAAGAAAGAAAGAAAAGAAAAAAGAAAAAAAGATATGAAATCTAAATAGGAGAAGAAAATGGTCACTATTAGCAGATGACATGATACTATATGTAGAAATCGCTAGAGTCAAAAAATACATTTTTATTAACAAATAAACACATTTGAATAAATTAGGATAAACAAATTCAGTAAAGCTGCAGGATACAAAGTCAATTACAGAGACATGTTGCATTTCTTTTTTTTTTTTTTAAGAATGTATTGATTTGACACACACAAAGAAAGAGAGAGAGAGCATAAGCAAGGGGAGCAGCAGAGAGTGAGGGAAAAGCCGACTCCCTGCTGAGCAGTGAGCCCAATGCCAGACCCATTCCCAAAATCCCAGGATCATGACCTGACCTGAAGGCAGACACTTAACTGACTGAGCCACCCACGTGACCCAACTTGTATTCCTTTATACTGATGACCAACTTTCACATAGAGAGATTAAGAAAGCAATGGCATTAATGATTGCATCAAGCAAAAACCATTTAGGACTAAAAGTAATCAAGAATGAGATAGACCTGGTATACTGAACATGTGGTGGAAAAGGAAGGAAAAACATGTGCGTGTTGGTGGATAAATGTATGGGCCAAAGATCTGGAAGATGACACAAATAAATGGAAGCATATGTCATGCTTATTAGCTGGAAGAGTTAATAATGTTAACATGTCCACCATACCCAAAGCAATCTACAGATGGGATGAAATCCCTATCTGAATTCCAATGGCATTATTCAAAGAAATAAAAGACAGTCCTAAAATTAATATGGAATCACAAAAGACCCCCAAAACCCAAAGCAATCTTGAGAAAGAAGAAGAGAGAGAGAGTCCAAGATGGTGAAAGAGTAGGAGACCTTCATTTCATCTGGCACAAGGAATTTAGCTAGAGAGCTATCAGACCATTCTGAACACCTGCAAATTCAAGCCAAGATCCAAGAAAAGAATAGCAGCAACTCTACAAACAGAAAAGTGACAACTTTCCACAAGGTAGGAGGTATAGAAAAGTGAGTCTAAGCTGATAGGTGGGAAGATAAACCCTGGAGGGAGGGAGCCTCCATCAGCCAGCTACTGCCAAGTGCTTGGCAGCAGAGCACAAAATTGGAACTTTTAGAAGTTGGCTCTGATGAAGGATGTCACTCTGGCAGCTGGGTAGGGTTGGAACCCTCAATGGGACAGTGTGGCCTCAGGATCCTTGGGGTCCCAGGAAGACCAGGGTGCTTGAGAACAGCAGAGCTCCCAGGTATTAGAAAAGGGAAGCTGGCTGCAAAGAGTGAGCCCAGGAGTTGGCTCTAAGCTGGAGGTTGCCATAAACTGTGATCCATGGCACAGTCTCGCCACCGGTCTTTGAGAAGAGGCCCAAGAAGCAGCACAAATGGGGAGAGATCCCTTTCTTCCCCAGGAGGAGTGGTACCTGAGGATGCTAAAGGAGTCTGCTGTATCTGGAGACTCCAAACAGGGTCATGTGCCAGAGACAGAAATTCTTGGTCACAGGTCCGAATAGCACGGAGTACAGACAGGGAGACATGAAGGACTGACCTATTTTCTGTGAGGGTGCACTGAAGGAGTGGGGCCCTGAGCTCTCAGCTACAGGACCAGAGATAAGGAGGCTGCCATGTTCATTCTCATCCCAAAAAATAGGATTATTCCCTGCATGTTTTCAGAAAAGAATTCTTTGAAAATGAAACTCAATCACAAGAGGAAAGGTGGAAAAAACTCAAATACATGGATGCTAGAGAGCATCCTACTAAAGAATGAGTGGTGAACCAGTAAATTCAAGATGAATTTTAAAAATTCATGGAAACACAGGAGAATGAAAATACAACCATTCAATATCTTTGGGATGCTGTGAAGGCAGTCCTAAGAGAGAATTATATAACACTACAAACCTTCCTCAAGAACCAAGAAAGGTCTCAAATACACAACCTAACCTTACACCTAAAGGATCTGGAGAAAGAGGAGCATAGAGAGCCTAAACCCAGAAGGAGAAGAGAAATAATAAGGATTAGAGCAGAAATCAATGAAGTAGAAACCAAAAGAATAGTAGAACAAATCAATGAAACTCGGAACTGCTTCTTTGAAAGAATTAATAAGATTGATACACCCCTGGCCAAACATCTCAAAAAGGAAACAGAAAGGACCCAAATCAATAAAACCATGAATCAAGAAGGAGATATCACATCCAACACCAAAGAAATACAAACAATTATAAGAACATAGGATGGCAACTCTATGTCAACAAATCAGACAGTCTTGAAGAAATGGATGTACTCCCCAAAATATAGAAATGACCCAAACTAAATCAGGAATAAAGGGAAACCTAAAGAGACCCATAACCAGTAAGGAGATCGAAGAAATCATCAAAAATCCCCCAGGAAACAAGAGCCCAGTGCCAGATGGCTTCCCAGGAGAGTTCTACCAAACATTTAAAGAAGATTTAATACCTCTTCTTCTGAAAGTTTTCCAAAAAATACAACTAGAAGAAAAACTTCCAAACCCTTTGAATGAGGCCAACATTACCTTGATACCAAAACCAGACAAGGAGCCCACCCAAAGGGAGAATTACAGACCACTATCCATGATGAATATGGATGCAAAAATTCTCACCAACATGCTGGCCAATAGGATCGAACAGCCCAGTAAAAGGATGATTCACCATGACAAAATAGAGTTTATGCCCGGGCTGCAATGTTGGTTTGACAACCACAAATCAATCAATGGAATCCACTACCTTAATAGAAGAAAGAACAAGAACATAGGATCCTCTCAATAGATGCACAAAAAGCATCTTACAAATTAATGCATACCTTCTTGATCAAAACTCTCCACCGTGGAGGGATAGAGGGTACATACTTCCAATTCATAAAGGCCATCTATGGGGAACCCACAGAGAATATCATTCCCAATGGGAAAAAACTGAGAGCTTTTCCCTTTAGGTCAGGAGCATGACAGGGATGCCCATTCTCATCACTATTGTTCAACATACTAGAAATCCTAGCCTCAGCCATCAGACAACAAAAGAAATGAAAGGCGTCCTAATTGGCAATGAAGAAGTCAGACTCTCACCCTTTGCAGACAATAGGATACTTTCTGTGGACAACCCAAAAGACTCCACCCCAAAATTGCTAGAACTCATCCAGGAATTCCGTAAAGTGGCAGGATATAAAATCAACGCACAGAAATCAGTTGCATTTGTCTACAGCAACTATAGGTAGTTGCAACAGAAGAAAGAGAAATTAAGGAGTCCATCCAAAGCATAATTGCACTCCCAAACCATAAGATACTTAGGAATCCATCTAACCAAAGAGGCAAACTATCTGTATTCAGAAAACTATACCATAGTCATGAAAGAAATGGAGGAAGACACAAAGAAATGGAAAATAGTTCCATGTACATGGATTGGAAGAACAAATATTGTGGAAATGTCTATGCTACCCAGAACAATCCACAGATTCAATGCACTCCCTATCAAAATACCATCCACATTTTTCACAGAACAGGAATAAATAACCAAAGGGATGTTGAAAAAGAAAACCAAAGCTGATAGCAACCCAATTGCAGACTTCAAGCTTTCTTCAAGCAAGGAATGTGAAGGAAGGAAGTAAGGAAGGGAGGAAGGAAGGAAGGAAGGAAGGAAAAGAAGAAGAGAAAGAAAGAAGAAGGAAATAAAGAATAAAGAAAGAAAGAAAGAAAGAAAGGTAGGACAGAAACTAACCCACACATGTATGGTCTTAACTTATGACACAGCAGCAGAAAATATACCATGGGAAAAGGACTGTCTATTCAGTGAATGGTACTAGGATAGCGGGACACTAAATGCAGAAGAATTGACTGGACCACTTTTTTTTTTTTTTAAAGATTTTATTTCTATTTATTTGACAGACAGAGATCACAAGTAGGCAGAAAGGCAGGCAGAGAGAGAGGAGGAAGCAGGCTCTCCGCAGAGAGCCCAATGCAGGGCTCGATACCAGGACTCTGGGATCACTACCTGAGTGAAGGCAGAGGCTTTAACCCGCTGAGCCACCCAGGTGCCCCTGGACTGCTTTCTTACACTGGACCTACAAATTGTGAGTGGATGAATGACTTGAACATAAGAATTGAATCTATAAACCTCCAAGAAGAAAACACAGGTAGTAAGTTTCTCGATATTGGTTTTAAGGAAGAGTCTTTTACACCAGACACCAAAAGCAAAGGCACCAAAGGCAAAAATAAACAAATGGAAGGACATCGAAGTGAAATTTCTGCATGACAAAAGAAACCATCAAACCCTTAAAAGCCAACCTCCGCAATGAGAAAAAAATATCTGCACATCGTATGTGTGAGAAGAGGCTAATATCCAAAATACACAAAACACTCCTTCAAATTCAAACAAAAAATAAAAAATACAAACTCAGAATAAAATGTGAATAGATACTTTCCAAAGATGGTGTACAGGTGGCCAACAGACACAGAAAAAGTTGTTCAACATCACTAACAGTCATCAGGGAAACAAAAGTCCAAACCACCATCAGGTATCACCTCACAACAGCTGGAATGACAATCATCCCAGAGACAGACACCAGGTGAGGTCAAGGGTGTGTACACAAGGGAACCCTGTGCACTGTTGGTGAGAATAAATATTGGTGCAGCCACTGTAACAAATGCTTTGGAGGTTCCAGAAAAAATGAATACAACTACCACATGACCCAGTCAGTGCTCTACTGAGTATTTCTTTGGAGAACACAAAAACACTCCTTCCAAAAGAGAGATGCACTCCCATGTTTACGGCAGCATTATTCGTAATAACCAGACATGGAAACATCGACCTTGGGAGCATTATGCTAAATAACTCAGACACAGAAGGACAAACACCAGAGGCTCTCATGGACATTCCATATGGGAAAAAATACTGAATGCATAGATAATGAGAACAGATGGGTGGTTTCCAGATTTGGGGATAGTGGGGGAAATGGGTGTCCAAGCTTCGAACCCTCACTCATTGGGCACAGAGCTCCATGTCCACGTCAGCATGAACACTGCTCCTTCAAATCTCTTGTCTCCCATTCCTTCAAATCAGACACCAAGCTCCAGTCACCACTCTATTTTCCCTCAGAGAAGTAAGGAAAAGGATAGAATAAAACACTACGTGGGCACAGCACACTTCTATCCAAATAGAATTCCGCATTCTTTCTCATCTGGGAAGTCCTACACTGCCCATAGTAATGAGAGGTGCCACAAGTTCAGTCCTCATATATATAGATGACCTTGTGTTTTTCCTTTTGATATTTGGATCTCGAAGTCAATGTCTATATTGCTTTCTTAAAATAACAAGAATAAGAATGACGTGGTCACATAAAGGTCTGGGTCTCCATAACCAGACAACATGGCTCTGGTTCAGATGAGGATGAAGACACAACCTCTTCCAGGAAGCAAAGCCCAAACCCTCAGGGATCCTGACACACCTCATGGGTGATGGGCTCCTTTGCTGCATGGAGTTGTCCGAGTGCAAAGATGCAGGCACCCTCCAGGGTTCATTCTGTTTTCTTCATAAATTCTCCAGTTCAAGTCACAAGGGACTCATGGGGTCAGGTTTCAGAGCCCAGAATGGGCCACCAGGTGAGTAGCCACACACACAGAGACACACACACACACACCACCTCCCTCCCCTACCAGGGAAGGCTAACAGGGGCTTGTGTTCCATTGGGAGCACAATGAGCCACCCCCCAGGCTCCTAAACAACCTATACTTCTCCATTTCTCCCCTCACAAAGAGCACTGCACCCTGTTACAGCTATGAGGCTATGTCTTACTTTAAAAAATAATTTCTTTTTAAAAAGATTTTATTTATTTATTTGACAGAGGGAGACACATCAAGGGAGGGAACACAAGCACGGGGAGTAAGAGAGGGGGAAGCAGGCTTCCTACCAAGCAAGGAGCCCAATGTGTGCTTCAATCCCAGCACCCTGGAATCATGACCGGAGCCAAAATCAGATGCTGAATGACTGAGCCACGCAGGTGCTTCTCAAAAATAATTTCGAATATCAGAAAGTGGTTCATGGAAGAGAAAAACATGAACCCCTACAAAGGATTCTTTGACTATTTCAGAACACTGTTTTCCCATTGTTTAATGGAAACAGGAAAGAAAAACACACAGACTTCCCCTTCCACTAGCAGGTCTGATTCACTTCAGTGATTGAAAGAAGAGCAGGAAATAAAAGAGGAACCGATGATGTTCTGATGACCATCAATCCAACCACCGAACTTTCAAATCTTCACCCACATGCAAAGAAAGAAGCACAAACCAGTTTCTCAGCCTGGCAATGTGGAGAAGTCTGAAGTGGAGTGACAGGGACAGACGATGAGGTTGTGTGTGTTGGCTGAGGTTGGTGGCACAGATGGTGCCCTGCCAGCTCACCACCCGGGCCTCACATGTCCTCAGCCAGGAACATGCTCACAGCCCTGACCTGTCACAACAGTCACACGGAAACACACAGCCACCCCTGGAGACAGCCCTGCCCACAACCTCTTGCAGAATGCACTCATCTCTCCTCCAGGACCCCTGTCAGCTCCAGGCAGACCTGGAACTCCCCTGTCTGCTGCAAAGCTCTAGATTCCCCCATCCATCCTTCCAAAATTACACTGGACCAAGTCTTTCATGAGAAAGGGAGAAGGCTACCTCCTGAATGGTTAACTCTTTTCATCTTCTGTTGTATTTCTCTCCACTTACCTTTCTCCCTGGGCAAACTGTAAGGACCATAGGAATGGAACATGTACATGCTCTGAGATCTGGATCTTTCATTGCAGCTTTCTGAGGACTCCTTATGCAATAAGAAACTAGAGTATCCTACCACAGTGTGTTCAAAAATGATCATCCACAGAATAAGAGATTGAAAAACCACTCATTTTTACCTCATGAAGCAGAACATGGTTTTCTTCTTTCCTTCATTGACTTCAATTCCAATTCGTTTCCATGCAGTGGTAATTCCTTTGCTTCAGGTGTAGGATTTAGTGATTCCTCACCTGCATACATCAACCGGAGCTCATCACAACAAGTGCCCTCCCTAATAGCCATCACCCATTTAACTCTTCTCCCCACACACCCTTCCTCCAGCAACCCTTGGTTTGTGCTCTGAGGTTGAGTCTGTTTCTTTTGCCTATCTTTCTCTTCTCACTATGTTCATCTGTTTTCTTTCTGAAATGCCATAGGGGTGAAGTCATAGGGTATTGGTCTTTCCTTACTGATTTTGCTTAGCTTAATCCACTCTAGATCCATCCACATCCTTGCAGATGGTAAGATTTCATTCTTTTTGAAGCTGGCTCTTATTCCACTGTGTGTGTGTGTGTGATATTCATATAAAAATATATATAAAAATATAAATATATATAATACATTAAAAATATAAATATATATAAAAAAGAAGATGTGGGAGACTATATTTATGTAATATCCATATATTATTCATATATGAATAATTACATTACATATATTCATATGTAATTATTCATATATTACATATATATAATCTCCCACACCTTTTTAAAAATATTTTTTAATTTTTTAAATAAACATATAATGTATTATTAGCCCCAGGGGCACAGGTCTTTTAATTTTTTAAATAAACATACAATGTATTATTAGCCCCAGGGGCACAGTGTGTAAACTCACCAGGTTTACACACTTCACAGCACTCACCATAGCACATACCCTCCCCAATGTCGGTAACCCCACCACCCTCTCCGTACCCTCCTCCCCCTGGCCACCCTCAGTTTGTTTTGTGACATTAAGAGTTTCTTATGGTGGGGCGCCTGGGTGGCTCAGTGGGTTAGGCTTCTGCCTTCGGCTCAGGTCATGATCTCAGGGCCCTGGGATCGAGTCCCGAGTCGGGCTCTCTGCTCAGCAGGGAGCCTGCTTCCTCCTTCTCTCTGCCTGCCTCTCTGCCTACTTGTGATCTCTCTCTGTCAAATAAATAAATAAAATCTAAAAAAAAAAAAAAAAGAGTTTCTTATGGTTTGTCTCCCTCCCAATCCCATCTTGTTTCATTTATTCTTTTCCTACCCCTCAAACCCCCCATGTTTCATCTCCACTTCCTCATATCAGTCTCCCACATCTTCTTTCTCCATTCATCAGTGAATGGACATTGGGACTCTCTCCATAGTTTCACTATTGTTGATAATGTTGCTATAAACATCACGGTGCTTGTGTCCCATTGAAGGTGCATTTTTGTGTCTTTTGGATAAATACCTAGGAGTACAACTGTTGAATCCTCAGTTGTCCAGTTTTTAGCTTTTGGAGGAAGCACCATACTCTTTTCCAGAGTGGCTACATCAGCCTACATTCCCACCAACTGCAGGAGGGTTCCACTTTAAGCAGAACATTATGTGCCAGCAATTTCCTAAGGAGGAAACAGAAAAACTGTGGGATAACCTGACTCCCCCAGCATCAGACAAGCAGCTACAGAAATTCACCCCAAGTTCCTGACACCAAGCCCCTTGAAGCCACCTCTATCCACAAGAATTCCCAAAGACTCTCTGACTTCACCACCAGTGAAATTACAGAGAAAATACGGCATATCCAACTATCTAGATGATCCCTTTAGTGAAACTAGAAAGTCAAGCTTCACTTTTAAATCATCAAAGGCTCCTTGGAATCATTTTGGATTTTCCCTCTGCCCTCATTGCAATTCTTTGGATGAAAAGACAATCAGTTAGGAAACTTCACCTTTGGCAAAGGACAAGACATCATCCAAGTCTCTATCTGACCACAAACAGCCATTCTATGTGCTGGCTGTTCCACCACAGCCTAAGCCCAGTGGAATAAACACTGTTAGATTAAGGAACACATTCCATGTTAAAAACATACACTGAGTAAATCATATCTTTCCTTTCTAATCCAAGGGATTGCCTAGGAAAAAGATGTTCCAAATACCTTTGTAAACCAGAAGTGAACAAAGAAAATGGGATGCCCTGCCATGTGCTCCCTGCAGGGAAACTCTGGAACTTTGGCACCCACTCTAGATTGCTGACAGCTGCTTCAGTGTGACTTTGGGGTTCCACTGGAGACAAGAGAAAAGCCCAGGAGGTTTGGGATGAAAGAGAACTTTTACCTCCCATTCTGACATGGATGTGACCTTGCACACAGTGCACCTGCTGCTTTCTCTGAACACTAACCTCCTGTGACGAGCTGCATGACTGACTCAGACGCTGATTTCAAAACTTCAGTTCTCGTGAACCCAGAGTGAAGAAGGGTTGTCAGGTGGGGATAAATGGGCACCTCCAACCTAAGGCCTGCACACCTGCTCCAATTCCTGGGAGAACTGGAAACACATGCTTGTCTTTTAAGTGGTAATTAGCTTCATTCTAAAGTCAACCAATGCCATTGTCCTTTCTGGATAAGTGAAGTTACTCTTCCAGAAAAATGCTCAACTTATTAGCTCTAAATGCAAAATGAGTCAGGTTTGGTTTCCCCCCCTCCCAGCTCCAGACCCTACTGGGAAGCCCCTCCTGCACCATCCTTACAGCCCATTACTACCAAACCTGGGGAAACGGCACAATGCTGAGTGGGTGGACAGCTCCAGAGGTTGTGACTGCCGCTCATGAGCCTGGGGAAACAGAGAATACACAGCTCACCACTCCTTCCTATATAAACAAGCAGCAGTGCCTCACCTTTCAGGGTCTCTCACACTAGCACCTCACGACTGCCCTCAGTGCCGACAGGCTGAACTGACTCCTCTTCTAGCGTCTTTCACACTGCAGCTCAGCACTGCCTCCAGTGGTGGCAAGCAGCATTGCCATGCTTTCCAGTGACACTCAAACCACAGCTCACCACTCCCTCCAATGGCACCAACCTGTACTGCTGGGCCTTCCAGCATCTTGTAGTGCAGCTCACTGGGAGAACTGCCTCCACTGGTCTCAAGCCTCACTGGCATGTCTTCTACTGTCCCTCAGATGGCAATTCAGCACCACCTCCAGTGGAGGGAATCTGCACAGCCTTGCTTTCCCATGACTTGCACTGTGTCTTCTCACTGCTTTAGACATTGTTGGAAAGCTTCAGTGGCATGTCTTCTTGCAGTCTTGACCACTGCAGCTCAGTACTTCTTCCCTTGGTGGCAAGCTGTACTCCCTCATCTTTCAGCATCTGTTGCACTGGAGCTCAGCACTGCCTCCAGTGGTGGGAAGATGAATGATAAGAGCTGCTTGATAGCATGGCAATGCAGAAGTCTGTCACTGGAGGCAGTGCTGAGCTGCATTGGGACAGCTGCTGAGAGACATGCCAGTGCAGCTTGCAGGCACTGGAAGCAGGGTGAGCCTTATTGTGAGACCCTAGAAGAAATGGGAATGTCGGTTTTAGCCCCTAGAGGCAGCGGTCAGCTGCAGTGTGATGGATGCCAGAAAGATTTGCAGTGCTTCTGATGGCCAGGAGAGGCAGTGTTGGGATGCAGTGCGAGACCATGGGTGGTATGGCTGTGCATCTTGTCACCACTGGAGGCAGTGCTGAGCTGCCATGGGAGATGCTGGAAGGAGTGACAAGGAAGTATCCTGCCACTGGAGGCACTGTTGAGCTGAAGTTTAGGATGCTGCAAGAATCCTGCAGTGTAGTTTCCTACCACTGGAGGCAGTGATCAGCTGCAGTGGGGGGATACCGTCATGTTTTGCAGTGCTGATGACTACCACTGGAGGCAGTGGTGAGCTGCACCGGAGAGGAGCAAGGAGACATGACACTGCAGCTTGCCTCCACTGGAGGCAGTGGTGAGATCCAGTGAAAGATTCTGGAAAACACTACACTGCTCTTTCACACCACTGGACGCAGTGGAGAGATGCAGTGTGAGACGCTGGAAGGAGGGGCCATGTCAGTTCCTGCCACTGGAGGCAGAGGTCAGCTGCAGTGTGAGTAGGAACCTTGAGAGAAGCCATTTCAAATATCATGAAAACTCAGAGACATCACATCACCTCAGTCCAAATCCTGTGAGATCTAGTCCAAATCTCATGAAAACTTATTCCAAAGCTCAAGAGTTCTCAGTCCAAACCGATTTGAGCAGGAAGCTCATGAGAATTGCCTGGAAACCCCCAGTGAACTCGCTTCTGGAGGTGGGGGCACTCAGAGAGCCAAGTAGGACTAGCCCGTGGACCCAGGTGGTCACAACACAAACCTAGTGAGAAAGCGCTCCAAACGCATGCATGCACGTGGCCCAAATCACAACAGAATGCAGGCCAATTCTCAATACTTTTCTGCCCCCAAAAATACCAATTTGGGCAGAAAGTTCATGAGAATTTGCTAGGAAACCCCGGAGAAATCACTTCTGGCAGCAGGGGCCCTCAGAGGAGCTGCATGGACCTGTCACATGATCTCGCAGGCTCATGGTCAGAACCACACAATAATGTGCTCCAAACGCCAGGTGCATGATGGCCTGTATTGCCTCAGAATGCCGGCCACCCCCACACTTTGCTCAGCCTCCTGGGGATCACACCTCAGCAGTGGCAGATTGGGCCTCCATGCCCCTAGTCCCTAATCCTAACCCTATGTTGGGTATTTAGGCTTCCATCCCCAGAGGCCTAGCCCCCAAGCCTTCCAGACTGGGGACCCCTGAGCCACACCCCAGGACTCCGCCTGCCACCCCAGAGGAAACTATGCTGTTTGGAGCTGCACAGAACCCTCAGAGTGGGATCAGGAGGAGGCCTGGAACAAACAGCTTAGAAGCCATGAAAACAGAATTAGGGAAATAAATGATGTCGTGAACCATTCCAACATCAGAATTATTGGGATCCTTGAGGGGGTGGAGAAAGAGAGAAGACTAGAAGATATAGTTGAACAAATCCTGAATGAAAATTTCCCCATGATGTCATGAACCATTCCAACATTAGAATTATCGGGATCCTTGAGGGGGTGGAGAAAGAGAGAAGACTAGAAGATATAGTTGAACAAATCCTGAATGAAAATTTCCCTAATCTGGGGAATGGAACAAGTGTTCATGTCCTAGAGGCAAAAAGGACACTCCCCAAGATCAACGAATCTAGAAAGACCTCAAGGCACTTAATTTTGAAATTCATGAATCATAATCTTAGAAAAGAGGCTCTAAGAGCAACTAGGGGGAATAGATTCCTTACATAGAGAGGAAGGTCCATCAGAATAATGTCAGACATGTCCACAGAAATCTGGCAAGCCAGAAAGGACTGGCAAGACATATTCAGGGCACTAGATGAGAATAATATGCAGCCAAGGATACTTTATCCAGCAAAGTTGGTATTCAAAATGGATGGAGAGATAAAGCTTCCAAGACCAGTAAGGTTTAAAAGAGTATGTAACCACCAACCAGCATTATAAGAATTATTAAAGGGGGGGTTATAAAACAACCCAATAAAAGAACCCAAGAGTGACATAGAACAGAAATTTACAGAGACAATCTAGGAAACAAGGACCTCACAGGCAAAATGATGTAAAAACAAAAACAAAAACAAAAACTTATCTTTCAATAATCACTCTCAAGGTGAATGGCCTAAATGCTCCCATAAAATGGCACAGGGTTGCAGACCAGATAAAACAACAGGACCCGTCCCTATGCTGCATACAAGAGACACATTTGGAACCCAAAGATATATCCAGGCTGAAAGTGAAGGGATGGGGAACCATCTTTCATGCCAACAGGGCTCAAAAGAAAGCTGGGATAGCAATTCTCATATCAGATAAATTAGAATTTAAGCTAAAGATTGTAGTCAGAGATACAGAAGGACACTGCATCATTCTTAAAGGTTCTATCCACCAAGAATATCTAACAATTATAAATATTTATGTCCCCAATATGGGAGCAGCCAACTACATAAGCCAATTGCTAATCAGAATAAAGAGTCACATTGATACTAATACATTAATGGTAGGGGATCTTAACAAGCCACTCTCAGTAATAGACAGATCATCCAAACAGAAAACCAATAAAGAAACAAGAGCTTTGAATGGCACATTGGACCAGATGGACCTCATATATATATATACAGAACATTCCATCCTAAAACAACAGAACACTCATTCTTCTGGAGAGCACATGGAACTTTCTCCAGAATTGCTAATTAAAACAGTGAAGGAATTATTTGGGAGGAACTGGTCTTATTCAATGTATTTCTACTCTGGCAACCAAAACAAACAAACAAACAAACAAACAAACAGAAAAACAAAAACCAAAACGAAAAAACCCCTAGACCTCAGTACATCTACCGATTTATCTTTATGTGTTTTTTAAAGTAACTTAGCAATATCTGACAACTATAGAGCCAGAAATCCAGTATACATAGGATATTCATTTAAAAATTTCATACACTACTGGTAGAAGTACAAAGTGGTACGATTACTTTGCATAAGGCTAGTATTTTATTATAAAATAAAACAGGCTTACCATACAACCCAGAAGTCCCAATCCTATACATTTACCCAAGAGAAATGAATATATATGCCCATATAAAGATCTATATGAATGTGTTTAGTAGTGTTATCCCTAGTAATAAAACTGGAAACAACTACAACGTCCATCAATTGTATCAATGTATTTAGACCACACATAAGATGCCTACTGCTTAGACATGGAAAAGAATAAACTTTTGATATGTATAACGTGGGTGGATCTTGACACATAAGGTCCAGTGAAAAAAAGTGAAACACAAACTAATACAGACAGGCACACCTTCGAGATGTTGTAGGTTTGCTCCCAGACCACCACAATCCAGTGAATATTGCAAAGTAGGAAGTCAAGTGAACTTTTTTGGTTTCTCACCCTGTATAAAAGTTCTCTTTACACTAAACTGTAGTCTATTAAGTGTGGAATAGCAATATGTCTAAAATAACAATGTACATACCCTGACTTAAAAATACTTTATTGTTAAAATGCTAACCGCCATCTGAGCTTTCAGTGAGTCATAATCCTTTTGCTGGTGGTGGGTCTTGCCTTGATGTTGACAGCTGCTAACTGACGAGGGTGTTGGCCACTGGAGGTGGGGATTGTTGTGTCAATTTCTGAAACTAAGAAACACTGAAGGTTGCCACCTCTAATGACTCTTCCTTACATCTAAATACTTTCAAGTCATTATATGGTTATTATTTGGCCTAGTTTCAATACTGTCAGGTCTCAGAGAGTAGGAGGCCAAAGGAGAGGTCGAGATAGGGAACAGGCAGAACACTCAAAGTATTTGTCAAGTAAGTTGACTGTCTTACAGGGGTGCAATTTGTGGCATCCCAAAACCAATACAATGATAACATCAAAGGTCGTTGGCCATCACCATAACAAATATAATCATAATAGTCAAGTTTGGAATATTATGGAAATGACCAAAATGTGACACAGAGCCAGGACGTGAGCAAATGCTGTGGAAAAATGGTGCCAATGGACTTGCTTAACTCAGGGTTGACACCAACCTTCAATTTGTAAAAGCACAATATTTATGAACTACAATAAACCAAAGTGCAATAAAATGTATGTCCACACATGCTACCCACGATTCCATTTTATATGACAGTGTAACACTAGCAGAACTGTGGAGACAGAAATCAGAGCAGTGGTTTCCAGAATCTGGAGAGGGGGGTAGGGGATTGACTGCAGAGGAGCAAATGGAACTTTTAGAGTGATCACCAAACCAGCACCACAAGAAATATTTAAAGGGTCCTCTAACCAAAGAGGGACCCTACAAGTAACATAGACCAGAAAGGAACAGAGACAAAATACAGTAAAGTCACCTTTCAGACAAAACAAAAATGCACTAAATTCATATCTTTCAATAGCTACCCTAAATGTAAATGGGCTAAATTCCCCAATCAAAAGACACAGAGTATCAGATTGGATAAAAAAGCAAGACCCTTCAATATGTCGTCTGCAAGAGGCTCATTTTAGATCCAAAGACACCACCAGATTTAAAGTGACGGGGTGGAGAACTATATCATGCCAATGAACATCAAAAGAAAGCTGGAGTGGCAATTCTTGTATCAGACAAATTAGATTTTAAACCAAAGACTGTATAAGGGATGAGGAAAGAAACTATATAATAATTAAAGGGTTTACCCATCAAGAAGATCGAGTAATTGTAAAATTTATGCCTCTAACATGGGATCAGCCAATTACATAAGCCAATTAATAACAAAATCAAAGAAACACATTGACAATAATGGTAGGGAACTTTAAGACTCCCCTCACTGCAATGGACATATCACCTAAGTAAAGATCAACAAGGAAATAAGGGTTTTCAATGACACACTGGACCATATGGACTTCACAGATATATTCAGAACATTCCATCCCAAAGCAAAAGAATACACATTCTTCTCCAGGGCACATGGAACATTCTCCAGAATAGATCACATCTTGGGTCACAAATCAGGTCTCAACTGGTACCAAAAAATTGGGATCATTCCTGACATATTTTCAGACCATAATGCTTCAAAACTGAAACTCAATCACAAGAGGAAAGTTGGAAAGAACTCAAATACATGGAGGCTAAAGAGCATCCCACAAAAAAATGAATGGGTGAACCAGGAAATTAAAGGAGTATTTTAAAAATTCGTGGAAACAAACAAATGAAACAAACAAATGAAAATGAAAACACAGCTGTTCAAAATCTTTGGGATGCAGCAAAGGTGGTCCTAAGAGGAAAATATATAGTACTACAAGCCTTTCTCAAGAAATAAGAAAGGTCTCAAATACATAACCCAACCCTACACCTAAAGGAGCTGTAGAAAGCACAGCAAATAAAGCCTAAACCCAGCAGGAAAAGAGAAATAATAAATATTCGAGCAGAAAGCAATGAAATAGAAACCAAAAGAACAGTAGAACAGATCATCAAAACTAGGAACTCGTTCTTTGAAAGAATTATTAAGACTGATAAGCCCCTGGTCAGACTTATCAAAAAAGAAAAGAGAAAGGACTCAAATAAGTAAAATCATGAATGAAAGATGAGAGATCACAACCAACACCGAAAAAATACAATTATAAGAACATATTATGAGCAACTAGACAATCTGCAAGAAAAAAATGCATTCCTAGAGATGTACAGACTACCAAAACTGAAGCTGGAAGAAATAGAAAACCTGAACAGACTCATAACCAGTGGAAATTGAAGCAGTCATCAAAAATCTCCCAACAACAAGAGCTCAGGGCCAGCTGTCTTCCCAGGGGAATTCTACCAAACATTTAAAGAAGAATTAATACCTATTTTCCTGAAACTGTTCCAAAAAATAGAAATGGAAGGAAAACTTCTAAACTTTTTATGAGGCCAGCATTACCTTGATCCCAAAACCAAAAAAACCATCAAAAAGAATTACAGACCAATATCCTTGATGAACACAGATGCAAAAATTCTCACCAAAATACTAGCCAATAGGATCCAACAGTACATTAAAAGGATTATTCACCACGATAAAGTGGAATTTATTCCTGGGCTGCAGGGTTGGTTCAACATCCACAAATCAATCAATGTGATACACAACATAAATAAAAGAAAGGACAAGAAACATGATCCTATCAATAGATGCAGAAAAAACATTTGACAAAGTACAGCATCCTTTCTTGATCAAAACTCTTCAAAGTGTAGGGATAGAAGGTACATAACTCAATATCATAAAAGCCATCTATGAAAAACCCATAGCGAATATCATTCTCAATGGGAAAAAAAACTAAGTGCTTTTCCCCTAAGGTCAGGAACACGGCAGGTCCACTGTCACCACTGCTATTCAACATAGTACTAGAAGTCCTAGCCTCAGGAGTCAGACAACATAAAGAAATAAGAGGCATCCAATTTGGTAAAGAAGAAGTCAAACTCTCTCTTTGCAAATGATATGATACTTTAGGTGGAAAACCCAAAAGACTCCACTCCAAAACTGCTAGAACTCATACAGGAATTCAGCAAAGGAGCAGGATATGAAATCAATGCACAGAAATCAGTTTCATTTCTATACATCAAAAATGATACAGAAGAAAGAGAAATGAAGAAGTCAATCCCATTTACAATTGTACCCCAAACCATAAGATATTCTAGGAATAAATCTAACCCACAAGGCAAAGGATCTGTATGCAGAAAACTTAGTATGCTCAGGAAAGAAATTGAGGAAGACACAAAAAATGGAAAAAAACTTCCAAGCTCATGCATTGGAAGAACAAATACTGTTAAAATGGCCATGCTACCTAGGGCAATCTACACATTCAAAGCAATCCCTATCAAAATACCACCAACTTTTTTTCACAGGACTGGAACAAATAATCCTAAAATTTGTATGGAACCAGAAAAGACCCTGAATAGCCAGAGGAATGTTGAAAAAGAAAACCAAAGCTGGTGACATCACAAGTCCAGACTTCAAGCTCTATTACAAAGCTGTAATCAACAAGACAGTATTGTACCGCACAAAAACAGACATATAGACCAATGAAACATAATAGAGAACTGAGAAACGGACCCTCAACTCTATGGTCAATAACCTTTGACAAAGCAAGAAAGAATATCCAGTAGAAAAAAGGAAAGTCTCTTCAACAAATGGTGTTGGGAAAATTGGACATGCAGAAGAATGAAACTGGACCATTTCCTTATACTATACACAAAAATAGCCTCAAATGGATGAAAGACCTAAATGTGAGACAGAAATTCATCAAGATTCTGGAGAAGAGTACAGGCAGCAACCTCTTTAACCTCTGTCACAACAACTTCTTCCTAGACACATTGCCAAAAGCAAGGGAAGCAAAAGCAAAAATGAATTACTGGGACTTCATGAAGATAGAAAGCTTTTGCACAGCAAAGGAAACAGTCACCAAAACCAAAAGACAACTAACAGAATGGGGGAAGATACTTGCAAATGATGTATCAAATAAAAGGCTAGTATCCAAAATCCATAAAGAACTTATCAAACTCACCTCCCAAAGAACAAATAATCCAATCAAGAAATGAGCAGAAGGCGTGAACAGACATTTCTCCATGAAGACATCAAAATGGCCAACAGACAGATGAAAAAGTGCTCATCATCACTCAGCACCAGGGAAATACAAATCAAAACCTCAATGAGATACCATCTTACACCAGTCAGAAGGGCAAAAATTAACAAGTCAGTAAACACTAGGTGTTGGTAAGGATGCAGAGAAAGAGGAAACTTCCTACATTGTTGGTACAAATGCAAGCTGATACAGCCACTCTGGAAAATAGCATGGAGGTTCCTCAAAAAGTTGAAAATAGAGCTACCCTATGACCCAGCAATTGCATTACTGGGTATTTACTCCAAAGAAACAAATGTAGTGATCCGAAGGGGCACGTGACCTGAATATTTATAGCAGCAATGTCCAGAGCCTAGAAGTCCATCGACAGATAATGGATAAAGAAGATGTGGTATATATACACAATGGAATATTATGCAGCCATCAAAAAATGAAATGTTGTCATTTGCAATGACATGGATGGAACTAGAGTGTATTATGCTAAGCAAAATAAGTCAATCAGAGAAGGACAATTATCATATGATCTCACTGATATGAGGAATTTGAGAAACAGTGTCTTGTTTCACAGGGGAAAGGAGGGAAAAATGAAACAAGATGAAACCAGACAGGAAGACAAACCATAAGAGACTCTTAATCTCAGGAAACAAACTGAGGGTTGCTAGGGAGTGCCGGGGTAGGGATAGGGTGGCTGAGTGATGGACACTGGGGAGGGTATGTGCTATGGTGAGCGCTGTGAAGAGTGCTGTAAGACTGATAATTCACAGACCTGTACCCCTGAAACAAATAACACATTATATGTTAACAATAAATAAACAAACTAAATATATATATATAAATATATATATATATATATAAATTTTCTTTTTTCCTTTTTTTTTTAAACTGAATTAAATTTCATCTCTGTAGGGCTTCCTTAAGGCTTCCATGGCTGCTGGCTTGTCAAATATGGCTAGTTGGCCCTGCCTCTATTAACTGCAGCTGTTTGTGTGAATTCTTTCCTCACTTGGGAAGAGCAAAATTTGTGTTCCTATAGGTGATGGCGCCAAAACTGAAAACTGGTTAATAAAATACTAAAAATTTTCAGCTCTCTGTATCTCTTTTTTGTGAGCCATAGTTCAAGAAATACCATTTTGTTGTATTATATTTTGGTAGACAAGATATTTCCTGATGGCTAATTTTGTAAGACAGACTTGAGAAAACCTAGATAAGATTGTTGATCTATTATTTTTATTCTATTAGAAAGCATCCTGGTTAATTTCCATAGCATCAAAATGACCTGGGAGGAAAAAGAGCAATAACTGCACATTTCCATTAATTGCAATATAATAACAAATAAATATTAGTGAGGACAGTTCCATTAGATTTATTTTATTTTATTTTATTTATTTATTTGACAGAGATCACAGTAGGCAAAGAGGCAGGCAGAGAGAGAGTGGAGGAAGCAGGCTCCCCGCTGAGCAGAAAACCCAGTGCAGGGCTCAATCCCAGGACTCCGGGATCACAACCTGAGCCAAAGGCAGAGGCTTTAACTGAGCCACCCAGGCACCCCTAGATTTTCTTTCTTTCTTTTTTTTTTTTTTTTTAGAAAATCAAATAGAAAACAGCATTGCAATTTACTTAGGGACAAACTGTTTTAGAAATGAATTTATAATTAGGCCAAAAGACTAATCACATAAAGTATTATACAGTTGTCTCGTAGCTATTCCACTGAGTGAAATTAATGAATCAAATTTTATTCCCTGTTATCTTCTTTACAAACACCTCATAAACACAAGAAGTGGCTCTAAACCCCTTATTGTGTCCAAGGTTAGATTGAGACCTATAAGCAAGTTTGGCAGCCTGATGATTTAATGTCACCTTCAAGCCAGAATCCATAAATATTTCTTCAACATACAATGCAGGTGGGATGAAACTGACTACCTACTCATAAAAATTGTATGCCCCTCCCAAAGAAGTGGCACTGAATATAATTCTGTGTTTTGACTTATTTGCAAATGTCTGTTAACTTGCTGTTTTTTCATCCCTTCCCTTATGAGTGACGAAATGAAGGAATGAAAAACTGTAACTTACATCATAACAAGTAAAAGGGCATTGGTCTCACATTCATTCACTAGAGCTTCCATAATGAAATACCACCGGCTGCATGGCTTAAATAACAGCAATTTATTTGCTCATTGTTCTCATTGTTCTAGGATGCCAGGCAAATTGGATTAGGGCTCAGTCTGACGATTGCATTTTAACTTATTTACATCTTTAATGCCTTATTTCCAAAATCACATTTTGAGATATGGGGAGGCTTATAACCGATGAATTTGGGGGAGATGTAGTTCAGCCTGTGATAGCTGGCCATCCTAGAATGTTAAAATCAAACAGGGAAGGACTTTACTTCAACCCCTGGCAGCTTTGATTACAAAATCTTAAAACATAACTATCTTCCATGGGATTTCATGTTTCACTTTGGGATTCCAAATCCTTTTCTATACAAGAAAATTTGCAGAAACAAAGGAACAAAAACAGATCCATTTCCTAACTTACTTCTACTTGCTAAAGTAGGCTTAGTATCCTGAGGGGGGTGGGAAAAAAACAGCAAAACAGTCCCTGTTTTTATCAAGTGCAAGTTCCCCCTTTTATCAAGTGACTGTTGAAACCAGGAAACTCTTAGAACATACACTAAAGGATTTAAAATTTAGAACTTTTTTTTAAATCACTCATTCCTTGGAAGCCACATCATGTCAAATGTATGTTATGCTTTGAACCACAAATAATAGGATACCTTCCTATCAGAAGGGCAATTATTACCCAACATGAAGCCCAGTGGCCAGCAATTCCAGGTTGGTGAGTTCAGTACCAAAATGAAGATGGAACTGGGGAATTCTTGTCCGCAGGTCCTGCCCCCAGGCTTGGGGCCTGGAAGGGAAGACTTCATCCTCTTGAATCTCTTTTTATCAAGGAAGAAGGCTTTGCTCAGAAGGGTAGCAAATATGCTACCCCCAAATATGACTGCAGGAGTTCAGGATATGCCACCCCCAAATATGCCACTTTGGTACCTTGATTGTCTTGAGATGTCAGCACTTGAAAAATAGCCAGCACAGGGAGAGGCTTTCTCTGAACTCCCCTTTTTGGCATAATGACATATGGTCCAAAAGGAACTCAATTGTCCTAAATCTTCTCCTTGGGAGTTTCAACAACCAGGGAAGACTGATAAAATTGGACATCACACTCAGACAAACTTTGTCACAAATTATCATACCTCCAATCTATTCTTCAAAGTGCCCATTCATCTTTCCTTAAAATGATTTCCTCTCCCCCTAAGAGGCTTACATTTATCTTCTTTCCCTATTAAAATGATATTTAAGCCTGAATCCCAAGCCACCTCAGGGAGTTACTCATTTTTCCCTTGGTATCTTCCATGTGCCCTGGAGGTATACATGGTAATCAATGTCTATTTGTTTTCCTCTGTTGTTGATTACAGAGGTCTTAGCCAAGAACTAAGAAGGGTGGAGGGAAATTATGTTTCCTCCCCTGTAGTCCAAACCTCCCCTAAGCCGTCCCTGGTCAAAGAAGTGGAATTTATTCCATTGCTTTTCACACAAATACACAACAGAGATGGGCTCAAGCTTTTTAACTAATGTTCTCACAAGGGCAACACCCACTTCAGCAGGAGTTGAATTTATTTGCCTTTCACCAAAATTTTTGAGAGAACTTGAGTTTATCAGCATTGTTCTATTTTAGTGCCTTGCTTCAATTATCTATTGCTGCACTAAATGTTACTCCCAAACATTATTTAAAAATAATGTTTATTTTGCTCACTGCTCTTGGGCTGAGTGGACTCAGCTAAGCAGTGTTCACTTGGTTCTCTGTGCAGGTGCAGTCATGCAGTGGGGGCTTAAGATCATCCTGAAGTCTTCTTCACACATATCTAGCACCTGGGCCAAAGCCACTCAAACAGCTACCAGCTGGAAGAGCTGGGGCTCCTTGGACATTTCTCCACTTTTCTCTCTAGGAGGGCTCCCCACATGATGACTTCAGGTGGACATTTAACATGGCTATGGAGGCTCCATAAGTGAGTGCCCCAAGAGAAACTATCAGAAGCTGCCTGGCCTTTTCTAATTTAGCTCTGGAAGTCACACAGTATTGCTTCAGCCACATTTACTCATCACGGCAGCCCAAGACCACTCAGGTTCAAGAGGGAATAGAGACTACCTCTTGAAAGGAGAAGTAACAAGGATTTGGTGGACATACTTTAAATGCCACTATACACCACTTAATGACTAGCTCTCTTGTCACCTATTCAGTTGGACCATACTTAATTTACCTCTAAGTCCACAGAACCTGCTTTTCATGGTCATGTACACCTCCAGGCCCTCATCTCTCATCACTCTCCTTGTGGATAATTCCCACTTTCACTTCACATACCTCCTTTCCCAGGAGGGACTACTTAGAGAAGTACTTCTTAGCCCCGTTACCAGTACTTCTTAACTCCATTATTTTGATAAAACTGAAATCAACCCAGCTAAGACAAAGCTTCAAGCCAGTAAATTTTAGGCCTTATTTCCTCTCATGATTTTTTGGTCTCCAAAGAAGAAACAAAATGCAGAGATAGCCAACTAGCAGTAGGGAAGGTTCTCCTACATCAGCTAGGCCCAAGACTACAGGCCATCCAATGGACATAAAATGTCTGCCAGTCTGTCCTTCTGCCCTTCTGAAGGTGGACTGCTTATATTTTGCCCACCTAAGCAGGATGAACATCTGGAATCTTAGCTCTTTCTCCCTTGAAGTCCTCTCTCCTCAGTATTGGTCAAGCTGACCAACCTTTCCTTGAGTAAAAAATTCCAGTGAGAGCCTGAAGTAATGAGTACGCCTCAAACACTATTTCACCAAGGAAAATTAAATGAAATTTTTTCAGTGGCAGCTTAACCACTTTAGGAAGAAAAGGAACCTTGTACAATTTATGCATACTGGTAAGAGGAAAGGAAAGGAATTCAGTGAGCTCAATCTAGGACAGCGAGTCCACTAAGTGGCACTAAATTACTCAAAATGCCAAATATCTTTGATTCTGCCTTAATTTCTATTAAAGTTATCTTGTTTGTTCATTTGTTTTGTTTTAAGATTTTACTTATTTATTTGACAGGCAGAGATCACAAGTAGGGGGAGAGGCAGGCAGAGAGAGAGGAGGAAGTAGGCTCCCCGCTGAGCAGACAGCCCAATGTGGGGCTCGATCCCAGGACTCTGGGATCATGACCTGAGCCGAAGGCAGAGGCTTTAACCCACTGAGCCACCCAGGCGCCCCTGTTTTGCTTTGTTTTAAGCAGAAGACGCTGAGGGAATGTTAGGAAGCTGTTTCTGTGAGCACACTTGAGAATGTAAACCACAAGATTTACAACAGGCTCTGTCTGGATAAAATAGAATTAAGCGTATATACATATCAGTTACCATAAAATGTAAGTAAATTTTACACTTATTTTGTATTTTGTCATCACAAAATTGAGTTTCTGTGTAACTCTGTGACTAAAATAAGGAAAAAGTTTCCCTATAATCTTCAAAACTTTATCTTACTAGTCTTTTAGGACTTCTACTTGTAACCTTTATGTTATAAATATTTGTTTTTAAAAACTGTGTTTATTGGGGCACCTGGGTGGCTCAGTGGGTTAAAGCCTCTGCCTTTGGCTCAGGTCATGATCCCAGGGTCCTGGGATCGAGGCCCACATCGGGCTCTCTGCTCAGCAGGGAGCCTGCTTCCCTTCTTCTCTCTCTGCCTGTGTCTCTGTCTACTTGTGATCTTTCTCTCTGTGTGTCAAATAAATAAATAAATAATCTTTTTAAGAAATAAAATAGGGCGCCTGGGTGGCTCAGTGGGTTAAGCCGCTGCCTTTGGCTCAGGTCATGATCTCAGGGTCCTGGGATCAAGTCCCACATTGGGCTCTCTGCTCAGCAGGGAGCCTGCTTCCCTCTCTCTCTCTCTGCCTGCCTCTCCATCTACTTGTGATCTCTCTCTGTCAAATAAATAAATAAAAATCTTTTAAAAAAATTAATAAAAATTAAAAAAAGAAATAAAATAAAATATATATTTTTAAAAACTGCTTTTATTAATGTGTTCATGCAGAGTTATAAACTCTATTTGCCAAGGAAGATTGATTTTATCCACCAACCCTGAGCAACTGGTCTGATGATTTTTAACCTTGTTTCAGTAGTAAAATGAAAACACTACAAACTGTTTCTTAAAATTAGGAACATGGCCAAAAGCATTCTTACTTGCAAAAAGTATATTATACAAAATAACTTTAACAGGCTGACTTTAAAACACAATATAGCATCTTGATTTGTCATAACCTTGACATGGAGCCCTGGTAGGATGCCCTGCCTCTTTGATCTTCTGACATTCTACCTGATAGATGTCAAACTCTGAAAAAGGAGTACATTTGAAGGATCCTTGGAGGATCAATCTCAAAAGAAAAAACTGTACGAAAGCCTCAGAAACATGACAGAAAATGAAAAGAAATAATATAGGGAGTGAAATTGTGAAATACATCACACTTCTATTTTGTGTGTGTGACAGTGTAAAATTTACATCAACATTAAAACTGAAAACAAAGGAAATCCATGGCTCATGGAGTTTCCTAAGATCACCCCGGCAGAGGGTGACCCCCACTTCCAACCCCAAGCATTTTAGTTACAATGAAGTTCAAGTTTATGGGTGCTAGGAATATTCAATCAAACAACTGACCTACGGTCTTCACAGACTGACAAAAGAAAAAGGGGAAGAAGACAACTGTTGTGGTTTATAAGAGCCTTAGGACATAACAAACAGATGTATTATATGGTCCATGATAAGAGTCTGACTTGAAAAAAAAATATATATATATAAATATATATATTTAAAAAGAAATATATATATACACACGTATATATACACATATATATGTGTATGTATATATAAAGGACATTTTGGGGGCAGTTGAGGCAACTGAATATAGTCAGTATATTAGGAAATAATTGTTCATTCATTAGGAGTGATAATGGTATCATGATATAGGATTACATGCTGACATATTTTGGACTGAAACTTCACATAGTCTACAATGTAAAATAGTTTAATGAAAAAACACATAGATGAAGTATATGTGGCAAGATAACAATTGAGGATAGAATATTTTTTCTAATATTCTTTATGTCTGAAAATTTCAAAATAAAAATTTTTGAAAGTACATGGATGTTATTCCTATTCCCCCATTTTTAAAAAAGACTTTATTTATTTATTTGACAGAGAGAGACGCAGAGAGAGAGGGAACATAAGCAGGGGAAGTGGGAGAGGGAGAAGCAGGCTTCCCACTGAGCAGGGAGCCAGATGTGGGGCTCAATCCCAGAACCCGGTGATCATGACTTGAGCCGAAGGCAGACATCCAATGACAGAGCCAACCAGGTGTCCCCCCCCCATTTTTTAAATTCTTAAAATAAGAAGGAGAGGCCTGTTGAAGTTGGCTTAAGAAGATGGTACCTGTTAAGTTCGAAAGAGAACTAGCAAATTCAGCCAGAGTGCTTTCTTTCGTTGTTAAACCTCTCACCATCCAAACAAAACAAATCTAGAAATCTTGAATCACCGTTAGATTTATTTGTTGGACAGAGCTATGCCAACTGTGCTTCCCTCGTGAATGTCAGGCTAAAAGGCAAAGTGTAGTTACCGCAGCAGCCAACCAAGTCCACCAGAAGACAAAAGTGTTGGACTCGCAATACAGGTGGAGCTAGAGGGTACGACGTTAAGGGAAATAAGTTGGTCAGACAAAGACAAATACCATATGATTTTACTTATATGTGGAATTTAAGAAACAAAAACAAATGAATAAAGGAGATAAAAAGGAGAGAGGCAAACCAAGACACAGACTCTTAACCTATACAGATCAAACTGATGGTTACTAGAGGGGAGATGGGCGGGGAGATGGATGAAATAGGGGAGGAGGACCAAAGAGCACGCTTATCACGAGGAGCCCTGAGTAACGTGTGCAATTGTCGAAGCACATACTGTACACCGGAAACTAATGTAATACGGTGTGCTAATTATACTAGAATCAAAATTAAATAAATAATGGGTTAGGGGGCGGAATCTATCAAAATAAATAAATAAGAGCTGTACTCTCTTTATTGGTATCAGTGTCTCTGTCTCCAAAACTAAATGAAACAATTGGTCAGAATAAGCCTCTGAGTCATGCTATAGCAGTAATAACAATGAGTGACACTACCGATGGTAATAATAAGGCCCACCATTTATCCAGCACTCAGCGAAAGGCATGAGAGGGTGGTCCGGACTTCACAGATGGTGCTTCAATATTATGATCGAAAAGGCATGTTGGACACACTGAGTCACTATGTATAGTCTTTCCTTAAGCCAGGTGTTCAACAGGAATTATTAAGTCTTTCTCAGCATGTAAGGGGTCAGACTCTCAAGGGGAAGCACTGTTAGCTCACGGTGTAGGGGCAACACGGGAAGCTGGCACACCCCCTTCTCTCCTCACACCCTGTCTCCCACATGTCCCGCCTTCATCCTTCTGCCTTCCAGAAGAACTTGTTCCACCCCACCCTGCTGAGGCTGCCTATATGCTCCCTAAGTCCAGCCCTTATTATACAATCCTTCCAGCTGTTCCGCACAGTTCAGGACCAACATGTTCATGGCTCTATAATTTTTTCCATATCTCTACTGATTCTTCAACTTATCCCTCCTGCCTTCCCTACGCTGAGTAGCTGGAAATACTGCGCCTTCCTTGTTGGCACCTGCTGTATGCCAAACTGCTCAGGAACAGAAGGGATTAAGAAAGGCTGAAGAAAGGAGTGGGGTGTCTTCAGCTCTATCTCCCCATCCAAACACAAAACCGAACGAGTCTCTGAGGGCTGTGGCTTCTTGTAGACACCCGGAGTCACTGGATTCAGCTCCCGGGATTAGGGATCAAATGATGTAAAGTAAGTAGGTGACAAAGCTCGGCAAGGAAACAAGGGTGGCTGTGCTAATTGTGAAATAACTGGATGCTGGGTTCGTTATGTCTTCCCTAGGTAACACTTTGAACTCTACATCAAAACTTTAAAACCGTATTTTTTTTTTTTAAGATTTTATTTATTTATTTGACAGAAAGAGAGATCACAAGTAGGGGGGGCGGGGGGGGGGGAGAAGCAGGCTCCCTGCTGAGCAGAGAGCCCCTTGCAGGGCTCCATCCCAGGACCCTGAGATCATGACCCGAGCTGAAGGCAGAGGCTTTAACCCACGGAGGCACCCAGGTGCCCCTAAAATCGTATTTTTATAAAAATTGTTTCAACTGTTAAGAACAGCGTGTCCTCGGAGGGTGCTCATAAAAGATCCACTTATTCAACAAATATTATGTAGGAAACTAACGAAGGGAAAGACAGTCTTCTACAAGGAACTTAAGCTGAAAGGAGAAAACGATGAATGCAGCGGCCCCTAAGGCGCTCAGTCGGGTGAGCGACCGACTCTTCAAGTCCGGTTGTAATCTCAGGGTCGGGAAGTCCAGTCTCCCCTCTGGCTCCGTGCGGCGTGGAGTCTGCTCAAGACTCTCTCCTCCCCGGGCCTGAGTGGTTCAGCCTTCGGTGAAGTGGCTGCCTTCAGCTCGGGTCTTGAGCTCGGGGTCCTGGGACACAGCGCAGCCTCCAGCCCCCGACTCAGCCGGGAGCCCGCTTCTCCCTCGGCCTCTGCCCCTCCCCCTCTTCGTGCTCTCTCTGTTTTTCTCTCTCCAGAATAAATAAGTAAAATCTCAAAAAACAAAACAAACAAAAACCTGTCCCTCTCCCTCAAGTAAGTAAATAAATCTTTAAAAAAAAAAAAAAAAGGAAGGAAGAAAGAAAGAAAAATGAATACAAATCATACTTGCTCTGACATGTACACGTAGGCAGTGCCATCGGAGTGCAGAAAAGCAGTGGACTTCCGACTGGCGAGAGGATGATATTTTAAGTTTAGATTTACTGAAAGGTTACTTCATTCTACAGCGGTAAGAGGAACGTGACGTTTTCCTTTTTCTTCCTATCCAATACTGCCTCCTAGTGGTTCCACGGCCCCTTTGCAGCGCCTCTCACCTCTCCCCACCCCCAAAAAGATAGAGAAAGGGAAATGGAAACGTTGCATCAAAGAATCACTATAGAATCTGAGTCGATTTGTGAATATTAGTTTTACATTGATCCATTTCAAATGAAGTCTTCATTTCCTTTGTTTTTCCTTTCCAGGAAAACTGTCCGTCCATAAAAGTGTCGTATACTATGGGTCCCAACATTTTATCACTGGGTGCTCTGGGAAAAGACAATGACCTCCCCCCAAAAAGGATATAAAAGGGAAAAGTAGAGACCTTCTGCTGCCTTCACAGAAGGGCCTACTCCTCTTCCCAGGCTGCAAATGAGAGCCGTTTCCTTGCAGACAGGGGAAAAGGAAGCTCACAGTTTGAATCGGATTGAAACATGATCCCCAAAACGTTGAAATCTTGATGCATGTATCAAAAGCCAAAAATACTATCACATCAGAAGTGGAACTGTTTTCTGTTTTGCAAGAGGTGACAGCTTAGTTACTGTTTTGGGGTAGGCTATGACTTGTTCTGGGATGACCCCCGGGATAGGCGCAGGGACTATTCAGGAAAAGCTGAGGCTCTAGAATCACATGAAAGATTATCAACGCAGCAGGCAGAATTACAGCTTTGAATGCGTTATGTTCCACCCACAAAACAAAACTGTCCATTTTTGCTTTATAAATATGGGTTGGGATATTGTGTGTCTACAAATGGGTGCTTCTTTTTGTGGTACATGAGCGTTTTATTGGAGAGGTGCTAACAGGAGCCAAAAGCTGGAACAGCCATCTTCCCCAGAAACTTTGTAAGACTTGGCATCCAGAATTGCTGCCTCAAGGCCTCTCTGAGGTTCAGCGGCTCAGAATATAATTTAGGGAGAGGAGGAATTTTGTTTCATGGATGTACTCTCCTTGCTGGGTTCCTAATTATCATTTCAGCATTTGTTGAATGAATACATGGAGGCAAAGTGCTCCCCATTTCCTCATGCTGGCCATCCTTACAGATTCTTCTCTCCCTTCTGCTGTCCTCCTGGTGGTTATTCTCACACAAAACGTGACTTGTAAGACTTTATGTTATTGTTCATATCCTTCCTAACACCTCCCGCCACCCTTACCTTACTCTCACCCAACATGACAATTCATTTCCCTCAAGATTTTCAAATCTTGCTTTGTCTACTATAATATCCTCCTCATTAGCCATTCTGTCTCCACTGTGGTCCATCTTCAATGCTATTGCCTAAGCCTTCTGAATTTCTCCAGTCTTATCTCCTCTGGCCCTCAGGAGAGCCTCCTCAAAAAATAAATAAATAAATAAATAAATCAAGAAATGTTGCCATGGATATCGGATGCCACAATATCGTATGTTTCAGATCCATACATTTCAGAATTTTTTTCCTGCTGCAAAAAATCTTGAGCAGAATATTCTGCATTTCTTGAATTACCTTGTTTTCTCATACCAAGATGTCTTTCATCTTTCTGTTACTCTTGAAAAAAAGAACCATATTCTTTTAAGTATGATCTCCTTCTTCCCATCCTTAAGTAAACACACGAGGTGCGTGCGGTATCAAATCTGTAATTCGATATGTTTTTAATACTGCGTGTTTAATCCATGAGAAACTCTTCAGAATATTAGCTCCTTAAACTGAAGTGATTGATTGGCAAGGAGTGAGCCCTAACACAAATAGGGTCAATTATGATGCTTTTCAGTTGATGCATCCTGGACTAGTCAGAGCCTTTTCTTGAAATTTTTGAACGTGAGACCACAAATACCCCATTTTCTTTCAGGTGTGTTTCTCAAAATTCATATATTGAAGTCCTAACCTTCAACATGGCTATTTGAAGACGGGGTCTTTTTGGAGGTAACTAAAATTAAATGAGGTCATAAAAGCTGGGCCCTGACCCGATAGGATTGATGTCCTTTCAAGGGACACCAGAGCTCTCTCTGTCCGTGCCACCCAGAGGACAGGCCCCGTGAGGATGCGGCCAGGAGGTGACTCATCTACAGGCCAAGAAGAGAGCTCTCACCAGGACCTGACGTGGCCAGCACTTTAACCTGGGACTCCCAGCCCCAAGAATTGTGAGTAAATAAATTCCTGGTTTTTAAGCCACCCAGTCTGTGGTATTTTGCTGTGGCAGCCTGCGTGTACAAATACTGAGTGGCTGCAAAGTAGCCATTAACAGAGGACACATTTCTTTTTTTTTTTTTTTAAAGATTTTATTTATTTATTTGACAGAGAGAAATCACAAGTAGTCGGAGAGGCAGGCAGAGAGAGAGAGAGAGAGGGAAGCAGGCTCCCTGCTGAGCAGAGAGCCCAACGTGGGACTCGATCCCAGGACCCCGAGATCATGACCCGAGCCGAAGGCAGCAGCCTAACCCACTGAGCCACCCAGGCGCCCCCAGAGGACACATTTCTGCCATGCTGAAGAAGGGATTCTAAAGGAATGAGCTGAGACAAGAGACAGAGAGACCTACAGGCACTCCTGTGCTCCAGGAACAAAGACTAGAACATCAGCAGAAGCATTTTTCTTTATTCTTTTTTGTACTTACTATACCTGAATTGGTTTCAGAAAAATGTTTTCTGAAATGGTACTTATTACATATTCTATACATAACCACTTTTTTCTCAGCATGCTTAATAATTATCTACAATTAAAAAAAAATGTTCGACCAGTAAAAAGCCTGATTAGGAAAATAATGATCACAAATGTATTATTGAAGCCGGGCTGTGGCCACTTGGAGAAATGAGGCTAGGTTATATTTTATGGCTTGAGAAATAAACTGACTTTTTAAAAAAAATTTTATTTATTTATTTGACAGAGAGAGATCACAAGTAGGCCGAGAGGTAGGCAGAGAGAGAGGCAGGCAGAGAGAGGAGAAGGGAAGCAGGCTCCCTGCTGAGCAGAGAGCCTGATGCAGGGCTCGATCCCAGGACCCCGAGATCATGACCTGAACTGGAGGCAGAGGCTTAACCCACTGAGTCACCCAGATGCCCCTAAACTGACATTTTAAATTGCTTCTTGAGAAATGTATCACTTTGTTTCATTTTATTTGTTTTCCACAACTTTCAGTCCTTTGAAGGGATTCTGTTAGTTGCTCTTTATAGAGCTCTTTATTGATAAACAGAGACAGAGGTAAACCAAAAGGAGACTCCTGGCTTCTCATCCATGACAGGAATTTCTGGTCTACTTTTTTCTTAGTATGTTCCAACTAAAGTGGAAAGAATCTTTTTAAAGAATCATTTTGGGGAGCAACCTGGGTGGCTCAGTCAGTTAAGCATCTGAGTCCGTTTTGGCTCAGATTATGATCTCAGGGTGAGGAGATCGAGCCCCGAATGGAGCTCTGTGCTCAGCTCAGAAACTGCTCCTGACTTTCTCTCCTTCTGTTCCTCGTCCCCTGTGTGCTTGCTCTCTCTCAAATAAATAAGTTTTTTTAAAAATCATCCTGACGGTTATTAGGATAGAATTAAGGTGGGAAAATGACTGCTGTACGTGCCATGAATGATTTAGGTAAGTGCACTAGTTGAAGTCAAAGGGCCTGGAGAGATGTGAGGAGGCCAAGCAAGAACACCAGCCTTTAGTCAACCGTACAATGCCAAGAGAATATTTTTAGAATCCTCCCAGAAGGAAAATGATGGCCTCCTACAAGAAGTCAGTAAAGATCTGACATAACTCAGAATTCAAGGGAACAGCCCATCTTTCATTATATATTTATGGCACATTTATAATTGGAAACCAACAATCAAATCCAAATTTATTTGTACACTCACATATTATATTCTTGCACAAAGGCTACAACAATCCAATTTTATGAGTTCTTCCTCATGTGGCAGACTTCATTTACACTTTAGAATTACCGTTTCAATACATAGTTTTCTATTATCTAAGCAATCTAATGAAATCATTTGATCATTTTTTTCTCTGGTGTATTACCCTAAGATAAAATTTTGGAAACTGTCTTGGGTTTTGAATGGGTGTCCTTATTAATGAGACAAATCTTGCAAAATATCCTTGACTTGAAAAATATTGTTTTAAAAAAACCATAAATAGCAGCTATGAAGCTATAATTTCAACAGAGGTAGGCAGCTGGAGCAGATACACATCTAGATTCATGGAAATCAGAGAGAAAAGAGAGAGAATAAAAAGCTGCCCATCATTCAGATGCAGATTTATCAAACATAATATAATGTTGCATTAATGACGAGCAGTGTTCAAAGATAACAAAGTCTTTGGGGTGGGGGTAAATGAGTAAAGTTGTCTTAAGTATTTTTCTTCTTTTCTCACCTAGGAAGTAACATAGTACATAGCAGATAAAAGAATTGGTTTTGGAAGGGGCACCTGGGTAACTCAGTGGGTTAAGCCTCTGCCTTTGGCCTAGGTCATGATCCTGGGATGGAGCCCCACATGGGGATCTCTGCTCAGCAGGGATTCTGCTTCCCCCTCTCTCTGCCTGCCTCTCTGCCTACTTGTGACCTCCCTCTTAGTCAAATAAATAAACCAAATTTTTTAAAAAATTGGTTTTGGAATATGACAGATCTAGATCTAAAGTCTAATTCACATGTAATTGCTGCATGTTTAATCTGTTGCTAACTGTACTTCGTTAGTTTCTAGTTCTTGCTAGTAATAGTTTAAAAAGCTGGCTGGGTTTGAGTGCCCTCATGTTCATTTATTTTTAAAATTCTTGTTAAATCAGTACTATGGCCATCAGATTGTGTTGCATAATATTATGAAAACAAAAAAGATCAATCTAGAGACTGCGGTAGGGACATGGCCGTTTGTTGTGATAGTCACTGGGGAAGAGATCACAACTGCTGCTTTCTCCAGCTTCCTATGTTCCACCATTCATCTTCTTTTTCCAATTCAACCATGCAAAGTAATTTCCTTTTCCCCCAGAATGCTTTTCTCCTGACATTTATCACAGCTAGCTCATTTTTTTCTGGTCTCAGTTCAACTGAGGCCTTCTCTAGCTTCCATTCCATCATTTTCCCTAAGAAATCACACTGTTGATTCCTTTATGGCAGTTCCTACTATAGACCATTATCATGCTTATGAATCTATTTAGTTGTCTATTTCCTCTAACTAGAACCAAGTAGGTTTTCAATAAGCAGTTGCTGGATGGTCAGATAGATGGATGAGAGAGGGATGGCTGACGGATAGATGATGGACAGGGTCTGATAAAGATCTCCTCTATTCATAATCTGACCACTTCTGATTACCTCTATGTTTAACACCTGTGCATTGCCTCCAACATTTCCCAACTAGACTGTTGTAGTGGGCTTCTTAACGGGTCAGCCTGCTACTACTCTGGGTCTCCTATGGCCTACTTCAACATCATAGTCAAGCTAATCCCCTTAAAGACATGTAAGTCTGTCTTCTGTAAAAAACAAAAACAAAAGAAACAAAAAAATCTGCAATGACCTCCCATATCCCTCCGAGTCAAAGCCAAAGCCCTTACAACAGTCTCAAGTCCCCACTTAGTGTGGTCCCTCCTTACCTCTCTGACTTCTCTTCACTCTTCAGTGAGAACTGCTATTGCCACCCTCTTCCCTGAACATGCCAGGGATTTAAGGCATTTGCTCTAGACTGTTCCCTCTTCCCATAATGTTTTCCTGCCAAAAATCTGAGTGACTAACAATCCTCACCTTTTAGTCTTTATTTAAAGGTTATCCTCACACCTTATTTACTACTGCCCCCAATTACCCCACCCACATGCCAGCTCTCCCTGTTGGTCTTTTTTCCCTATGAACTTACTACCTTCTCACATTCTTCCCTGCCACCTCTCACTCTCATGTAAACTCTGTTCACCCATGATTCCCAGACACGTACGACAGCGTCTGGCACGTAGTAGGCACTCAGTATCTCTTAACCTGAATGATTAATCTTGGTGTATATATAGAAGAGTCCTGGTAGTGGATTACAACATGTTGCTCTCCACGTGAATGTATCCAGGACCCAAGAAGGAAGAGTTCAGGCTAGATGCCTGTGGAATTGCCAGCTTTAGGGAGCTGATGCGAAACTCTCTCAAACAGCAGGAAGGAATCTCTGCAAACCCTGAACCAAAGTGATTATAACAGCATCATAATTCTTGTTTTTATCATTCTTGTATTCTCCATATGCATTTGCATTTGTGTTCCCTAAGGACATCTTTTTGAAATACTCCTGTCTGCCCTAAGAGACCAGTAATGGTCACCATTTATTAATCATCTAAGTACTGTTTAGGGTAAATGGCACAGTTGTGGTTCCATTAGATGATACAATAAGTGGGAAAGTCAGGAAACCCTGCTTTGGTTGGTTGCCGGCTGAGAAACTCACCAGAACTAATTTAAGCAAAATGGGGAAGTTATTTGCCAATGGACTGCAACCAAGCCTAAGAACAGGCATGGATACGGTTGTGGGCATCAGAAATCAGAGCTAGGAACCGAAATGCTTCCAGGTAGTCTTCTTGGGTGTTGACTTTTTTTTTTTTTTTTTTTTTTTTTAACAGCCTGTAAGCGGTGATGTCGCTAGTCTGAGTCGGCGCTGGAGCGGGAGTCCGGGCAGGAGTCCGGGCAGGAGCTGGGCGCCGTGGGCCAAGGACAGCGAGCACCTGCTACAGGAGCGGCCGCTTGCCTACTACCTGGACGCCTGGCAGGGCGACTTCGCCAGCGGCCCGCGTGGCTAGCGTGCCCCCGCGGCCGCCCCACACTCACCGGTCACAGAACACCCCCCCACCCCCCCAGCGTCTACAACACCCACGATCGAAATACCACCAGGTATCCTGCCAATTCGTTGTCGTTGGAGGCTGCCCCATCCGCAGAGTCGGGTTCCGGAGGACCCTTCACCTCCCAGGGTGTCTTCTTAACCATCATTTTGCTCCCATTTGGGTTCATCTACCGTTTCGCCTTTAGGAAGCAAAGATGCCCCAACTGTGGAGCAAACTTTACTTAAAGGGGCCAACACACCAGGCTTTCCTACAGCCCGCTTTTTCTAATGTAAATGTCGTGTTCAATAGCCTCATTTGATTAAGCTTTCAGGACTGTTGTGTAAAGTGAGGTGGGATAGTTTTGGCGTGTGACTGCGGTTTCCTGGGCACAGGGGTCGCGGGAGCGTGGAGACGCAGCAGCACTGCTCCTAGGGCTCATGACCACCCAGTAAAGCACACTTTTAGTTTTTGCAGTCTTCAATCTGAGAAAGGTAAGATATGTTTAAATAAACGTGATTGGGGGCACCTGGCTGACTCGGTTAAGCGTCTGTCTTCAGATGAGGTCATGATCTCAGGATCCTGGGATTGAGCCCCACCCACCCTGGCGGCCTCCCTGCTCAGTGGGGAGTCTTCTTCTACACCTGTTTGTATCCTTTCTCTCAAATAAATAAATAAATAAAATATTAAAAATAAGATTCACGCCACTGTTTAAAAAAAAAACCCAACAACGGGGGGAAAGACTGTTAGTTGCCAACCCAATACTCAGTCTCCCCTTATTATACAGAATTCCAACCGCATTTGCCAATCTGCCCAGCTAAGACATTTCCTGTGCAACAAAGCTCTGGCGGAAGACATCTAAGCCGAGGTCTCGGTTTGGAGCTTCTAAGGGTCTTTAAAGAGAGCTCACTTAATTACTGTGTCCTCTTTCACCAACCCTTCTTTCTGCAGGGAAATGGGTCTGGAGCTCCAGCAGTGATTCTCACAAGAATGAAAACCACAAACTAAGGAGAGCTGAAAGAAGTATATAGGATATGGATCAAATTGTAAGCCCGTCCTACCAGCCCTGACAGGCTCATAGTCCCTGCTTTGTGTCTAGTTGACAGGGATAGGAGATGAAAAGACACTGTCCCTTTTCCCAGAAAGTTAACAGAAGCAACTAACTTTTATTGCACATTTGGTATGTATCAGAAGTCATCCTTAGCGCTTTACATGCATTAGGAAAAAACAACAAAAAAATGGGGCGCCTGGGTGGCTCAGTCGTTAAGCATGTGCCTTCGGCTGGGGTCATGAGCCCTGGGATGGAAGCTGCTCAGCAGGAAGCCTGTTTCTCCCTCTCCTACTCCCCCTGCTTGTGTTCCCTCTCTCCCTGTGTCTCTGCCAAATAAAGTCTTTAAAAAAAAAAAAAGTGCATTAAGCATTATTCCATTTATAGGAAGGAGGATAAACATTTAGCAAGGTTAGCTACCCATGGTAATCCAAGGCTTGAAGCTGGGTCTTCTGTCATTTGTATGATTAACTACAATGTTATAGTTTCCCAGGCTTACCAACTGTATTTCAAATTTGAATTCAAAGGGATGAAAGCCTTTTTTTTTTTTTTTTAAGATTTTATTTATTTGAGACAGATAGTTCACAAGTAGGCAGAGCGGCAGGCGGTGCGGGGGGAGCAGGCTCCCTGCTGAGCAGAGAGCCCCATATGGGGCTCGATCCTAAGACCCTGAGATCATGACCTGAACCGAAGGCGGAGGCTTAACCCACTGAGCCACCCAGGTGCCTGGAAGAAAGTCTTGATGAAGGTGAGTACAAGAAACATGGGAGCAAAAGGGTCTAACTTTCCAGCAGAATCTTGGGTGCTTACCAGGAGTGTTAAAAATGAATATGCATGCACCAAGAAGCAGAGCAATATGGTCGGTGATCAGCATGCTTAATTTGGATCTTGAATGTTAAGTGGAAGAGACAGATGTTAAATAGGTAGGGAGATTATAAATTATAGCATCAATAATGAAACTGAGTAGGAACTGGAGACTATACTGATCACTTTTCCAGGAAGCTTGACTGTACAGGGAAGATGGAAGTCTGCAGCGTATTTTTTGCATACATCGCTGTTAAGTGTATTGAAGCTACCCCAGTTAACATTTAATCAAACACATCATAGTATACTGGAAAGACTATGAACTTTAAAAATCAGACAAAAGTGGATTTTAAATCTTCTGCTCTTATATGTAGTTTTGTGTAAATTGCATGCCCTCTGAGCTGGTTTCTTCATTTGTAAGTAGTTTAATTTCATTTAGAACAGCTATAGACTACAAATATAACTTTGAGCATAATACCAATTATAACAAAATTAGATATATCTCCTATGGTATTTATATTAATGGGATAACATCACAGAATTCCTTCTACTTATTAATGGATACTAATCTCAAGGAGATCATACTGTCTGATAAAGATAGAAAAGGAGATTGGAATGAAGTTTGTATCCCAAAGGACACATTTTCAACACCTCTTAAGGACTCTAACCTAAGGACTTTTGGTTAGTCTTTGAAATCTATCAATAATTTTAACAGCTCTTTCACTAAATGCTAAGTATAGCACATTTTCACAGGACTCTGTCCAGCAACCCTTACTCTGGAATCTTGGCCCTTGGTCCCTCCCCATCTCCACTCCTGGTTACAATGCAGATTTTTTAAGTGACGGGCAAATACTTAAATTCAGCCTTTATTTTTAAAAATTTTCAAGTATCTTAAGTGTTCAACTTACTTTTACTTTATCCAATCTTGCCATATTAGTATAGCCCAAACAGAACATTTTCACATGGAAAAATGTTTTCTAAATTATGTTAGAAATAGTATAAAGCACCTCTCACAATATTGAGATAAAAGCTATCAGAGGGTATCACTTTTTTACTACATAGCGGTATCTTTTAAATGTCATTAAAAGCATTTCAAATCACAATTACAGGAAGTTAAGTTCTTTGTAAGATGCTGACAAATATAGCTTATTTCAAAATATTACCAGTGTTTGCTTTTTAGCTCCAAATCACCAAAGTGGACCAAATTCCAGCCCAACCTAAGAATTCTCTCAGCATTTAGAGATGTCTGTTACTTACTCTACTCCTTTCCTTTTAAAGCAGTGTTCTTTGCTGGTATTAGTAATAGGATTCTGTCAGAAGTTAGGCATTCCTGCATGGTATGGCTACCAAGATCCTTTCTAGTCTATGAGATTTAAGGCTGAGACATCTCCTATTAGGTACTTTTTGAAATGGATTTATACTTTAATGTTTCAACATGAAGACTTAGATTAGCTATTTCACATTTGACTCATTTTTTCCAAATATGTTACTTTTCTCGAATTTTATGCAGAAATTGAAGTTTTAGAGATTTTTTAGAGAGGCAGCGGGGGAAGGGATGAGGATTGGTGCAAAGAGGGAGAATCTTAAGCAGGCTTCACATCCAGTGAGGAGCCCAACAGGGGGGTTCATCTTAAAACACTGAGATCAGGGGCGCCTGGGTGGCTCAGTGGGTTAAGCCGCTGCCTTCGGCTCAGGTCATGATCTCATGTTCCTGGGATCGAGTCCCGCATCGGGCTCTCTGCTCAGCAGGGAGCCTGCTTCCCTCTCTCTCTCTCTCTGCCTGCCTCTCCATCTACTTGTGATTTCTCTCTGTCAAATAAATAAATAAAATCTTTAAAAAAAAAAAAAAAAAAAAAAAAAAAACAAAAAAAAAACACTGAGATCATGACCTGAGCTGAAATCAAGAGTTGGACACATAACCAACTAAGCTACCCAGGCATCCCCAGAAACTGAAGTTTATTGACTTTTACTTCTTGACTTCCCCTAGATCGAATGCACCTAGTCTCTAAATTGCAGTGTTATGAACATACATGTACCAGAGGAGATGACCAAGTCTGACTCCTTAAGTTCCCCTAAATAGCTTTTAGAAATGAACTAAGCGGGTGCCTGGGTGGCTCAGTGGGTTAAGCCCCTGCCTTCAGCTCAGGTCATGATCTCAGGGTCCTGGGATCAAGTCCCCCGTCAGGCTCTCTGCTCAGAAGGAAGCCTCCTTCCTCCTCTCTCTCTGCCTACTTGTAATCTCTGTGTGTCAAATAAATAAATAAAATCTTAAAAAAAAAAAAAAAAAGAAATGAACTAAGTATTTTATGGGAAGTTACCCTTTATGTTACAGAATAACAGAAGCCCATTGTTAGTGTGAAAGAACAAGTCCTGAATTATTTTATAGCTTCTCTACTAAAGCCTAATTCTAAGCTGCAAAACACATCCAAGATTTAAACATATGCAACATAGCTGGGAAAAAGAAAGACACTTGAATCCCAGGAGCCAAAACTGATCTGCTTCCACTAACCCTAGATTCTAGCATATCCCCACATATGCACAGCAGGGAGGGAAGGAATTCAAAGAAATATACTTTCAAGGGTCACATTCATTTAAGGCTGAAGATCATTCACTGTGTTAAGTCTGAGCTGCTATATTATATTAAATAATTTATATAAATAAAATTTCACTAATATCACTATGATATTTTATATGACCCCAATGACAAAAGAACCTTTTTTTTTTTTGGTCTCTACCTAAGATTTACTAGGCTGATCAAAAATTAAAATTATTGGTATAAAGTGATAAAATAAGACAAAGCATGGTAAAGACTGCTTTATTGGTGGCAGTTAGTATAAGTCAATAAATATTGATCCCCAAATAACTTATTTATCAGTTACTGGTCCATAGAGAGCTGAACGAAACTGACCCAACTGCCTGCTGAGATGATAAACTGGAGTCAATCCTGCTTCTTGGGAAATGAAGCCATAGCTAGCTGATATATGGCATATGCTGTTCCTGAAAAATAAAAAGAAACAAAAAAAGAACTTATAAGAAAATCTGAGATTTACATGGAAACCTAATATTCCAGCTAAAAAGTCATAGAAGAGAGTCAAGTCTGGCATTAAGACTACTTCTATAGGAACATAAAAGTATTTTGATAGGTGCTGGCAAAATTTAAAATAAATATATGTTAAACACATCTAATCTTTCTCTTTTTTTAAGGACTTTACTTATTTATTTGACAGGGAGAGAGAGAGAGACAGCATGAGCAGGGGAGTGCCTGACAAAGGCAGAAACTTAACCAACTGAACTACTCAGGCACCCCTAATCTTGATTTAGTATCAGTTAACTTCTACAGAAAGTGTTAGGTACAGTACAATAATGTATTTGTCAACTTGGTATCATGTAAAAATTTTTTTAAGTAAGATTAAGAACACATGTAAAGGGGTGCCTGGGTGGCTCAGTGGGTTAAAGCCTCTGCCTTCAGCTCAGGTCATGATCCTGGGGTCCTGGGATCAAGTCCCGCATCGGGCTCTCTGCTTGGCAGGGAGCCTGCTTCCCTTCCTCTCTCTCTGCCTACTTGTGATCTCTGTCAAATAAATAAATAAAATATTAAAAAAAAAAAGAACATATGTAAAGGTCATTTCCATTTTAACCTGAGATTGCCTGAGAAATGCTAAGAATGATTCAAATATCAAAAAAGAGGTCAAAATATGCAAGCATTCCCTAAAGTATATTATCAATGTAAAACCAAGAGTGATACATTTAAATTATCAAATTTAATAGCTAATAAGTGAAAAATTATTAAAACTAACCACCAGAATTTATGATGTACTATATGCTGGCTAACTGAACATAATAAAAAAAAATAAAAAATAAAAAATAAAAAATAAAACTAACTACGAGAATACCTAAGAAATAGTCACACTGATCAAAAAGAATTTAGGACTTTATCTTAAGAGAGCCCAAATGCACTATCTAGTTGTTGTCTTCAATCATAAAAAACCCTTCACTGTATTCAATTTAAGCCAAAGAAAGCACCTTGTCATGAGCAGAAGGACTGTGTAATTAGGGCTCAAATTTCAGCCTTTCCACACAGAGGGAGTATTATCTTGAGTAACTAACATAATTTCTTCAACTTTAACATAAGAACACATTACAGACTTAATACAAGGCTTACAAAAATTCCTTTATGTGGCCTTCTTATCAACAGCGCAAGCGAACAGTAATCTCCCAAATATTGTTTCCCTTCCTCCCCCAGAGAGCAATCATTCAAATTCTTAACTCTGCTCTGAGTATACCAATTTGTGATATTCTACTGCTAATATTGAATAACAGACCTGCCCAAACCACAGAAAAAATATCAAGCACTTTTGGGTACAGTAGTAACTGTTGCTCTATATAGGTTTTGTTTCTGTCATAAACATGGATGTTTAATGTCGGTGTAAAACGTTTATTATGTATCACAGTAAAAATGTTCAAAAAGCCCCTGTTACAGTAGATGGGGTAGAGTACAGGGTCTGCAGGGCCACCGTGAGCACACTCAGAAAGTTACCTGTGTCATACACTCATCAAACGTCACTGGTTTATTTTCTTTAAGATATTAAAATGCTCTTATATAATATGTATCAATCATCCTCTTGAATCTCTTACATGCAAAGCATTATGAACTCAGATTCTGGAGAAAGACTTCCTATGTTAAAATACTGGCAAAGTAAAAGCAATGACGTTAATTATCCCTCCTGTTACTTATCTGTAAGTCAAGCACTCCAAATATCTTACCACCAACTGTAAGCACCATAGTAGCTCTATACAGGAGGGCATCAGCTATTCCACCCTTCAGATGCACTGGAATTCCATTATCTTCCTAGATTAAAAAATGATAATAATTAATACACGTGTGATCTGTTTTCAACTAAGTTCAGAAAAGACTAATCCATTTATATAAAATTAAGCACCTTCTCAAACCCCTGGAATTAAAATATTGTAAACATCAAAATGAAAAGACTACAATTTTCCTGACCCTACATCCACTAAATTATTAAAATAAGAACTCCCAAAAGTCAATATTCTTTCTCTTAAAATTTAGTGAGATCCAATAAAGATGTTCTTTCCAAGGAATATATAAACATTAAGGCTGTGAAAATATACTGATTGAGTTCATCAACAGAATTATTAAAAAGATCAGTAACCATCACACTTTAGATTTAATCACAAGTTTTATTTTTTTCTTAAAAAAGGGGGGGGTTGTTTATAACCTTAACCCCTAGTTCAGTACCTGGCATACAGTAGATATTTAATACATCTATTAAATATAAGTATTTTATTTTTATGTAACATACAATGGTCTCTGACTTAAAAATGGTTCAATCTACAATTTCTCAACTTTACAATGCTGTGAAGTAATACATATTCAGTGGAAACTGTACTTTAAATTCTGAATTTTTACCTTTTCCAGGCTAGTGATATGCAGTACGATACTCTCTTAAAGATGCAGGGCAGTGACAGCTGGCCACAACTCTCAGACAGCCACACAATCAGGAAGTTAAACAACCAATACACTTACAACCATTTTGTATTCATAAAACCATTCTGTTTTTCACTTTCAGTATAGTATTCAAGAAATTACATAAGATATTCAACACTTTATTATAAAAAACTGTTAGATGACTTTGCCCAACTTAAGCTAATGTATGTGTTCTGAGCTTAAGGTAGGTTAAGCTACATTTAGTAGGTTAAGTATATTAAATGAATCTTCAACTTAAAATGTTTTCCATTTATGATAGGTTATTATGACGTAATGACATAACCCCACTGAAATCAAGGAAGATCAGTACAGAATACTTTTTAACCACTTAAAATTTTATTTGGGAAAACCAGAGATCACCCCAGGAAAACAAAACAAAACAAAACTATCACCAATAATTTAGTTATCCCACCATCTTTCCTTATGTGAAAACCACCATTAACAAAATTGCAAGGTACCTATCCATAAATATATTCTTTTAAAATTTATATATTTACTTTAGAGAGACAGCATATGCGCGCGCACACACACACACACACGGGGAATAGGGAGAAAATTTCAAGCCTGCTCATGCGCTAAGCAGGGAGTCTGACATGGGGCTTGATCCCAGGACCCTGAGATCATGACAGCCGCTTAACCAACTGAATCACCCCCACGCCCCTACTTAATGGTATCTTAAAAACCATTCTCTCAGTCCCTTTAAGCCCACCTTATTCCTTTTAATGGTTACAGATGATTCCAGTGTGCAAAATTATCATAACTGAACTAGCTAGTCTCCTATTAATGCGCATTTAGGTTGTCAGGGTTTTTTTGGTATTAAAATCCTATATGGAATAATCTTTTTCCTTTTTTTATATTCTCATGCTACTAGTTCTGCAGAAAAGATTTTTTTAAAGATTTATTTATTTTAGAAATGGAGAGTGTTCCTTCTATAAAATTTTTACTTGTCAATCATATGTCAATAAAACTGGAAAAAATATATTTTCTTCTAATATGCTTTGCAGGAGAAGCACTTTTATCTGCAGTTTATCTTTTTTTTTTTTTTTTTAAGATTTTATTTGAGAGAGAGAGCACAAGTAGCAGGGGGTTGTGGGACAGACAGAGAGAGAGAGAAACAGGCTCCCATCTGAGCAGGGAGCCCAACACAGGGCTCGATCTCAGGACCCTCGGATCATGATCTGAGCCAAAGGCAGATGCTTAACCAACTGAGCCACCTAGGCACCTCTGCAACTTATCTTTTAATATACAATACAGAAGGGATCAAACTTTATTTTTCCAATACCAATTTATCATAGCCTTTCCTCACTGATGTGAAATAGCACCTTTAACATACATTCAATTTCTACATATAAATTTGTTCTGTTTCTCAGCCCTTTCTATGTTTCTATGTTTGTCTATTCTCATGCAACCACCCCAAAGAGTGCCAACCTAGTGTAACTTCTCCAAAGTGTCTTTGATATACCCTTTCCCTCTCATTTCTTCTGCTTCCCCAAGGACTTCTTATATACAACAAATGCCTAGTTAGCTATCAATAGTTTGTTATCTTTTGCTATTACAGCAGCATCAGTAACAATCAAACATGGCCAAATTTACTTCCTATCTCCACGTTCTAGTAATTACTCTTACAAGTAATAATTGTCTATAAAATATTTCAGTACCTGAAACAGCTTTTGTTTCTCTGGAACTTTATTTTCAAACTGCCTGCGTGAAGCAGTACTTATGGTCCTCTGGGCAATCTGACGAAGAGCCTGAGATGAAAAATCCACAGATATTGGGCAGATTTAGGTTTTACAAAACTGTCAAAACCAACCATTTTCAATCTTTACTATTACAGAAGAGGAAAAACTGACAGTTAAAACATATCCAACTTGTCAGTAAGAATCCTAAACCAGCAGCCAAGTTTTGCAATTGGTTGTCCATCCACTACCCTTTATATTAAAATTCTGCAGGCTCCAAAAACCACATTCAAATAGCAATTCATGCAGATTCTGAGCAAAAGAAAAAAAAATCATCTTTACCTGAATTGTAGCATTATATAATCTTGAGTAAAATGCTGACATATTACAAAGATAAAGAGTGATTACAAAATACACTAAGTTCAAGTATTTTCATTTCATACTCTACCATATTATTAAAAATCTATTACTTGATACCAAAATAAAATGGCATGATTCCTACTTAATTAAAATGTTTTCCCATTACATTTTTCCTAAAACAAATCTTTAATAGGCTCTAATTCTTTTAAAAAAGAAACCTGCACTATATATCCAATTGCATTAAATAATGAAATAAATACGCACTCTATATTCTAAAATAAATGATACATTGAGGCTAAATAAAACCTTATTTAATAATTACAAAAGCGAACGGTCACGGTTACATTTTCCTTCTCTTTTTCGAAGTTTTGGGAAAATATTTCACACGCCCAAAGCCGGTGGAGGAGTGAAGGACACTGACACGGCAGAACCGCCTGAGGAAAGCAACACTACACTTCTGCCACGGCTGCTCCCAAAGTCCCAGCCAAAAGTGAATGACCTGCTTTTTAAACCGCATTCTGATGCTCACAAAGCTCAGAAACGTTGAAATTTAAAGCCTATCAAAATACCATCGGAACATCTTCTGTCCGAGGCTTCCGGGTTATCAGAAACTTCCCACATGCACCTTAGTTGTACTCGTATCAGAGGCAACCACTTCATGAATGACCTATAGGTTTAAGGGTGGCCACTAAGAACCCAAGGCTGAGTAACTCACCTCTGGTCACCTCCCCAGCCTCTCCACTCCCTTCATCTACCCAACACAGTCTGGGGCGAGAGGAACAGATAGAAGGGAAAGTAGCCGCAGGCGAAAGGGACACGAACCAAGGTGACTTCGGAAGTCGCCTTTTTCCACCTTCCCTCCCAGGAGAGGTTTCTCCGTCAAGGTCCCTTAGGTAAGTAAGGTCTCGCCTAAGCCTCCACTCCCGACCTTCCCGCCCCGCAATAAGAACCCAAGCCGAGAGGCTCCTCACCAGCAGATTCCGCAGCATCTTGGCTCAGTTAATATCCACCAACCGCATCAACCGACCACCAAGAACGAAACTCTCCCCACCGGAACCGGAACTACCTTCTGGCCTTGCGCGCGCGTCAGGGAACACAAATATTTCCGGGCGGAGGCTGGGCTTGAGCTTCTCTAACCATAGAGAGTGGAAGAAAAGCGAGAGCGGCCGTACGGCTGTGGCCGCTCTAGCCGACCGGCCGTTCCGGTCTCTTCGGCTCGTTCCCATCCAGGCCGAGGCCTTTCAGGCGGTGGTCGCTGGAGCTAAGGCTGGGAAAAGCAAACGATTTTTGAGACCAGAGAGGCTAAAGTCAAGTGTTCTGTACTTTTTAACTACCTTACGTAAAATGAATATGAGACCTATCGTAGAAAATTGATGTATTTAGAAAGAAAAGTTGTTTTTAAAACTTAGCAAACTTGGAACCATTGTTAAGACGGTGAAAGAACACTGGGTTGGCTCAAGAGTTGTGAAGCTGCATGAAATACGAAACAAAAAGGATAACTCCTCTTACACGGATACAGTCCGTTTCCTCCGCTGACGAAACTTTGTGAGGGCGTTATTGGTCCTTGTGCTGGGTATTAGCTGTAAGGAGCTGCGTCGAGATACCAGTTTTTATCTTGTACCTTTGGATGCTGCAGAACTCCCCACGCAAGAAACGCTACCACAGTGTCCTGAAATTGCAGACGCTGTTCGCTCGTTTCTCCTTGTCTGGGAAAATGCTGAAAGAGGGGGGGAATTTAATTGTGGGGCAAGAAATGGAATGGAAAATCTGGGCTCTTAGTTAAGTCCCAGTCTCAGGTCGGACAGGGCACTTTCCTTGACTGGAGTAGCTAGGCAGAGCGATTATCGTACACAGCCTATCTTCTATCAGTTTTGTCTAAATCATGTCACATTGCAAATATCTTTATTCTCTGTGCCCACCAAAGGTGTACACATATATAAACATATTTACCCTGTGTAAAAATATTTACCTTTCCACCTTTTTACAAATTATTCCACTATGATTTTGGATAAAAAGTGAATGATATATCGGTTCAGTGTAGGTGAAATGTGTAGATAAAAATTAGTAATATCAAGATTACTATTCTCATCTTTTGGGTTGGATCCACCAAGTTATCTTTCACTTAATATTTTCACACAATTCAGGTTCTCATCCTCACCAAGATTTATAGATGGCCAATTCATCTCTTCCCTAGATAAGGACCGAGGGGCTTAATCTCTTCTCTGTATTATGCACTGTGATCAAATCCCTGAGGACAGTTACCAGGTATCAATACCTGGAGATACAATTTTTAAAAAATTAGATTGTCTAGAATTTGAGCTTTGGTAAAGTTGTACGTGCTGTCTTACATTTTCTCTGTCTAGACTGTAAATTTCTCAAGAACAGAGGTTTTTAAAAAAAATTTACTTATCTCCTAGTACTGCTTAAAGGGTTAAAGGTTAGCCAGTAGATGAATTAATGATATATACTGGCTAATAGTTCGATATATTTAAAGAAGGACACATATGGCTCTGTTCAAAAAGAACAAAGATTCACATAAATATTTCTTTCAGAGGTTTTTTTTTTTTTTTAAAGATTTATTTATTTATTTGATAGAGAGAAATCACAAGTAGATGGAGAGGCAGACAGAGAGAGAGAGGGGAAGCAGGCTCCCTGCTGAGCAGAGAGCCCGATGTGGGACTCGACCCCAGGACCCTGAGATCATGACCTGAGCTGAAGGCAGTGGCTTAACTCACTGAGCCACCCAGGTGCCCCCTTTCAGAGGGTTTTTTAACATTAGGACTGGCAGTACACTATTTAGATATATGGAAAATGTGAAGTAGGTAATGGCTAATTTAAGCCTTGTCAGGAAAATAAGTTTGTGTGAAAATACTAAGTGAAAATAATTCATAATTACTGATGCAAAGTTACCAAATCAGTTACTCAACTTTTCTTTTCCTTTGAAAAATGAGATTACAATCCTTACTTTGATCCTGCCTATATGACCTATAAATAAAAAGAGGAAAGCCAGAATAGAGATTTGTGTTGATTTGGATGTGGGTTTCAATTCTGGAACCATGCTTAATCCATTTCCAGTTTTATAAAAACAATATAGTAGAAGAGCTTCATGTGGCATTTAATGTAAAAAACTAATAGCTACAGAAAGGATAGCACTTTAATATAATTCCTTATTTGATTATGATAGTTAGGAATCAAGAAACACTTGGTCATCTTTTTTCTTTTTAAGATTTTATTAATCTATTTAGTTGACAGAGATCACAAGTAGGCAGAGAGGCAGGCAGAGAGAGTGGGGGAAGCAGGCTCCCTGCTGAGCAGAGGCTAGATTCCAGGACCCTGGGATCATGATCTGAGCCCAAGGCAGAGGCTTAACCCACTGAGCCACCCGGGCCCCCCAACTTGGGCATCTTTTAATTGCTGTATTCATTATTAAATAATTTACATAACTTCAAGTCTCAGTCTTTTCATCATTTAAGTTAAGGACTGGCTTTGGATTATCTCTAGCTCTAAAATCCTTGTGTATGGAAAAAATATTTAAAATATATTAATGAGTTCACTCCTTATTGAACCATAATTTATTGGCTACCTACTATCAATCTCACACTTTGCAGTATGCTCAGGGAAAAACTTTTTAAATCCCTAACTTTCTGAAGCATATAATCGAATCAGGAAGGTAATAAATACGTAATAGTAAGTTATGATGTGGATACAAATGAGTCTTAGGTAACTGGTTTAGCAAAAGTTGCTCATGGGAAATTCAAGGAAGAAAGCAGTTAATAGGAAGTTTTTAAAAAAGACTAAATTTCAGGGGCACGTGGGTGGCTCAGTGGGTTAAAGCCTCTGCCTTCAGCTTGGGTCATGATCTCAGGGTCCTGGGATCAAGCCTCACATCGGGCTCTCTGCTCAGCGGGGAGTCCGCTTCCCCCTCTCACTCTGCCTACCTCTCTGCCTACCTGTGATCTCTCTCTCTCTCTCTCTCTCTCTCTCGCGCGCGCGCGCGCGCGCGCGCGCGCGCGTGCTGTCAAATAAATAAAATCTTTAAAAAAATAAAAAGACTAAATTTCAGCAGAGTCTTGTGGAACTAAAATAAATGAAATAGTTTAGCAGGGTCCAATAGAATAAATGGAGTAGAGATTAAAAGGCATTCTTGACTTAGGGCAAGAACATGATTAATAACCTGGATTTAGAATCAAGCACGATTTCCTACAGGAACTTTAAAACAGATGCCTAGGTGTACTGAAAAGAGAAAGAATATTGTAGTTAATAACCTGAAGTCAGAGCCTGAATCTCTCACTTAATAGTGATTATGACTGAAGGCAAGTTTCATACTTCAGTTTATCTGTAAAATGGATAATGGTATCCATCATATCACTGGGTGGCTATGAAGATTAAATGATATAATTCAATGTCAAGGTAACATTTTAAGGATTTTATTTATTTGAGGGGTGCCTGAGTGGCTGAGTCGTCGAGCGTCTGCCTTCCGCTGAGGTCATGATCCCAGAGTCCTGGGATCAAGCCCTGCATCAGGCTCCCTGCTCAGCAGGAAGCCTGCAAGCACACATTTGGGGACAGGGAAAGGGCCAAGCAAACTCCATGTAGAGAGCACCACCCGAGCCAAAGCTTAAACCACTGAGCCATCCAGGCGTCCCTATAAATGTTAACTTTTATTATGGAAGAAAAAATTGGGTAAAGAGAAATGGATCAACAAAATCCAGACAGAGGGACAGCATAGACAGAGGGTGAAAAGAGAAGGTGAAGAGATGTCTTAGGGAATTGCAAATACTTTGGTTGGCAGAAAGACGAATAATGAGGGATAGTAGAAGTGGCAGAAAGATAAATAGTGAGGGAACAGTGGAAGGCAGGGTGAGATTTTAGTGATTTTAATTTTTTAAAAAATTTGTATTTCTTTGTCAGAAAAAGAGAGAGAGAGAGAGAGAGAGCGCACACACAAGCAGGCAGAGTGGCAGGCAGAGAGAGAAGCAAGGTCCCCACTCAGCAAGGAGCCTGAGGTGGGACTTGATCCCAGGACCCTGGAATCATGACCTGAGCCAAAGGCGGCAGCTTAACCAACTGAGCACCCAGGGGTTAAATGTTATCCTGAAGGTGAATAAAGCCATTTAAAAGTTTATGAGGGGACACCTGGGTGGCTGTCAGTTGAGCGTCTGCCTTCGGCTCAGGTCATGATCCCAGTGTCCTGGGATCAAGTCCCACATCAGGTTCCTGGCTCAGCAGGGAGCCTGCTTCTCCCTCTGCTTGTGTACTCTCTCTCTACCAAATGGACAAATAAAATTAAAATAAATAAAAATTAAAAAATGATTTACGGGGTGAATTACCCAAATCAGAAATTCTATTTCAAGATCATTCTGGTAGCAGTGAAAGGCTAGATTGAACATGCATTACAAGGATCTGAAAGGTCCATTAGAAGGCCTTAATAATAATACAAGGAAGAAAATCCAAAATAACTTAGTAGCAAAAAGATGTAGATAAAGGGATGTAGATAAGGGGATGGATTAAAGAGCCTAGTATGAGGACATGCCTTCAGAAATCAACAAAGTATAGTGGTTTTTTTAAAAAAATATTTATTTACTTGACAGCAAGCAAGATCACAAGTAGGCAGAGAGAGAGGGGGAAGCAGGCTCCCCGCTGAGTGGAGAGCCCGATGCGGGCCTCGATCCCAGGACCCTGAGATAATGACAGGAGCCAAAGGCAGAGGCTTAACCCACTGAGCCACCCAGGTGCCCCAAAGTATAGTGATTTTATTGGATCAGGAAGCTGAAGAAGACAGCGAGGCTTCTGACTTAACTGATGAGGTGGTTATCAAGAAATTTAAAAGAAACCAAGAGTATGAAATGACTCCTCTTTTGGCCTTCTTAAGCTTGAGAAATGCAAAGACAATCCAAGAAGAGATCCATACTGAACCATCTAGAGCTTAGAAGAGCTGTTAAGGCACAAGAAAGGATTCATCAGTGTAAAGACCATAGTAGAAGTTACTAGGAACTTTATGATTGCTCAGGGAGTATATGCAAAGGGAGGAAAGGGCCTGGAACACAACCTCAAAGAATTCCCTATATTTTATGCAGTGAGCATAACCAAGAAATAAAGAAGACTAAGAACAGGTAAGTAGGAAGAAAATCGGCAGATATTCACAAAGCCATATGCTAAGAATGAAGAGGGAAGGAAGATGCCAACTATCAAACGGAGCAAAAAGTTCAAGGGTGAGTTTACTTCCTGTGACAAAAAGGAGTGCACTGGTGACCCCATTTGGATTGCAGCCTGCTCTGTCCAGCTCAGTCATATGTCATTTTTCTATACTTTCTTGCTAAGTGTCTTGTCATCTATCACTTCCCTATCCCTCAAAACAAAAGTCTGTCAAGTATGTACTAAAATTCCCATTTTACTGACAGGAAATGGCAAATGATTTAGGAGATTAAATAATGTGAAGGTAGTTTATTTAAATAAGACCCAGGTCAGCCTGCTTCTAAAACCTATACTGTTTTTATTCTATCTTTCAGACACAGATGATAGAAAACAGAGTACAGTACAATTGTGCAGTGAAACCCCAGCTAAAGCTGAAGGTGGGCAATAATATATAAATTAGTCTTTTACAAACTTTGTTGTAAAGAGGAAAGATGACACTCCAGGGATTACTTGAGACCACTAATTCAACTTTAGACAACTAATTCAACTGCAATTGAACATGTATTTTTCAACTGAGCCTGGGTGGCTCAGTTGGTTAAGCGGCTGCCTTCGGCTCAGGTCATGATCCCAGCGTCCTGGGATCGAGTCCTATATTGGGCTCCTTGCTCGGCAGGGAGCCTGCTTCTCCCTCTGCCTCTGCCTGCCACTCTGTCTGCCTGTGCCTGCTCTCTCGCTCTCGCTCTCACTCTCTGACAAATAAATAAATGAAATCTAAAAAAAAAAAAAAACCAACATGTATTTTTAAAGCTTTTTTTTTTTCTCCTGTATTTCTGGTCCTTGAGCAAAGTAGCATTCAAATTTTGACAGCCAAAGTATTGTACAGTGAGTTCAGTCTTCTTCAACATTACCCTGGATAAAAAAGCTTGTCACGCACCAACAGACAAGCTCCCATTAATATCAATGACAGTACATACCAACTTTATTTTTAAGATCTTTAAAAATGTTATAAAAGTACCAAAAAGTAAAAGGCATTTTACGGTTTAAAAATTGGCTCCAAGAGTTTATCTATTCTCTCTCTCACCCCAGTGAAATAAAAAAGGAATTGAAAAGGTAGGAGGCATCATTACCTCAGATGAATTTAAAAGGCCTGCTAAATGAAAGAACTGTTTCAAAAGGTTACATATGGTGTAAGTCCGTTTATGACATTCTAGAAGAGAACAAAGGAGCGGAAAAGAGATCAGCCGTTGCCAGGGCTTATAGATAAGGGAAATGATGAGTACAAAGGAGTAGAAGGGAGTTTTGAGGGGCTGATGGTACTGCTCAGTATCCTATGATGGTTACCGGAATCTATACATAAGTTAAAATGCTCAGAAATATACACAATAAGAAAAACAGTAAAGTTAACTGTATGATCATCTAAAACAATTTCTTTTTTTTTTAATTTTTAAAATTATTTTATTTTTTTAAAGATTTTATTTATACATTTGACAGACAGGGATCACAAGTAGGCAGAGAGGCAGGCAGAGAGAGAGAGGGAGAAGCAGGCTCCCTGCTGAGCAGAGAGCCCGAAGCAGGGCTCAATCCCAGGACCCTGAGATCATGACCCGAGCCGAAGGCAGAGTCCCAACCCATTGAGCCAAAGACACGAGCCCAAAAGGATAGAGAGTTGAGAGAGGGTAGAAAAAAGAGAAGCGGTTTCAGATTTCTAGAAAACAGCAGATGATATATGACTGAGCTGGACAGAGCAGGCTGCAATCCAAATGGGGACACCAGTGAGAAGCATGCTCATTGGTCCACAGCCCCAGAAGCTCAGACTTAGACATAAAAGCTACAGCTACAAGGAATAGGCCTGAACAAGACTAGCTGAAAATTATATACAACCGAACGGTCAGATCCAAAGACTTCTGCCCTACCCCTCAGCCAAACAAAGATAATCTCTCACCTTCATCACTGTCTCTCACAGGTAGGAGATCACTTTATCTGGACAAAGTAATGGAAGACAACCAGGTAGAAGGAATATGCAGAGAGGTATACAGAAATATGCAGAGAGACAGGTATACAGAAATATGCATAAAGTGGAAAACAGAAGGTGAGGTGGAAGACAAGGTAGAAGCAGTTAAAGGCAGGAAAAAACGGACCCTCCTTGTCCTCCTATTGCAGAAGACTAGAGAAGTCCCCAGAGAAGTCCCTAGAGAACAACCCCAGAGAAAAGGCCTCCAGCCAAATGAGTGGCCCCCTGACAATCATTCTGTAATACAGTACTTCTCAAAATTTGGTCCACCTACACTTGCTGACCTGCCAATTCTTTATTACTTGTCTAAGCTTTTTATCATGAACACGAACAAATAATTCGCTGAGTGGCATTTCTGAGTAGCACTATGCTAATGAAGTCTATCACTTGTCCAGCACAGGCCACAAAGAGCTTTCAATTAGTTTTTTGGGGAGCCATTCATATATGACAGATTGTCAAGACTAGCCAGAAATACAAAGAAAGTCACCTACATGAACAAAACACTAATATTTAAAATAGCAACAATAAAAATCAATGCTGACAGGGTAGAAAAGAAAAATATTTTATCAAGGCACCTGGATGGGTCAGTCGTTAAGCATCTGCCTTCCGCTCGGGTCATGATCCCATGGTCCTGGTAAGGGGCCCTGCATTGGGCTCTCTGCTCAGCAGGAAGCCTGCTTCTCCCTCTCTCACTCCCCCTGCTTGTGTTCCCGTGTCTCTCTCTGTCAAATAAGTAAATAAAATCTTTAAAAAGAAAAAAAAATTAAAAAGAAAAATATTTTATCTGTGAACTAAGATGAATGTATTTCAGAAACAGAATAAAGGACGTCTTAGAAATTAAAATATTTTTAAATACACAAATTCAACAGAAGATAATGTTGGAAGATCAAAATGAAGAATTCTTCTAGAAAGCACATAGACAATAGTGTCTAAACTGGAAAAAAAAAAAGAAAATCAAGCATCACTCTAGGAGGTTCAATATCTGATTAGGACAGAATCCAATTTCTCAAAAGTAACAGGGAAACCTAGAAAAGGATGGAACAATGGCTTCAAAACCCTGAGGGAAAATTATTTTAAACTTAAAATTGTGTATGTAGTCAAACTATCAATGAAATTGTGAGAACAGAATAAAGGCATTTTAGACATGTAAGGACTCAGAAAATTGGCCTGTCATACACCACCTCTTAGGAAGCTTTAAGTGCTTTAAGAAGTGCTCCAGTAAACTAGAGAATAAACCAGGAAACAGATCCTACACAGAAGGGGGACAATAGGAGGTCATAGGATAATGGCTATATAACTGACCAAGAGAACCACCAGTACCGATTGGCCTGGAAGGACAAATATAGAATAGACCTCCCTAGTAAAAACAGGTAATCAGGGGCGCCTGGGTGGCTCAGTGGGTTGGGCCGCTGCCTTCGGCTCGGGTCATGATCTCAGGGTCCTGGGATCGAGTCCCGCATCGGGCTCTCTGCTCAGCAGGGAGCCTGCTTCCTCCTCTCTCTCTCTCTGCCTGCCTCTCTGCCTACTTGTAATCTCTCTGTGTCAAATAAATAAATAAATCTTAAAAAAACAAAAAAACAAAAAAAACAGGTAATCAGATTATCTGATATTTGGGGACAAAACTCCTTCAAAACTATGGATGAGAACATGATGGACCTGACAGAGAAACTGAAGAAAGTTTAGGGTAAGTTTCCAGAAAGTTAGGTATTTAAAATGAGGCAATTACTGGGGCGCCTGGGTGGCTCAGTGGATTAAGCCTCTGCCTTCAGCTCAGGTCATGATCTCAGGATCCTGGGATTGAGCCCTGCATCGGGCTCTCTGCTCGGTGGGGAGACTTCTTCCTCCTCTCGCTCTGCCTGCCTCTCTAACTTGTGATCTCTCTGTCTCTGTTAAACAAATAAATTAAATCTTTAAAAAATAATAATAAAATAAATAAAATGAGGCAATTATTAATTCTAGGAAAAATAAAATGATGCAAAATGTAATCAGGTTGCATTGCTTTGCTCTATAGTCATAATTAAACAACAGCTATTGTATTTACTAAATATAATCATAATGACATAATGGGAGACGTAGAGATAGGTGTGTTAAAGAGCTAAATCCTCAGGTAACATTATCAAGAAGATAATAATGCCTAAAACTGTTAAATCAAGCAATAGTAGGATAGTCATATTATTTTATTTAGATATATTAAAACAAATGTCAAAAGAAACTTCTGGACTCAAAGTGATTATCTCTGAAAGTTAAAGTTGGGGCAGGGAGGAACACCTGGGTGACTTAGTCAGTTAGGCACCTGCCTTCTGCTTGGGTCATGATCTGAGTCCTGGGATCCAGTCCCACACCAGGCTCCTTGCTCAGCAGGAAGCCTGCTTCTCTCTCTGCCTGCTGCTCCCTCTGATTGTGTACACGTGCTTGTTCTCTCTCTCTCTCTGACAAATGGATAAATAAAATCTTAAATTAAAAAACAGGGAGGGGGCACCTGGGTGGCTCAGTGGGTTAAAGCCTCTGCCTTCGGCTCAGGTCATGATCCCATGGTCCTGGGATGGAGCCCCGCATCAAGCTCTCTGCTCAGCAGGGAGTCTGCTTCCTCCTCTCTGCCTGCCTCTCTGCCTACTTGTGATGTCTGTCAAATAAATAAATATATCTTTAAAAAAGAAAAAAACAGATTTTTTTTAAAGCATGTATACATGTTACTTTGACAAAATGTAATTTATATATTTACAAATGGATAAAGTCAAATAAACTCACCATGGTCTGATTTTATACATATTTATTTTGAAATTTAAAATGACATTAGGGAAAATATAATTTATATTTATTGAATGGGGTGTGGACTAAAAAAAGAAAGCTCTAAAACACTTGACTAGATCATCTAAACTCTCCAACAAACATTTATGCATCAAAATTCTTCTTGAAATAGCACTTCCTTACTCCCTCCACCCTTCCCTCAAAATAACCGTGTTCACAAAGAAAACTTTTCATCTTAACCAACAAAGGACCAGAAAATAATTCTAAGGCAGTATTTCCATGAAGATGATTAGCCAGCATTGATTAACCCTACAGTTAGCAGCTCCTCTTTCCTGGTTTGGTTTTTATTTCCTGTATGCCCCGTCCTCTTTGTTATTTTCATTATCTTTGCTCTCTACCATTTTTTCCTTTTCTATTTACTAGACATTTCCTTGATCTAAGACCAAAATTTAGCCCATCTGCCTACAATTCAGGTGACAATCTGACCACCCAATGGTAAGAAGAGACGTTTCCTAGTAATATAGACAAATCTTGAAGTTAATGCTGTCAAAGTGATTAATATATACACATACTGGCAATCAAATCTAGACATGGAAATGTTAAAACTCGGGACTTATTGACTTTGAGCTAAAGTTTAGTGTTCAACATTAGCAAAAACACTGGGGCATTATTATTTTAGCAAGACACTTAAACATAGCAAAATTAATTTTGTTCATTTTTATTAATACAGAACATACTAACAGAACATTATCTTTAAATATAATCAAGGTTACAAATAAACTGTTACTAACCAATAAACAAAAAATATTCACTTGACTCTCCTCTTGAATCAAAATTCTCTATTAGGTAGTACAGTTATTTTTCTCATCTTATTTTTAACTGTCTTATGATTTCAATGAAATTTCTTAGCTTTTACTTATTAAATAATTCCTTCAATTGGGAAACTTCATATATCAAAATACTTCTGTAAGTCAGTGCATTCTTCAATGCCTTCTACTTAACCTAAATGCAATAAAATGCAATAAGATTCTCTGAAAGTTGAATATGATATCAGTATTTCCAAAAGATGAGCATAAAACCCATAAGAAAAAAAATGTTTTTCCTCCCCCACCATGCTTCACACAAGCCATGTGAATATTCCACATTCTTCATAATTAGTAACAGTAATCCCTTAAAGCTCAAATGACAGGAGAATGGAAGGGAACTGGGCCATCAATGAACTTGTAGAAGAGATAAAACTCCAAATGTATTTTAAGATTCTGTCTTCACCACAGATGAGAAAGTGTTGGGAAGGTCTTCAATTTTTCTTTAGTGGCACCTTTGGTCCCCTAATCAGAAAAAGAGATGCAGGATGGCAGTCCTCCTTAAACAACATAAACTCAATCTGGATAGACTGGCAAAAACCTTTTCCCCCATTGATGTATCCCAGAAAATAAACTGCCATGTGCAAGAGGGTCAATTTATCAGAATAAACAACAATATTCTGAAGGACTGACAAAACAAAGGCTATTTTTAGACAAAGAATACCCTATGCACTCAGAAATTTCAGGATAATCATAAAGTAAGTACCTCATGCAAGTAATATTCTACCAGTTAAAAGTCATTATGAACTACAAGTTCTTTTAACTGAATTACATGTTATACAAAACCTATGAAGTGTGGCACATTTCTATTACCATTACATTATTTGTTTTTTTTTTCCTAAAAAAACATATATTAATCAAAATTGATACATTACCAAGACCTTTTGATTTAAAATATAACTGAAGGGAATCATTACAAACTCTGAATAAACAGCTACCTTCTATACAAACATATGAGTTTAAAATTAAAAAAAAAAAAGCTATTTCAAAGCAATTAAGCCATCTCTGATTAAAACATATGTTTTCATGCATGTGAAAAAGTAAGTTTACATTCAAGAATAAGTTCCATAGCAAACAAATTATAGCATTTATTCAATAAGGAATATTAAAATAATTCCAGTTAATAGAAAATAAAATAACTTCAACCATATATATATTATAATTTATCATGTACATACTGTAAAATCTCCAGAATTTAGGAAATTTAAGAATTTATTTTTAAAGTATGTTTTAGGAAAAACCAACCAGAATAACGGTACCTTAACTAAAAAGAATGTGCATACACATCCACATTTGACCTATATACAAAAATTGAATGAAATATAAAAGAAATGAAGGTTACTGTTTTCTAAAATTTCTACAATATAACATTAGTACTTAAATCAAAACTTACCTGCAAAATAAAAACAGCTTGAGGTATTTCCAATGTTGAAGCAAATTTCTGAATGCTAAATACCACAAGAATGAAAAGTCTCCTTTGAACATTTACAATTGGTTTATAGTTGAGGCAGAAGATGAAGGTCTGCCAAGAAGTTTCCCCATCTCACCTATGTATCCCTTATGAAGTATAAGCTTCAAGGGAAATGATCACATGTAAAAACGTATCAAGTGAGTTGGGGTTCCTGACTGCAACATCTTCACCAAATCGAAAAAGGAATTTTAAATTCTCCCACCCAAGACCCACCTGACCTCTAGACATGACTATTAATTCCTATGCTAGACAAGGGAAGCATGTCCTTGTCCTTTGAAATCAAAGCTAAACTTGAAAAAGAACTGTACTGGATAAACTGAATACAGGAACCACCTCAACAAAGATGGTACTTTAAGCCTTTACACACGACACATGAAAATGATGAAGTGTTTTATTTAATTTGGTCTTTCTTCATCGTTTTGTAACTCCGAATCCTGCAAGGTTAGCAAGTCATTATATTCATACATCTTGTAATCCCTTTCTTCACACAACAGGCACACATATACAGCATCATATGTCAATATAATATTATCAACACAGCATAAACATTTAAGCAGTAGATGCATTTCACAGGAAAGAGGCTCTATGCATCATATGGCCTGATCCAACACAAAGCAAACATTAGAATGCCATTTCAGCAGTTACAGTGTTGATATGATCAATATAGTTAATTTGTTTCATACCCGTCATATATTTCCATAAGACATCCATAAAGAAGGAGCAAAGGACAAAAACTGCTTTTTAAAAAAAAAGTTATGTGCCAACTTCAAAAATGACATACTAACCAGACATCGGCATTCGAAAGCTAGGTTGAACAGGACTGGCCTTGATGCACATGCAGTAAATTTGTTTTCAGAATATAAAATTAAATGGTAATGTCAGCAGTATTACTACTGTTTCTATATTTATGATTAATTACTAGCAGTACAACTCCCAGAAGAAAGGAGATGGATCCAATAGCGATGTAAGCAATCCCCAAAAATGGATTTTTTCCTCCCATCCATGAAATAGTGCTCAAGATCATCCGTTTTCGTCCATCAAAAGAATGTACAGGGTAATCTGAAGAGTGTATAGGAAGACTTTTCCATGTCTAGTCGATTTTTAAAATACAACTTAAAATCTGGCATTTAATTGCTTATAATTCATTGGTATAGTTCCATGATACACAGGCAGCACCTTACTCACATTTTCTGAATCACAAAACAATTTTATAGTTACTACCTTGAAGCACTGAGTTAGCAAGTTAAACATTAGTAGTAAAAACCATATAGTTTATAAGTAAAAACAACCAAATTCAAATTAAGGGTTATATGGTTTCTCAGGTACTTTTACTCTCATTACACAGAAGGGACAAAAGGCCACAAAGAAATGTGATGTGAAACAAGTATTTCAAATGAACAACAATAAAACCCATCGAGGAAGAGAAGATTGACAGACCAGAAGAAAAAGGAAGAATAAAGAGAATGAAGGTCTCTTGAGCTAAAAGAGCATGAATAAGAGAGTGATTATGAGCACAAGGTCAAAGAGTATGATACTGAAGTTTTAACTTGTTTATTTGGAGCAATGACAAAACTCATGGTGTGACACAGATCTGATGGCTGAAAACAGAGCAGAAGTGAAAGGTGGACTGTTACAGAGATTTTAAAAAATGGGACACCAGTATATTGGATAAACTATCTACATGGACCAATTCTAAGATTTTGGGGAGAATTAGGGCAGAGAAGACAGAACTAAATCCCTATGTGAAAGGTTTACAACCTTTTCAAAAGCATCTTTTGAATCAAGTTTAGGCCCCATCTGATTTCTCTAGCTTATGCAATTTTCCACCCCCACAGATAGACCCTATTACTTCAAATAGCAGGCTCTGCTAGTTTCTTGTATCTATCCTTATCAAATCAATCAATCAATGACTAAAGTAAGAGTTCCAACGAATAAAACACTTGAGGGACAAAGTATCAAATCACCCATCTAGCCTCTCTCTGTATCCCAAGACCCCAAAATGGGCTTCTGTCTTAATTCTAGTATCTAAGTTCCCATCTTGTAAGTAATTTTTGTAATTACCCATGATGCTTTGCAGACCCAAATTCCTGCCTCATCAATTTCTGAGAGCCTATATTCTTCCTACAGCTCTCTTTTCAATGCCTGGGATGCAAATAGTCTGTTAACTAAGACAAAGTACTGAATACTCCAAAGATGTCTCTTTATTTTGCTCTAGGCTACAGGCTTGTATATGCCCTTATACCTTACTAGATCTTCTGGATTCTGTGACAGAGCTGCCTCCTAAATTTGGCAGTAGCCTCAGGATAATGTTCTAACAGCACCTTAACTAGGTCTGTCTGTGCAAAATTGCTCCCATCCGGGGGCCTAGGTTACAAAACTGGGCTACTTTTAACCTGTCACTATCAAGTCATATTCAGTTGCATACTTGGGTGCAAAATCAAGAGACTAAGGATCCAAAAAGACATTTCTTTCGAAATTAGTTCTATTAATTTAACCATTCGTTAATGCATTATAAAACTGAAACTATACACTCATGGCTAACCTGGATTATGAAAACTCAAAAATACAAAGATCATTTACAAACATTCAAATGCAAATATTTGAGAAACTTTTCATTCATGATCTATGTAAGCACTGGGCTATAGATTAAAAAACATAAGGACTTTTGTTTAGAATAAAATGCAGTGTCCAATATTTTCAGCTAAGAAAGACTTTGTATCCAGGCCAATGTGGCTTGGTCTGACTACTTGAGTAAAATAGCTAGGGATACAGCCTGTGGTAGTTTTGTAACTGATGGTAAAGTCATGGCCACTGGAGTCAATAACTTGTTTATGAACCCCAACTCTTCTACTTATTACCTGTACAACCTGGGATAAGTTACTTAAATGCTCTATGTTCCTGTATTCTTGTCTATGAATGGAGATGATAACCATCTCATAATGCTTCAATTAAATGTAACAATGCATGGACAGTACTTAGTAAAATGTTGACATATAATTAGAATGAAATAAATGATATATATAAGCACTAAAAGGTACACCCGAATTATACAGCTAAGGATAAAAATGTTTTGGTACTATGAATGGAATAATAGTTATAAACAATTATGTGGATGCAAACTAGCATCCACTGATACTTAATATCTAAAAATATACATCAAAACAGCCCACTACCATCAATGCTTATTTAGCATCAGTTATGCTCACTGACCTTTGAATTAAGCTCAATTACAATCTCTATTGTAGAAATATTTAGCTTATTAATAAATGAAACACCAGCATCTTAAATAATTTTACCAAATAATATGTTTGAATCCTAGTACAAAGTACATCAAAATTTAAAACTTCTGGAAGATAAAAAAAGATACTCTCATATATCCTCACATACTCCTGTAAAAATCAAAACTAAAACAGAGTATCATCTCATTTAACTGAGATAAGGCTGAACAACATTCCTTTTAAATTCTATCAATCTGTGCACATGGCCAAAAAAGGATACTGTACGTGATATTCAAATAGTATCGTCCAGCTGGTAACGTTGGATGTAAATCACTTTTCCGCTCTATAAGACGATATAACTTACGAAAAGTAGGTAATGCTGCAGTACGCATCCAAACAATAAAATCCTCATTTATGAACCCATTGTTATCTGGTTCAGAATCCAGCATATACACTGGTTTAACCCAGTTTACTGGCTTTGTTGTACCTTAAAAACAAAGGGGAGGGGTGAAAGGAGGGGACAAAATATTCAATTCTATTAAGAGTTTCACTTTCACTGAAAAGTCACTCAAATAAAACAAAGACATACAATACACAATCTAAGTGTTTTTCGTATTTCGAAGGTATAAATATATTCTAAGAAAGTCTTAAAATTTGGAGACAAACCAATTTCTCATGTAACAACAAATAACTACAAAGATTTGATGACTATCTCCATTAGGAAAATACTAAAAATTATGCCACTGAGTATATACCAAAAAGCAGATGATTTAATGCAAAGATATGATAAAAAAATTACATTGTGAAACTGAGGCATAATATTAAAAATAAATTTTAATTTATAACTATAATAAAAAACTGGATCTGTTTAAAAGAAACTCACCTGTAGTTTTAACACAATGGCTGAAATGCTTTTAAGAAAATACTAGAAAAATTCAAGATTAGAAATATACATTTCCTTTAGAATTTCAGTACATAGGAACATTCAGTGTATCTTACCTAAATTGGTGTGAAGTTAAGAAACGTTTTTTTAAAAAGCATAAACATTTTTAAGATTCTAAAGATAGAAAATTTTAGGTACTTCATTAAAACTCCTAACTTATATCACATTTTAAAGAAAATTAGTAAATTTTACCTTTGAATCGTTCTTTTAGACTTTCTCCTCCAGAGGGATTTCTGAATTTCACATTTTTATCTGTCCACCAAGCAATACCTTTCTTTTTCAAAGGAATAGGTGTAGGATAAGATTCATTGCCAACAAGAAATAATTCTAATGTATCTAAACATAAAAAAGAAGATATTGTTAAATACTGAAAATCCATAGCACCTACTATACTCTATGAGAAATGAGGATCTGATATCTGCTCCCCAAAGTGGCTGAACAGGAGGCAGGTATACAATGTACATTTGCTCCTGACTACTTAAACATGAACTATCTATGGTAATTTTATAATCCTAGATGGACTTCTCTTTCTTCAATACAATTAGAGGTCGCTTCTCCTACCTGGGTAACTGAGATGTAGTAAGGTAAATGTTTTACTATTAACCCAAGTAAAATAAGTTGCAGGGTAAATCTGCTTCCCCTCCTTTCCTTTAAAAAACACATTCTTACCCAGTTTCTGGCGTATCCATTTCTCTATCCATACTATCTGATATGGTAGCCTCCAGCTACATGGCTACGGAGCCACTGAAACTAAGGCTGGTCCAAGTGAATATGTTTTGTAAGTATGTATCTCAGAAATAAAAAATCTCAATACAAAAAAAAAGGAAACAAAATATTTCATTTATCCATTTTATATACTGAGTATCATTTATAGGTAAAAAGGTGGTATTTGGGGTTCAATAAAATATATTATTAAAATTAATTTTAGTTTTTGTTTTTAATGTCACTATTAGAAAATTTTAACACATACATGTCTCACATTGATGGTTTAGATTATATTAGTATCAGACAGTGCTGCTTTAAATGATCAACTATAGCTTCTTTGTACTGGTATAAATATTGAGTTGGCGGAAAAGGCAACCTGCCTTTTATTTTGTCATATATGAAATACGAAGATTAGCAGAATGTCTCTGCTTCTTCTTCCCGAGCGAGATTCATTCTTAAAATGTGAGAATTCTCAAAAAAAAAAAAAAAAAAAAAAGAGGTCACAAAATGTTCTAATACCCCATTAAATAACTAATTGATATATTTATTTTAAAGTTGCTCGGGGCACCTGGGTGACTCAGTCAGTTAAGCGTCTGACTCCTGGTTTTGGTTGAGGTCATGATCTCGTGGGTCGTAAGATGGAGCCCTGAGGGGAGTAGAGTCTTTGGGCTCTGCACCAGCAGGGAGTCTGCTTGAAGATTCTCTCTACCCCTACCCCCACTTGCATACGGGCATAGAGCTCCTGCACATGTGCAAGTGCTCTCTCTCTCAAATGAATACGTTTAAAAAAAAAAAAAGTTGCTCAATTTCTCAACTTCATTCATGTTTACTAGACTATCAAATCAGTATCAATAAATTATACACATTTTCCTATTTATATATGTTCATAATTTGTATTTCTTTTTATCTGTATCATACCATTAAACATGCTGTTGGCAATAGCTCCACAAGGAGCAATCGGTTTGTCTTCATTTCTTCGATAAGGCTCACATTCCTTACTGGGATTCTGATGTTCAGAAGGAAAAGAAGAAAGAAATTATCACATGGGCCTCTGGGAGAACTAAGAGCTAGTCTAATAACTGATTATAAATTCAGCCCCTACATGTGTCTCACTTGTAATGCATACAGAATAATTCTGTACTGTAAAGACTGTAACACCACATTTAAATACTCAAATTTTTTCTTAATGTTACTGTACTACCTTTTTATGTAACCCTTCCTTGCAAATACTTTGTCATATATGCATATATCAAATTGGCTTTTTTAAAATTTTCATATCAACACAAAAATCCTATCACAAAGAGTTTTCTGCTCAAGAAAAATTAAGAAGCAGTCTATTCTCAATCCAGTTGTGACATGATAAAAGGAATCTTCAATTGAAAGTAGACTGGAGGGGCACCTGGGTGGCTCAGTGGGTTAAAGCTTCTGCCTTTGGTTCAGGTCATGATCCCAGGGTCCTGGGATAGAGCCCTGGATCCGACTCTCTGCTCAGCAGGGAGCCTAATTCCCCCTCCATCTCTGTCTGCCTCCCTGCCTACTTGTGATCTCTGTCTGTCAAATAAATAAATAAAATCTTAAAAAAAATAAAAAGTAGACTGGATGCTCTAGTTCCACCTATGTACTATGTAACTTTGGGTAAGTCCCTTGATTTACCTGGCTTCACTTAGAAAATGAACACATTCAGCTAGATAATCTCAAATTTTGTGATTCTGGGTTAATCCTGTGGTTCTACGTCAAAGGAAGGAAGGAGGGAGGGTGAGATTTTAAATACAAATAAACTCTTCAATACGGGATATATATTCTGGCCACTGAATTCTTCAGGAAGTTTTAATAGAAAGGAAAATACTTTTTTACTACCTAGGCATCAGAGATCCTGAACTAAGCAATGCTAGATACTTTCCAGTAACTGGTTTAGGAAAGCCATTTATTATTACCTAATACACCATGTATCCTGCAAGGTATTAGACACAGAAAAAAACAAATAAATAAATAAAGTCCCTGCTTTTAAGTAGCTCACAGTATGACAGAGGAAACACATCCATATACAACCAATTATTATCTGAAATAAGAGCCATGATGAAGGAGTTTATAGTCATTCAACATGTATTTATTAAAAGTCTTCCATGTGTTAAGCACTGGCAAGGTGCTTGGTATATGGTGGTTAAAATGATCCTTGCCCTCATGAGCTTATAGTATAGTTGGGAAAATAGAAGACAAATAAGTAAATATATAATTACAAATTGCAGTAAGTTTTATGAAAGTGGTATGCCAAGTAATTAATATGGGAAGGCAAAATAAATTACTTTAGAACCTATGATAAAGAAAAGTTTGTTCTGGAGATGATATAAGTTAAGACCTAAAAAAGAAGAGAAGGCAAGCATGTTGTGAGCAGGCAGAAGAGGGTTTTAAGCAGAGAGAATAATACAGGCCACTGAGAAAGAACCTGTTATTTCTGAGAAGATAGTAGGAGAATGTAGTTAGAGTATGGGAACAAGGAGAATAACGTATGATGACACTGGAGAATTATGCATAGTTCAGATCATCCTGAGATTTTACTCCAAATGCCAGTAGACCACTAAAAGATCATTTAAGTGGTTATCTACATTTTTAAAAAGATCACTACAGCGACTATGTAGAAAATGGCCTGACAATAGGGCCAGAACAGATGATATGGAGAGAGTTGGGAATGCATATGTGGGGAAAGTTTGTTAAGCAAGGTGAGAAGTGACTTGGCATAGGGTATGAATGAACTAAATATGTAAAGAAGTTATTTTGTATCCAAGGGCACTATATTAAGAGCAAGCCTCCGCCAGAGACGACTTCCAGGGCAAGACTTAAACCAGTATTCTAGGCAAATAAAATGTAAATGCTGAAGGGCAGATTACTTGGTCTCAGGAATGGTTAGGAAGGAGCATACATCACCCAAGGCAGCCAGGCCATTAAAGGTATGAGTTGGAAATAAGGAAGTAGAGTGGAGTGGTAGGTTGACAGAGATTGTGAAGGACCTTACACACAAAGTTTTAAGTAACAAAGACTTTAATCTGTCTTTAAAATCTTTGAAAGCCACCTGATCTTTAAAATCATGTATTTGGTTTAGCTCGGACATCAATAAATAACAAACTATACCTGTTTTTATAAATAAAATTTTATTGGAACACAGTTACAGTACACCCATTCACAAGTTTTGTCTATGGGTTACTATCATTCTACTGTGGCAGAGGGGAGTTGCTGTGTCAGAGACCATATGACCTGCAAAACTGAAGGCCTTTACTCTCTGGGCTTTACAGAAACAAATTCATCAATTCCTAGTCTAGGCTAAAAGCTTTTTGCTTGCAGCCTGTCAGAAAAGAATTGATCTCTGTTTCTTCTGCTTTTAGCAAAGAGGGTGTATCTGAATAAAGGAATTATAAAACAACCAACGTTTTCCAGGTCTCTCAACACACCCAATCTGTAATCCCAATCAAAAAATTCAGAAAGATCTAAGAACTTGGTGTGTCTCACAGAATATCATCTTCTCTGGATTTGAGTCCTAAAACCCCACATGGTACTGCAAAATATTGCAGACCTAACCAGAATCTTTCAAAAGACATGTTATTTCTTGAGATCCCAAACATTAGGAATGATCAATAAAACCAGTAGATAACCTAGAGCAGTATATGCTTACCAGGAGCATTCTGGTCACAATATAGTCCTAAACTGCATTCTAAGAGATTCATTATATCTAAGAAACCCAAAATAGCTCTGGAACTCTGAAGGTTTGCTACATTGGCAACACTAACATAATATACTTGGGGACCAACCACTACTATGAAAAGTTGAACAACAGTCAGGAAATTAAGATCCTCTAGCCCAATCCAGGCTGGGCATAAGAATGGGGGCTTTATTGGGGGAACCTGAGTGGCTCAGTCAGTTTAGCATCTGCCTTCGACTCAGGTCATGATCCGGGGCCCTGAGATCAAGCCCCACATTGGGCTCTCTGCTCAACGGAGAGCCTGCTTCTCCCTCTCTCTCTCTCTGCAGCTCCCCCTGCTCCTGCTCTCCTGCTCAATCTCCTGAGCTCTCTCCCTCAAATAAATAAACAAAATCTTGGGGGGAAAAAAAATAGGGAGCCCGCTTCTCACTCTCCCCCTGCTTGTGCTCTTGCTCTGTCAAATAAATAAATAAAATCTTCAAAAAATAGTAATAAAATAAAAAAGCAAAAACCCTCACTAAACAAACTACAAGTAAAAAGTTAACACTTTAATTTTATCCTAAATTATTAAATTTAACATTTCTAACTAAGCTATTACCACATGTTCTTATTTATATCTACATTTTCACATTCCCATCATTTTACTTACAAGTAAAGCACTAGAATCTCCATTTAGTTGACTATCATCTCGAGATTTCACGTAACGACGATGGTTTTGATAGAAATTAGACAGTCCATAATACATAAACACATTGCCCTAGAGAAAAAGAACAAAAACAATTTTCATACGAAACTGTTGGGTATAAATTTGTTTCATGCATATATAAAAGCTAGTCATTTGAACTTTACAAGTTTAGAATTTGTGATAACTTAAAACAAGTACTGGAGTGAATCCTACCAATCCTTAACAATCTAAAATACTACAAACTGTAAGTAAGGTTAAAGAAGGTATGTTAAAAAATTCAAGAATAAACTTTGAAATATCCTTAAAGACTTCAAAGAAGTAATATTTGCATGAAAAAAAAGCCCTCAAGATGCCTATTAGCCTATTCTACTTTCAACTTCAAATTTTCTCCCATTCAGACTGGTCTCCACTGAGAGTCAACGTTTCAAAGGAATAATTATCAAACTTTCATTTATTGTCCAAGTTAATTCTGAACTTGGACATATTCTGAGACATAAAAAATTTCTTAACAACATACTATTAGTAAAGTATCTAAGTTAATGAGTTAATATATAACAATCAAGAAAAATACTTTAATATAGTTGGTAGAGCCACTTTAGAATAACTTGGGAAAGAAGGGTGACCGACATACACTATAATTCTTTAGAAGGTACCGCAAAACCATCTTGAATGACTTAAGGTTTTAAGAGGTAGCAAAAACATTAAGCTCTTTTCTCCTTTCTGGTTGCTACTTCTATAGTCTATAATCAAAAATAACTCAATAGGAGCCCCTTGTGTAGCTCAGTTGTTAAGCATCTGCCTTCAGCTCAGGTCATGATCCCAGGGTCCTGGGATCAAGCCCCACATCCGGCTCCCTGCTTAGCGGGAAGCCTGCTTCTCCCTCTCTCTCTGCTGCTGCTTCCCCTGCATGTGCTTTCTGTCAAATAAATAAATAAAAATATTTTTAAAAAATAAATAATAGGGGCACCTGGGTGGCTCACTGGGTTAAGTCTCTGCCTTCAGCTCAGGTCATGATCTCAGAGTCCTGGGATTGAGCCCCACGTGGACTTTCTGCTTGGCAGGGAGCCTGCTTCCCCCCTCTCTCTGCCTGCCTCTCTGCCTACTTGTGATCTTTCTCTCTCTCTCTCTCTCTGTCAAATAAATAAATAAAATCTTAATAAATAAATAAATAAATAAATTTTAAAAATAACATTTTAAGTAGGCTTTATTTGATTTGCTATTTTCACATATACAATTACTTATTTAAAATTTTATTTTCAAATGTCAAATTATTCAAAACTTTCCCCTTCGATAGAAAGAAAATGTTCACGTGCTCGCTTCGGCAGCACATATACTAAAAAAAAAAAGAAAGAAAATGTTCACATAAGAACTATTTTTGGTTATCAAAAATACCACAGACACAAAGAATATGCTTAAGATAATCTCAATTAAGAAGCAGTACAGTAAATTCAACTTATAAACTGAAAAAGAAATCCTTTCAGTGAATACTGAGACAAAATAACTGAAAAGTCTTTCAGTCCAATGCAAAGTTTGGTCTTATGAAGGAACCCAGGGTCCACAAAAGAATGGGCTTTTCAGAAAAAGTTCTAAAATAGGTGTTTTTGGATGGGGAAAGAAACAACTGAAGCTTTCAAGTCTGTTTCATCTCAATTCTGTCTGTTCAGACAAAAGCAGAACTTCTTTACAGTTTTTTTCATCTCAGTGAAAAAAATCTGAATTTTTGAGGTTTAAAATTTATATGTGATTTCTGCTGAAACAAAGTAAAACAAATTCCTGTCTGCTCCCAAATTTATTTGCATGTTTTTTAAGATAGTTTTAGTCCTTTATTTCGGTGCACAAACATCTACAACTACTAGATGGCAACCACCTGCTGGGGACCACAAAAGTCAAACAGGCCTTTTAAGAAAATTTTAATTGTAGAAAATCTAAAAAGTTGACAAGTATTAAACTAATTTTGCTTCCTGAAGAATGAAACAATTTTTTATGCTGAATTTTCAGGTAAAGGAAAGCACAAACTGGTTTTGTCATGTCTATTCTGAATCCTTATGTCCTTTAGCATCAGCTCAATTTCCAGTAACAGGTATGAATGCAAAAGATCATAACTACACACACACACACACACACACACACACACACACACAGTAGTGTTCTAATTGCTGTCAAGACATAAAAGCTCAATAAGGTTTCACTACGTGTTTGCATTTATGGCAATTCATATCTAATAGAAAAACAAGACAACTGAATAATGAATGACTTAGTAAATTTCCAAAGTAAACTTGCTTTAGTATTAAAAGTGGGCAAAATTATTTCATATAAATGATACATTGATTTGTAAAATAAAATTTTCCAATGAAAAGATAAAATGCTTTAAATTTAATTTATAAAGTACTAAACTGTTTAAATAAATACATGATATTTAATTACCAGACAGCATAATGCAAGAGTCAAACAAAACAATGTTCCTCAAAAGGATATGGACTTTGCTACAAAAATGAAATTAGTAAAAAAATTTTAATAAAACATCAATATTTTTAAAAGCAGGGTTTTTCTAATACATTGGGAATACAGACCTCAAATGACTGTTCCAGTGTGAAGTTAATGGTACAGTAACAAGGTGTCGCATTCGGAGACAAACATTTATTGCAGGGACTAGAAGGGTCTGTTCCGGTATAATCAATCTGTAAGAGAAACACAAAGTAAGCACTTCCTTGGAGAAAGTAGATACACTGTGAAATAACTTGCTATTAGAAGAAAAAAATGAGTCAAATGAAGCAATGTATAGTCCAGGAAAAAAAGTTTTTACGGTTATCTATTTTGACAATCAAAGATAATAAAAACTGAAAAGGGTCCTACATTATTCTACTAGCTCATCTTTCCAAATAATTTCCTCTCTCCTTTTTACCAGGAGAAATATATTTATGCATAAAAAGTCAGATAAAAAATTCTAACTGTATGATATGTAAAGATTTAAACAGCTATATAAATAATTAAATAAACAAGTGAGGGGTGCGAGGGGGGGTGCTCAAGTCAGTTGGGCATCTACCTTTGGCTCAGCTCATGATCCAGGGGTCCTGGGATTGAGCCCTACACTGGGCTATCTGCTCCCAAAGAGCTTGCTTCTCCCTCTCCCTCTGTTCCCCCTGCTTGTGTTCTGTCAATAATAATAAATAAATAAACTCTTTAAAAAATAAATGAATAAACATAAATTTAAAGAAATACCAAGTTGATACAGAGATCAGTAAATCAGTTATTGCTCTTAAGTCTTCCAATCTTTAATACTTTTCAGTCACCTCAGCTTTCATGGTATATTTTCAAAAAAAAAAAAAAAAAAAAAAACTACTGGGGCGCCTGGGTGACTCAGTGGGTTAAGCCGCTGCCTTTGGCTCAGGTCATGATCTCAGGGTCCCGGGATCGAGTCCCGCATCGGGCTCTCTGCTCACCGGGGAGCCTGCTTCCTCCTCTCTCTCTCTGCCTGCTCTCTGCCTACTTGTGATCTCTCTCTCTGTCAAATAAATAAATAAAATCTTAAAAAAAAACTACTAATAGGTATCTCAAGAGCTACCATTTTCTTAAAAACCTGATGTAAAATAAAGAATTTGTCTTGTCTTTGTCCTGGTTTCCTAGCAAGGAGCTTCTAAAACCCTTGGATTTCTCCAATGACAAGGGGTATTTGTTTTTGATAAGCCCCATGACTCACACAGTAGAGTTTCTGCTAGAGACAGCCCAGGATGGGGGCTAGTCACCAGAAAGACTATGTATGATTAGGGACTTTGGCTCAGCCCAATCTCTGGGGAGAGGGGAAAGCCTGGAAATTTAGTCCAATTACATAGAGCCAATGTTTAATCAATCATGCCTGTGTCATGAAATGTAAAAAAATTAAAACAAAACAAAACAAAAAAAAAAAACCACGACTCTGGAAACAGAAGCACAGGGGTGCTTCCTGGTTGGTTAACCCACTGATATACCAGAAGAGTGATGTGCCCTGATTCTATAGGGAAAGGGCACAAAATTCTATATTCAGGTCCCTACCAGACCTCAATTTATGTGTTGTCTTCATTTAGCTAGTCATAATTTACATTGTTTACAATAAAATTGTAATCCTAAGTATAGCACTTCCCTGAGTTAAGTTACTGAAACTGAGAAGGATCACAAGAATCCCAGATTTATAGCCAATTGGTCATAAGTACAGATGGCCTGGAGACCTCTAAACTTGCAACTGGTATCTGAAGGACAGTCTTGTGTATGTGGGGGGTGGTCTTAGGAAGACCCTGGATTTGCAGCTAGTTGACCAGAAACGTCAGTAGCCTGGGGACCTAATTTGCAGCTGGCGTCCAAAGTGGTGGCAGTCTCTCGTTGGGAACCATGCCCTTACAACTGTGCAGTCTGATGCTATTTAAGGGTGGTTAGTGTCAGAATTGAACTGGAGCTGGCATCAGATGACCTGGCTGATGGCTAATATGAGTCTTTATAAGAATTTTTTTTAAATAGATACCATTATTGTATCAATATTTTATGGTCTTAAAAATCCTTTGTACTCTACCTATTTATCCCTCCCTCCCCTAACTACTGGCAACCTCTGATCTTTTTACTATCTCCACAGTTTTGCCTTTTCCAGAATGTTGTACAGCTGGAGTCACACAGTCTATAGCCTTTTCAAATTGGTCTCTTTCACTTAATAATATGCATTTAAGGTTACTCCATGCCTTTTCATGGCGTGATAGCACACTTCTTTTTAGCACTGCACACATTATTCCATTTTCTGAATTTATCCATTTACCTACTAACGGACATCTTGGTTGCTTTCAAGTTTGGGCAATTACGAGTAAAACTACTATAAACATCCTCCTGCAGGTTTTGTGTGAACCTAAGTTTTCAGCCATCTGAATAAATTACAAGGAGTAGGAATGCTGGATTGTATGGTAAGAGCAAGCTTAGTTACCTAAGAGGCTGCGAAACTATCTGTATTGTTTTGCATTCCCACCAGCTGTGAACGAGTTCCTATTGCTCCACATCCTCACCAGCATCTGCTGCTGTCAGATTTTTGGATTCTCACCATTCTAATAGGTGTACAGTGGTATCTTGTTTTAATTTACAATTCCCTAATGATCTATGTTAGGCATCTTTCATGTACTACTTGCCATCTATATATTAGGGACCAAATGTATCCTCCCCAAATCAGCACTAATTGTCCATGTGATGTATGTGGAGGTGGGGCTGTTGGAAGGTAATTAGGTTTAGATGAGGTCATGAAAGTAGAGCCCCCATAATGCGATTAGTGTCCTTAAGAGTAGAGACCAGAGCTCTCTTTCTCTCTCCCTGTCCCGTGAGAACAAAGGTGAGAAGGCAGCATCTGCAAGTGAGGAAGAGGGTCCTCACCAGGAACTGAACCTACCAATACCTTGATCTTAGACTACCGAGATTCTAAAACCATGAGAAATAAATGTCTATTATTTAAGTCACCTAGTCTGTGTTTTCCCTTCGGTTTTTGGTTTTGGGTTTTGTTTTGTAGCAGCCCAAGATAAAACAGTTTAGTACTAAAAAGTGGGGTGTTGCTGTAACAAATACCTACAAAGACAGAAATGGCTTTGGAACTATGTAAGTGGTAGAGGCTGGAAGAGACTGGAGATGGATGCTAAAAATAGAGACATTAAGGGTAAGGGTAATAGCAGCAGCAAAGAGCGAGCCCTGGGGCAAGAATGCCTGGCCCAGTGGTAGAAGAGCTTCAGATCGAAGACAATTACATTTGAGCCTTAATATCTAAAAGTATTTACTCACTAGATTTTGAAGACTTGCTTAGAACCTGTCACCCCTTTTTTCCTCTAATTTTCTCCCCTTCCAAATGGGAATGTCTATGATCTGTCAGTTCCTCCCACTGTATTTTAGAAGCACATAACTTATCTGGTTAAATAGGTTCACAGATGGAAAGACATTTTGTCTCAGGATGAACATACCTCAAGTGCCACCCATATCTGATTTAACTGATATTTAGATGAGAGATGAGACCTTAGAGTTGGTGCTGGATTGAGTTGAGACTTCGGGGTATACTGGGATGAAATTGAAGTATATTCTGCATGCAAAAAGGACATGAATTTGAGGAGAAGAAGGGTAGAATGTATGGACTAAATGTGCCCTCCCCAAATTTGTATGTTGCAACCCTAACCCCCAATATGATAGCATTTGGAGGTGGGCCTTTGGGAGGTAATTAGGCTTAGATGAGGTCATAACGGTGGGGTCCCTATGACAGGACTGGTGTCCTTAATAAAAAGAGGAAGAGAGACCAGAGCTCTCTTTCTGCCATGGTAAGGACATAGCAAGAAGGTGACCTCCTGCAAGCTAAGATGAGGGTTCTCACAGGAAATCAATCTACCAGCACCTGATCTTGGACTTCTTTGCTTTAAAGACTGTAAGAAATGACTATCTATTCTTTATAAGCCACCTAGTCTATGGTCTTTTGTTATAAGAGCCGAAACTAAGATATTGTATATTTTCTTGGGTGAGATATCTCTTAAGGTCTTTTGCCCAATTTTTTTTTTTAAAGATTTTATTTATTTATTTGACAGAGAGAAATCACAAGTATACTGAGAGGCAGGCAGAGAGAGAGAGAAGGAAGCAGGCTCCCTGCTGAGTAGAGAGCCCGATGCGGGACTCGATCCCAGGACCCTGAGATCATGACCTGAGCCGAAGGCAGCGGCTTAACCCACTGAGCCACCCAGGTGCCCCTTTTGCCCAATTTTTAACTGGGTTTTTCATTTTCTTATTGCTGAGTATTAATAGTTCCTTGCATATTTTGGATAATAGTCCTTTAACAGTCCTTTAAAAAAATGTTTTTTCCTACTCAGTGGCTTGTTTTCTCACTCTTTCGATAAATAATAATTTTATGATAAAGTCTTTTATTTACTTTAATAAAGTACAAAGATTAGCCATTTAATTTTTATTTCTAAAACAACATTTTAAACTTTATATATGCTCAGTATTTTCTTACATTGAAAAAAAAAAGGTTAAAATCGGTCTATAGAAAATAGAGTCAGCAACTAACTGCAACATCTGATTGCTTTTTTAAAAAGATTTTTTTAAGTCAGAGAGAAGGAGAGCACGAGCATGTGCAAGTGTGGGGAGGGAGAGAGGGAGAGGGAGACAAGCAGAGGCCCCACTGAGCACAGGCTAGACACACGGCTCATTATAGGACCCTGAGATCATGATCTGAGCCAAATTCAAGAGTCTGACACTTAACTCACTGAGCTATCAAGGCACCCCAACATCTGCTTCTCAAAAACTACAAAACTGTTTAATAAATCCTGGTTTTGTCAAATTCCAATAATGAAATGTTCTCCACCAAAGCATATTTGTTTATTAATAAAACTTTGTTTACAGAAAATTTTTATTCACCCCAAATATCTAGGAGAAGTTAGGCACAAAACTAAAACAATCTAAAAACACAGGTCCCCTAAATGAAGAGAGGCAAAGCATATGTAATTTATACTATACCTGTTGAGCCACAACTTTCCACTCAGGGCCTATCCATACATAATATCCCACTTAAAACCCAACTTTTATGATTCTGAAGAGATGAAAGAGGAGACCACTTAGAAGGGAGAACTATATTTTAAAATCTATATTAAACTATAGTAATTTTTTTCAGTTTTTATTTTTTAAAAATCTCCACACATTTCTTTCTTTTGAGTCTTTCTTAAGACTAATTTAAGGATTTATGGGTGCCTGGGTGGCTCAGTGGGTTAAGCCACTGCCTTCGGCTCAGGTCATGATCTCAGGGTCCTGGGATGGAGTCCTGCATCAGGCTCTCTGCTCGGCAGGGAGCCTGCTTCTCCCTCTCTCTCTGCCTGCCTCTCTGCCTACTTGTGATCTGCCTATCAAATAAATAAATAAAATTTTTTTAAAAAGACTAATTTAAGAATTAAAAAAAAAAAGTGGCCAGCTGTGCCTATTACCCTATTGTATGCCTTTGAACAAACCCCTCTCAAATCACTCTCTTTCAAATTAGTTTCTAGGGCAAAGTAGGAAAGAAAGATCATTAATTGTGCAAGGACATATATTATTTATTTGAACAAAAATAATGAATTAATATGATGGAATGTAAAATATAATAAATTATACTACAGTATATTAAAACTGAACATTTTATTGGAACCGAGAATAAGGGGAGATAGCTATAACATTTTCATTACAATCTTTTGATATAATTTTCAAAATGTACAAAATATTGGTATGTCTTTTGATTTCAGGAAAATCTGAAAGGAATTTTTAAAAAATCATTATCATGAACATATTAAGCCTTACTACATTCAAGGCATAACATATGGTCCAAAATAAGATACAAAAGCAATCATACCTACACTTCAACCTTGTTTACACATTCCTATTATACACATACTGTATTTCATCTGGTTCCCACCAAAATCCTATATTGTTATTTACACTGTACACACTGTACACAGAAACCTGCCCACGCTCATACAAATAGCATTAGCTTGCACTAGGCTAAAACCAAGGATTTCTAACCCCAAACCCAAGTTTCTTCTACTGAACTGCTTTTTCCAAAGAATCATCAGTCTCCTCTGCCCTGTAGAAGACTACTTTATCAAAGGTATCACATGAATACAAAGAAAACGACTACAATTGCTAAATGCCAAACTGAATGGTAAAGAGGACCAACCGTAAGTACAAGGTGAACCAATAATTTTTTACTGAGAAGAGGAGGCTCTGAACTGAGCCATTAAAGAAAAAAAAAAAAAAAAAAAAAGGAAAAAGAAGAAAGATGTGTACAAGTGAAAGAGGGGACATTAGAGAAGCAAGAAGATAGAGGGCACAGGTATATCTCAGGACAATGAACATACACACTTCAGATTTATGGACAGTTTTTCAGTTTAAGGAAGGTAAACTGGAGCCATAAGGATACTCTGTGTTTTACTAATTACTGTTTATTAAAATACACTAAGTGCCAGACACAATAAGCACTTAATATACATCATCTCATTAAAAAGTACAATAGTCCTGCAAAGTTTGTTTTTGTTTTCCTTATTTTGACCTAGAAGACTCCTATTTAGGGAAGTTTAGTAATTTTCTCAAAATTACCCTGTTAGTAATTATGAGCAAGAATTTGAACCCAGCTTTGCTTTGCTCCAAAATCTATGTTCTTTTCACAGTAGTAGGAAAGAAGGTAGGTACTGATTGTGAGTGAGAGAAGTAACAGAGGTACAACAAATAAGGCAGCAGGGTATCCTAGAGGACCGATAATATAATTTAAAGTTTTTAAAACATTAATTTTTTTATTAACAGGTAATACATCACTGTAGAAAAATTCCTCTCAAAAATGCTCGTCAGATAAACAGAGTGAAAGGAAGAAATAAACAGCCATATTTAAATTATTCATAGCCTCTTAAAAGCAATTGAACTTTTTTTAGATTCAGTCACTATTTTAATCTTTTTTGAAGATTATTTTTTAAAAAATCAAAAGCTTAATTCTAAACTTATAGCTACAGAACAAATGTAATCTGTTTTATCCAAATCAAACTCTATGGGTCATATGAAAGCTGCTGTATGTTTCTATAAATTAGGGAATCTGAGTGGGAACAATAAACAAGGATTTTACTCTTAAAAAAATAAATTTTTTAAATTACTGGATAGAGAAAGCACAAATAGGGGTAGGCGCAAAAGGAGAGGGACAAGTGGATTCCCCAACTGACCGAGAACCTAAAAACTACAAAGGGCTCATCCCAGGACCCTGAGATCATAACCTGAGCCAAAGTCAACAGCTCAATCAACTGAGCCATCCAAGCACCCCAAGGATTTTACTTCTAATTCAATCAGTTTCAATCTCATACGTGAGATGATAAATTTATGAATTAGGTAATAATATAAATTATCTTTAAAGAAAGGACAGCAATAGCAAAACTAGCTCTTATTTCCCAACTGTCTTCTTTATGCCAGAACTGCTCTTAACCTTTTACAGAGAGGAAATCGAAATTCCAAGGTTAAGTAACTGCACCAAACCAAAAAGGTTGGTATGTGACTATGGTATGTGACTGGGGCTGCTGTAACTAACTGCCACAAACTGGGTGTCTTTCAACAAAGTGTAACTTATTCTCTCATAATTCTGGAAGCTAGAAGTCTGAATTTTAGGTGTCAGCAGGGCTCTACTCCCTCTGGGACTCTGGGGAGACTCCTTCCTTGCCTCCTTGTAGCTTCTGGTAGTGGCTACCAATTCTTGGTGTTCTCTGGCTTGCAGCTGCATCACTCCACCTCTGCCTCTATTACTGCCTGCTTCTCCCTATGTGTCTGTCTTCACATCACCTTCCCTCTGCATCTGTTGTCTATCTCTTCTTATAAGGACACCAGTCATATTGGCTAGGAGCCCACCCTTTCTCTCTGCTCCTCCCTTGCTTGCTCTCTCAAATAAAATAAAATCTTTTAAATAAAGAATAAAATTGGTGTCAATTGTGAGTATTCTGATGTTTTAAACAGTACAAAGTCTTCATATTTTTCAACTTAAAGACAGATTGAAAACGATTTTGTTGGGGTGGCTCAGTCTGTTAAGTGTTTGCCTTCAGCTCTGGTCATGATCCCAGGGCCCTGAGATCCAGCACCTCAACGGGCTCCCTGCTCAGCTGGTAGCCTGCTTCTCCCTCCCTCTGCCTGCATCTCTGCCTACGTGTGTTCTCTCCTCTCTGTGTCAAATAAGTAAAGTCTTTTAAAATTTTGTTGTGATTAGTAGGTATTGCTGAGGTCAAAGGCAGGCAGCTCCAAGATGGGCCACTTAGGCATTAACGTTATTTTGAGCTAAAAGTAATCAAAACCCAGCAGACTGAGGAAAAGCTCTTCACTTTCCCCTCAATTGCCTGCTTTTACCAGGAAGAAAGCTATTCAGAGAGATTCCTCTTTACCAAAGAAACTTCTCTACATAACAACGCAACCTTTGCTTTCTAAATACCTCCTTTTGGGGCACCTGGGTGGCTCAGTGGGTTAAAGCCTCTGCCTTCAGCTTAGGTCATGATCCCAGGGTCCTGGCTCTCTGCTCAGCGGGGAGCCTGCTTCCTCCTCTCTCTCTGCCTGCCTCTCTGCCTGCTTGTGATCTCTGTCTGTCAAATTAAAAAAAAAAAAAAAATTATAAATACCTTCTTTTACCTTCCCGCTAATGGTATTTTTCTCTTGTATCCTCAGACCCCTACTCCTCTCCTTAGCTCATATATAAGCGCAACGTTGCCTGACTGCCTGGGATTTCCAGGTCTGTGTGGGTTTTCTGTACATGGATTACCAAATTTGATTTTCTCCTGTTAATCTGTCTCATGTCAATTTGATTCTTAGTCCACCTAGAAGGATCTTAAAGGGTACCAGATATTCTTCCTCCCTGACAATATCATCCCAGGACTATCTTAATTTTTAGTATTTGAAATGTAATTTTATAATATAAATTTTCATATAAAGTTTTATATATGACATTTAACCCATTTCTACACACAAAAAAACAAACTCTAACATAAAATTCCTTAAAAGTCTTACTAAGGTTATCAAGTTATAAAAACTGCCTAGGATAGAATTGATGAAAAGGGCTTTGCTAATTATGATCCAAACTATATAACAGGGTAGGTCAAAGGAACAGATAAATCAATGAGTAAAGCAGAGCTTTCTATTTGGAGGAATACATGGTCATTTCTATACAAAATGTTGTTTTTGTATAGTCCAACAGATGTTCAAATATTAGTGGCTTTTACCTTTGTCTCCAGTGCTCCTTCCTGGCAATGCTGTCTTATACCACGTGGCATCCATTATACCGCCCTTTCTAAATTGTGACTGGTCTTATCTCCACCACCTAGTCCAATTTTTAATTCCTAGATGTATTCACTTGGTTGAGTTTCTTACCTCCTAATTGAACTCTTACCATCTCTATTTCAAATCTATGGTGATCTTTTCAAAATTAAGCTATATGTATGTGATTTTTTAATCCTTTTTGGTTGTGCTTCACTAAAAACTTGACTTTAAAAAAAATCAGTAATGATAGGTCATTGAATCCCTGATCTCACACCCAGTCAGTGGTTGTCTTTTGATACCTTAAACGGTACTAAAAGAGGACTTATTTCAACTACCTCCATTTTGACTTCAGTCTGTATTTTCTAACTGATTCTTTCCAGCTTATTGATTAACTCAAGCAAAAGATCCTACAGGCAAAGTATCCCCATGACTGGGGACCAAAATTACCCCCTCAGCATTAAAGACTACCCTGAGCCAGCAAAATGAGCATGGCTGACCCCCAAGACAATGACTCACCTGACCTTTACTGCCCACCTGTGTGTACCCAGTGAACTTTGTCCCACATTTTCCTTATATAAACCTAGAAGTATTTTCAACACTTTGGAGACAGCCTTTGGGAAACTAGTCCACTACCTTCCCGTGTTGGCCACACTGAAATAAATTCTCTTCTTGTTTCACCACTACTCCTCTTTCTGTCTTTGGATTTTGTCAGTGGCAACTGGCCTAATCTGATATATTTGGGACCCCCGGGAGCCAGGTGCTCTTGCACCTCTGTGTCCTGGCTACAGTATCACAGCATCCAAGTTCAAAATCTCAACATCAACTTTGGCATTGGCCTCCGAGTTCTGCTAATTCTTCCTTAGCAATATAGTTAGTATCCCTGAATTTGACTCTCATTGCTTGCACTACAGATCAAACTTTGAGACCTCATTCTAATATTTTTAAAAGGAGGAGGAAAAGTACATTATATATTTTTTAAAAATAAGTTAAAAAAACTTTTTTAAACGGTACTAAAAACTAAACATAATCATATATAATCTGAGACCTGAGAACTTAGAACAATAGCCAGCTTAGTATATTGATGAACAATGCTATTAGATGCTATAATCTTATAATCATTCTTAAATAAGTTTCATTTAATTTTAGAAATTAAACTACAAATCTATGTATCTGATGGTTGGCCGATCTATGGCTTCCAATTTTTCAGAACTAATATGTATACAACAGCACTTCTTTTTTTCTTTTTAAAGATTTTATTTATTTATTTATTTATTTATTTGACGGGCAGAGGTCACAAGTAGGCAGGGAGGCAGGCAGAGAGAGAGAGAGGTGGAAGCAGGCTCCCCGCTGAGCAGAGTCAGATGTGGCGGCGGGGGGGGGGGGGGGGGGGGGGGGGGGGGGGGGGGGGGGGGGGGCGGGCTCAATTCCAGGACCCTAAGACCATGACCTAAGCCGAAGGCAGAGACTTTAACCCACTGAAACACCCAGGCGCTCCTACTTCTTTTTAAAATAAACCTCAAAAAGGGGCACCTGGGTGGCTCATTTGTTAAGTGTCTGCCTTCGGCTCAGGTCATGATCCCAGAATCCTAGGATCAAGCCCCATGTTGGGCTCCCTGCTCAGCAGGAAGCCTGCTTCTTCCTCTCCCACTCCCACTACACCTGCTTGTGCTCCCTCTCTCGCTGTGTCTCTGTCAAATAAATAAAATCTTTTTTTAAAATAAAATAAATAATAAACCTCAAAAAAAGCCTGTGTTTGTGTATAGGAGAAGGGGATGTATTTCATGCCTTTTTTAAAATCATGTACTCCCCCCTCCTTTGCTGCAACATTTGCCAATTAACCTGTTTGCTGAATTTTCAACATTCTCTAGATGACTGTTCAACTGGCAAATTTGTTTTACCTATAGACATGGGTGGCTATCATATTAATACAAGTTTCATCTTGTACTCTGTAACACTTTCCTTGGCTAATTTCAGTAACTCCTTGAGACAATACCATTCAGATGATCAATAAACTCAGTAAACTGTTTTAAAATTTCTTGATTGTACTCATTCAATTTAGTTAATTTGTTCATTAAAACATCTTATCCCCTATTAAATGCCAAATATTGTGCTATAGGATAGGAATACATAATGGAAAAACACATTGTTCGTACTACAAAAGAATTTACAGGCTAGTGAAAGTAAAATCATGTTAATAATTACCAGATATAATTTGATAATGTTATAAAAAGCCATAAGCTAGTACTTATGGGACCAGAGAAGCACTTATATCAGGTGGGGAAAGGGAGGAATCAGGGAACATTTTCCATAGTGTTGACAGGAATGAAATTTGAAACAAATGGAAGAATAAGAAAAGGACGGACAATTTAGGTAGATCTGGCAGCATGCCACATTCCAGAAACTATAATAGTTTTCTTTTTTTTATTTTTATTTTTTTTAAGATTTTATTTATTTATTCGACAGAGATTACAAGTAGGCAGAGAGGCAGGCAGAGAGAGAGGAGGAAGCAGGCTCCCTGCTGAGCCGAGAGCCCGATGCGGGACTCGATTCCAGGACCCTGAGATCATGACCTGAGCCGAAGGCAGCGGCTTAACCCACTGAGCCACCCAGGCGCCCCACTATAGTAGTTTTCTATGGCTAGAGCAAACAGTAAGGGAGTGGTAGGAGGTAAGGCTAAAGAAGCAGAAAAGTAGCCTACCTTGAAGAAAAATACATTCCACGTTAAGGGATTTGAACATAAGCCTGAATAGTAGAAGCCACAGGAAAAATTTTAAGTGAGAAATTTTAAGCAAGAAAATCACAGAACTTAGTGCCTAGAGATAGGATAATGATAATCAAGTTTAGTTTGAATTCCAGGATTTCTGATGTGAAAAGCCATGTGGATGTGGGGCGCCTGGGTGGCTCAGTGGGTTAAAGCCTCTGCCTTGGGCTCAGGTCATGATCTCAGGGTTCTGGGTTCTTTGCTCAGCAGGGAGCCTGCTGCTTCCCTTCCTCTCTCTCTGCTTGCCTCTCTGCCTACTTGTAATCTCTGTCAAATAAATAAATAAAATCTTAAAAAAAAAAAAAGAAAAACAGCACATGTGGATGGTGACGGTACTCACTGTAGGACAGGTTCATCACTGCTTCTTCTATTATGAAATACATCATGTAATTCCAAGGCCAGCTCTCAGTCCTCCCTTTATATGAACTCTAATAAGCAGGAACACTGGGCATAATTGTTCACAGGCTTTTTCCTAAAACTGGTTTCCAGGACACCGAGTTTACCTTGTTTTTCTCCCACCTCACTGGCTGCTCCTTTCTAATCTCCTTTGCTGTTCCTCCTCCTCTCCCCAGCCTCCACAAACACTGGAGTGACTGGGCTGTCTAGATGCTCTCACTTTTCTCTGACCTGTAACCACTCTCTTGACTTCATTCCACTTTATGTCTTTATAAATCATCTATGCTGATTAACCCTCAAAATTTACAACCCAAGTCTCTACCTTCCCCCAGACTCATATATTCAATTGCCTACTCATTATTTCCAATTTGAATGTTTAAAAGTCATCTCATTCTAACAAGTCACCCTCCAAAAGCCCCTAAAACTATACTAAAACACTTCTCCAGCCTTCCCCCATCTCAATAAACTATAACTCCATCCTTCCAATGTAGGTCAAAATATCTTATCTTTTATTCTACAATTTCTTTCACCCCCCAGCATATTTACTACCTGAGAAAATTCCATTAGCTCTATGTTCATAATATATTTTTTATTAAAAAAATTCATTAATCCAACATTTGCCTATGTTTTAACAACTCAAAATACAGTAACTAAACAAAAGAATAAATTTTATACATGATATCCATGTCATAACATATTCTAAATCTAAATGCTTTTTACTGCAACCATTCTACTGTAGCCCCCTAATCTCCTGCTTGAATTATGGCAGCAGACCTTTATCTGGTTTCCCTGCGTAGGACCAAGGAAGGGCAAGCTGCTCCAAGATGGGCCAGTGGTAATAAGGGTCATTTAAGTTAAAAAGCCATCAAAATTCAGCAGATTCAGAAAAAGGTTTTACCTCCCCCTACAACTGCCTAAAAATAATTTAGAGGACCTGCTCCAGGAACAGAGCTATCACCTAAGATAACTATATTATACAATGAACTACATAGGGTCAACAGGGAAGAACCTAGCGAGCCAGGCCTGTTTGATCAGTCTTCTATGTCCCATGGTTTCTGAGTGGCCCAGCAAACGTTTGTTTACCAAGCAATTACAGATCTTCCTGTGAACTACATTCCTTCCCTTTGAAGTAACAGACCCCTACCCTTCTCCTTAGTTCATTATGACATATAAACCTAATTTTGCCTGGTTTTGGAATTTCCATGTCTGTGTGGACTCCCCATATGTACACTATTAAATTTGATTTTCTCCTATTAATCCATCTCATGTCAATTTAATTCTTAGCCCAGCTAGCTAGACACTTTGAAGAAGACAGGGCATTCTTGCTTCCCCATACTTGCTTCTACTTTTATCCTCCAGGTAATATTCTCCTTATCGTGGCCAGAGTGACTTTTTTTTTTTTTTTAAAGATTTTATTTATTTATTTGACAGAAATCACAAGTAGACGCTGAGGCAGGCAGAGAGAGAGAGAGAGGGAAGCAGGCTCCCTGCCGAGCAGAGAGCCTGATGTAGGACTCGATCCCAGGACCCTGAGATCATGACCTGAGCTGAAGGCAGTGGCTTAACCCACTGAGCCACCCAGGCGCCCCAGAGTGACTCTTTTAACTCCAAGTAAAATCATGTCACCTATGTGTGTGAACATTTTCGGTGGCTTCCAAAATCCTTACAGTGGCCCATGTGCTGTGCAGCCTGATACTTTACCACTCTAACCTCATTTCTTCTATTCTTCTCCACTTCTCACTCTATTCCAGCCACACCAGCCTCTGTTGTTCCTCAAACATCCTAATAAATACACTCTTCAGGACTTTTGCTCTTATTCTTTCTTCTGCCTGGTACATTCTTCCCTCAGTTACCAATATGGCTCATTCCCTGACTTCTTTTAGATCTTTATTCAAGTACCACTTTACTGAAGCCTTCCTATTTTATTTAAAACTGTCAACCGTTCATATTCCCTTCCCTTCATTTTTCTTCATGGCACTTTTCACTATCCAACATACTTCAGATATAGTGAATTAAAGAGCAAGTCAATGAAAGGTAAGAATACATTATCAATAAGTATGGCCCTTCTTTTCACACAGACTGGAAAAAGAGAATACGGACCAGCACCTACAAGAATCAAAACAAGAGGTAAGAGTGCTAGGATGTGAATTCTAGCTATGTGACTAAGAAACGACTTAATCTCAGATTTAATGCCTCTCCCAAAACAAACAAACAAAAAAGGTATAATAACAACATTACCATTGTGTCATTATATCAAATGAATCAAATGACATATGTATGTAAAATTCTTAGCACAGTAAAATCTCAAAGGCAAATTATTAATATTTTTATTACTAAACAGAATTAAGATAGAACTTCTCATTTTTTTAAGAGGTAAAATTGGAACACTTATATGCTGAACAGAGAAAGAAAAGAGACTGAAGAAAATAAGAGGAAGGTGATGATATTCAAAATTCCTATTAACTTATTTTTTTTTAAAAACTTATCAGCAAAGTAATAAAATTGGATTTGCTTTTCACATACTGCCTTTTACTGTGAAATCAAGTTCAACTCAATACTATAATCAATATAAAAATGCAACCTATTTTTCCATGTCTAAACTCTTAGCCTTATATCTAGATGACTTAGCTCCCATCCTGTCAATATATTACCACCACACAAATCTTTCTATATAGAGCTTTATTTTGCGGAGACTCCTAACATCCTCCAACCTCAATTTCTGTGCTACCTTTCTTCCATAGCTTAAAACTCAATTACTAATTTAGAGAACAAACTGATGATCACCAGAGGTGGGGGTAGGCAGGGGGATGGGGGCAATAGGGGATGGGGATTAAAGAGTACACTTATCACTATGAGCACTGAGTCATGTATAGAATGCTGAATCACTGTACTGTACACCTGAAACTAATATAACACTGTATGTTAACTACACTGAAATTAAAATAAAAACCTTCATAAAAAAAACAAACAAACCTCAATTACCAGCTGAGAATCTTGTTATCAAAATAAAGGCCACATTTCTAGCCTCTAGCTGCCCTTACAGCTAGTGTGTCCTTGTTACTAAGTAAGTGGAGGTAGCACTGAGGCAGCTTCCTCAAACCATCTTTAAAAGGCCTACCCCTTTGTTCTTTATCTCTTCTTTCAAACTGCGGCCTGGAAAAGGATGTGACAACAGAGCTCTATCCTTCATTCTGGACTGTTAGCGTCAGTTTCAATCCCTACCAATGACAGAGCAGTAAACTAGACCTAGTAAAACAGTACCTCCACCCTAGCCAGAGACTGTGTTTCTAAGGGATTTTTACATGAGAAGGAAAATATTAATTCCTCATGGTTGAACCCAATCCTAACAGATACACACTGTATCAATCATGTCACTTCCCTAGTTTACATACTCATTATCAAATACTCAAAGTCTATCCACAATCTGGCACTGGCTTATTTGCCCTTACTCCTATATTCTCTATACACCTTTTGATTTTCTGTCACTATACCTTTCCTCATATTAATCTCCTTTCTCGGAATGCCTCCAACTTCCCATTTAGAAGTGTTATTTATCCTTCCAGTTCCAGTTCAAAGCCCACTTCCACCACAAAGCCTCCCGTGGTTATTAAAGACAGATGTAATCTTATCTTCCTTTGAACTATTAAGGCATGTTCTGCTTGTGCCACTCACCTAGCAAGGCTTTGTTTTCCTTTTAGATGTATAATCTCATATCCCCCTAAAGATTCTAGGGTCCTTAAGAAAGACTACTCTCTGCTTAAGGAAAAAAAAAATTTAAAGAGGCTCCGTTCCCATTTTTCTAATGTTCACTATGTCCACAGCAGCACTTTGCATACAGAGTGTGCAAAATATCAATTAAAACTCTTGAAAATTTTAACTCAGTCTATGAGTTTTTACCACCAAAACCCACTAAATCCTTTATCAGCTAAAATTCAAGGGAAGGGCGCCTGGGTGGCTCAGTGGGTTAAGCCGCTGCCTTCGGCTCAGGTCATGATCTCAGGGTCCTGGGATCGAGTCCCGCATCGGGCTCTCTGCTCAGCAGGGAGCCTGCTTCCTCCTCTCTCTCTGCCTGCCTCTCTGCCTACTTGTGATCTCTCTCTATCGAATGGCTAAATAAAATCTTTAAAAAAAAAAAATAAATAAATAAAAAATAAAATTCAAGGGTAGCCTGACCTAATGTCCAGACTGTAATAAAATCTACTGGATATAAACACAAGATTTGTGAACATGGGAGTGCAGATAACCCTTTCAGATACTAACTTCATTTCCTTTGGATATATACCCAGTAGTGGGACTGTGGGAGCATATGGTAGTTCCTTTGTAAATTTTCTGATGCTCTTCCATAAGGGTTGTACCGATTTATATTCCACTGGGGTTCCCTTTTGTCTACACCTTCACCAGCACTTGTTATCTCTATCTTTTTGTTAAGAGTGGACCTTAAGTATTCTCACTGAAGTGTTTACACCAAATAAATCTTTTTAAAAAAGTTAACTGTGGTAGGTGATGGATGTGTTAAACAGCTTGATTATGGTGATCATTTCACAATGCATACATACATATATCAAACCATCATACACTGAAGACCTTAAAATATACAATTTTTATTTGTTAATTATATATCTCAGTAAAGGTAGGGGGGAAAAGTTCATACTGAAGACAACAGTCCATAACTTATCCTAGAAAGAAAGAAGTTACCAGAGGGAAGAGGAACTAGAGTTCACTCAATTTTAAAAAGTAGTGCTTATTAAATGTCAAAAGCATACAAAGCATAATACAGAATACAATGGTAAACTGTACACATGCCCATTAGCTTAAATACAAAACACAAAGAACCAGAGCTAAAACAGAACAGATGTTGATGACTAGATTAAAGGTTATCATAATATTTCTCAACTTTGTTTTGCTACCACTATAATTGTTCCTCTAAATAAAACTGTCCTTTCTCCTTAGTAACTCTAAAAATATATCCTATTCCTCAGAACCAAACTGAATTTAATAAGCTGGGAAAGGAGGAATTTGAAGGACATACAGTTTTCACACTGTATAAGGAGGACTGGAAAATTTCCATTTTTGAATGTAAATCTGCCTTAAAGGAAATCAATATAAGACCTAAACAGGTCACCCAACAAAATGCTGAGTAATAAGGTAAATCACAGTAAGTATTAATTAGATTAAGCTCTAAAAATGGCATTTTAGGGGCGCCTGGGTGGCTCAGTGGGTTAAAGCCTCTGCCTTTGGCTCAGGTCACGATCCCAGGGTCCTGGGATCAAGCCCCACATCGGGCTCTTTGCTCAGCTGGGAGCCTACTTCCTCCTCTCTCTTACTCTCTCTCTGCCTGCCTCTCTGCCTACTTGTGATCTCTGTCTGTCAAATAAATTAAAAAAAAAAATCTTAAAAAAAAAATTATTCCCTTTCTCTCTCTCTCTTAAACAAACAAACAAATAAATAAATAAAATGGCTTTTTAAGTACCCCTTTGAACTAATACTTCCACACTAAAGAATTTATCTGGAATCCTTTCTCCAAAGTAAAAATCTCAAAAGCAATTTTTTAAAGGTTTCTTGAACTTTATCTGACTGTGTAAAGAAATGAAGAATGGTATCACCTGAACCAAGATTAATATGTTTAGCTAAGGCCTTTTTTATCTATGAAATGTGTACAAAGAAGGCTGAACACAAGCAATTATCAGAGATCATTACACCTACCTTGAAAGATTATTGAGAATTATAAAGTTTAAGTTAAAAATTGCTATTTTTGTAACAAATGCTAAATTTGCCAGTATGTTTCTTTAAAACTCTAACTCAAGGGCAGGAAATTCTTTTCTGTAAAGGGCCAGAAAGTAAACACTCTAGGCTTTGCAAACCAAGAAGCAAAGTCGAGGATATTGTAAGGGCCTATTTAGCCAGAGCGATTCTATCCGGTTAAACGGTGATTTTGCTGTTTATGCAAACTTAAACTGACCCTGCCCCTGCATCCCCCCGCACCCCGGAACCTACTTAAAAGCAAGTCCAGAAAACCAGTAAAATATGGTCGACCAGTTCCAGATAACAGAGCCCAAATACAAGTGTGGGTCAGGTCAGGTAGAGATAACAGAGCCTGGATGCAGGGATGAGTCGGCCAGGTGGTGGCATCCAAACAGTGGAGCGTGCATACAGTCTCCCTAGCTACCAAGGAGTGTGGGCCTCGCCTTTTGGGTGCCTTTTGGGCGCCAATTGTGACCAAGGTGATAGGCTATGGGGTGAATTGTAATTCAATTGGCCACCGGTGTGTGACCTAGCATGACCATGCAGCTTTCTGTGTGTGTTGCAATCTCATTGGCCACCTGCGTGTGGCCAGGCTCAACCACATGGCCTTTGCTCTATAAAAGTTAGTCTGTAAGGCAGGGAAGGGTCACCTCTTTGTAAGAGACAGCCCCAGTGGGTCGGTTTGATTCTCAATGCTTGGTGCGAAATAAAGCTTTGCTTGACCTTCGCTTTGTATCAGTCTTGTTCCTTTAATTACGGACCCAACGATATTATGTAGGTTCTTTATATAAAAAGAGAAAACAACTTTGCACAAATTTGTATTGATGAAATTCAAAATATATTAGCATTAGCATACAATCTTCTGGTAACACACGTCTACTAATAAGAATGAAATTATTTTGCGGGTATAACATTTCACGTAACTGGGGTCCAAAATCAGTGTTTTCTATCATCAAATCAACTGCAAATGTTCATCTATAGAAGCAGTCTCAGTTCCTGAGCTTTGCAAAATGGTCTGGACCAGCCATATTTACTTTGTCATGCCTTGCTCTAAGTACCAAAGTTGCTTGAGAAACAAATTAAAACACAAACAAATTAGAACTCTTAGTTTCTAAGAGTCAGCTTCTAAGCCACTGCAATTCATGTGAATAGGAAAATTTTAAATTTCTTAACATACAATGCCTTATCTTTAACCATTATTTCTACCCAAAAATTTATTCTTCCTTGACTCTTAGCTGTAGGCTAAGTATAAACAAAGAATAATGCTAAATGCAGAAAAGAAATCTAATCCTCTTAAAAACCTTATTACGTAAGATTCTAAGTTATATAGGAATATAACTAGGAAATGAGGAAAACAGAAAGTAAACAGGATTAAATAATTGAGGGCAGTAAATGACATAGTAAGATAAAAGCAGAGGAGAGTTGGGATTTCTTTATCAAACATGTTGTGGGTGGAAAGGGAAGTCCTATTCCATTAAAATTTAATGAAAAAGTTTGCTGAACACTTTTGGCAATATTAATTTAAGGTAAATATTTAGTTTTTAAATTTACTCTGGATATTACTTTGAAAAATGTAGTCATCCGATTCTAAGAATTCACACTGATAAATGCTTTTGTAAAAGTTAAGAATATCTCATTAGCTTTTTGAAGTAAGCTGTATTCGGGTAATAGCTCAGTCTCACCAACAGAGGCCCTAGACTAGAAAATCATTATTTTTGTCATAAAAGGATGTGCCTGACTCCTACAACTGCCAAATTAAAGGAAATTCCTTGCTGCTAATAATAAATGAAGATACTAAACTTTAATGTCAAGTGACATATTAAATATTTAAAATATTTTCGTATGAACGATAAAATTAACAATTTTAGTTTTCTAATAAGTTCACTGAATTAGATGGTAGAAAAACTAAAAACCAACTAAACAAGATATACAGACTTAACAGGATGGGGCTGGAGAGATAATACTGCCAAATATAAGAATTATAATTAAAAATATCTTTTTTATAACTTTTTCAGCAGAGTCCAATGTGCTTTACAAGATTAATTTTTTAAAATAATACTCTTAGGGTACAGACCTACTGATTTTTTTGTGCCTAAAATATCTGGACTTCTGATCTTAGCACTCACTCTAAGCTATATTACAAAAGTATTCTTATTTGACAAGTCTCCTCTTGCCTAATAATTAGATGTAATACAGCAATCAAAGTTCCTAAAATTTTCAAAATTGAGAAAATAAGCCAAGTGTGAGAAACTTACAGTGTAGAACTTGGAAAGAACTTGTTATTACCCACTTACTTTTAATAAACCTCAACATATATATACATTTTTAGATTTTTTACTTATTCATTTGAGAGCGAGAGCATGCCAGCAAGAGAGCTCAAGCAGGGAGCAGGGTCAAAGGGAGAGGGAGAATCAGACTCCCCACTGAGCTTTAGAAAGCCCAACAGGGGGCTCAATCCCAGGACCCTGGTATCATGACCTGGTCCACCACAGCACCCCAACCCTCAAAAAATTTTAACCTAAACTAGTAGCTAACAGAGGGTGGAGAGCTTGCAAAAAGAAGCATGTGCATTTTGGGAAAGTTCTCCAGGTTTCTCCAGTATTCCACACCTAATCCAGAACCAATTTTCTGCATAGTCAACAGCCAAATTTTTAAAAATTGCAATTCTGTTTATACAACTGTATTGTCAGTGTTGGTACAAAATTCCTAATTTTAATTTCCTCTGGTTCTAAAGGTGATCCAATCTGAATACACAACATTTTTTAAAAACCTCATTAAAGCTGGAAGTCATAAATTTTTAGAGCTGAACAGCATATCAGAGATCATCTAGACTGAATTTTTTTGATTCTTCAAGAAAAAGAAACTAAGTCTCAAAAACATACCAAGAATCACAAACTAGAGTAACAGACCTGAGACCTCAACAATACTGCCTTGACTCTTAGTTCCCTTTTAACCATTAGACCAAGGTGCAGGAGACTCCTCAGGCACTTTGATATCAGAATTACATACATGAGAAGTAGTCAAAACATTTCCATTTCAACAACCACTTAGTGTAAAGAACCTTACTTAATTCAGAACCCAAAAGTTTTAAAGGTTTTTTTGTGGGTTTTTTTTGTAGATTTTATTTATTTATTTGACAGACAGAGATCACAAGTAGTCACAGAGGCAGGCAGAGAGAGAGGAAGGGAAGCAGGCTCCGCGCTGAGCAGGGAGAGCCCGATGTGGGGCTCGATCCCAGGACCCTGGGATCATGACCTGAGCCAAAGGCAGAGGCCTTAACCCACTGAGCCACTCAGGCGCCCCCAGAACCCAAACGTTTTAAAGTAAATATTTATCTTCATAGTATAGTAAATATTAACAAATTGAGTTCTGATAATTTACTAAATTCCCATAGCATAAAATTCCGAATTACTGCTATTTCCATCTTAATATCTTACGTTTAAGTAAAATGATCCAATTTCTAATGTTAAATTATTTTCTTCTACTTAACTATGCACAACGCAGTTATGATTCCAGCATAGTGTAAAAGATTAAGGCTGGGAATCAAGACATCTAGGTTTCTGCCTCCATTTTATAATACTCTGTTAGCTTAGTAACAAATACCAACCTCTCTGACTCCATTTCTCATCTCCTGACCTGTAAAATAGGTGAATAATGCCTATCTTATAAAATTTGGGAATTAAAAACACTGATTCCCAAATTTTATAAGATAGGCATTATTCACCTATTTTACAGGTGAGAAAACTTGGGCTTAGAGAGATAAAGTTTCCCAATAAACTGAGCTTGTTAGTGGCTGAGCTGGAATTTAACACCAGCTCTGCCTAACACCAACCTAGAGCCCATAGGTCCTTGTGTTACACTGTCTTGCTCATATCCTGACATGTGTGATCCTAGAGTGGTTGAGTGAACAAGCACCCTATTTGCAGGACTATTAGGGAGAGAAAAATGATAAAACAAGTAAGTATACATGCTGGGTAAACATACTGTGGCACTTTCTTCACGTATTAAACCAAAAATGAATTTTTAGCAAAAGATTTAAATACTATGCTATTGATAATATTCTTACCACTATAAACTTAAAAGTGATCATTGTACAATTAAAGGATATATTGATTTTGCTTTTACAAGTTAACACCGCAGATTATGCGTAAAGTAGGTATCTTCACGCCTATTCCGTAATTGAAATAAAATTACTCTGAAAATCCCATTAAATCACATACACAGATTTAAAGTATTTAATAAAATTAGAAAAATGGCATAACCTGATAGAACAGAAGAAATCAAGAGAACTTGATACTAGTTCCTGCCCTTCCAAACAGATAAAAATACCATCTGGTATACCAAAAATGGGGATGTACAGATTTTAGTACCGGACATCTCTACGAAGTATTTACATTCTAGTACCAACCTACCTCCACCACTACAAATAGATGAAGATACTATTATTGCTGTTCTGAAGTCAAGATGCTTCTCCAAGTCTGTCATGTCTTATATCAGTAAAGTGTTCAGTAGATAGTGTACAACTAATTCTGTGTATAGTCTTTGGCTCTCTTTTTAAAATTTAAATTCTATTATTATTAAACGCAGCCTCAAAGTAAAAACTAGAACTGGAGATTCTGGTTATCTTTTATCTCTATCATGCCTTACAACTAAAAGCATTTACTAGCCCAAAATGAAGGGTACTGTACGTACTTCTGTTATGTGTCCTATTATGTGATCTGGGAAACTTCTTGACATAAAACCATCAATACCTCTATGACCCTGGCTCCCTTCCCTTAACAATGGCCAACGCGTTAATCTCTGTAATCCCCAACACGGGTAACGACACTCTGACCAAGTCAATTTTTCCGGAGTTACATCTACACAGAACTTCTTTCTCCCCCACTGTGTTTTAACCTCTGCTGGAGGCAAAAAGCCCCACAGAACCACACGAACCGCGCATTAAAGGGACGTTCTTCATCTGACCCACCCCCTGCATTAAACATTCATCCCGTCTGAAGCCCTGGAAATCGCAGGAGGAAACTCGGGAGAAAAACTGCAAAATTCCGGAAACAGACAGAAAGAAACAGGAGAAACAGAGGAAGAGGAAGAAGACGCAGGGGAGGGCAGAGCCAGCCTGTCAACCTCAAGGGAGCTGAGGCTGGAGTAGAGCAGACCGGGAGGACCCCGTTCCCGGGCAGCGCCAACTCCCACGGCCGCTCCCACCCCTCACCTCGATCTCGCGGATGTTGTTGGAGGTGACGAAGATGCCGATGCCAATGGGGATGAAGATGAGGCCGATGATGAAGAAGGTAGGGAGCACCGTGCCAGCCGTGAGGATGGGCTGCCAAGCCGGCAACCGTTGCTGTTTGAAGGCCGTGTTATCCGGTCTCCGGTTCTTAGCGGGGCCCCCGGGAGGACACTGGGGTCCACCATCCACTTCATCCTTCGCGTTATAGTTCATCGCCATCGACCCCCACGGCGCGGCTCCGCGACGCGCAGGTGGACCACCCAGGGGACCCGCCTGCTGACCCTGACAGAAGACGCGCAGGCGCCGCCGCCGCCGCCGCCACCTCCGCTGTAAAGGCGGAAGAGGCGGGACACCCTTCCGCAGACGGCCGCCGACCGGAAGCGGGTGTCGGCTGGGGACGCCAGAGGGAGGGAGAGAGGAAGGAGGGAGAAGACTGAGGACTAGGGGAGGGGAAAAAGGGAGGAGGATGGAGGGGGGAGGGAAAAGGCGGACGCACCCTGACCATCTGCCCTGTGACGACAAAGTGAGGGGCTCAACCCCCGGAGCGTGGAGCAGCGTTGCGCCTGCGCGTCCCTGGGAGCGAGGGGGTTTGGACGCTTACGCAATAGGTGTGTCTTTGCTTCACTCTCCCAAGCTTCTGTCGCCGGTCACCTACCTCCTGCTGTGGTTATCATGGCGACGGCGCTGCTAGGTCACCGGTCTGACTCTCCCGGCCCCCATCACCTTCAACATCCCTGGAGCTGCTGACAGAGAAGGCTTTCTGCTGACTTGGGCGCCAGACAGGTTTTTGTCTTGCCTCGAAACCCTCTCTGAAGGGAATCGGCGCATTTACAAGACCCTGCCAAGAGAGCTTGAGCCTGGTGGGATGGCAGTGTTTGCTTGGTTTTCTCTGAAATTTTCTCTAAACAAAAAAAGCGATTTTCTCTAAAATATTTAAACCTCGACTGAAGGCACAAATGTTAACGTTAAGCAAGATGCGTGGTAGGTGACCCTGTGAACTAAGTCAAGAATAAATCATGCCAGTTGGTTAACCCCATTATCCTGCCACTTGTTCTCACTTTTCCCCTCCACTAACAGACTTAACGTTACATTTTTAGCTTATTTTCTGTACTCATGTTTCTCTTTTGCACATTGATTTTAGAAGTCTGTTGTAAAAAGCTATAGGTCTTTACTACTGATAATCAAAAAACCTCAACGAATTATGGCATCACTATAAAATGAGATGCTATGTAGACAGTTTAAAACTACCAAGTATTTGATGATCCAAGGAGATACTCCTGATATATAAAAAGTAGCTAAATGATGCCAAAGTACTATAGGTATACAGAGTGTAAAGCCCCCAAAAAGTAGTGGCAATCTATTTTTTGCACTACATATTTTTTTTTTAAGAATAAACATTGTTTTGTTTTTTTTTTAAAGATTTTTTTTATTTATTTATTTTTTAATTTTTTTATTTATTTGACAGAACACAAGTAGGCAGAGAGGCAGGCAGAGAGAGAGGAGGAAGCAGGCTCCCTGCTGAGCAGAGAGCCCGATGCGGGACTCGATCCCAGGACCCTGAGATCATGACCTGAGCCGAAGGCAGCGGCTTAACCCACTGAGCCACCCAGGCGCCCTGCACTACATATTTTTTGCTCTTTTACCTATTTTCCAAATTTTCTGCAATAAGCATATATTTGTAATTTTTCTTTAAGTTATATACATTTCACATTATATTGGCATCTTTGAAATCCAGGCCAGAGAGTAAATCACATGATAAGAAAACATACCCAAACTTCATTTTCTTTCAGACTTTGTATTTATGCCTTTTGGGTTTTGGGTTTTTTTTTTTTTTTTCGGTTTATTTTATTTTATTTCTTTTCAGTGTTCCAAAATTCATTTTTTATGCCCACACCCAGTGCTCCATGCAATAGGTGTGCTCTGTAATACAGGCTCACTCAACCCCCACCCTCCTCCCCTCCAAAACCCTCAGTTTATTTCTCAGAGTCCACAGTCTGTCATGGTTTGTCTCCTCTTCTGATTTCTCCCATCTTACTTCTCTCCCATCTCCCAGCGTCCTCCGTGTTATTACTTACGCTCCACAAGTAAGTGAAACCATATGATAATTGACTGTCTCTGCTTGACTTACTTCACTTAGCATAATCTCTTCCAGTCCCATCCATGTGGATATATTTATGCCCTTTGTAAGGTAAACGAAGGAAAGGAAAATGAAGACTGTTTAGGCTTCAGATTTAAAATTAAATATATTTTCAAAATGACTGCAAGTCTCAGGATGTGAGCCAATCAACTATTATCTGGCAGAGAACTGGCTTGCTTGCTTTTGCTCTTCTATGACACCATTATCTTCCCAATTCTTAGCACTGTTAACAAAAGTATTTTTTGTTTTGATCTATGCAAGTTTACTTTCAACCTAGGGCTCAAATGGAAAACATTCATCCATCACAGTTAATGGAGAAGGCATGGAATACTTCCGCTAAGTTCTGTTGGTTCCCAAAAATATAACAATACTGGACATAATGCAAAAATACAAAGCATACGGCAAGTTTTTTTCTCCCTATCTCTAGCTGTATTATCACATCTGCTAAATGTCATAGTTCCTTAAGAGAATTACTACCTCAGTATTGTGTATAAATGGTCAGTTATTTTGCCCTCAGATTTTTTTTTGTTCTAGGGATCTGAGTGATGGCAATATGTTTATCTGCTTTTTCTTTAGTTTTGTTTGTTCATAAGAAAGATTAACTCCTTATCTCTTTTTTTCTTATTAGAAATTCCATTTTGACTGAAACAGAATTGTAGAACAGAAAGCTTCCTTAGATGCTTCCTTAAAACAAATTTTCAGATGAGTGCCAAGTAGATGAAGAGATTTTTCAATCTCTTGATATCCTTATGGTTCCTTTTACTCTCTGTACTGAACCATCACAATATGCTGCTTTACCGAACTTTTTTTCACATCCACATCATTGTCTCAGGGGACTCAGAATTTTATGCTTTCCTTTTTATACATTGTTTTATGATTGTCCTTACCAGGTAGTTTTTTGTTTTTTGTTTTCATTTAATCTGATGAGGTAGAAATTCTTAAAATGTTATTCAGCATTTCTGGTATAACAAGAGAGTGGTCTCACAATGGATTACCAATATATGCATTTTTCACTGTGGTTCCTGGTAGTGACTGGTGTGTGTGTGTGTGTGTGTGTGTGTTTTGATGATACATGTAGATAATATTTCTCTTGTTCAAATGATTGTTCACTTGCTGATTCCTGGGGAAAGGAGAATTTACACGGCTAAATGATAATAATGCCAACTACCAGGTCAACACAGTAAGAGTGTGCAAAGAATGCATGAGCCCATATATAAAAGTAAATCCAAAATAATAAAGCAGAATGCAGGCCCCATGATCTGAAAAGATGTATATAAATAGCTTTTGGCAGGGTAGTTTTATAATAATTTTTTTTATTTTGTAGCTCAACTGGTGTGTTCAAGCCACCAAACTAGGTAACTAGAAACATTAACGAAAAAATATTACATAACTATTGAGTAACTTAATTAAGAAGAGGAAACTTAAACTGGTCTTTTTACTGTTTGGCCAAAGGGCCACACAGATTTGCTTGTTAGACACCTTTGAGTATTCGGTGCTGCTTAAACTCTCCAGTTTCTAGCCATATTCAAGCCATTTCATTCACAGCTGTAGCATAACATGTTTAGGAAAGCTGAAGAGACCTAAAAAAATGTACCACAGTTTTTGCCAGCTTGAATTTCAGAGAAAGTTCTTAGGAACTGGAAATGTTTTGAATTGTTTTCAGTGACTGGGTAGTATTTTTGCTTGTTTATTTTTGAAGAAAAAAAATTTCTATTCAGTTAATTATGGCAGCTTACTTTAGAGAACTTTGATGGGACTAAATCATATACTTGTTTAATGGAGAAAATTTTTAGGGAAAGAATGATAGAGAATTTGTGTAATAAATTTAATTTGTTATATTTATTTGCATCAGAGATTGGTTCCAACTGACTTTGAAAAATTACTGCTTTTAAAATTTACCTCTTCCTGTTTTTTTGTTGTGTATTAAACTTTTTCAGTTAGGCATTTAAGAAAATCCTTTTGTTCCCAAATTAAGAAATTATCTGATTAGCCTGAGGTCATTGTTATTGTGATGAAAGTTTTTGCAGGTTCATGAATAATAATCATAGTCAGAAATAACAAGTCAAACAAGGTATTTTAATGATAGTCTCATAGAGGAAAGAGTAGACAGCCTAAGAACCTGGTTTTGGGGGGAAATTAAGGTTTCTTTTCTCATAATTCCACACTTTCTTTAAATGAAAAAATATAATTCTGATAAGACTTCAGACTTCGTGATTCCCACTGTAGACACTCTCTCAATTGATTATGCCCATGGTGCCGTCAATTATAGATAAGGTCTTTCCTTCAAATAGGATGTTGCCATCTCTAAGTTGACAGCCAACTGACATCTATTATATGTAGATAGTGAAATTATTTTTTAAAGGGGACAGGCAGAGGAAGAGAGACTTACTACTCCATGAGAATAGACACGGGAAAGTAGATCTTTAAAAATGTTTAACCAGGGGTTCATGTGTGGCTCAGTCAGTTAAGTATCTGACTCTTGATCTCAGCTTAGGTCTTATCTCTGGGTCATGAGGTCATGAGTTTAAGCTTCACACTGGGCTCCAAGCTGGGCATGGAGCCTACTTTAAAATTTTTTTTTACATGTTTAACCATTTATAATCACATTTGGACTATTTTTGGATAATACATTTTTATGTTCAAGTTTTAAAATATGGGAAATCTGAGGGGAGGGGAAGGCTGTGGCAGGCATTCCATAATTATTTGGGTTTTTTTAAAACACTTGGGTCACTAATACCTATCAAGTTGTTATTTCTTTAAAATAGCTCTAACGTATTCTTGAAGGATGACTTTCACAAAATGAACTTAAACATGAAAGTCAACTTCTACTGAGCCTGATAAAGGAAACATTTTTTTTTTCCTTCTGGTCAGTGGAACTAAATGTTTATGACAACAAATAACCATGACCTCCTAGACTTCCCTCTGACCAGTGCATGGTGAGGGACAAAGTAGGGGTTCAGCAAACTCTTCCACAACATTTTTATTTTCACTGAATTTTCTGAGAAAAATAATCTACACTCACTGCCTTCAATTCCTAACCCGTCCAACCTACTGCTCCCCTAATTCAGATCCTACTCTACTGAAACTGCCTTGCTAATTCCTACTCATTCTTCAAGATGCAAGACAGTAGTGAATTTGAGGAAACTTTTTTTGTCCCTCAGGCTGTGCTAAGAGTTTCTCTGAGTTCGTGTCCACTTATACATACCTCTATCCTTGCACTTACCGTAATAGAGAAATATGCTTATGTCTGTCTTTTCTACTAGAGAAAGCTTCTCAGGGTCAGAGACTGTTTTTATGGGTCTCTCTATTTAAACACCTGGAAAAATGCCAAGGTCTTAAAGACATCCAGCATATCTTGTTGAACTAACCAGACCTACTCTCAACTCCCATTTTAGTGGAAGAGACAACTTGCCAACAAACAATGGAAATATAATGAGGTCAGTGCCATATAAGATGTGTACACAAGGGTTTATAGGAGATGCCACACCTTATCTTCTTTATGATGTCAAAAACTAAACTGTGGGGTGCCTGGGTGGCTCAGTGGGTTAAAGCCTCTGCCTTCGGCTCAGGTCATGATCCCAGGGTCCTGAGATCAAGCCCCGCATCGGGCTCTCTGCTGAGCAGAGAGCCTGCTTCCCTTTCTCTCTGCCTGCCTCTCTAATTGTGATCTCTGTCTGTCAAATAAATAAATAAAATATTAAAAAAAAACCCTAAACTGTGAGGAAATGGGTCCTAAGGTCTGAGTGATATTATGATTCTCCATGCAGGAAAGAATAGGATCAAAAATAAAAGAACATAGAGAAAGTTGAACCATATAAACACTCATTATTGATTCACAAGACTCCATACCTTAGCTGATCATATTCCTTTTCTCAAGATCTTGGGTTGTTTCCCTTTAAACCAAGATCTCTGATATTCCCCATTCTTGAGAGTTAGCTTATACAGTCCATTTGTTCCACTTGTCTACTTGCTACAATACTGCATGTGGAAACAAATGCTTGGCTTCTGTGTGAATTGAAAATGACTGAACACACTTTTCTTGTTAAAATGGCATAGGCCATCTAGTAGTCTGGTGAGGGACCTCTCTTTGCAGAGAGCTGTCTTTCCTTAAGACGGATGATTCTTGAGAATTTTCTTGTTTGATCCAGATACTCTGCATCTAAAATCTTCAGTGGGCACAGAGGTTTCTACAAGGGAAGGATTGGCAGCCAGAACAATTTGGTAAGGAAGAGCTGCCATTGAATACCCTTGCTGAGGTACTTCTAGAGGCGCACCTTTGGGGTTAGGAGTCGGTAATTGGGTGCCCACAAAACACCCTGCCACTTGGACTAAACATATGTCTTGCTGTCAAAGAGGAGAAAGAAATGTACCCTCCAAGCCAGAAAAGTAAAAAATGAAAAACATGATTATGGTTGTGAAAGAAGTCTGTGAAGATTGGAGGAAAGGAGATACAGCAGCTAGAAGAGTGGAAAAGGGCCTCTCCCTAGAAGGAATTACATTGCCGTTTTCAAACATTTATCCAGGATCCTGTATTCACTCTGAGGAATATGCAAGTCCCCTCTTCAGGAAGCTTACAGTCAAACTGGAGAGACAACTTTATACACTAATGCTAATCATTATAGCCAGAATGGGAAAAGAGACTCCTGAAGAGAAAGAAAAAAATAATTCTCCTTAGAGACACTTACCTCTGAAAGAAATGCTGCAAAAAATGCCAGTGGAAATGAAAGGAGAACTGGTTAGCTTAAAAAATTAAAAAAAAAAAAAAGTGATTTGGGAACTCCAGAGCACTGGGTTCCAGCCATTTCCTGTGGGCAGGTCACTATGCCTGGAACCATGCAGTCAGTGAGGGTTGCCTTGGTTGGAGGCCTCAAAGTTTAGCAACTTTTATAGGTTCCTTGGGATAGCATCAACCACAAAATTTCAAAAGTAAATTTTAATGACATTCAAGGAAAAAAAAGGATGAAGAACACCAGTATGGTGCAAAGCCCCTAGTACCAACATGTGTGGAACCCAGGGAACTTGCTGCAGTTTCTCTGCACATGGAAATAGCCTGGTGCTCATTAAAAGTGACTCTAGCCCAGGCTCAAGGGAACAAATGCATTTGAGCAAATATAGAAAGGCTGAGACCTTTCTTCTCCTGGGAAGTCATGAAATAAACAATGACTTTTGGCCAGTGCTCTTAAACCATGTGCACCCAAGGGGCTCTGCTCCTCCATAAAAGATGCCTCAGAATAGCCTTGTGGGCCAGACCCCTAACATCTGCAACCCCCCTGTAGAAAGCATCTTTGTTTAGACACCGTGCTTGCTTGCTTTTTTGATATGCAGATACTTAAACAATAAACAGGAAAAAGCCATTCCTTTAGTCCCAAATAAGGCAAAGATAATTAGGGATTGGCTATAGACCACCTGATAAAAGGGGTCAGAGAATAGCCCCCTGTCACCCCCATCCCACTTGGCTGAAAGCATTACCCAACTGCCTCTCTAGAAGTGGGGCTGTGGCCTGTTGGTAAAACCTCAGGAGGATTTGTTCCACTCAATAACCTACCTTTAGATTGACAGCAGAACGCAGTAAAGGAATACCTGAATATTGACTGACAATGGATTTGGTGAAGATAGAGGGCTGAGGGAAACCCTATAACCAGTCCCAGCACTTGCTGTGTAGCAGTGTTCATCTTACTAAAGAATCAGACTATGCTGCAACTCAGAGGAAAAGTATCCCCCATTTCAGCAGACCTGCTGTACCATTTCTGCTTATTCACAGTAAAAAAAAAAAACCAAAAACCTGTATTTTTAAGATTGTATGAAAGGCAGAAGTGAAAACTAGTTTAAGACAAAGAATTTTGAATAAAAAGGTGAAGATTGCATACTCATTTTAAATGATTTTAATTTTATGAATATTGTGTTCCAACTTGAAGAATATTGCACAATGTTTGTATATCACAATTGTTATTTTTCTCACTATAGCGAGATTTTGATAAACATGGTTGACTTTGGAAATAACACAAAGAGAATGTCTTAATTGGCTAAATAATTTCAATAACCTGTGAAGAACTGAAAGCAAGGTATTACGTTCATACAAAATACAAGTAGATACCCATAAATTCACTTGGCTGTAGTGAAAAATAATAAACTTCTCATGTACTTAATAAAACTTAAAGGAGACAAAATTGAGAATGCTGTGAAAAATACAATGTAACTCCAAAATTTTTCAATGCACACTTTTGCTTTTGAAAATCCTTTCAACTGCAAGACTTTTAAGAGTACCTCTATCACACTGTAAGCCTCTTATTTTGGAGAAGCTGACATCTAATGTTTTTTAAACAAAATGTAAATAGATACAATCTGCACTGTTAAAAATAACAAAATCTATGAATGTTAAGGTAAAATTACCCAGATAACATAAATGAGAAAATAACACCCCAAAATAAATGCATTATAAAATGGCACCAATAAATATTCAGACTTACTAATCTACAGCATTTTGCATTTTCCCCATGTAACAAACACAGTTGTTAATATGTAGTTACGGAGTAGATGTTGAAAATTTAAGACAATAAAATATTAGTGTTCACTAAGCAAAAAGTTAGTTCCATTAAATTCTCCCCAATATTTATGAATATACCACAATAACTTTTATTGTTTTTCCTCTTTGCCTTCTAATTAATATTTTTAGCAGGGGGATAGCACAGGAGTCCAAAGGGGGATATATGTGTTACTCTTTTTTCTTAACTTCCCTTTTGCATTTTTGTTATTTTTAGAACTGTTGCTCATCAAATTCATGAATATGTCCAACTTTTGCTAAGTTTTTTCTTCATTTCCAGGAAATTCAACCACAACATAAAGAGAAAGGACATAAACATATTGCATTGTTTGATCCAACATTTACTCTTGCTCTGCCACTGATTTTTACAACTTGTGAATTATTTCAGTAGTGCCGGTGTCTTTTTCTAATGCTTAAGCTAGATATTCCATCATGAAATTTTTTGTTTGGTTTTTCTAAGAGACAATCAATTTTTCACATTTTGTGAACATTCTAGGCATCTAACATCTGGAAAATGTATCCACTATCTTCATCAAACCTTGAAATTTTATGAAATCCTTGAAAGACATCTCTGCAGAAGGTACCTCAAAAAATACTCTCTTATCAAAAAGAAAGGGGTAAATAATGGATTGGTTCAATTGTTGTACCTTAAACTGGAATCATTTCAGAAAATAGAATTATTCCATTCAAAACTGATTCCCTTTCAGAGTGATGATTGGAGATTTTACTTATAATAAGAGGTACAGAAATTATGTGAGTCTAGGATGGTACCAGGATTGCACATGGAGGCAGTTTCTTTAATTGGATGTAGATACTGGGATAGGACTATTTATGATCTTGTTTATTCATTGGGTAAGGATACAGCTACCTGGTATTTTCACTTTTCTGTCCATTTTTAACATTCTTTTCTTTCAAAACAATGTTTTATTCTTTATTAATTTTACTCCTCTGTCGCTCGGATTCCATTTGAGTTTAAACAGAGGACTTAATCCCAGCATGAAGAGAAAAAAGCCCAGCATCCATCTAAGTGCCTCAGATTGCACCACCATCCTTACTCTACGTTGCAAGTACCAAATTCCATTATAAATTCAAGAGAAATAAAAACTTCAGATCCACATAGACATAAATCACTTATAATACCTTAAAATCAAGAAGTAAAGTCTTATCCTCTAGCCTTTTCACTATTCATGTAATGAAATTCCCACAAGTTGAGAAAAAGCTATTCGCTTCAAATGCTTATTTGTGATATATCAGAATATTTTGCCATCAGAAGTATAAACGTTGGCAAATAGGGAACTTAACTGTGTGTCAAAAAAAGATAACGATACAAGATAAAAACCCTTTTCTACTTGAAAATGTCGTTACAGTTCAGAAACATTTTCAGAAAACAAAACTCATAGCAACAACTTTTTAAATCTTCACACATACACACTCTAGTTTTCTTAATCATTAATCAAAAGCCCTGAAGGATATGTGATACATTGGCTATCATTCAAGCTAGGACAAGCCTACTGTAGCATTTCTTTTACTTACAAAAATGAAACTAATTTGCCATAAAATATAGTTATTTAATTTATAATATTTACCAAATATGACTGCTAATTCTATAAAGTATAACTTACAACCTTCCAAAGTTACATAGGGGAGGGTATCCAATTAATTTTTCTATTCCAGAGACTCGGTGTGGACTTGCCTCTATGGGTTTGTAACCTGGATACAAGCTGTCAACTGGAGAAATGGGCCAACACTGTTACTTGCATGGTTTTCAGTTATCCGTGGGACAGAAGCATTTTCTTTAATCTCGGTAAAGTTCCATCATATATGATTTCTGCATTCAGAAACTGACACATCAACTCTTCATTTATCTTTAAAGTTATCTTTATAAAGACCTTATTGAAAACATGTTCACAATAGCAAAGTCTTTTTTTAAAAAACCTGTATTATTAGGGTTTCAAGTAGACTTCAGATGCACATTTTCATATAAGCTTAAATTCAACAGCAGCTCTGACATTGAGATTTGAGTAATGCATATTGTGCTTTTATCTTTAAAGAATATATTCTGTAACCTGCATGCTATTATGAAAATCTATCCAAATCCTGTCTATCAAGGAAAAAAAAAATGTTATCTATCATGGGATTTCTCTTACCATTTTTTTTTTTAAAGATGCAGATATTACCTAGGTCAGTTTTATTTTTTGGGCTTTTATTTGAGCAGATTGTAAGAAATATCTTGATATCACAGTCCTTATTATAAGTCCTGTACATATAAGCAAATAATGCACACAAAAATGTAATTGAACTCTCAGTCAAGCTATTCCCATAAACCTTACTAGTTAAACTTATATATCTCCTTTTATAATTTGTTCCATACGGAATTCAATTTATCCAGGGGTTTTGGCACAGAACAATAGATAGGCTTTACATATTTAAAACTGGTTTTACATATTTAAAATTAAACTCTTCAATTAATGCTATTTATTACTGTTGAACCATGATCAGAACCACAGTATTGTACAAGCAATAATAATACCTCTTCTAGAATCTCTTGCTTCTGTTTTATCTCTTGAATTTACCCTGGGAAATATGTAGAGTGTTGTGCTTTCTTTTCCTTCAGAAATAAAATGGTGATGAAGGAGAGTAATGATAGGTTCCCGTTTTGAATGCACCAGTACCGATAGTTGGAAGAACTGACCTCTACAGATATATGTGCCATAGACTACGAAAAAGGAAACACTTTAGGAAAAAAATCACATTACAAAGTGTATTATAAAAATAAATTACATAGCATGTGCCCATGGACCTGAAAGCTTTGCAAAAGGAAGAGAAATTTATTTTGACACAAAAATTGAATTGCTCTTGCCACCTAGTTTTATATTATCAGCAATGCCATTTTCAGCTTTTAACATTATTATATCCTCAAAAAAAAAAATCACTGGAAGTAGAAAATTATTGCCAGTAGTGATCAGTAGCATGGAGGACCTTAGTGATGATGGAGGGCTGTAGAAATACTACTCATTGAACAAGGTTTCAGAGGAAGTACACACACCCAGTATGTGCTTGGTTTACCATTTCATCTGGAGTTCATACGTAACTGGTGAATGACGATGCTTTCTATAAAGAAAAGAAAGATACAGCATTTTCAATTAAACTGAAAAGTCAGTAGTTTATGTGAGGATCAACACCACATCATTTCAATAAAAGACTGTAGATGTTAAACAACAAAACAAACAAAAACAGGTACATGAGCCCAATAGCTTCCCCTGCAGTTCTTGACTGTTCTTGGGTAATTTCTTTATATTGGCATATGTGTTTTATCTCCAAAATTCTTAAAGTCTTTTAGGCACTATGTTTAATATTCTAATAATATTAGGTGGATTTTACCCAAGGAAATAACTGAACACGAAGACATTAGTTACTACATATAAGCCCTATACTGGGAAATCAAAATATTTTCTAGAAGTAACTCTATTCTTCCAGACACACTCTTTTTAATCTGAGCAATATTCACATGTTTTTAATTTCTTTTTTTATGTTTGTGGATTTGAGTTTTAATAAGGAAATATTCATTAGTCTTTAGAAGACACTAAACATGATTTATATTTGTCTTGAGCTGCTGCTTCTTGCAAAATTATGTATACGCCTTTTAAAAAAGATTTTATTAATTATTTGAGGTAGAGTAAGAGAGAGAGCACAAACAGGATGGAGGGACAGAGGAGGGGGGAGATGCAGGTTCCATGCTGAGCAGGGAGCCCAAGGTGGGACTGGATACCAGAACCCTGTGATCATGACCTGAGCCCAAGGCAGACGCTTAACTGACTGAGCCACCCCGGTGCCCCTTATGTATATGCTTTTAAATCTAAATTCATTATTATAAAAGTAAAAAAAAAAAAAAAAGAAAGAAAGGAAGGAAGGATGGAAGAAAGGAAGGAAATAAATTGAGATAGTACCAGCTATGTTGTTATGGGTGTGTGATATTTGTATTTATTTGATTGATTTTGCTGTTACCCTACCCTTTATGCTTTCATGAAAATATATCATTTTTTTTCATTCTTTCAATCAAGGACTACTTGCTGAGGCTCTCCTACATGCCCATCACTGTGCTAGGCATGGAAATACATAAGTGCTCAAAATGAGAAAGAGTCCTACCATTGTTGAAATTATAAAGAATAGAGCAAAGAAATAACTAAGCTTCAAATAGTTTCTTTACCTGAAAAATGTATTACCTCCCTGACAATATGTGGCAGTGTTGTAAGTGTAGAAGCTAATGTCAGGGTTTATCAATAATGTGAGGAAATTTCTGCCTATTATTTTCACTTTAATTTCAAGTAATTAATATTACATTTTATCTTTACTTAAGTAGTTAACATCTAGATAAACGTTGATTAAAGCATATTCTGTCACAGACCTATAGATTTGTGCTAATTATGTACAGTGGATGATCATTTGTCAAAGTTTTCTTAATTTGGTTTTATTAACTTTACTTCAATTCATACTGACCAGTAGGTGGCGATATTTCCATTCCTTCTCTTGACATTTTGATTTGGATTTGGGATAAAACAGCAAAGCAAAGTAAAATGAAATACATGAAGGTTTTATATACTTAACAAAACTTAGCTATGAAGACTTTGTAATGCTTCTAAGACATACATATGATTTTTTTTAATTTAAATTTTTTATTTTTTTAATTAAAATATAATGTATCATTAGCCCCAGGAGTACAGGTCTGTGAATCGCCAGGTTTACACACTTTACAGCACTCACCATAGCACATACCTTCCCCAATATCCATAACCCCACCACCCTCTCCCTACCCCCCTACCCCCGGCAACAAACATGATTTTTGACAATAATACAAACCCTTAAAGATCGTCTCATTTTTCTCATTGGAAAATTGTTAAAGCTCTTAAATTTTTTCAATGCCTGAAAATATATCAAAATCTTCAGGCAAAAACTAAAGACACAAGTTAAAATATTTTTTAGTTAAAAATCAGGATCTAAGATTCAAATGCCGTTTCCCACTCAACACTTTCTTTTTAAAATTTCATTAATAGGGGCACCTGGGTGGCTCAGTGGATTAAGCCTCTGCCATCAGCTCAGGTCATAATCTCAGGGTCCTGGGGTCAAGCCCCACATCGGGGCTCTCTGCTCAGCAGGGAGCCCACTTCCTCCTCTCTCTTTCTCTCTGCCTGCCTCTCTGCCTACTTGTGATCTCTGTCAAATAAATAAAATCTTAAAAAAATTTTTTTTTCATTAATAGTTTTCAAAGAATCAAAAGACATGGATCTCAAGTCTTCCTAATAGAATTCAAGTATCTTCCCCATTTTCCTCCCTTAAGAAAGCATAGAGAACTAAAATTTAAAAGAATAAATTCCTGGGGTGCCTGGGTGCCTGGGTTAATTGTCTGACTCCGGATCTCAGAGTTGTGTTGGCTACTGGAAAAAAAAAAAAAAAGTGAAATCCAGAATTGTTCTTACCCTAGATGTAATTCAGAATGGGCATGCATTTGTTTCCTCACCACAAAGTGAGGGTTGATCATGTCTGAAGTCCCTTGCAATGCTAACATTTTGTGTTACTACTCTCAACTTGAGTGTGCAAATCTCTCAATTCCTAGAGTTGCCTTAATCTGAACATGTTTGCAATCTTCATAATCATGATAGCTTTTCAGAATTAGAATTTTCGGAATTCAGAATTTTCAGTATTTGGGGCCATACATAGAAGAAACAGTATCTTGTGAACTATTCATTTTATTATTATTATTATATTTAAATTAGCAAATTTGGAATCCTACATGATACATATATACATATATGTGTGTATATATAAATGCTATTAATCAGATTGCATTATCTGATTATAATAAAGGTTTATTAATTTGAGAGAGAGAACACAAGCTGGCCGAGGGGCAGAGGGAGAGGTACAGATTCTGAGCCCAGAGACCGACTGAGGGCTGGATTCCAGGACCCTGAGATCATGACCTGAGTTGAAGTCAGAGGCTTAACCCACCGAGCCACCCACATGCCCCTAATCAGATTGCATTGTTAAGAAGATTGTCTGAAAAATACTTGTCAATGTTAACAGCTTATTTTATTCTACTTTAATAATAAAAGAGGGTATTTCAGGGGTGCCTAGGTGGCTCAGTTGGTTTAGCGTCTGCCGTCAGCTCCTGTCATGATATCAGGGTCCTCGGATAGAGCCCTGCATCAGGCGGGAAGTCTGCTTCTCCCTCCCTCTCTCCCTTTGTGCACTCACTCTCTCTCTCTCTCAAATAAATAAATCTTAAAAAAAAAAAAAAGAGGGTTTCATATTTATATACATAAACTTTATTTAAAGGAATACAATTAAACCTAAGTTATTTTGTTTTATATACATGGAGACATAGTTCATATCATTTCCAGAGACAGAAAAGATCTATATGATAGAAGATCTACTTTAATTGAAACTTACTAAACATATTTATTAAATCTATGCTTGTTTATTATCTGTTTTCCCCAAATCTGAAAACTGAGTCAGAAAAGAATCTCCCTTCCAATACACAAAATTATGAGAGATAAAAAATGTTGCTGCAAGTTATTAGATTTTGAGGTAACTCATTACACAGCAAAACTATCTGATGCATACAGAGTCCTTGGTTGCTGGCAAATAAAATAAAATAAAATAAAATGCTTCAGGGATTATGACCTTAGTTAAGTTTTTGTTTTTTGTTTTTTTGGGTTTTTTTAAGGGTAGAGTTTCCAAGTTTCTCCCTGGCATTTTTTTTTTAATGGTTTAATACAATAAAAGAATGTTATAAATTTTACTGAAGTTCCAAAGTCAGTGAGCAAATCTTACTCCTTCTCTTACTCAGTCTTCATTTCATCTCAGAGTAAGACCCAAATATAGGTCATATGGGTCCCCTAAAGTAACCTGAGTAAAATCAGGTGTAATTCTGCATAAAACTTTTCTCTTTTTACAATTACTATTTTTCTGATATTAGTAATTTGTAGCATATATAACAGGCAGGTTGAGAACAAAGCCCATTTTTATTTCCACCTCTATCAACAAACTCAAAATAGCAAAGCACTTAAGTTTAGGACCCTCTATCTGCAAACATTTAAGAGCATCATTTCTTTTTTCCTAATTGGAAGAAGGAAGAAAACTCTAAATCTTAATCAGCATACACACACAGGGACATTGGATTTTTTATGTATTTTTGACATTAACAGTTTAACAAAAATACGTACACTTTCCTCTATATGTTCCTCTCAAAATGTTATCTCGATATTTTCTCCTGAAGAAACTTTGGGTAACACATTAATCATTTGGGATTATGACATTATTGTGAAATGATGTTTCACAATAATATGAATCCATTTTATTTATTTATTTTTAAAGATTTTATTTATTTATTTGACAGAGATCACAAGTAGGCAGAGAGGCAGGCAGAGAGAGGAAGGGAAGCAGGCTCCCTGCTGAGCAGAGAACCCGATGCGGGGCTCGATCCCAGGACCCTGGGACCATGACCTGAGCCGAAAGCAGAGGCTTTAACCCACTGAGCCACCCAGGTGCCCCTGAATTCATTCTTTTAGTACACCAGCTATTAGATAATGGTCCACAGAAAGGAAATTTATCATCTTATCAGTTCCTAATTATACTTGACTTCTGACCTTACTCTTTCATCCTCCTTGGGTGGTAACCCAAAACTACTGGCCAGCCAGATGACTTGAGATCCAGTGTTGTATATGCAGGCTGGGATTTGGGGAGAAATTTGGGGGAGACTCTCAAGTGCTAGAGTGTGGCAACATGGCAACAAATATCAAGTCTGATTCCTCTCGGGAGGGCTCCTTGGCTATGGAGTAGGAAAGATGTACTCCCTGGAAAGTCAGTGCCTTCCTCCCAAGCAATACATATGTTTATATGTTTATATGCCAAACTCTCTGCAAGGGGACACTTGAGCTCTGAATTGTAAAAATCTATTCTAGTAAATGAGACAAGACCGCTTTAATAGCCTTTAGGTTCACACACCAGAGACTAAGAGAGTCGAAGATCAATTTATAGTAGGATTTTGCCTCTGCAAAGGAGGACTGCTTCATCCACAGGAAACTGCATGCCAAATTACCACAGAAAACATTTCCTCTTGGATTTTACATCAGTTTGGCTGGCTTATGACCTGCTTCCCATGGTCCGTGGCTCCCTACTCCCCATGGGCTCTGCCTGAGAGGCAATGAACAGGCTTAGTGCTGTACTGTTTTTCCTCTCCACTAGCTACTAAACCCCTGCTTTACTATATTACCCACAGAGTGATTTATTCACCTGTAAAAATGTCCTAGACCTTTTAGAAAGAAGTAGGAATGCCTAGGTATTGTGTACTTTTAAGGTTCTCATTTGAATAAACTGCTTCGGTATTCAGTCCTGTTATTATCACATTCAGAAATTAATCAGAGTCCTGATAAAACATCTGTTTTAAATAGGAAGTCCAATAAACTTCCTCTGTTGACTTGGACTTGTATTCCCTCTTTTGGATTCAGCTCAGCTAATTAAAAATACTTCCGCTAATCAGTTCTGTCATTTGCTTCAGGAAACTTTTGAACCAGATGATATACACTCTCTTGGGGTTTCTCAACCTTCTAATAGTTTATTTGCTTCCTTCCAAAACATTTCCCACTCCATCATCTGCCCAGATCATCCCCTTACTTCTCACTTTGCAGGAATTGCCAATAATCAGTTCTGACTGGGAACTACTTTTTTAGGCAAGCTAATCCTTATCTCTCAAATAGTTTACTGTTTCCAGATACAATCAAATTGGAACCAATTATCCCACATATGACATTAACTATAAATAGGAATTCAACGGTGGAAAAATAGTTAAGTATTTGAGTCAAGAATGCTTGGGATCTATTCTTTGGACACAGATGCTAAGTGCCGAGGGTTGATCTCAGTCTATGGCTGGCCACAGAATCACAGGGAAAGTAACATTGTATGTGAAAGTTGGGAAGGGCCTGGCCTGATGCTTTTTAGATAAGGACAACAATATTCAGCAAAGTGCTGTTATGAACACTTTGACACATATAGTTTCCATGTAGATATCATAATATCTCAAAATCCTTTGGCAGTATTATTCTGGCCCAGTGTGTGTGGGTATTTTAGTCTATATATGAATACATCCTTCGCTCACCTGAGGTTGTTTTGTCACATGAAATAATGAATCATATACAGAAAACCTGGCATCATCATTAGTAAGATGGTTAGACATCTCTAAGCCTTGGGGTTCTCCTGTTTTGTTCTTGGTCTTTTGTTTTCATCTTTAATAGTAGAGATAATTATCTTCTTGACCTCTAAAGTCTGGTTCAGCTGTAACCAGCCTTTGATTTTGCAATTCTGGCCATCATGCATCACAACATTATCACATGTAGAGAGGAAAAAATTACATTTACCAGATAAGCTATTATTTACTAGTCTTAGGGAAAGTGTTACGGTAGAATGTTTTAGGTTGCTTGCTTAGTAGTGAAGCCTATCATCTGACTATAAGGAGGAATGCCAGAATCATAAAAGGTTACAACTAAATGCTAAACCATAAGCCAAAGTAAGGCAATTTGCCAAAGTTTTCACACCTTACTCTGGTCTCCTGGTTTTCAGTTCTAGCTTATGTAGAACTAGGTCATTGTTCAGCAATCTACTTTCTCTGGATAGTCACCTTACTATTGATCTTAAATCTGAATCCTGCTTTTTGGCGGTGTGGTTTGTTTTTTTGTTGTTGTTGCTATTTATTTATTTATTTATTTGACAGAGAGAGAGAGAAAGAGAGATGGCAAGAGAGGGAACACAAGCAGGGGAAGTGAGAGAGGGAGAAACAGACTCTCCCGCTGAGCAGGGAGCCCGATGAGGGGCTAGATCCAAGGACCGTGTGATCATGACCCGAGCCAAAGGCAGATGCCTAATGACTGAGCCACCCAGGTGCCCCTATTGTTTGGTTTTTTTTAAAACAAGAGCATCTCCTGACCTATTTTTTTTTAAAAAGACTGTATTTATTTGAGAGAGAGAGTGTGTGAGTGGGTGGGGTGCTGCAGAGACAAAGAATCTCAAGCTAACTCTGCACTGAGCATGAAGTTCGATTCAGGGCTCAATCTCTGAGATCCTTGAGATCTTGACTTGAGCCAAAATCAGGAGTCAGACATTTAGCCAACTGAGCCACCCAGAGGCCCCCTGACCTATTTTAGAAGTTTCTTCAAGACAAATGACTCTCTCCAGAAGTGTCTTTCAGGTTCCTCTGGGAGAATTAGAGAGGGTGAGGAAAGAGCTATTCAGAATTCATTCAGGTATGTTTGTATGTCACAGAAAGCTCTCAGTTCCCCTTAGCTTTCCACATGTGCCATGACATGTGACATTTCCTCAGTTCAGGATCCCTGGCTATTCTGCACATATTATGGACCAATAGTACATTTGATGGGAAAGATGAAACTTACACTATCCAGAATGGCAATACATTAATTTCCTCTCATTTTACCATCTCTTTATTTCCATGTTCCCACACATGATTTGTCAGGACCCTCCACATCATCCTCACAGGTTTGAGTTGCAGACAAAGGGAGGAAGTGAGAAGTTAGAATATTTCTTTATTCTACAGCATGGAACCATCCTTCAGCTTCTGGTTTTCTTTCTCTACAGTGAGTGCCAAGTTTTTTACAGCAGCACACAAGCTTTAAACCCCAGGTTAGATTATGAAATAATGGCTTGTCTAGTAGAAGCAATGTTTTTAAAAGAAATTTTAAACAGAGACAAATACAACCACCAGAAGGAAAAGTAGGGAGAAGGGACAAAGCAAACAAGTCAAGGAAATGTGGCCTGGCCTGGTATGTAAGCCATTCAGTCCACATGGGGGTTAGGAGTCCAGGCAGGGAAAAGGGAAGGGGAGAGATGCTCAAAGAGCAGGGAGGGAGAGAGCTCAGTCACAGAGAGCCTCAATGGCCATATGGAGGAGTTGGTGCTATGTTCTGCAGGTAATGAGGAAACTTTGGAAGGTACTCAGATAGAGGAGTGACACAATCAACTTGAACTTTGGAAAACAAAATGAAAAACGAATCAGAGTTTTGAGGCTGAGATTATGAGACCAGTCAGGGTGCATATTGAACTAATCCAGATGAGAAGTAACTAAAACCTCAACTCAGTCAGTAGCAAGGGAAATGGAGATGTGGGTTCAGCGTTAAGGGGTTCGACTATGAGACTTGCTCAATGAGTTGACTTGACAGGTGAGGGAGGAGGAGAAGTCTAAAATGACTACCAAGCTTCTTTCCTGGGTGATTGGGTGGATCAGGATAACCCCTGCTGAGATACAGGGGGAAGAGGAGAGTTGGAGGAAGTGTTGAGAATTGGTTTTATACAAGTTAAGTTGGAGGTACACAGTACAAAGTTGGATATGCATTTGGAGATAGAAGGTTGGTAGCCATCAACATATGGGTGATAACTGAAGCCATAGGAGTGCATAAAATGACCAGAATGAGCAAGTAGTGTAGGTAAATGGTAGAGAAGAGGGGAACAGTGACCGTTAGGTTTTATGCATAAAATAAGGAGTCAACAAGGGAGACCAAGTAGAATGGTCAGAGAGGTCAAAGGAAAACCAAAAGAGATTAGATGTCATAGTCACCCTTACCAGAGACCCAAGGTTTATTATTCCAGGAAAAAAGCAAACAAAAAAAGAAAACAAAAAACAAAAAACCTGACCTAAACAGTTCTAGACCTAAACATACGAATGGACAGCATAGACTAAATGCAGGGGAATAAAAATATTTGTACATTTTATCATGATATTCTCCATCCCACTTCCTTTGATCTATTCCCAGAATACATGTAGTCCACCTCAAGAAAGTTACCAAAGGATTTTTTTCGATAGAGACTACTGGGAGATGTATAGTTGACCCTTGATCAATGTAAGTTTGAGCTGTTCAGGTCCATTTATATGCAGATTGTTTTCAATAAATGCAGTACAGTACTATAAATGTATTTTATCTTCCTTGTGATTTTCTTAATATTTTCTTGTCTCTAGCTTACTTTACTGTAAGAATGCAATATATAATACTTGTAACATATGAAGTATGTGTTAATTGACTGCTTATGCAATTGGTAAGGCTTCCAGTCAACTATAGGCTGTTACTAGTTAAGTTTTGGGGAAGTCAAAAGTTACACTTCACTGGGGATCAGCACCATAAACTCCCGTGTTATCCAAGGGTCAAATGTACTTCAGGAGATAGATTGATATACAGACAGACAGGCATGTAAGCAAAAGAAGTAGAAGAGGAAACCTGGGAAACAGAGGCTTCAACTTAGGCAAAAGAACAATAGGACAAGAGCCTTACCTGGCCTAGAGCATTACCAGTCCAGACTAAGTAGGGAAGCAGAGGGCTAACGTAGGAAACTAAGGGACTAAACCAAGAAAGCCTCCAGGTAAAAATATGAAGTGTTTGGAAAAATTACTGATAAGTGTTTGGCAGATCTCTTAGAGCATTTGGAAAAAAAAAAATAAAGATACATACATAGAAAACCAAGCAGATGAAAAATTAACATAATTATCCTATTGAAGGGTGAAAAATGTAAGAGGAAGGGAACACATAGTAAACTATTTGGCTCAGCAGGAACAATATTTTTTTAAGATTTTATTTTTAAGTAATCTCTGTGGCCTCAAACACACAATCCTAAGATTAAGATTCGTGAGCTCCAGGGCACCTGAATGGTTCAGTGGGTTAAAGCCTCTGCCTTTGGCTCAGGTCATGATCCCAGTGTCCTGGGATCAAACCCCATACTGGACTCTCTGCTCAGCAGGGAGCCCGCCTCCCCCCCCCCCCCCCCCGCCTCTCTGCCTGTTTCTCTGCCTGCTTGTGGTCTCTGTCCATCAAATAAATAAATAAAATCTTTAAAGGAAAAAAAAATAAGAGTTGTGAGCTCCACCAACTGAGCCATCCAGGCACCCCAACAGGGAACAATATTTAAATTTCTTCACAGGAAACAATATTTAAATTTCTTCAACCGTCAAGACAAAATGGAAAGGAGTACCTGGGTGTCTCAGTTGGTTAAGTGTCTGCCTTTGGCTTAGGTCATAACCTTAGGGTACTGGGATTGAGCCCCACGGATAGAGCCCCAGGTCAGACTTCCTGCTCTGCTTCTCTCTCTCCCTCAGTCCCTCCCCTCTCCCTCTCTCTCTGTCTCAAATAAATAAATAAAATCTTTAAAAAATAAACAAAAACCATAATGATAGACAAATAAAGATCGAAAAATAATTGAAAGATAAGAAAAAAAATTTTTTTGGAAATATGTAGACAAATACCAGAAGAAAGAGTTAAGGGTTAGGAATGATTTTCTCCAGGGAGTCAGACTGAGGGAAAAGAGGGGTGAGATCAGAAACAGCTGTTTTCATTTTCTTTTAGTGCTGGCTGATAGTTTAACTCCATATATGAATGACTTTAATAACAATTTTAAAAGTAAGTTTAAGAATAAATGGAAATGTGGAAGTAGAGGCAAAAAAGGTCGAGTGTTCTGTCCTTGGCTTATCCGGGCAGCACCTATTATAGAGGACTGCACAGCTAATCGAGGAACTGTGCTCAAATGGAAGAATCCAAAGCATATTTATATCCTGTGCGCAAGTAGCAGATAAAAGGGAGAAATTGAAACAGCTGAGGATAAGGACATAACTAATCATGAGACCCTGGAGGAGGTGGTCGGAGGGAAACACTGAACTTCATCTGGGTTGAGGAAATTTTGGGATTGTATGTTCCTGTTTGCTGGGAAGCTCCCTCTGTGCCCATCTGGTCTCTTCTTCCTTTCTCTGCCCTCCAGCCTCCCACGTAAATGCATTCTTCTTATCTAATATCCCTGGGGCTTTTCTGATCAGCAAAGTCTCGTGCTTTCCTCAGTGTTCCAAATCTACGAGGGAATGAGAAATTCAAATCTTTGTACATCTCATATTCTTGGACGTGTTTTCACTTCCCTGAAGCTACACTCTTCCCACACTACACATCAAAGCCATTCCTTCCCTTCCTTCTTGAAGATGTTCGAGTAAGACATCTAATAAGGCCTACCCTTAATGAATACACTAACATCTCTAGAGTCTAGTAGCCACCCATTCACTTGCCCACTGAAAACATAGTAAGAATGCCAGTAGAAACTGAAGGACTCTGTGTAAGCAAGTGACCCATACAGGAAGGTCATTTTCAAGAAATGATAAACACCCTTAGGGTGTTGTCCCACACAGGAACATTTCTTATACCACGCATGCTAAATGGCCTCCCTCACAGTGTGCTGAAGTAGTCAACCCATGAAAATTATTCTCTGGAGGAGAAGCCCAGGTCCTCCTCTGTAGCTGGGCAGATTGTGCCCTGCAAATCCCCAAGGGGAGCCATTCCATTGAAATCTGTGGAAATGGCACTTCCTCCCCTGTCTCAGGTAGGACCTGAGCAGCAGCTGTCCACCACAGCCTTGGTGAGCCCTTTTACTACACGACTGTGTCCCAGGACAGGGAGAAGACTCTAACCTTTTAATCTCATTCTCTCTTATAAAAGCACAGCAAGCTGCATTTTGAAAACATCTTGACAAATAGAAGCTGGAATTAGAATGCAGTTAATCTTCCACTTCCTGGGTCGCCTGGGTGGCTCAGTGAGTTAAAACCTCTGCCTTCGGCTCAGGTCATGGTCCCAAGGTCCTGGGATCAAGCCCCACATCGGGCTCTCTGCTCCACAGGGAGCCTGCTTCCCCCCCCTCTCTCTGCCTGCCTCTCTGCCTACTTGTGATCTCTGTCAGATAAAGAAATAAAATTTTAAAAATAAAAATTAAAAAATCTTCCACTTCCTATCCCCAGTGGATTTCATTTCTAATATGTGGCTTAAAACAAAGCTATCCAATAAACGTAGAGTTGGTTCTAAAATTACAAAGAAAAACTGCCATGGCCGCTCTTTACCATTTCTGGAAAGTGACTATGTGTTGTTCTGTCAAGTTTTCTTAGCAGCTGTACTTTGTAGGTGGCTCTCTTCCAGCTTCCAGATGCATAAACATCCTGCACACGCACTGCTCAGCCCCTCCGAGCACTCTCCCTGCAGACGGTGTGGACTTCCAGGCAGAAACGACATAAGCATGGTGTGAGCAGGGAACAGCCAAAGACCGCAGCAGTGACAAGAATCATGATAAAAGGCGCTGGAGAACGACAGGTGGACTCAGAAGGAAGAGAGAGGCTTGTTCTTTTGACACTGTTTGTTCACATACAGTGAGTTACACCCCAGCAACACTAAATACTCTCAATGCCAAGGAGGTGTGTGAAAAACAGGGAATGTCCTTGTTTTTCCAAGGGATGGATGAGTATTTTACAAAATGGGAAAATTTCCTTTAAAAAAGAGACAAGTCAGTATTGGAAATGGAAAGACTCTTGTTTAAACTTGTTCAAAATCACATTTTATAAAATCTTTTTTTCCCAGTCTCTCTCCTTCTACCTTGAAATCCAATTATTATAGCACGTCTCCTAGGGTTAGTCAACATCTCCTAATACATATGCTGAGAACTGATGAGCTGTAGGCAATAGAGACCTGATGGAAAAGAATATGAATTCTGCGAGGCATCCACTGCTACCATATACAACGGAAGTCGAAATTCTACAAGAGATAGGAAATCCGGTATGGAAACAACTCAAGGAAGAGCCTCTTTATCATGAAGCTTGATGATTTGATGATAAAAAGCTGAGTCATACATCTTTGGAAAAAAAAAATACAACTATCTTTCCCCACATATCAAAGGCAGGGCCTATCCAAATAGTCTTAGAACCCTCACAATTCAGAAGTGGAAAAACAACAACCTGCAACTTTGTAGTTATTGAATTTTTATAAATTTACTCAGTTGGCTTAAAAATTTTGACAAGGGTGCTGCCTACTTGAGATCTCAGATGCTAAGTTGTGGGTTATTAGCCTTGAGCTCATTTGTGGTTATTTGACCAGGAAGCACAATGTCTACTTTAATAACATGGTTAATCTCACAAAGACACCTGGCATTTTGCATTCACAGTTTCATGCTTATTAAAACATGCTTGATTTTAATGAAAATGATACAAATATAAGTAAAATGGACAGGAATAATAATTCAATTCACCACACCGTACCATACCACACCACACCACGGCACACCACACACACACACACACACACACTCATGAACTCATTCTATATTTGCAAGTAAAGTCCACGCTCAACTGAGGAAAATATTTGAATTCAATTAAGTTATGAATGTTGTCATTTTTTTTTCTTGGCTTTAATATATCACAATTACTTTCTTCTATTTTCTATCCATTACAACCTAACCTCTATTGAGGCTGTAATGGATAGAAGGATCATTTGGCAGCTCTATTCAAACAGCTCCACAATTTAAATCAATTGCACACTTGAATAGAGCATGAGTTTGACATTAATGGTTCTAAAATTATTGTCTATAAAATTCTGGGAGTGTTTTGGAGATGGCCAAAACCTCTATAATACACACAGACACACACAAATAAGTAAAACTCTGTTTTTAGGATTCCATATTTCATTTCCATTTTATTTCACATTCACATTTTTTCCTGAAAGCATCCCAGAGGCTTTTGTTTTTGCTAAACTGTAAAGGTCCAGGCCCTGTGATAGCTAGGAGATGTTTTTTCCAGCACATGAAGCAAATTCAGGATTTAATGGAGGCAAATGGCAACTGTTAAACTATTTCCTATTTCATAATAGAATTTCTGAAAAATCAATTATTGTGGAACAAGGCCTATTAAATTTGATTTACAATTAGGAAATATGGGATCCGGCTTTGGAGAGGATGAGATCCAGCCCCCATATCTTACTGACATAAAGAGACCGAGGCTCAGGCAGTTTAACTGATGGGTCCACTTTCTAGAAGCAAAAATGGGACTAGAAGTCAGCCCCGCCTCAGGCCCAGCATCCTCAACGAAGCAGTAGTTCTGCTAGTTAGTTCTGTTCTCTAGCATCAGAACACATGTACAAAATAGGAAAGACACATGGCTATTAGTGGATTATTTTATAAACAAGATATTTAAAACTGCAGTTAGTACATGTAAAGAGTTGGCACAAGCAGACGAAGGTCCGCGATCACGGCAGCGGTAGCGTCTGCACAACATACCCCCTCAGCCACTGCCCTCAGCCCTTCCCCCCTCCAAGAGAGGTAGCGCTGCCGGCTGCAGATTTCTTCAGCTCTATTTTCATAGACTGAGTCTCAGCTCGAGGCTCGAATTTGGTCAGATTTCCTGCTCCTGGAGCTGCCACTACTGGCTTTCCTGCTTTCATACCTTTTGACATAGGAATGCGGGTGGGTGTAGGTCGCTGGGATGACCCGTCTTGTCCTGACTGTAAGAGAGAAAATATAGAGACACAAGGGAGATGTCAGTGAGTTTCCGCCTGGATTTGCCATCAGTCTGATCATCATCAGTGGACAGAAAGCCCATGGAGGGCACCTCTCTAGATAACATTGTTAAAACTTGGGAGTCAGGATCTCATCCACTCTGATTGCCTCCTCTTACCTGTCCTGAAACATCTGAGCCAGTGGATTCCCCTTCTCTTCTCCAGCCCCTGACCTACTTCCTCTACCCTTCCGGAAGTGACCTTAACTCCTATTTCACAGAGAAAACACAACCACCTGGCATCAACTCAGGCAACTTTACTCCCACTGTCCCGTACATTATCTCTACTTTCTTTAGAGGAAGCAGCTCTCCTTTCGTCTCTTAATGATGCCAGACTCTTCTCATTTTTCCTGTCACTGCTGGCCATACCCTTCTTCTTGAAGTTCTCCTAAAACTCTCTGGCTGCGACACATTCTTACTGGAGTCTCACCCATTCGCCTCCCATCTCTGATGACTCCTATTCAATCTCTTGTTGGCTCCTTGTTCTAGCTTGCCTTTCTTCTAAAAGTGGGTGTCACCATGCTCCCTTCTCAGCTCTCTTTTCGTTTTCCACATTCACCCTGAGAATGGCCTCAGTTGTCACCCCATGTGTTGTTGAGTCCCAGGACCTTGAGCCTTCAATGACCTTCTGGAATACACATGTGTATTTCCAACTACTTGCCAGACATCCCCACTGTCTCTCAGGCATCTCAAATACAAATGCCCCCGACATGACTTATCCTCTCCCCAAACAGTAGTCCCTCTACGATTCTCATCCTATCTACCCATACAGCCAGGCCCAAACCCCAGAGCCACTGTCTAGATGCAGGTTGTCATGAACTCTTTGATCCTATCTTCAATACATCTCTGTCCTCATTTTCACTACCACCGTTCAAGCCTACCCCGTCTCTAACCTAAAACATCGCAACAGTGTCCCCACCCTCAGCCTCTGTGCCCTCCAATTTATGTTTTAAACTCTTTCATTGACATAGGTTTCTAACACATTAATCAAGTCATAAATCTTTCATCAATGCCCTTTCAATCGTGTCCTTTGTCCATCCTATGAGATTAAAGGTCAATCTCATAAGCCATGCACCTCTCTTCAATATCTGACCCCAATCTGCTATATTTTCTGCTCTTGCATTTTGTCTCTGCGCCCAACAGCTGCAGCACTGTGGGAATGCTCACTATTCCCCAAATAAGGCAGGCCCCTTCACATTGCATACCTGTGCACAGACTGTTCTCTCTACATACTCCTTCTGCTTTCTTTCTCAAAAAAAAAAAAAAAAAAAATCTCTCCTGATCTATGAAAACTTCCTCCTCTGGGAAGCCTTCTCTGGGGGGTTCCTTTTTATACACCTCTATCATAGGACCACTGGAGGGTAGGTTCCAACTGGGTAGGTTTCAATCCTGCCTCTCCTGCTAAGGGCAATTCTACAGGTCCTTTTTGCAGTCAGCACCAAACCCGGTGCCCAGAGTGTAGCTAAACAATAAATGTTGAATGAATAAATGCACAAATGAATTCGCCTCACTATTCAATTTCTAAGAAACATGTCCTAAACTTTTTGTCATCCTTGACTTTATGGAATCTGATATATCTGAAGTAAGTGGCCATCCTTTAGACCTTATAAATCTTATTTGAAGTCTTGTTTGTATATGGGGTTTAATCAGTAGTGAAAAATGTTACTAAAGTAAGTAAAGCTATTTTGATCTGACCCAAAATGGGAATAAGATGTTTCAGCAGAAAATCTGCTCTAAGGTACAACTTATACCTCCACCATCTTTTTATAAAAATCATTAGAAATAACCACGCATACCAAATTATGCCTTTTGTTGCTTAAAAAGCAATATTATATTGAACCGTTTGAGAATTGTGAGCAATTCTGAATGCTATTCAGCACCTTTGGGCCAATAACGAAAAGATTTACTAGCAAAGAAATTCGTAACTCACACTTTGAAGTCTGTCTTAAATCTATGTTGGTACACAGAAAATTTAAGTAAATTATACTGTGGGTATGAGAAAATAAACCACAGTTTCTATACTTAAATAAGAAGCTTCCTGTCCTTAAGAGTGTCTAATACATGCTACAGAATTTATTCAGAGTCTAAGAATCATAATTTCTAGTCTACTGGTTTCAATTAAAATCTAAATAGTATACATTCTTTTATAATTTAATTTACCAATTTGTCCCAAGTAAATGAAGATAATCACTGGAGGTATCTTTAAAACTAGAATTTATTTTAAAGCTCTGGTTTTTATACTTTGGGCACACTTTGTAATCATTCATTTAGGCTTCCAGTTGGTTATTAAATAAATATTTATCCAGCACTTGCTCTCTACAAGATGCTATTAATAAAATGTAGCATTTAGACATATAAGCTCCCATATTTTATACTATTAAAATAGGTTTTAATATTAAAATACTTTAATGTTATTTTTGGAATAAAATATGGCTATGACCATTCACAACAAGATATTGAATATTTTAGGGTATAGAAATGTAAGCCAAGAGGCAGCTTTCATTCTTCCTGCATATTGACCATCTCTCTCAGTCTTCCTTTTTAAAATTATTTTAAATATAAAAATTAAACTTTAAGCCTGATTATTAGCATATGTTGACATTATGAAGAGGCCATCTTTGCAAGAATTTGGGGGGCCTCCATAATTTACATGAAAAAAAAATTTCACTCCAAATTAGTTCAATTTATTAAAATATTGGGCCACTTTTTTATTGTCATTTCTTTGGTGTAGCTTGTCCTCTAGGAAATATCTGCTAGTGGACTCAGAGCTAGCGGCATGTGCTTTTGTTTCATTTCGAGCCCTGGGTGATTCCCACTTCTCACTTCACCCTCCCTGGGCCTAAAATTTAGAGCGTCTTCTACTCACCACTGACTGGGTTCCTCGAGTAGATGAATTTGTGACCGGTGTTATGGTGATAGTGCTCGTCACCTTGCTCGCGCCAGGCCTTGATGAGAGATGGTTCCTAGGAGAGCGAAGGACAGTGCCAGTGGAAACCTCCTTTTCAGCTGTCACATTAACAGGTCGGACAGTAATAACTGGACTAGCTCCTTCAGCCGAAGTCCCAGGGGATCGTTTAAACTGAGAACCTAAATGAATGTGAATTTTATTGTCTTCCGTGGTTATGATATTGGCATTGGAGTTATATTTCCGTAGTGGAGTTGGAGCAGTCTGTTTTTCTGGGGTGACTTTGAGGACAGTCCTTCCCATGGGCATTTCCTGGGATTCTGGAGAGACTCCCATCTCAGCTGGTGCTGCCGATGTAGATACCGTCATTATCTGAATGGGGGATGTGGGCCTGTCTGCAAACATACCTCTTCCGCCTTCTGGGGTCTTCTCTCTAGAAAATGTAGTAATCGTGACTGGGGACATGGCTCGTTCTGTGCCAAGAGTAGCATCTCCACTTTTTGGTTTTTGAGCCATAACATTTGGTGACGGAATAATGGTTATCCTTGGTTTCTGATTCCCTAAGGTAGGAATGACCGTGGTACTAGAAAAAAATTCTTCAGATGTCGGGCTGGTTATTTCCAAAGTTGCCGTACTATTCTCATGGTCTGGTGTCACTCGAATATGCAGAGGCTGGCCTTGCTTTGGCGAAAGGACCAGCTCTCCTGGGTGCCCTGGACTAGCATTTGTTCGAGGCCCTTTCTCATGAGTGATTGGGGGCCCATTTTCCCTTTTTCTCATCCATGGAATCCAAGACTTTCTCATAGTGAGCTCATTTGCTGCTGGAGGATATCTGTCTAGAACAGAGGATCGTTCCATAGGTTTCTTCAATCCCACCTGTCGAAGGTTACTCATGATATGATTTTCTTCTTGGAAGGATTTCCGTATAAATACTGCTGGTGTTTCTTCCTCGGCTGCCTCACTGCTGACAGCATCTGTCTGCACTCCAGTCGATGTCACTGGAATATCCACCATTCTTCTTCCATTCATACTGGGTCTAAGAGCTCGGCTATACCGTTTAGAAAGCTCCAACTCTTTGGTCAGATTGAGGACCTCCTGCCCCATGTTTTTGTTCTTATTTTCTTCTTCCATAAACCTTTGTTGAAGGACAGAATAATCCACTTGCAATTGAGAAAGCTGATCTTCTTTGTTCATTAATTCATGAATCTTCTCTTTAAGAGCTTGGACTTCGGCTTTTAGGTCTCGACTTTTAGCTTCTTCTAACCGGAACCTGTGTCTCAGCTCTGCTTCCTGACTCACCACCTCACCTTTCTCGATTGCCTTATTCTTGGCGATCTGGTGCTTTATCTCCTCCAGTTGTTGAGAGAGGAAATTGGCCTTGTCCTGCTCAGTTCTAAATTTCTGCTCCAACTGATCGTACTCATCCTCTGTCTTCATTAAATCCCCCTCAACCACCTCCAGTTGTTGGAGGCGTTTCTTCAGTCTCTCAATTTCCAGTGTCAGTTCCTTTATCTTGTTATCTTCTGGGCAGGTGAGCTCAGACCCTTTCCAAGACCTTCCTCTTGTTATTTCTCTTTCCACTTCCTCTATCCCATCAAGTCTCTTCTTTAATAAGTCAACACTGCAGCTTAATTCAGAGGATTTTTCTTCTTCACTCTTCAGTTTACCTATTAACTCATCTCTTTCTTTCGTCAAATTGTATACCTTTTCCTCCATTTCAGATTTCAGTTTCAAAAGCTTCTTGCTTTCTTCAATTAGTTTCTCAGTTACATCCATAACCTTTCCTTGTTCCACCTTAAAATTTTTATTCAGTCCGTCTACTTTTCTCTCCTCTTGCTTTATTTTTTCCATCATATTTTTCCTTTCATCAACCAGCATCACAGTGAATGACTTCAACTTTGTAAGATCATCTTTGAGACTTAATTCAGCCTTTTCCAATCGACTTTCAGAACATTCCAGTTCTTTAACTCGACTCTTGACCACCTCCAGTTCATTCAACAGGTCTTTGGTTAAGTTCTTCTCTTTCTCCAGATTTACATGTAGCTGGCTGCACTCAGATTTACTCTTGCTAAATGCTTCCTCCAGCTTCTCCAGTTCAGACATTCTCTTCTGTAATTTCTCCACTTCCAGTTTGAGCTCCCGGCTATGGTGCTCCTCCTCCTGCAGCTTCTTTCGCAGTTCCCGGCACTGAGTTTCAGTTTTAGTGATCTCCTCGTCTTTACCCTCCATTTCGAGCACACGTTTTCGGAGATTTTCCACTTCTGCCATCAGGCTAGAATTGCCGCATTCCCCTTTGGCAATTTTATCTCTTAATTCCTGAAGTTCTTCCTCTGCCTTTTGGAGGTTTTTGTTGGTCTCTTCCAACTCCTCGATTCTCTGAGTTAAGCCGACCAGCTTGAGCCTAAGTTGCCTGTTGTGAGACTCTTGATTAGCCAACTTCGCATTCATCTCTTCATGCTCTTGGGAAAACCTCGAGGACTTGTGTTCAAAATCCACTTCTAACTTGAGCAGTTTCTGCCTGTCTTCTTTAGATTTGGAGGTGACGGCTTTGAGCTTTTCTTCTTCTTCCCTCAGTTTCTGAGTAAGATCCTGTACTTTCTGGCTCTGGAGGCCAAGTTGCTCAATATGCATTTGCCTTTCATCCACCAGCATGAGTGCAAAGGACTTGAGTTTCACAAGCTCATCTCTCAGTTTATTGAGCCGCTTAGCATTTTCCTTTTCTTTTCGGGCTTGGTAAGCCTTTTCTTGTTCAAGGAGCTTTTTCAGTCTAGGAAACAAAATATATTAAAACATTATATGTTATTATATATGTCATGTATTACATTTGTGTATATTTATTGTTATACATATTAAAAGTTTCACCAGCAAGTACGTTTGTCTTGGATAATAAATAAAAATGAAATGTCAGGGGCACCGGGGTGGCTCAGCTGTTGAGCGTCTGTCTTTGGCTCAGGTCATGATCCCTGGGTCCTGGGATCAAGTCCCACATCAGGCTCCCTGCTCAGCGGGGAGCCTGCTTCTCTCTCTCCCACTCCCCCTACTTGTGTTCCCTCTCTCACTATCTCTCTCTGTCAAATAAATAAATAAAATATTTTTAAAATTTTAAAAATGTTTTAATTTTTAAAATTTTAAAAAAAATTTTAAAAATGAAATGTTATTACAGTAAATACCGTAAATACCTATTAACTATTACAGTAAATACCTATTAACTGCTTCAATATCGAGGCTTAACGGGTAGTATTAATGAAATTAATCAGAAGTCAGGGTACTGATTACCCTTAGGGAGGGGTAGTGACCAGAAGTGGGTATGAAGAGGACTAGTTTCCGTACTATTCAGGTACTAGTTTCTGTTTCATGATTTATGTGCTGTTTACAAAGGCTTGGTCAGCCCATTACATTTCAGTAAGTTGAACTCTTATGAGTGTCTTTCTGCAAATATATTATACTTCAATAACACATTGGGTAACACTTAGGTTGTGCAATAACAAAAGACTATTTAAATAGTGTTTTCTGTATTCCAGGCACTATGTGTGTAATGCGTTTATTTTTTCTTCATAGCAATCCTGTGAGACATGTACTGCTACTGCCATCCTGAGAAGGAACGTGAGAAACTGCAGTCAAATGCTCTACCCCTGAGCTATACCCCCAGGCCAGGAACGTGAGAAACTGTACTTGCATGGGACCCACCGTCAGGAAGTGGCAGTGTTGGCATTCAAACTCAGGCAGTAGGGCTCTGGGATCCTTGCTTCTCACCTCTGCATCTTATTATTTTAAAGGATCATTTTATTTTAAATGAAAGGGCGGGTGCAGAAAAAAAAGTACTTGGAGGGGCGCCTGGGTGGCTCCATGGGTTAAAGCCTCTGTCTTACGCTCAGGCCATGATCCCAGGGTCCTGGGATCCAGTCCTGCATCGGGCTCTCTGCTCAGCAGGGAGCCTGCTTCCTCCTCTCTCTCTGCCTGCCTCTCTGCCTACTCTCTCTCTCTGTCAAATAAATAAAATCTTAAAAAAAAAAAAAAGAACTTGGGATTTTTTAAATTTTGTAGGCAATTATCACCGAGGGACAAAGCAAGGCAAACTTTCTGATAGAAAGCTGATCTGCATAAACTAACTTCAGCTAATGAAGAACCAGCACAGAATTTAAAATAAATGAAGAAAAAGAAATGTAAAATAATTTTTTAAAATTTATTTTAAATGAATTTTTTATTTTTTAAAGATTTTATTTATTTATTTGACACACACACAGAGGTACTGCACAACTAGGGGGAGCGGCAGAGGGAGAGGGAGAAGCTGGCTCTCCACTGAGCAGGGAGCCCGATGAGGGGCTCAATCCCAGGACCCTGGAATCATGACCTGAGCCGAAAGCAGACTCTTAACTGACTGAGCCACCCAGGTGCCCCTAAATGATTTTGTAAATAAGAAAACTAGGTAGGAAAGAAATCTGAGTTATTATCAATGCAAAGATATGGATACCAGAGGGATTATTATGTTTCACATGTATGAAATACATTTTCTCTATGGTGTTTATGTATAGCATTAAAAAGTACAAATATAAAGACTCCAGAGTAACTACTCGCCATCTTTATGTTGGTCAGTTAATTTGTACCAATTTCTTTCATTGAAGTAGAGTCAACACACAAAGTTAGATTAATTTTAGGTGTACAACATAGTGATTCAACAACTCTGAATATTGTGTTGTGCTCACCACAAGTGTAGCTACCATCTGCCACCATCCAACACTATTACAACATCACTGACTCTATTCCCTATGCTGTGCCTTTTATGCCTGTGACTTATTCATTCCAAAACCAGAAGTCTGTATCTCCCATTCCCCTTCATAACTTGCAACAATTTCTCATAGTTATTTTCAGTTACCTGTAAAAACAGAGTTGAAATAATCACATTCCCTTTCTGTAGTCTAAGAATGCATTTTAATATCAATATGTTTATCAGAGAAGTAAGTTATAAACAATACATATTTGTTTTAAGTATGTTTTATTCTTTCAATATATTTTGTCTTATCTACCTTAGTTATTCTGAATGATTTATTTTGTATTTATGACTATATTAGCTGTTGGCCAAGTAAATAGAAGCTAATAGTCTCACATTGCATTGTGCAAGAAATGACTGGACAAACATGGAAGCTATTTGTGGTGTTAGAGAATTATTATAGAAATATTCTTGTGATGTCATTAAATTTTTTTCTGGAATTTAATTTTACAAACTTCCCCTTGTATCTAAGCATCTATTAACTAAATACATAATTTCTAAAATCCATTATGACTTTATTCCTCCAGTAAAAGATAAAGATCGTTTTCAAATCCTACAGGTTCACAAGAGCAATGTTATAATCGTTTCATTAAGTGTGGTTCTTATGTGTGGAAAAGGGCTTTTTCTTGATCATCTTTTCTTTTTACTTAAGTCAAAACAACTAAAATAATGTCATAGAACTACAGAGTAGGAGAGACTTTAGGGATATTTTCAAATTCCTTAACCTTAACTAGACTATCTGAGATGAATTCATTGAAAACATCAGTGCTTTCAACTCCAGGCTTAAAATGTTAACATTTCTTTCTTTCTTTCTTTTTTTTTTTTAAGATTTTATTTACTTGACAGAAACACAGTGAGAGAGAGAACACCAGCAGGGAGAGTGGGAGAGGGAGAAGCAGACACCCTGCTGAGCAGGGAGCCCTATGAGGGGCTAGATCCCAGGACCCAGGATCATGACCTGAGCCAAAGGCAGATGCTTAACAACTGAGCCACCCAGGCATCCCAAAATGTTAAAATTTCTAAAACAATTTCTTTAAATACCTTATGCCTCCATGCTATTACAGACAGTGGGCTGGAGTGCCTAAAACATGGGCTTTGGGGTCAGACATAGCTGTACCTCTGTCTCTCATGTTCCAACTGTAACCTCTGGCCACTTCCCAAAACTCTCCGACCCTCAGTTTTTTTTTACTTACAAAGAGAAGGATGTTAACACCTACCTCACCGGATTGTTCTCAAATTCAAAATAGTAGAAGTAAAGTGACTGATGTATAGACTCAATATGTGGATGTCAAAAACACAAAAATAAATGTTAAGAACTAGAGAGTAGATATCTGAAAAGTCTGTCCAGTGCTTTTTGTGTTGAATCTGTAAATATTTTCATGTCTGTAACTTGTCTTTGGTAGTAAAACCTGAGGTACTAATGTTTCAACCAGAGAAAAATCGAAGGCTTTCTCATGAGTAGGAAATCCTGTGACCAGGGCAGGAATTTGGCTTCCCAGAAACTACATTTCTCAGGTCCTCCTAGCTGTGAGTATTCCCCCCTCCTTCCCTCTGTCCCTTAAGCTCTCCCCTTCCCCCTTCTATCACTTCTTAAATTGTTCCCATCTCTTAAAGTGGATCCAACAGCAATACACAGTCCATTCTCTGCATTCTCTCTCTCTCTCTTTTTTTAAGATTTTATTTATTTATTTGACAGACAGAGATCCCAAATAGGCAGAGAGGCAGGCAGAGAGAGAGGTGGGAGAAGCAGGCTCCCTGCTGAGCAGAGAACCCGATGTGGGGCTCAATCCCAAGACCCTGGGGTCATGACCCGAGCCAAAGGCAGAGGCCTTAACCCACTGAGCCACCCAGGCGCCCCTCTTTCTCTGCATTCTCTTAAAATTCAGTTACAGCTTTGGTTTAGCTGAAGATTAGATGGAGAAACGAGGTAAAACTGTGTGACTCAGTCAGGACAGCCTGCTGAGATCCTTCTGAGCAAGAAGACTTGCACTTAAAATGCCTATAGGCAAGACATTGGCGATGGGAAGGATGGGATGAATTGTGAGGATTTTGCCAAAGGCAACTGGCATGGGATTTGTGACTGTTCACTCGCTAGGAAAAAGGGAGAGAGAAATAGAAAAAAATTACTTTGAAGCTTTCGGTCTGCAGAATTACAGATAATACCTTTGACGGGAATGGGAAAAACTGATGAGAAAGAGTCATGGTAGAAAATTGAGGTAACTGACAGCAAGATAATCAAGTTAAAAAGTGTTTGGCCATATTTAATAAAAACTGTATTGTACACTTAAAAATTTGTTAAGAGGGTAGATCTCATGTTAAATGTTCTTTCCATAATGAGATAATTTTTAAGTATACCAAACGTTGGAAATGTAGTACTTTTGATGTAAATCCTATAAATTGTACAGCTCTTTTATATCTTAAGGCCATCCCTAATGATCCCCACTGTCATTTACTTCCATCCAAGACCCGAGTGTCTTTTGCTGATAATTCTGCAAAAGCTTCTTAATGGGTTTCCTCACAAGCCCTGCCACCTGTGAGCTGTGTGATCTTGGATGAGTTACATAATATGAGATATCACTATATCTCACTTTCCTCACTTATAAATTGGGCATCAAAATAGTACCTAGTTGATAGGGTTTGTGTGAGATGCATGTTACTTAATATATGGAAAGCACTTAAAGAGTGCCTGACCCATGCTGAGCGTAGTTTCAGCTATTTTTAAGTTATAATTATTATTATTATTACTTACTCTTACCCAAATTCGAATATAATCATAAGTTGTAATGGAATCCTGGCTCTCCATGCCTTCTTGTTGCTCTAAGAATAGAGGCGAAAATTCCTTAACATGGCCTAGCATGATTGGATTCCTCAGCACCTTGGCAGGTTCAACTGAAGTCAGTCTTTCCTCTCTGATCTAAGCTGCTAACATTCCTTAAATATGCTGTGCCTTCTCCCTGGTATTTCCTACCTGCTCTTCCTTTCACTCTGGCACACACACCTGAATATATCTGGCTGATTTTATCCTTCAAGTTTCAATTAAATGTCACTTCCTCCAGAAGTCTTCGTGACCAACCTGATTCAGTTAGATCTGCTCATAGACTCCCATAATACCCTAAAGTCCTCCTTTATAAGACTAATCAACTTACACATTTTTAAAAAGATTTTATTTGTAAGTAATCTCTACACCCACCAAGGGACTCAAACTCACAACCCTGAGATCAAGAGTCACGTGCTCTTCCCACTGAGCCAGTCAGGTGCCCCTCAACTTACAATTTTGTAATGCCTGATGACCCTTGTTAACACAAGTTGCATGAGGATACGTGCCATGTTTGTCTTGTTTGCCCCATAGCACAATGCCTGACAAATAGGAAGTGCTCAAAATATAGTGACTGATGGATAAATGAAAGAAAGAACAAATAAATAATCTTGAGGTAGAAATAGAGCTCAAGTCATCTTACACAGAGATGTGTGAACTGAAATCTCTCACAATGCTGGTTATAAATTTTTGTTAAATGGATATTGTGGTTGTTACAAGGCCAGCAATTTGATATTACTAGGGGTCATTAGACAATAAGAGGCTCTGGTCTAGTGAGCAGTGGCCTCTCTTGAAAACTGTGGTCTTTCCAGTCAGCAGTCTCCTGGAGAAGAAGTGTATCTCCTAAGTGGAAACCAAAACAGAGACGGAGCCCTCTCTGTGTGGACTGGGAAGGTCTCTCTTACAATATGTTTATCTTTCATACTGGATGATGACCAACGTCTAGATATCCCATGAAGGGCCTCTGGGAAAATTGGAACCCTAAATAATATTTTGTACACCAGGCTGAAGTAAAGTTTTTGTGTTTCTCTCATAGGTTTTATTTATTTATTTATTTATTTTTTTAAAGATTTTATTTATTTATTTGACAGAGAGAAATCACAAGTAGTCGGAGAGGCAGGCAGAGAGAGAGAGAGAGGGAAGCAGGCTCTCCGCTGAGCAGAGAGCCCGATGCGGGACTCGATCCCAGGACCCCGAGATCATGACCTGAGCCGAAGGCAGCGGCCCAACCCACTGAGCCACCCAGGCGCCCCTCTCATAGGTTTTAACATCCTTTTGTTTTTTGTTTTGTTTGCTGGTTTTAGTTTTATTTATTTATTTACTTAACATATATTATTTGCCCCAGGGGTACAGGTCTGTGAATCATCAGGCTTACACATTTCATAGCACTCACCATAGCACATGCCCTCTCCAATGTCCATAACCCAGCTACCCTATCCCTACCCCCTCAACTCCTAGCAACCTTCGGTTTGTTTGGTGAGATTGAAAGTGTCTTACGGTTTTAGTTCTTTTTAAGAAAATATCCCAACCTTGGCTACAGAGAAACAAGAGAGGGTATTTTACCCACAGCTGGACCAGAACTCTAATGTTGAGGCAGTGTACATCTGGGGTCTAGTGGGAAGAATGGTAGTAATTAAAGCAAGAGAAGTCTCAGGAAGAAAGAAAAGTTACAGGAGATCCTGAGACTGTTTTGTCAACCATTCCTACCTACACAGAAACTTTACCTTGCTAAAGCTTGGTAATTCCTGGATTTTCATTTCAATAAGGTGGGGGTGGTGATATTGCCTTACACATGGAAATAATTTTGATCTCCAAAGGAGAAACTAGAGAGAGAGAAAGAAAAAGGAAAGGATAGAGCCAACTCTTTGGGAAATGCCCAGAAATAAGAGGTAAAAAGAATGAGGAGGAGCTAGTGAAGGCCTGGCAAGAGAGAGAAGAGGAGAAAGATACACCAGGAGAGACCCATGGAACGACACTAGCGTGCCAAAGGAAGGGGGCACTTGTATCCATTTAGGTCCCTCCCTCCCTCGTCACTTTACCCTTCTACTTCAGGTGGGCCTTTTTTTCCTTCCCCTCTATCTAGAAATCCTCATTTTTACATCAAACGAGAATTCAGAAGTACTATCATGTAATTAGTCACAATACATAATGACTGTGGCATATTGTGTCTCCTTTTTTCAAACAATATCCCAATGGTTAAAATTTTACTTTGTGCTTTAAACAATTAATTTGCCTACATTACTGGACCCCGTTGCCATGTAATTATGCTATTTAAGGAGCAGAATAAGAAGGTGTGGGTGTTGTTCGTGCCAACTGGTCTTATTCCCTCCTCTCTGCCCATCTTGCCTTTCTTCAACCACGCTCTGATTCTAAGCAGATTAGCATAAAAAGGAAACAAACCACAAGACCAAGACTAAGATGAATTAGTACCCTGATTCTCATCGCAGATTCAGGCAGAACCTTAAGCATCCTGAAATCAAATTTATTCTTGGCAAGTTCTTAATTTTCAACAAGCATCTTATCCTGCTTAAAGGATGAAAGGAAGACAAGGAAATGATCTGACAGATTTTCAGAATTCTATTGCCTTTCTAAATAACTATTCTTAAGTGTATTCCTCATTTCTCCTTTCATGCTGAATAAAGCTCTATTTTTTAATTTGTAAATTTATCCTTTACAAATGTTTAGAAATTTCAATTATTTTCAACTAGAAAAAGACTTTAGAAGTGTAGATTCAAATGTTCTATAATTGTTTGTGGTTACATAGATAAATCAAGATGCATCAATTTGGGTCATTAAAATTGGTGAATTTTGTTATATGTATATTGTATCTCAATAAAAAATGTGGTGATGAAATGAATATAAAAGGCCCTAGATAGGGCAGCTGGGTGCTCAGTGGGTTATGCCTCTGCCTTCCTCTCAGGTCATGATCCCAGGGTCCTGGGATTGAGCCTGGCATCAGCATCGGGCTCCCTGCTCAACAAGGAACCTGCTTCTCCCCCTCCCTCTGCTCCTCCTCACTACCACCGCCCCCCCCACCTCATGCTCTCTCTCTCCCCACCAAATAAATAAAATCTTTTAAAAAATTAAATAAATAAATGAGAGGCCCTAGAAAGTATTCCAAATGTCAGATTAAGGGAGAAAGGTTGTAAACAAATATAAGAGAGTGACTTAAAATGTAATAGAAAATATAAAATAGATTATTAATCTTAAGGCAGAAAGATAGGAAAGCTAGAGAAGAGGGCTAACACTTTCAGCTGGGGTTGGGGAACCTGATAGGAAAATGTTCTGGGGAAGACATGTTTCAAGTACTAGAAAACCTCTAGTTCTAGTATTATTTCAAGATGCCAAAAATAAAGGTTACCAAGTCTTTCAGAAAAAAAAAAAACTTATTTACCAACTACCTATTGCATCTTAGGCAGCATGTTAAGTACTTTATTATTTCACCTCATTTTCACCACAACACTTTGAGCAAGGCATTACTGTACCATTTTATAAATAACACAAGTTATTTGACTTAATCAAAGAGAAAGGATTGAGAAGGCATAGGTTGGGATTTTGAACCAGATCTGTTCGACAACCAACAAAATGCTTTTAACAACAGTGCCATTCTTCGAATAGATATTACTTGAACACATCAAATTTGCAAGACTTTGTTTTTGTTTAGGTTAACTTCATCTTGCTATGTCAGCCTGTCCTTCTGGAATTGTCAAGATCTTCCTTGGACTCTGGTTTGTTATCCAACTGATGCCAACTTATACCTAGCATTGTGTCAATGGCGAAATGACTCCGATCATTAATAAAAAGATAGGTGAATTTGCACAGAGCTCTTCACACACTCTTGAGATCTCTCGCCTGTTGACGTCAGTCCATTCAGTAGCAGGGACACTGTCATGCACTTAGCTCCCAGCACAGTGGGCTGTTACTCTTCTCTTCTGAGCTTCCAGCCCTCCCCTATGGTTCCAATCACATCTACCCCATGTCAGTTCCCTACAGCTAAATTCTTCCAGATGCTTAGGCCCCAGATCTAGAGTCATCCTGGAGTCCTTTCTTTCTCCCACATCTCCACAATTTTTTAGCAAATTTTATTAATTCTACCTTCAAAAGAGGTTCCAAATCCAATTACTTCTCACTTCTTCTATTGCTATCACCCTGGCCCAGGCCACTAGTCATCTCTTATCTGGATTATTGAAATGGCCACCAAGTCCGACTCCCAGCTTCTACCCTTGCTCACCTTCAGTCTGTTCTCCGCCTAGAAGCCAGAGTGATTCTTAAAAAATGACAAATCAGGGCACCTGGGTGGCTCACTGGGTTAAGCCTCTGCCTTCCACTCAGGCCATGATCTCAGGGTCCTGGGATCGAGTCCCGCATTGGGTTCTCTGCTCAGTGGGGAGCCTGCTTCCTTCTCTCTCTGCCTGCCTCTCTGCCTACTTGTGATCTCTGTCTGTCAAATAAATAAAATCTCTTTAAAAAAATGGTAAGTCAGATCGTGTCACTCCTCTGCTGCAAGCCTTCCAGTAGTTTCCTATTAGACTCTGAGTGAAGCCAAATCACTGCAATGACCTGAAAGACCTACATTATCACCCCTTCTCCCTTACCTCTCTGACTGCACACCTTAACACTCGTTCTCTCCTCCTTCACATATGCTAATAGATCATCCCCTCACATCCTTCAGAGCTTTGCACAAATATCACTTTCTCAGGGAAACCTTCTTTGTCCACCCTATTGACCTTGTGCATTTCACGACAGAACTTTCTATTTCTTTTTCCTGCAACTTTTGTTCTCCATAGCACTTATTACACAATACATTTTACTTATTTTTTTTAAATGACTGTTTCCCTTCTCTAAAACGTAAATACCTTGAAAGGAAGATTTTTGTGTTTTCTATTCACTGCTGTAGCCTGTAACCAGAACATGGCCTATGGTGAGTTCTTTACATATATGTTGAAGACCATCCCAAAAGGCCTTCCCTTGCTGAAATTCCGATGCACTTGGTCAAATTCCTTAACCTCTTTGTGCCTCATCTTTCCCATCTATAAAATGGAGGGAATGAAAGTACCTCCTTCATGGGGCTATCATGTCAACACACAAAATGAAAATTACCCCTCTGAAGTTTTTAGATTGTGACTATTCCACAGAGTGCACTCAATAAATGGCAGCCGTCAGTACTACAGGCAGCACCAAGTAAGGCACCTTTTCTTGTTTACTCACTTGGCAATCATCTACTAAACATTTGCTAAATGCTAGGCACTCTCCTGGACATTTAGAGAAAAAAACAAGCAGTTTTTATTTCTAAGACATTTATTTAGTCTCTAAAGGAAAGGACAATTAAACCAACCATCATATTGGCATGCAAAGATGCATATCCTGTTTGTGAACACAGAGGAAAGACAGTGAAAGTCAAAGCAGGGGAGGGGAGTCAGGGAGCTTTCCAGGAGGATATGACTCTTGAGTCTTAAAGGTTAAATGGGAACTCTGTAAGTAGAGAAGGCAAGGAAAGTGTGCTCTACACAAGACATCAGCAAACTGTTGTCTGTAGGCCACATCTAATCAAGGCTGGTATTTTCTATCATACAGTTCTCAAGTTAAGAATGGTTCTTATATTTTTAAAGGGTTGTGAAACATAACAAAAAAGAATATGGAGCAGACACTGTATGTAGCCTGCACGGCCTAAAATACCAGTCTAGTGGAAACAGTATGTAAAGGAACAGTGTTGAGAAATGAGAGATATTTTCAAGGGACAGCCGGTAGCTCAACTGAAGCAAAGGACAACTGTGGGGACATTGGGAGATGGAATAAGGCTAGAAAAGATGGACAAACCTAACAAAACACCCTGTGGGTTAAGAGGATGAATCTGAACTTTGGATTCAGAATATGATGAAATATGACAACTGTGTGATGAAATATGACAAGAGGAGGGAGGAGTGGGTCCAGGAAGCTGGAGCTCATTTAGGAAACTACAAAAACATGAGATGAGAAACATGATGGAGTCTAAACTAAGATCTTGATCAGTATAAAAGGAGAGAAGACGTTGCCCTGGGTGAAGTTTAATATTTGGTGACAGACTGAGTGAGGATGGAAAGGGAGAAATCTGGACAGACTTTCCAGCTTCTGGTCAAGGTTATTAGTTTGATATCTGTGCTTATCATGCTTATCACACATAGGGTAACATAAGAGAAACAGACCTGGAGGGGAAGAAACAGATCTGGAGGGGAAGATCTTTTTTTGTCAAAAAGACAAACTGACTTGGAGATTGCTGAGAACCCTTCAAGATCAATGCTTATTGGTAAGCCTGGAATTCCTAGAGATAAATCTAGGCCAGAGATACAGACCAAGAGTCTCCAGGGACTGGTACAATCTCAAGCCATAAGAGAGAATGAGATAAGTAGGAGGTTTGTAGACCTAAGAGAGAAAAAGGAGTGCAGACAGAAAAGAGACACTGAGATGAAAAAATATAAAGGAACTTAATGCAAGAGCCTGAGCAGAATAGCCAGAGAAACAGGAGGGAATCCTGTAAATAGTGCATTCCCAGACACCAAGATGGCAGAAAGAAGCATAAGAAACAGGACATGTTCCTAATGCCAAAAACTCTGGAGAGATCAAGGGAGAAAACAGGAAAATGTCCATTGTTTTCATTTAAACTTAAATTTAAAAAGCTTTTCCCATTGGATATGTCAATATGGGTCATCAGTACTTCACATGAGCATTTTTATGGAGTTTCGGCATAAAATAGAGCTTAGCTGACGAAAAACCAAAAAGAAGATTTAAAACACGGAGACAAATATCTGAGACTTACTCCTTGAGATCTTGATTGTAAAGAAGGAGAAACAGGGAAGGGGACCCAAGAATATATGTAAGAATGTATATATATGAGATTAGCATGTTCTCATGTTCTCACTTAACTTTAAAGCTTTTTTCTTTATGGGCATAGCCCAGTTAATAAATAATAATAGAATGCTGTTAGTAAATACAGAAGTAATTATAGAAAGCCACTATTCTGCAATGCACAATGAAATAATGGATGTAGGCAATGTCCATCAGTGTCTCCCAAGAGAGACAGACAAACACTGCATACATATGTACATACCTCCACCCAAGAAATATTCCTACCAAAACAAAAAAACAAAACAAAACAAAACAAAAAAAACAAAAAACAAATAAGATCAAGCCCCTGTAACTACTCACTAGTTTACAAGAAAGACAGGGGCAAGAAACATATGAAGTGACACTGTGATGATGCAATCAGAAAAACCCAAAATGTAAGGGACTACCCAGCTCTCTTAAATAAATAAATTTCAAGAAGCAAAAAAGACTGGGGGCGGGAAGCTATAGATTAAAAGAACTTTAGAAGACATATCAACAAATTGGATTTGAATATATTTGGATTCTTTTTTTTTTTTTTAAGACTTTATTCATTTATTTGACAGACACAGTGAGAAAGGGAACACAAGTGGAGGGAGTGGGAGAGGGAGAAGCAGGCTTCCCGCTGAGCAGGGAGCCTGATGTGGGGCTTGATCCCAGGACCCTGGGATCATGACCTGAGCCGAAGGCAGATGCTTAAGGACTGAGCCACCCAGGGGCCCCTATATTTGGATTCTTATTCAAGCTATTTTTAAAATAAGATGATTGGAAAAATTTTGTTATGAAATTATTACTAAATTTAGGTGGCTTAAGGATATTTTTAAGAGAATCATTGTCTTTTAGAAATATATATTGAAATATTTATGAATGAAAAGATATGTCTGGAACTTCTATAAAAACAATCCAGGACAAAGAAAAAAAAATAATCCGGGGAGGGAAGCACAGAGAAAAACCCAGGGCAATGGGAAAAGATGAAACCAGACTAGTCAATTAACTGTTGATTAACTGTTGAAGCTAAGTGAAGGGTATATGGGGATTCATTATACTATTCTCTTTATTCTTATAAATGAAATTTTCCACAATACAGGTTTGTTTTTTAACCCTCTTTGTGATCTTTATCTCCCCCTCACATATCCTTCTACCCTGTGCAAATCTCAGCTCCTTTGGTATCTAGTCATATTTTTACTTTCTTTACAGTACCATGGTATCCCTCATATTTGTCTGTGATTATGGGTGATTCTTTCATTCATTTCCATATTTATAAAAATTAAGCATATTAAAGCCTTTACTTCTTCTTCCTCATTGGGATCCATCTGATGCTGAGTCAAATGTGCTAAAAAAAAATAAATAAATAAAAAATAAAAAAAAAAAACAACAAAACCATCCTTGCCCCCTTCTGTTCCACAGACATTCATGAATTTATCATTCCTTTTAAGCACAATTTTTGCTGTTGTTGGAGGAAAGGGGAAGTGAGAGTTTTTTTAACCTTATCCTGGTTATCCATCCTGGAGATAAACAAACACCTTCGCTGGAATGGTTGTCAGTCAGTGCTTCTAAAGACCCAGAGCTACACTTGACTATAACCATTCTCACTTCTCATCCTTGGAAGGTAAACCATGTAAGATTTCACAAGTTCTTTTCCCCAACATTCTCGACACTCTCACTTCTATCATTTTCCAGATTTATCAGCACTAGCCCCAGAGCAGCAATTTTTCTCTTGGCTTCCTTTAGATGTTGTCACTCATCATCATATTAAATCCAGTGGGCGCCATTTTGAAACACTGATGTCATTTTAAAAGTTAACACCATTGGTTTCTCAGCCGGATCATGCTAATTTCCCTTCTCACTATTTCCCTTCTCTTCCACTATTTTTACTCTTTTATTCTTCTTAACTCTCCCTGTGTGTATGCCTCTCTCTCTCCCCCAAGAGAAAAAGCAGGTTAAAACTAGCAAGGGCATGATAGTAATTAAAGATGAATGAACCTCAAAAGACTCAAGCTTGCATGCAGTTAGAAGTCTTTAATCACATACATTTTTTTCCCAGCAAGAGCACAGAACAGAGCTAAGCAGCTTGGCAACATGATAGGACATGGTTTAACCAAATGACTCAGGAAGAAGTGTTACTTTTTCATACATTCCTTCAGTTCCTCAAGATGGTGTCTATTATAATCTAACTTCCCAATATACTGTACAGGGCTGAGATTCTGGCAAGTTGAATAAGGCTGGTCAGTGCAGCTGCAGTCAGATACCATCCTCATTTTGGAATTTTATTCATCATTGATTTTTTTTGCATTGATTTTTATTTTAAAAAGTAATGCATTAAAATATTGTGTATCTTGCTTACTAAGCTTCTTGACATCCCCGTAAATTTTGTACCAAGGTGACACTTTCATTTGCCTCACCCTAGTCCCAGCCCTTGAGCTCTGAGTGCTAGATAATCATTTCCTTTATGTATAAATAAATGGCAGGACACCAACATTTGAGTTTTGTTTTTCTTTTGTGTTTTTTAGTAGTGCAAATGAGTTTACAAAAGTCGTACAATTTTTCCTTTTGTGTGTGTGTGAAAACCAGCTGTATTGTGGAACATCTGATCTCAAACTTTGTTTTTTAAAGATTTTATTTATTTGTCAGAGAAAGAGAGATTGAGCACAAGCCGGTAGAGTGGCAGGGAGACAGAGAAGCCGGCTCCCCACTGAACAAGGAGCCCAATGTAGGACTCGATTTCAGGACCCTGGGATCATGATCTTTTGCCGAAGGCATCCCTGATCTCAAACTTCTTGATCCTGGCCCAGTGCAGTGGGACAGATGCTTTTCTCACCTACTCTCACAATAGAAAAAGAAATTGGTGATAAAATATTGAAAAAAAAGAAAAGAAATTCAGTAAATTTTTTGCTAGCAGCTTTCATGAAGTGCTTTTATTTTGCAAGAGAAGATCCTAAAGTTATACACATTATTTTATATTTTAAAACTGTATCTTAAAATTTAAAAATAATCTAGTAATCTCATTACATTTACTTTGATATTCTAATCCAAGTAATGCAAACACACACACACACACACACACACACACAAGTGTGTGAGGCAAGTTACCACAAATGAAGTTTTATTCTTCACCAGAAGGGATTAGGTATAATCTTGCTCTAGAATGGGCACATTGATGACATGCCTTGAAGTCTAACCTTTGAAAATTATAAACTAAGGATATGCATTAGGGACCCTCTGCAGGTTAGCCCAACGACCCACAACAAACTAAACTGATTATGAAGTTTGGCCAATAGCAGTTTACCTTTAAAAGGCATGGATGGTAGCAAGTGAAAACCATAAAAAGCTCATGTTGGATAACAAATTATTCTTCTTGAAGATTATGGGATTTCCTACTACCGCATAAGCACGTGTTCAGTGTTCAGCATTTTGGTAGTAGCCAGACTCCCCCTGGAAAATACCCTCTTAGTCTTCAAGAAAATCTTATAACAAGCTAATTTAAATTTACAAATGTTTTATTTTAAAATAAATCCTCTGGTATATTACTAGTAAGTTGCTCTCAATCATTGTAGAAATTAAAGTTTAGGGAATTATTTGTCATTTGCTCATAAAAACCTAGAAAGAACTGTTTTCTTCTGATAGTTTGCTGCCCATCAGAAAGTCCATATTTGGGAACCACTACCTGAGAAGGAGCTCCCTGATCATACTCTAGTATGAAGCTCCCTGACTCAGAGAAATATAACCATGATTCATTAGTTCACTTAGTAATTCAACAAAGATGAATTGAATGTCCCACTATTGTCAGATAGTATATTAGATACTTGAAATTAAAAAAACAAAATAAGTTGCAATGCTAAGTGAAAATTACCGTTTGTGTTTTAAACATAGACTACTGAGGAACACCCAAGGTAGGGATGTGACTGGAGGAGGTTGTTCCCAATACCATTCCTCTGCTATCAGGGGTGCAGCCTATTTGACCCTTTTGGGAGAATGAGAGAGGGTTCTCCTGCTCTCTAGAGAACAAGTCCTAAACTGCGGTGCCTATCTTGATGCTCTGACTGACAACTGGCTTTCAGTCCCCATGCTTTCATTAGTCAGGGGTCCCAGCAAGCTATAACCTGTACAATCACACACAATAGTCTTATGGGCTCTTTTTTTTTTTAGCATTCAAGTTTCATTAAGCTGACATGTCTCCTTCCCAGAGATGTGTTCTCTGAACAGCTTATTGAAAATAATTTTCCCAGCCACTATCCATCATATTACCCTATTTCTTTCTTTCACTGCACTTTTACTATTTGAAATCATCTTACCTATTTATTTGTTTCCTTAGATATCATCTGTCTCCCCACCTCTCTACAGGGCAAAAGCGCCTTGAGAGCAGGGTCTAGAGCTGAACACCAGCCCCCCTAACAAAGTGTCTAACAGAGTAGGTGCTCAATCAATATTTCGTCAATGACTGAATAAAACAAAGTTTATCCAGATGAAGAATGCGGAAATAGTATGCCACATAAAGGGAAAAGTGCACACAAGTGCAAGAAACAGAACCTCATTCAGAACAGCACGGAGTCCATGGAGAGCACAGAGCAGGAGGTGGGAAAATGTCAAGGGACGACTCCAATGGAAGATGGAGGTCGGATCAAGCGGTTTGCGTGTTATCCTAAGAAGTTAGGCTCCATTCCTGAGGGTTACACAAAATTCTGTAAGGACTTCAAGAATAGTGATAATACCAAATTTGTATATTACAATATTCTGATGACAGTATGGTTGTATGGGTTACAGGAGGAGGAAACTAGAGGCAAGGAGATCAGTTATAAAAGTACTGAGACTTTCCAATCCAAAAAAGGACTAAACGAAGATTACAATTGTAATAGAAGAAAGCAGATTTTAAGAATGATTAGAATGTAGAAGTATCTGACTTTCATGCCTGAATGTGAAGGATAAGGTAGAAAAAATTATATAAAATTATTCTTGCATTTTGACATTCCCGATTTTGTGAATGATGGTGCCCTCCTTGACCATAATGGCCTCATTAGCATCACAATCGAGCCAACTGATCTAAGTGGTGCCTTGTGAAATCTTAGGGAAATAGTTATGATGTACCAGTTACACAATTTTTCCTCATGACCACTAACTTGAGCGGAAGGCAAAGCTGTCTTTTTTTTTTTTTTTTAGATTTTATTTATTTATTTGATACAGAGAGAGAGAGAGAGATCACAAGTAGGCAGAAAGGCAGGCGGAGAGAGAGAGAGGGGGAAGCAGGCTCTCTGCTGAGCAGAGAGCCCTATGTGGGGCTCGATCCAAGGACCCTGACTGAGATCATGACCCGAGCCCAAGGCAGAGGCCCAACACACTGAGCCACCCAGGTGCCCCAAGGCAAAGCTATCTTTTTAAAAAATTCACCTCAGCAGATTCAGCATAGGCAAGATAAATCCCTAGGTCTTTTCTAGAATTATAACTTTTTTCTTAAAGATTTTATTTAGGGGCACCTAGGCTGCTGTCATTAAGCACCTGCCTTTGGCTCAGATCCTGATCCCAGGGTCCTGGGATGAGACCAGCACTGGGCTCCCTGCTCAGCGGGAAGCCGGCTTCTCCCTCTCCTACTCCCACTGCTTGTATTCCCTCTCTCACTGTCTCTCTCTCTCTGTATCAAATAAATAAATAAAAATCTTAAAAAAGATAAAAATAAAAGATTTTATTTATTTGAGAGATAGCATGAGAGAGAAAACAAGCAAGCATGAGGTGAGGCGAGGGCGGGCAAAGAGAGGGACAAGCAGGCTCCCCGCTGAACAGGGAGTTTCAGGAGGACACGACAAGGAAAACGATGAAGACGGTGATAAGACAACAAGCGGTTTGATCCCAGGACCCCGGAATCATAACCTGAGCTGATGGCAGGCGCTTAATACACTGAGCCACCCAGGCTAACCCCTAGAATTATGACTTTTTGAAATGTTGTCTTGTAAGTCTCAATTTTATTCACCTTTGAAAAATAAGTATAGTTGCCTCTTACAAACTTGTGAGGGATGCAGATCAGGACCCTCAACCTCTTGGTAGGGAGTGTTTTTGGATAGGGACATCAACTCACTTTATGGGAACAATGTTATATATAGCTGTAGAAAAAGATTGTTACTGGAGTTACTAAATCACCAAGCTTGTCATTTGTATATTGTATTATTTAATAATGCAAATTTCTATACTTCTAGTTATTATCCTTAATCCTGCACATTTTCCATTTACCCCTCCGGTTCCACTCTCTACCGTTCTCAAACCTGGGAGGCTGATCTTGAGGCATTGTCGTGACAAGCCCCTTCTAGCTTCAAGCTTGGGTTTGTTGCCAGGAGGCACTCACAGGAAATTGGAGAATGAGGTATTAATTCTCTCTGGAGTCTTGGGTATTTGGCTTCATTCTTCTGCTGAGGGCCACCTTCTCTGATAGATACAGTTACTCATGAGGATTCTGGGAACTACTCCCTTCCTCCAAGTTAATGGGTAGTAAAAGGTATACACTCCCACAGTCCAAATGTCTCTGTTGAGATAACAGGACAAATCCATGCAGAAAGGAGTCAGTCGTGGCTGAGAGCGCGTCAGTGAAAAGCTGACGAGAAAGGAGAATGACAGGCTTATAGCCACATGCACACATTGCGATGGGTGGGAAGCAGGAACAAGAGCAAAATGAAGCTGAAGAAGGAAGAGGGGAAGCAGAGGACTGTGTCTCTTCTTCCTGAGACCAGACAGGAAGGGGTCTCATCTGCCTCCATTTTAAAGCGAGGCGGCAGGGAAGGGCCTTGCCTTGGATCCCATGACAATAATCCTTAAGTCTAGTTCTCTACCTTAGTCATTTTGCACTACTCTTTTGAGGTAGGAATTTTCTGGTTGGTAAAAGAGAAGGACCACAAATACTGAAAGCTGAATGGGAATATTTAGGAGGAAAAAAAGAAAAAATGGACAACAACTGACAGAGGACCAAATATGATGCCACATGGAGCAATTTATTTAGAAAACTAATTTCTATGTAACTCAATCATGCCAATAATTTCCATTGTCAAAAAAATATACAGGGCGTCTGTGTGACTCAGTGGGTTAAAGCTTCTGCCTTCTGCTCAGGTCGTGATCTCAGGGTCCTGGGATGGAGCCCTGCATCGGGCTCTCTGCTCAGTGGGGAGCCTGCTTCCTCCCCTCTCTCTCTCTCTTTCTCTCTGCCTGCCTCTCCGTCTACTTGTGATTTCTCTCTCTATGTCAAATAAATAAATAAAATCTTAAAAAAAAAATACAATGTTTTTTTGAAATTTGTCATTTAAAGCTAACCCTCAGTGCTTAGCGGAGTAGTTCAGAGTATGTGCTCTAGAGCCAGATAATTTGGTTTGAGTCTAATTCTGCCCTCTACCATCTTGGGCAAATCGCATAATTTAGCTCTTTCTCAGTTTCCTTCCCTATAAAAGTGGGATAATAATAGTACCTATTCACAGGGTCATTGTCAGAATCACATGAATTATTATACATAAAAGGCTAAGTTCTCAATAAATATTAGGTACTATTAATAATAATCCTACATTGGAATTTACAGCCAATTTATATCTTTTCCTTTCAATGAGAATTAATTCTTCAAAGACAATGAGAAGAGAGATGCATCTATGGATACCATGTAAATATAGTCTCATTCTTGAAGTTGAAACTGTTGTCTGTCTTGTGGGCTTGGACGAATAGTTTCTACCCACAATAATACGCCTCTTAATGTGTTTTTATATTTCCTAAGTTGTTCAAAGTACTTTCTAACACCCTCAGATCAATCATATGAAATATTTTTTAAGCAGTAGAATTATTCTTTCTTTTTGATATTTTCTTTTTTTTTCCTTTTTAAAGATTTTGTTTATTTATTTGAGAGAAAGACCAAGTGAGAGAGCACAAGCAGGGTAGGGCAGAGGGACAGGAATGGGGATTCTATCCCAGGACCCGGGATCACGACTGGAACCAGAAGGCAGACACTTAACTGGCTGAGCCACCCAGGTGTCCCACTGATGTTGTTTAAAAAAAAAAAAAAAAAAAAAAAAATCAGCGAGCTGAAAAAATTCACTGAGCAAGTTTCATGAGGAACAGAAAATGCCATGAGCTAGGGAATTTTGTCACCTGAATATGTGGCTTTGGACTCTTTCTTCCCAGTGGGCCCCTCACCTTCCGGGGTACTCTAATCCAAAGAGACCTTTCTTATCCCATTCCCAAAGAATATGTCACCCAGTTTCATCACACCTTATTATCAGGTGCTCATCTAGGCTACACTTGTGCATTATCACAAGTAACTCTCTCCCTCAGAAAATAAGCAAAATGCGGTGGCGTGGGGGGCATCCCTTGAGAAAAGAGTAGGAGGATATTTTGAGGCAGGTGGGTCTTTAGGTCCCTGTAATCACGAAGTGAGGGATCCTCCCCCTTGCTTAAGTAGAGAGGCTTCTCCTCTGTGGGCTGCCCTTGTGGTCACACAGAATGTGAGGGGAGGAGCTGGGAGCATAATCAGATTTCTAAGACTATTCAGACAAGTAGAAGACAGTCCACAAAGGTAAAAATATACCTCATTTCACTCTGTACATGCATTTACAGAGTGCTGGACAAAAGCCAGATTTTAAGTTTATATATTATGCTTTCAAACTCATAGATTATAAGAGCTCACATTATAAAAAAATTTACCCTTTTGTAAAGCCTTTTACTAAGATACTGTTAAGCTAATTTGTCTCTTGGGTAATTTCATTTTCATAACCAAGTTGTGTTTAAAGTAATATAGATATAAAATAAGTAACAGATTAACTTAAATATATAAATCACTGGTAGTACATTCCCATACATTTATTTACTCAGAAAAATAACCCTTTCCCTCTTTAAAATGGCATGAAAATTTATTCTCATTGTATCTAGAGGTCTTTAAAAAAGCTTTTAAATATAAACATACATAAAGTTCCACTACATAATTTTAAAATTATTATTAACATTTATCTAACCAGTTTTGGAACAACTTTAAAGCTAATGCAAAAAATACAAACTCAAAACAATAAACGAAACTCCAAAAATCCCAAGACTTAACTTTGTATTGATCCTAACTATTAATCTAGAGAAAAGAAAATGTGAGTGCCGTTCTGTTGTGGAAAGGACATTTAGTTTTACAAGTAAACAGAAGTTCATCCATCACATGGAATTAAGAATCCGGGCAGATCAATGTAATGAACCCAAGATTTTAATCTCAGTTGAACTCAAGATTTTCATCACTTTAAACACAGACAAAACATTATTACCAATCAATGTTCTACAAAATTAAACCCACACAAATGAAAACCATACTATCTGCCCTTATGTTCAAATTTCTATTAAAACGGGTCATGCGAATCTGAAATCATACTATAAAAATTTGGTTTTGGCCAAGTGAAGTTCTTTTGTGAAAGACTCACACCACCCTCCAGCCCTACTGAGCGCTATATACGAGCTATCTATTTTGATACACTCTGCTGAACTCAGACAATGTTTTTTTGGCATTTCAAAAAATTACTGAAGTTGAACTTTTTACACAATTGTTTAACGTAGCCCAAACTTTAATCCCATTCCCACTTTGAAATCGAACCTCCTATTTTCTTTATTATTCTTGTTATCAGGGCCACACTGTTTCAGAACAAACAGGGCTTTCTTCGGATCACTATGCATTCTAATTCATTGCCAACTTTTACAAGCCTTCCCCACATATGCAAAGAGATCTGCAGAAAATCCACATAACACCGACAGATTTTGAAAATAATATTTTTACCTTAAATTAATCTTTGCTTATCCAGAAATTACTAATTAGAAGATACATGTACAGCACATGGGAAGGCTGTTCTGTTAAAAAGCCTTCAAAACACATTAGTACTACTGATGGCAGCAAGATTTTTTCCATTCTTATACAAACTCCCCAAGTTTCTGTAGGATGAGATTGCTTTTCCCTCCATAGAAAAACAGGAGCATGCCTCATACCACAACAAGGTGCATCTTGGCCAGTTCCAGTCAAGGATTCTGAGGTACCAAAGAAAGTCACAATAAGCTGGTCATTTTCAAGGGTTGTCACCGTCCACGCTCAGTAAAACCTATAGCCGAGAGCTGAAAGGTTGTCGAGTTTTTACAGCCCTTGTCAGATTAGTCAGGCTGTATAAATGTCCAAACCCAGCTTTTAAGATGCTCTTTGCAGTAACACTTAGAAAGGAGTTTACTGCCAAGTAAGCCTTTTAACAAATGAAATGCGCATGGACGAAAGTAACAACTAACATTGTTTAAATCAAAACAGATCTTGACTTCCTTACCTTAATACTAGGAAACATAGTAGCTTTTGTTTTTGTTTTTGTTTTTTATAAGGGGGTAGTGAAGTTTGTTCAACAGCAGCAGGCCCTGCTCAGCCCCCTACTCCACAGGGAATTAACCGTCACATTCCAGGCCTGTCATCAGAACAATGAAAGGTGAATGTTGTGCAAAACAGCTTGGGACCACGAACTGATGATGTCATTCCTCCCTTATATGGTTCATTATTGTGCAGATTTACTTTGGTCTGTGAAAAGGGGTGGAGCCGCCCAGCACTGGAAGCTGAGGCAGATCTTAAGAAGCAAAGCAAGTAAACGGAATTATGCTCTCCACTGAGGAAAAGGCGCTGAGGAGGGGGATAAAGTGGGGGAGGAAGAATGAGATAAAGAAAAGATATGCATAAAATGTCAAATGGGCCTCACTCCTGATTTTTCAAACTAGCTAACCTCTATACAGTTCTGTTCGGCACATGCTGGAATTTCAATAGGGATCCCTCTAGAGCCCCATCTGTGATTCAGCCAACAGGAGGGGATTCACTGTCAACCAGAGTCCCAGTTAACTTAGTGCATCTAAGTGAAAACACTGCAGTGTGGGCTGCAGAACGCCAAGGAACCTTTAGTTTAAGGATCCTTGTGTCTTTAAAAAAAAAAAAAAAATATATATATATATATATATATATATATATATATATATATATATTTAAAATTTATTTTCTCCCCTAAAGTATTTTGAGATGGCAAAAAAGTAGGGCCACACAAACCAACAGGTGAATAGAGTCAGCCAAATTTCAAGGAATGTTTATGTCATCATTCATACAAATATTCTCAAAATCCTCTATCACCTTCAATTAGTTTCTCTTTTCTTTCTTCAAGATTCTCCTTGTTTCCTTCTTTCTTTCCTTCCTGAGTCTGTAATAATTCAGTCAAAAAGAATTAGGTAACAAAAGTTCCAGAATAATTTTTGCTAATATATGCATAGAATTTGTATATCACTTAGGTTAAGAAATGCCATTTTATTTACAAGATAAAAGCATAGTATCAGATAAATTTTTAAATCAACTCTAACAGATTAACTTTAAAGTTAGCAGAATTAAATGTTTGGAGAGCATTTTTAAGTCCTTAAATATCTTTCATATTACACAAATATAAGCCATTATGCTATGGCATAGAAAAGAATATGAAGGAAAAATAAGTTAGAGATAATTGCTTTTCTACCTTTCTCATGTTCCATCATGTCTTCTGCTTTATGAACATGTCTGTCTTCTTTCTTATCTAAACTTAGAACAATGATTAGTGTATGTTTCAGGGTTGCAGTTCAGAATAGAGTGTTTTGATTATTGAGTTATTTTTATAAAAGTTCCATAACACAACATTTTAGGTAAAATGGTGGCAGATATTGAGCCGATTAATCGATAGTGTTGGGGGTTTTGTTTTGGGGATGGGATTTGGGGGACATGAATTTTCCCAGCTATCTTAACACAACTGGAGAAAACTAAAATTGAAGAAGAAACTGTTGCCACCATGTGTTGTGTGCAGTCTGCTCTAGTGTTGGGGCAAGGGGCTTCTTGGCAATCGAGAAACCCTAGACTGAATCTTGTCTTGGCACCTACTGGGTAGATAACCAAGAGGATGTTTTCTAACTCCTCTGGCTTCAGTGGACTCAGCTGTCTAGCAGGAATAGGGAGTCTTACTTGCAGAATTAAACAAGACAGTATGAGTCGGGGCCATAGTGTGTGCACATAGTGGGCCCACGATAAATACTTAATGATATATCTATGCACAGTTTATTCATCTTGATAATAATAGATACTTCGCAAAAGTACAAATTCGAAGTCTCATTTTGACAATAAATTCATGTTTAAAACAAGAGAATCAAGGGGCACCTGGGTGGCTCAGTGGGTTAAAGCCTCTGCCTTCTGCTTGGGTCGTGATCCCAGGGTCCTCGGATCAAGCCCCGCATCAGGCTCTCTGCTTGGCAGAGAGCCTGCTTCCTCCTCTCCCTCTGCCTGCCTCTCTGCCTACTTGTGATCTCTGTCTGTCAAATAAATAAATAAAATCTTTAAAAAAAAAAAAAAAGAGAGAGAGAATCAAGGGGTCAGTACTGATGATAACAGTCCTGCCAAGGGGCATCTTGCATCAGTCTGCTTCTGGTGATTCAAGTTTGAGGTATATGGTCCCAGCAAGGCACTGACTATGTTCTAGGCCATAGCAAATAATTATTAGAGACAAATAGTAATAGCAATAGCAAGAGGAAATGTTTTAGGTATATCTGAAAAATCTTTAAAACAAATACAATAAATGTCAACCACAGGTGTGCTTTTTCTCTTCCCTGCTTAATACTACAAATAGCTACATTCAAAATCAACTTAAAGCCCTACAATTAAGACTCACTTAAAATAGCTGATGTTTAAAGGGTGTCGGGGTGGTTTAGTCAATTAAGCGTCTGCTTTCAGCTCAGGTCATGATCTCAGGATCCTGGGATCAAGCCCCACAACATGCTCTCCATTCAGTGGGGAGCCTGCTTCCCCTGCTTGTTCTCACTCTCTTGCTCTCTCTCTCTCTCTCTCTCTCTGTGTGTGTGTGTGTCAAATAAATAAATAAAATCTCTAAAAAAAAAAGGAAAGAGAGAGATGAGTTCTTAGAGGAAGGTCACCCTGGCTATTTCAAGGTCACTGCCTATTTTAAGGCTGTAAATAGTAAGGAAATTCAACTTTCTCTTTTGCTTTCGCTTTCCACATCAAAAGGGTTTCCATCCTTGTGTAAGTGGGACATAAGAACCTGATGAACCCAGCAGCCCGATGTCCTCAGGAGTGTTGCTCTAGACCCAGTCCTCCATCTGATTCCTTAGACTTAGCAGAGGATTCCATCACCTGATTTAACCAGAAACATAGCTGATGCCGCAGCCGGAATATTGCTGCACTTGTCTGATTGAACCTTTCATGCAGGGAACTTGTCAGCATGTCTACAGGCCAGGGAGCTGATACTTTACCAAGCTTACCAGTAGGGCTTACTATTAACTCTGTGTGTGGCAAAATTCACTTGGAGACTTGCTTTCATTGTGCTATATCATTTGTCATGAGTTACCAATATCTTCCAATAAGTTCTGACAATTGGAAAAAAGCAAGCTGACTTGGCCCATTTGCCACACCATGGTAAGGAGCTGGACTTTATTCTGAAGCATCTGATTTATATGACTAATATGCAGAGAAGGAACTTGAGCCAGGGAAAGCAAGAGTGGAAAGATGTCTAAAGGATGCTATCATGGTAGCCCAGACAAGCAATGGGAAGGTGGTTTGGATAAGACTTTATCTTGGACTAGGGCAGAGGCAATGATTTTGGGGGGAAAAATGGACAAATTCCAGATATAATTTGGAAGCAGAATCAATACAACCTACTGGTGGTTATGTTTGGAAGGTTAAGAGAAAGAGAAGGATGATTGCTTGTGTTTTAGTTTGAGTAATTAGATGAAAGTACTGTTAAACTGAGATAAGCCTAAGAGGCGTGGATTTTCAAGAAGTGACCAAGAGTTCCATTTTGGAGACTTTAAGTTTGAGGATCCTATTAAACATCCTAATGGGCCGATCAAGTATGGATAGTCACTCAATTATTATTTACTCCATGAATTAAATAAACATTTTTGTGTAAAGAGGATTAGAGATTTTCTTTTCTTTCTTTTTTTTTTTTTTTTAAGGTTTTATTTATCTATTTGACAGAGAGAGAGATCACAAGTAGGCAGAGCAGAAGGCAGAGAGAGAGGAGAAGCAGGCTCTCTGCTGAGCAGAGAGCCCGATGTGGGGCTCGATCCCAAGATCCTGGGATCATGACCTGAGCCAAAGGCAGAGGCTTAACCCACTAAGCCACCCAGGTGCCCCGTGGTTTTCTTTTCTATGAAAGACATTCAGTCAAATGGAGGCTCTCCCTTTCTCAAACTTTTTAGCATGTGTTAGCTAAAATGTATACTCCAGTTAAATTTAATGCACCCAGAAAGTATTGTGATTACAGATCCACAGGCCAAGTCCTAAATTCACTGTGAGTGGGGATCTTTTAAGACAATCATAACTTCTTTGAGTCCTGGATACTAGAAACAGAGTATCCAGGTTCCCATCATCCTTTAAGCATCTGGCTGTCACTGAGAATCATGACCCAAGGAAGTGGCTCTTAAAATCAAATCTTCCTGCAATTGCTCCATATTCAAATTGATCAGGAAAAGAAGAGATAAAGAGAGCATGTTTCCTACACATTCTGAGAAAGATCGAGTTTCACATATGGCAAGTGGGAAGTTTCTCAATGTGTGGGCGATTACTGTCTTGCCAATTCAGTGTGCTTTTATCCAGGAGACTTTTTTTTTTTTGCTGCAGAGGAGGTTCTGCTCCAGAACTGTGAGAAGTGGATGCACTGGTGAGCGGGAGTGGGCAGGCAAGGAGAAGTCATAGGATATGCTAAAGGCACTGTGTTTTGTGTTCCTTAGTTGGAGGGTGGGAGTTGGGGGACAACATTCTTCCAGGATCTCTCCCTGGAGGTTTGGTAATGGTATATTAAGTCTGGGCAGTAGTTCTGCACACAATTATGCCTTCTTCCTTGGGAGAAATATAATCCCAAACTTCTCAAATGTTACAGATTCCAGAAGTCAGACAAATCCATGAGCTTTAGAGAGCTGAGTAAATCAGAGTATATTGGAGGAAGAATGGTAGGTATAAATAAGTGAATAAAGTAAGAACATTTCTGTAAGAATACAGGATTTGCTGAAATTGTAAGAAACGAGACTAGATAGACCAAAGCATTCCTCCCTTCTAAAAGCACACGGGATGCAGAGCAGCCACAATAATCCACCATTTCTAGTTCCCTTCACATTTCAGATCCAATACATGTACTTCCTTGAGCATTTAAGAATAAAATAAATAGCAACTTCTATAGGAAGTAAACTTTTATAGGAAATTGAGCGTTGTGCAGAAAATTTAAAGCAAATGCTTAAGGCGCAGTGTTTCTGAACTTAAGAGGAATGAGTTGAGATTAAATAAAGTTGACCTCTAGTTTGTTTGCAGTTGAAGCTCACATTCAGCCCCTGAATAATTTGAATAGTTTCTTGGCTAAGAGTTCACATCCAAGAGTTGAATATGTTATGCATTGGGCATAAAAGACCAAACCTTTGATTAATCTTTTCTGTTCAAACTTTTCACCACCACAAAGTACTTTCCAAACACAAGCATTTTTGGAAAAAAGAGTGCATACTCGGTCAAGGAGCCAGAAAGAAGCAATCTCCAAACACTGAAAACACCACCTTCCCAAGTTCCAAATCCCTCTCTGGAGTCCAGGATTTGTAATGCTAATCTGAGTACCTTCTTCCATCCTGGAAAAAAGGGAAAAATATCAAAGTGATGGCGTTGAATATTCATTGTGGTGCTAAGAGACAACATATCTTTCCAGCACTTTTCTTTCTTAACTCTTTCTTGGTGTACAGATTTGTACAAAGACAGCATTTGCCTGGAATTTAGCATGATGACAAATGACTGTCAGTTTGGGACAGCATGCGATGGGTTTTCATACCAGAAGAATAATCTCACTTATTACTTTGCAATACCTGTTTTTGTCCACGATGCTGTAATAAAACATCAGCATAGTTAAAAATGCAATCCAACTAGTTAGAATTTGGGGACCCAAGACTCCCAAACATTTAGTAGAAATTTTTACTTTGAATCCAGGTGCTTTTGCAACCGCAATAAAGTCGTTTTTCTCTGGAAATTACACATCTCATTAATGAGTCAAATAGTTCAAAAAAGATCTAGAAGACACTTTGGTTTTGTGTTTCTAACATACAGAATGCCTATCAGGCTTGATCAACTGCCTGGCATTACAATTGCTTGGATTACGATTGATAGTATCTGTACTGATAGAAACAAAATTGTTTTTTAATGTCACTATAGAGCACTAGTTATTTACTGTACATTCACCCTTGGGGGAGACTCTGAAGCTGTAATTACTTACTAAAAATTTGCCTATTAAGGTACCATTCTAGGGGCGCCTGGATGCCTTTGGCTTAGGTCATGATCCCGGGGTCCTGGATTCCAGCCCTACATCAGGCTCCCTGCTGTGGGGGAAGCCTGCTTCTCCCTCTTCCACTCACCCTGCTTGTGTTCCCTCTCTCGCCAAGTCACTCTCTGTCAAATAAGTTAATAAAATCTTTTAAAAAAATAAAAATGAAGTACCATTCTAGCTGGCCTATTCCTTATTTCCTAATGATCTTCACTGTGTGTTTCCTTTTTTTTTTTTTTAACTTTTTTTTAAAAAGATTTTATTTATTTATTTGACAGAGATCACAGGTAGGCAGAGAGGCAGGCAGAGGGGAAGGGAAGCAGGCTCCCCGCCAAGCAGAGAGCCCAATGAGGGGCTGGATCCCAGGACCCTGAGTCACAACCCAAGCCGAAGGCAGAGGCTTAACCCACTGAGCCACTCAGGCACCTCTTTTTTAAAATTTTTATTTAATTATTTGAGAGAGAGTGTGTGAAAGAGACAAGGACGGAAGTAGGGGAGAGGGACAGAGGGAAGTCCTACCAGGGGTTCCCTCCAGGGACCCTGAGCTGAAGGCAGATGCTTAACCAACTGAGCCACCCAGGCGCCCCTTCATTGTTTCTTAAAACTTTCCATCTGCTCTACTTCCTGAGGGCTCTCTGATTAATACTGAAAATAGGCACACATTTTTATTTGTATATGTATACTGTATTACAACCAACTTTTTAATCCAAAAGTTATAAGGTAAGTCTGCATTAGACTTTCTAAAGAAATGAATTTGTATCTGTACTTCATTTTGTAACCCACAATAACTTCTGCAAGCAAAATACATGCATTTAAATCCTTCAATTTGGTATACCAGTACACTGCAGATTAGCTTTTTTTTCTCATTCAAAGCAGTTTGTTTTATGCAGCTGTTGGGAAAAGAAAATAAGTATTCCCCAGGCTATTCAATACGTCAGTCCAAATTGGGTTTAAACTTTTCTTTTCAAGACATAAAATGTATTTTTTCATTTCTTTTTAATTTACTGAGTTTTTGAATATGCAAAGTTCTAGAAATAAAGGAGTAAATTTACTACCTCAGCAAAGGTACTACAGCAGTTTTTCTTTGATAGGATCCCTATGTTACCAATATTTTACTTCTCATAAAATTTTGTATGGCTAAAAATCATAATACTACTTATTTTTTGTAGAGAGAAAGTCATTTTCCAGCTATTATTTCATAGTTTTATTTTACTTCTCAAATATAATTTTTTTCTTATATAAGATTAACCTGTCTTTTGGAAACTTAAAAAACAAATGCTGAATCTTTTGTCAACATAAACCACACTGTGATATTATTGGTTCTCCTAAAATGCCATAAACTAGATGAGGCCAGAGAGAAATGACCATGATTAAAATAAGGTAAGTTTTCAGAGCACCTGGGTGGTGTAGTCGGTTAAGTGTTTGCCATAGGCTCCTGTCATGATCTCAGGGTCCCAACGTGGAACCCCCTGAGGAGCTCTGCATTGAGTTCCCTGCTCAGCAGGGAGTCTGCTTCTCCCTCTCCCTCTACCCCTCCCCGCTGCTAGTGACGGCCTTGCATGCTTGTGCGCGTGCACGCTTTCTCTCTCTCTCACATAGATACATAAAATTTAAAAAGAATAAGGTCAGTTTCTCTCATGTTTATGAATGATTATCAATACTATACATAAAAATGACTATAACAATAAGCATTATTAAGGGTCCTAACTTTTCCCAACTAATTTGGAATGCCATCTTTAACACATTTTAAATTTCCATATCGACTATAATCTATGACCAGAATTTCTATCCTTTCTACTGACCTACCTATTATTGTACCACTATAATACTACTTACTATAATTTTAAAATGAGTTTTAGTTTCTAGAAGGAAACTTTTCTGCTACTTTTCATTTTCTAAATTTGTTTATTCTTGTTTGTGTATTATTTATACGACCTTTAGAATCACTTCATTTAGTTCCCATTCCTTAAGAAAAATCCTGATGATGTTTCTATTGTGATCACATTAAACTCATGGATTTAAATAAGGCAACATCTTAATGATGTTGGGTCCCCAGTTCTAGAATATGGTAAAGTCTTTCCATTGGTCCCAGTCTTTTTCATATCTCCAGGTAGCATTTATGGTCTCTCACATTCTTAAGTTTATTTCTAGATAGTTTATATTTAATGTAGTTTATCTTCTCATTTGGAAATAGGAAAACTATTGATTTTTGACTCTTGAGTCTATGTAGTTTTATACTTTGTCACCTCACTTTACTGAATTCTCTGCAGTAGGTTTTTAGTTTTCCTACATCTACCTACAATCTAAATACACAACTATCTCCACCTAAACAACAGAAAATTTGCTTTCCCAGGACATCGCATTGTTTTCAGTGTGTCTTAGCTGGATAAACTGTACATTGTGATTTAGTGACACTTGCATAGCTTTCCTTTTAGAGTTCATTACATAGGTGAGAAGAAGGAATGTTCCGTTTTAGGTCTTACGTGCTATGCTTTGTGGGAAGGGCTTTATATTCATTATCTCATGAACTTAAGCAACTCTATGAGATAGCTACTTAGTTATACCCACTCTGTAGATGAAGAAACAGAGTCACAGGGGTCAGATAACCTGTCTAAGCTTCTAGACCAGGAAGTGGCAGAGTCAGAATTTGAAATGAAATACATTTCCAAATGAAATTTATAAGACTGCAAAAACAACTGTCTCCTGGTTCCATATTTTGAGGGGCTCTTACACCCTGTAGCTAGAGCAACCCAGGGAGAAGTTAACCATAGCTGAAGAGGTTAGACTTAGCTCAGATGATCCTCTAGAGGTCCCAAACCATTTGTACTCTAGAACCAAGAAGATTTCTCTTTAGCATACATACAGATTCTTTCACTGATAATGGGCATACTGATTGCAGGCCTCAAACTTCTATGCTCAAGAAATACAGTTATCTTCATTTTTCCAGTATGGGTTCCCATTACACTTTATCATAGTTCAATCTGTGTAAATTCAGTCAAGTTTGGTTTCCCTTAATACATTTAAAGATTCCTCAGTCAAGTCACGGTCTCCTGAGTTAATTCTAGAGCTTCAGAACCCCATTTCTGTGCTTGAGATTACATTCTGCAACCATTAAGAAGGTGGGCAAAAGGCCAGCTAGTCACCATTCTTCCATAATGGCATTCTCAGAGATGCACCCTGGGCTCTCGTGTGTCCAGGATCAATCTACTCAGATTGCTGATCTAAATGAGTCACAGTTCTATCCTCATGGCCAGCCACACTTCATTTAGTCACAGGGGGAAAATCTAAATATTCTTTTAGCGTTGTTTAGGGATACCAATTTTTACTTCATTTATCCTGAATTATTTAGCAGAAGGAGAGCCACAAGTTTTGCCATGCTTTTTGCTATGAACTGAATTGTGTCCCCCCCCAAATTCATATAGTGAGGTCCTAACCCCCAGTGTGACTATATCGGGAAATGCATCTTTTGGGAGGTAATAAAGGTTAGTAAGTCATAAGGGTAAGGTTCTACTCCAATAGGATTAGAGGCCTTATAAGAAGATCTCTCTCTTTCCATGTGCCTGTACAGAGGAAAGGCCACATGAGCATACAGTGGGAAGGTGGCCATCTACAAGCTGCAAAGGGAGACCTTACCAGAATCCAACCATTCTGGGAACCAGATCTCAGACTTCCAGTCTCTAGAACTGTGAGAAAATAGATTCCTGTTGTTTAGGCCACCTAGTATATTAGTTATGATAGCCCAAGCAAACTAAGACTCCCTTGGACTCCAACTAGTAATCTCTTTACTCTCAAATTCTCCATACCACTTCTATCTGCAGTTTCTATTACTCTTCACCTTCCCTCTCTCCACCCTCTACTCCCCAAAAAGCTCAGAACAGAGTCTCTTCTTTTGTACTATCTCCTCCCCAAAATAGCATAGATGGCTCTTGCCTTCTTGTTTCTCTAAGCGTCTGATCTAACAGAGAAGAAGAGGGGTGATTAAAAACTGGATTACATAATCTTTCGAAGGCTATACCTAGATCTTTGCTTCTGAAATCCAAACACAAAATATTGACTTCTCACTTTCAGCAGTGGCAGCATGTCCTCGAGCAGTGGTTGCTCTTAACTGGCTATTCAAATAAGAACAGGACACAGGGTAACAGAAAAAAGTAAGTTAAAAAACTCGATTATAATCCTGTAGTAAGTTTTTATATCTGAGCATAGGCAAATGAAAATGTCCAAGCTGTAACAATATTATAATTGAATTACTCAGTCTTTGAGGTTGTAAGGGACAGGCTCATCTGGACTATATAAGAAGATAGGAGTTATTAGTAAGACTACCCCAGTGTAAGTTAATGTAGAAAACTGTCTCCACAGCCAGTCAGGCCTAGAGAGAAGTTGAATATTATGCATGCTTTTGTGGTATATACCTAAAGTTCTAGCAACTAAACAGCAATGAGTGGGCCTCAATGCTTGTTATCCTCTCAAAAGCAGGTGTCCACTGAAACCCCAGTCCTGTGATATGGCTATGCTTTACTCTTAGAAATTCTCTGTCTCTGCTGTTTTTTTCCTGGCTTCCACTTGTCTTTATGTCCTTCTGTTTCATATGCCTCAAGAAAGTGTCTCAATGGGTTAGTGGGATCTCTCTCTTTCCATGTGCCTGTACAGAGGAAAGGCCACTTTCCTCATCAAACAGAGCCCACTATTTGGCAGTGTTTTCATACCAGGCTACCTTACAGGTCTTAATGTCCTTCATGTCTGACTAGCCACATTAAAGAATAAATAGCCAAGAGATGAATTTTGCTTACTGCACATCGTTTTATAAATTTGAGCCAACATCGAAAAACTGAAAGATTTTACTAAAAGCAGAATTTTGTCTTTTCCTAAAAAAATCAGAATTGGCAACAATGTGGCAACAGAATCCATAACCTAAAACTGAATCAATCACCTGAACTGAACTGTGACTTTCCCTGGTAGTCAGAGCTTGGTGTCTCCAGCCTCGCAATCCTCCCGACTCATGCAGTGTTTGCTGAGGGGCTGGATCTGCTTCTCTCAGTTACTGCCTGGCACTGAAGGTGTTTGAGTTTGAGACCTTTGTGACCTCTGTCCAGTACGGTTGAATCTGGTCTAAGTGGTTGTGACCAGCATTGACAGAGTCGTATGACCAAAAAGAATGATGGTTATGTGAAAGGAGTTGTCTCTATTTCTCTCAGAAGAAGCCTCTTCAGTGAATCAGGTACTTAGAGTTTCAGGAACTATCTGGTAATTGCCTGAAAACTTTCTGAAAGAGAACAGCAAAATGATCAGTTCAGATCTAGAGAAACTCTGACAACCTGATCAACTCCCATTACTGGGCTCTCACTCTTTATCTCTCATATTTAAATTCCAAATACTGTCCTCCCTTCTTCCTTCTCCTGGGACTTTTCCAGAATAAGGGATATCAAATACTAGGACTGAGAAAGTCTTTTTTTTTTTTTTTTAAGATTTTATTTATTTATTTGACAGACAGAGATCACAAGTAGGCAGAGAGGCAGGCAGAGAGAGAGAGGGAGGAAGCAGGCTCCCCACTGAGCAGAGAGCCTGACAGGTCTGGGGTCTCTATCCCAGGACCCTGAGATCATGACCTGAACTGAAGATGGAGGCATTAACCCACTGAGCCACCCAGACGCCCAAAGGGCCAAGGAAGTCTTAGGTGTTAAAAAACTTGAAACAGTAAAGTGTGTTTCTTGTGTATTGTTTCTCAAGCCCTCCCTTTGAATGCTTTTCCTTTCTAGTGGCCAGTTTTCTAGTGACCACGCCTTTCTATAATATTAGAATCCTTCTTGGGATGCCTGGCTGCTTTAGTAGGTGGAGCTTGTGACTCTTGATCTCAGGGGTTGCAAGTTCGAGCCCCACATTGGATTGGGTTAGAGATTACTTAAAAATAAAATCTATCTATCTATCTATCTATCTATCTATATCTATGTATCTATACATCTATATATTCAACTAAAACTCTCAGCTTGCCAGGTTAAGCCCTTAGATCTAGAAAATATCTTCACCATCCTTACCTATAGTAAAATGCAACAGTAATTAAAATTCAGATTTAAATATAATCTAATAGGCTCTGAGGTTGTAAAGTACAGAGCAACCCAGGTAGCAGCACTACAAGATCCTGATTCATCAAATATGATTTTGTGGTATATTTAAAAATTTCTAAAGGAAAGTAAAATGCATTTGAGAATATTTTCCATAACAATAAAAGTAAGTTAATTTACATCATAACCTTTGATTAATCAGAAAATTTTGTTGATCAGAAAACCCATTTTCCTAGGCATGTCTGGTAAAGTTATATTACTAAGACTGAAGAGTCTTAGATCAGAGGCTAACTCAATGATCTTCAGAATGAGGGTGCTATGAAGCTTGGGAAGATCACATCCACCCAAGATCCAGCATTTTTGTACAGTGGGATCTGGTGAAATGAACCCGAAGGGCATTTTTAATGGGCCGAGTCATATTTAACCCATGGAGTGCCTACTTCAGGATGGGTGGTGGAAGAAAGTAGATATGATACTATCCTGGGTTTATTAAGAGGATCAACTCTTCTCCTAACTCCAAACTTCCAACCCTAGGAAACTATCTTTTTGAGTTGCCACTTGCCTGGACCCTTTAAGATGTAACATGACTTCCTTTACACTATGCTGACTTATCCCACCCTCCAATGCAAATATCCTGCTGTGAGCTATGAATAACACAACAGCACCTCAGCTCCTTTCATTTCAAGCACATTTGCCCATAGGAAGTGGGATTTGCATATTGCAAGAGTAAGAAGAATTGGAAGGAGGAATTGGATCCTGGCATTCTTTCAGAAAATCAACTGTAAAACCTATTCCTTTTCTGATTGAGTCTCAGAATTCTAATTCCTCTCCTTTCTTAAAAACTGTTCATTCCCAGCAGTTTTCTTGGCCAGTAGGATACTGATAGTAAGCGACATAACTCATAACCAAGTTAAGGTCTGTTACTCAAATTCTGAATCTGCCAACAGAATGGATGTACAGTCCACAAAGTGACTGGCCAACTTTCCAAGTCATTTTTCCCTCCTCCATGCATTGGGGAAATGAAGCATTCACTTTAATCAAAAGGTAAGAACTTGGAAGTAGAGAAGATTATTATATTTGACTGTAAACTCGGTTCAAACATTGATTCTTCCAATTAACAATTGTTAGTAATCTTGGTAGAAGGAACTTACCCTGTCTGTTTCTCTACATGCCAAATAGGGATAATAATTATGCATCAATAAAAGCTAACTCTGCTATCTAATAGCATCTAGCAGGGTGTTAAGCACAGAGAATCTGGCTCAGTTGTTTTTTGCTAATATGTTCCATCTATTGATTACTTTCTGCTTGATAAGACTTGATCTTTTTACACATCATTGCAATCTTTTCCTACAAAGTGCCTTATTATGACTCTCCAAACTACCAGTGAGAAAAGCCCATTTTATTGTCATATTTTAAAGATAAGGCATCTAAATCTAAGAAAAGACTCAACAGGTATGATGCCAGGGAACCAAGTGTGAATTTCTTTTCTCCAAAGTGGGCTAGGATTATTTTCCAGGATTCTAGGCGACTAGAGAAACTTTTTGAGAACTTGCTCTGACTGGTCATTTCCCAGCATAGGCGAGTGAAATAGTGCAGCCTGTCCCACAAGCCACTGGGCAAAGCCCATTCCCCTTCATGTTGACCAAAATAGGGCTGGAAAGCTTCCCTTCCATTCAAGTCCCTGATCCTCCATTCTCTGCTTGGTAAGTTAAGAGATTTCTCTTGAGATGCTGATTTGTACTTAAAAAAAAAAAGAACTTATGCTTGGAAGTCTTACTGCAATATTATATGATGATGTAATTATTTATGTAGTCGCGGCTGAGCCTATAGAAGCCAAAAGCTTTAAAATCTATATCTACAGTTATAGATTTAGACAGAACTCCCCCACATCACTACATTAGCGTGCGTGCGCGCACGCACACACACCTCAAATATTTCTTTAAGTTTCAGACCACTTTTGATGTAACTGTATTCTCTCTATTTTGACATTCTTGAAGTTTAAGATAAAAATCCCAAGTCTTGCAGTTCAGACAGAGAATGAATATAAACGCTGAAGGTGATCTCATGCGTTCAGAATTAAGCCATTAAAGGTCAACGTGACTTAAAATACGGACCAAACAATACAGCATTTAGAAAGGGAGCTTTCTTTACCCAATCCTAACTAATGCAATGAAGTATATTTTCATCTTGATTATTAACAGTACGAGTTAAGCAATGCATTTTCTTCATGCTGTTTTCCTCTTTTTAATTTGGGAATATAACTCTTTGTAGAAATAAATATGCAGTAAATGATGGCAATAAATGATGATCACTATCTGCTGGCTTAGAATAAAGGAAGCCCAGAACAATGTATTGCCCATTTTAGGTTCTTAATTTGTGGAATTTTTATATAAGATGAATTGAAAACTCCTGAATGTTAAAAATAATTGCTGCTTCTATTATTTTTGTACTTGCAGGGTCTAGGTCAGTGGCAATATCAAGGACACAGCTTAAAGGTGGGCTTTATTTAGCCCCCTCATAACCATCATCAGCCCCCCCATCATGACTACCCCAAACAGAATCCAACCAAAGCAGAGCATTGTATATGCTATTCAAACACAGCTCCAAACAAGGCCCGGGGCTGCTGCTTCCAACAGATGCTATCTCAAAGCTTCTCCTATCTTGACAGGACACCACTGGCCTGAATATCTCTGTTTATATCCTCCCAATAACCATCTTTCTGCCTTTTAAGAGTTTATGTCATAGTTTGGCCGTAAGAGCATGGAGGTAGGGAGCCCACACACAGAGAGAGGGGGAAAAAAAAAAACCCAAGCCATTTTGCGCAAGGGACTCATTTGCACAAAAGTGCTAGACCACTGTGCACCGCGATCTGAGTTGAGCTAGATAATTTTTCTGGGCCTCAATTTCTCCACCCACAGAATGAAGGACTTAAAGGGGCTGATCTCATAAGTCCTTGGCAGGGCTCTAAGCGTCAGATTCCCGGTCTCACCAAATATCTGAATTTGGGTTGCTTATCAACACCTGCTAAGGATCCAGCATTCCTGGGTCCCTTTTGTTATCTTTAACCATTTTTCCACAGGAAAAGAAAAACTCTAGCAGGATAATTACTGAGGATGAAGCCGAGATGCTACCCCACGGGGAAAGTTCCCTAGCTCAGCACCCCTCCCATCACCCCACTACTCCCAAATGAAAAGCTGTCTAGGGCGGAGACCGCCTGCAGAGTTGAGCGGTCAGTGGGAGAAGTTGGATAAGATTATAGGAAGCAAACCACTCGGCTTATCTCAAGTCTCACTTTCTTACTTCCTTTACTCAGGCTCACAGTAGAAACAAAGGGAAATGTTTCCCAAGTGAAGTTCTTGGCTTCCCCCTCTCCCCCGGAAAAGGGACTTTTTCTGGAGAAGGGGAAGGGAGGGAAAAACAAAGAAGGAAACAAAGGACTTGAAACAGTCTACAGGAGGACTCCCACTTGTGCTCAGAAATGCTGGCTCCCAGTTAGGCGCGGCCCCGCATCCCGGGCAGGTGCTGCAGCCACTGGGAGCTCCTGCAGCCCTGGTTGAGGCCAGAGGGACCTTGTGCAGAGGGGCTCCCTGGTGACTTGGCCACGGGAAAGAAAGCCTCGGGGTCAGCACACTGCCAGCCCCCATAAGTAGATCTAATTATGACTGCTTACTTCAAAAAGAGGATTTAACCCAAAGCAGATTTAGCAGGGCAGTTTCCAAAGGGCAGCGGGAATCCCGGGCCTGACCTTTGAGAAAATCCTATAGGCTTCACTGCCCCCTAGGAACTCAGCAAGCAAGTCACGGTGGACTCCTCAGATTGTAGAGAAATTCAGGGATGCCATCTTGAGTTGTCAGGGTCCTAGTAGGGGCATTTAATTTAGCAGAAGGGTGTCAGGCTGGGCGTGCCCACCATATCGTGTGCACTGGGGGTCAGTCAGAGGATTGATCTGGGGGAAACACCGACAGTAAAAAAGTATAAAGCCCTCAAGTATAACCTGTTAAGTCAAAAATACTATTTCAAAACCTTAAGGTGGTTTGATATGTGAGCAAGCATCAACGTTCTCTTAGAGAATTCTTATCTAAAACAGGACAGTTTGTTGATGTATCCCAGTAGTGCTGCTGATCAAAATATCAAAAGCATCTTTAGATAATTCTCTTTTAAATTTTACTTTGATTTTAAAAACCTACACAGCACTTTGCTCAGGAGAAATGATTGCTGGAGTTGTTTTAGTAAAATCAAACAACTCCAAAAGGGTACAGAGGATTGGAATTGTTCATCTAGAGTTGATCAACAAGAAGTAAATAAACACATCTGGGATGGGCTTATTGTAGAATATAAAAGTACTTTGTGAACTATAAAGCTCTCCATCATGTGTTATTATTTCAATTACTCTCATGGAACACAAAAATTAGGAAGACAAAAAAAGAAAGGAAAAGAAACAGCCTGGATAAGTACAGTCTTCTAGCCACACACATCATTCAATTGATGAATCACTGAACTTTAGCTCAGAAACGAATAATCCACTATATGTTAATTAGTTGAATTTAAATAAAATTTAAACATAAATAAAAATAATTAAACCAACAATTGTAAGTGAACTGGTGCCACCTCAGGCATTTAGCTTACGTGGGAAACTATAGAAGAGACAGGTGTGTCTGGTTCTGAACCAAATCATACACAGCATGACTGAAAAAACAGTTGATTCACACAGGTGTTCTTTAAAATTATTTGATTTCAGATCTTTCAGGAATTCACTATCAAATAAGTAGCTGCTCTTTTACTTGACCACATTCCAACACAGAACTCCTAACCAGAGGACTGTTGTAGACATTCATAATTTACACTGTCACTAAAACCTTGTTTGCAAGATCTGTGCTTGAAGTTGGAAGGTTCACAGAGACTGAGGGAGTGGAGCTTATTCTCAGTGCTTGGTTTACCCCCCAAATGTCAAATTAGACCGTTGTTCAAACACAGAGCTGATAAACCTTAGCTTATAGGAGCAGAAGACAGGCCTAAAGAAATGGCGAGTATCGTACATTACACTCCAACAAGCAAAGAGAACTTTATTTTCCTTTCCCCTTCTCCTTCTCCAAGGGATGTGCCAAGTCCAACAATAAGTAAAAATTACTAATAATTTTTTAAACCTTTAACAAAAACCTGTGCTGTTTCATGCTTTTATTTACTTTTACTATGACACCTTTTTCTTATAAGCAAATTAACCTCGGAATACCGTAACTCTTTCTTGTAACTAAATATATAATAAAGCTGGGATTACTAAAGCTGTTCCCAAGCGGCTCTTAATTTGCAAGTCCTAAACACAGAAGCAGACATGCTTGGTAACTCAAAGCATGAGGATCGGATGTCACCAGTTTCAAAGATTGTGGAATTCACAGACATAACAATTCAGCAGAGGAAAGAAAAGGGAGAGAATAAGCTGAAAAGATGCTAAACAAAACTGGAGATTATAGGAGAGTTAGTTACAAAGTTTTTCAAGTTGGAGTTCAAACATGGTGGTGCCAGGTCTGAGAGAATTACCTGTTAGGACAGATATCAGTGCTCAACATTCAGAGGTTTTATTTGAGGTTGTTTTGTTACTGTTTTTTTACACTGAGTTTTAAGAGTTATGTAACCCTTAGAAAGCAGGTAGATCTAGTCATTTAGTAATTTATATACAACCAAGTATTAAGAGTTTCTGTTGTGGTATTAAGAATGAATAGGATTTATTTTAGAGATACCACATCACACCAGTCAGAATGGCTAAAATTAACCAGTCAGGAAATGACAGATGCTGGCGAGGATGCGGAGAAAGGGGAACCCTCCTACACAGTTGGTGGGAATGCAAACTGGTGCAACTACTCTGGAAAACAGCATGGAGGTTCCTCAAAAAGTTGAAAATAGAGCTACCCTATGACCAAGCAATTGCACTACTGAGTATTTACCCTAAAGATACAAATGTAGTGATCTAAAGGGACACGTGCACCCAAATGTTTATAACAGCAATGTCCACAATAGCCAAACTATGGAAAGAACCTAGATGTCCATCAACAGATGAATGGATAAAGAAGAAGTGGTATATATATATATGTATACACACACACACACACACACACACACACACACAAAGGAATACTATGCAGCCATCAAAAGAAATGAAATCTTGCCATTTGTGATGACACAGATGGCACTAGAGGGTATTATGCTTAATGAAATAAGTCAATCAGAGAAAGACAACTATCATATGATCTCCCTGATATAAGAAAGTTGAGAGGCAACATGGGGTGTTTGGGGGGTAGGAAAGGAATAAATGAAACAAGATGGAATCAGGAGGGAGACAAACCATAAGAGACTCTGAATCTCACAAAACAAACTGAGGGCTGCTGGGGGGAGGGGGTTAGGGAGAGGGTGGTTGGGTTATGAATATTGGGGAGGGTATATGCTATGGTGAGTGCTGTGAAGTGTGTAAACCTGGCGATTCACAGACCTGTACCCCTGGGGCTAATAATACACTATATGTTAATAAAAAAATAAAAAATTTTTTTAAAAAAGAATGAATAGGATTCATTTTAAATGGTTAAGATTACTGATTTGTCAACCACTTATTCAGGAAGTAAAAGTAGATTATTTTCCACTGAAGAAAATTAGTAGAGAGGCTTTTGGAATGTAGGTGCTTCATTGATTTTATATAAGCTCCCTGGGTTTGTTTCCAGCTGTATGGCTTTATGGTTCTCAACTTTCTACAGGAAATCTGGGGTCCCACCCTGTGTACCCCCCAACCTATTCAGATGGACAATAGCAGGTAAACATCTGTCTCACTTTCTACAAGCCATGCAGGTCAGAAATGGGAGTCTGAACCTGGGCTCCCATCTGTGGTGTCCCTGGGCGGAAGCAGGCTCCCTGACCAGAGGGCCAGAGACGAAAGGATGGCAGGGATCTCTGTGCGGTGCATGGCTTGTGTGCACATTACCTCTCCCGCTCCTGCTCCAGCAGGTTGGTGAAGTCGTCACTCTTGTTCATGTAGTCGGTGTGTTTGTGCTTCTCACTCTCTAGCTCATACACCGTGCGTCGGTGACACTTCTCGGCCAGCAGCAGCTGCTCTAGCATGCGCCGGTACGTTTCCTTCTGTTTTTCCTCAAGTCTGTCCAGCTGGGTAAATGAACAGGGGAGAGAGTTAGTAGTTCATCTGATGTGCGTAGGACTCAAAATATTATATTGGTCTACTGATTTATGATTGGAAGGAGAGAACATCGGGTCTAGTGTTCTCTGCCATGTTCCCCATTCCCTCATGTTGTCTAGGCCAGCTGGCTTTCTACACCTGCCATAATAAGACTGTAGTAACGTCTGACCTTCTAGCTCTTTTGCTGTGAGCAGGTGTACTGGTTCCTAAGCTTTTGAGAGAACAAGCTCTTTCACTGTTTCTGTGACATGGCACAAAACCTATACTTAGAAAGAGGATGACAGCCCTCCTCATCTCAGGAAAATTAACAGCTCAGCATGTACCTGTACCAAACTTCTCCCCTGGGAAGTCAGTATCAACATCACAATCTTTTTTTAAGACTTGCAGTTACATGCACTTCTAGGAAAAGTATAGGAAGTCTCTACAGTCCTCTCTCTTCAAGAGATGCTAAATATAAGGAGGATTTCAAGACTTATAGGGGGCACGTATCTCAGACTAAAAGAGATGCTGTCAAATATTATTACAGGACTTCTTTAAAAAAAAGAATGTATTTTTTTATTTGAGAAAGGGAGAGCGAGAGAGCACACATGGGTGGAGGGGAGAGGCAGAGGGAGAAGGAGAAAATCTCATGCAGACCTGCTGCTGAGTCTGAAAACTGTCACAGGGCTGGGTCCCACAACCCTGAGATCATGAACTGAGCTGAAATCAAGAGTAGGATTCTTAACCGACTGAGCCACCCCTATTATAGGATTTTTGTACCTATTTCTCTGACCAGGCTAGAAGATCTTTAAAGAATGCCTTGAGGGGCACCTGAGTGGCTCAGTGGTTTAGTTAAAGCCTTGCCTTTGGCTCAGGTCATGATCTCAGGGTCCTGGGATCGAGCCCTTCACTGGGCTCTCTGCTCAGCAGGGAGCCTGCTTACTTCTCTCTCTGCCTGCCTCTCTGCCTACTTGTGATCTCTGCCTGACAAACAAATAAATAAAATCTTTAAAAAAAAAAATTGTCAGACACTACACAGACTAAAAAAAAAAAATGCCTTGATTGTGTTTTTAGTTTCTAGTGCCAAGCACAGAGCCTGGAGCAAAGTAAGTGTTCAGTAAATGTTTGTTCAGGACCAACTCTCGCAATATTGATGGTTCCCTATCCTACTCTCCTCTTCAAATTATAGTTCAGGGTTTCTCAACTTCAGAACTATTGACATTTTAGGCCAAATCATTCTTAATTTTGGGTGGCTGTATTGTGCACGGGAGGAGGTGTGGCAGCCTCCTTGGCCTCTGGCCCCCTCCCCAGGTGCCAGTAGTACGACTTCCAACTGTGATAAACCTACCCTTAGATGTTGCCAAACGTCCTTTGGAGGGCAAAACACTTTCACCACCCCCCACCCCTAACACAGAACCATGGCTTTAGTTGAAACATATTTAAAATCCATTCTCAATCCACAGCCTACTTGCTAAAACTTAATGGGGGTAATTCCACACTGTATCAGCATCAGAGTTTTTTCCCTGGGTTCTCCATGTTTGTCCCTCAGTCACATGGAGGTCTGAGGTTCCCTCTACAGTTGTGTGAGGTCTGTAGGAGGTGTATGTGGGGATCATTTCTGGGCCTCCAAATAAAAGAGATACAGCCCACATAATCCTCAGTGTTTCTGACCAGATCTCTGTCCCTTTGTGTAAGAGCCTGTGACTAGACAGAGAAGCCCAGGTTGACTGGTGGCAAATAATATTTGATACCATTAGGGATTGGCCAATTGTACTTTTATGTGTTCTGATAAATTTCTGTAGTCTTAAAAGGACAGCTTATATAAGAGGTTTCCTTCATTGGAATATCGCTCTATTACAAACTATTCTCCCCAGGAACTCTTCTGTCTTTCTACTATGTAATTTTCATCATATATTATAGAATTTGTCAAGCATTTCTAAAATATATCATCATCATCATCAATGTAGAAAGAGCAACTCTTTCCCTTTTTCAATCCTTTCTGTTTTATCATAAAGTAGGACCCACTTTTGAAAGTATTTGGAAAGCAGCTTCTGCCTATTTATTCATACCCTCACCCCTCTGGGAAGGAGGGGTGACTTATTTGAAAGTTGTAACCCAGCAATTGCTCTACTATGTATTTACCCAAAGGACACAAAGAATACTGATTCAAAGGGGGCACATGCACTCCTATGTTTATGGAAGCATTATCAGTAATAGCCAAATGATGGAAAAATCCCAAGTGTCCATCAACTGACAAATAGATAAAGAAGATATATACACAGTGGAATATTACTCAGTGATCAAAAAGAATGAAATTTTGCCATTTGCAGCAATATGGCTGAAGCTAGAGTCACATGGAGTCATTTCATCTAATGTGAAATGAAACAAATCAGTCAGAAAGACCAATACCACATGATTTCACTCCTATGTGGAATTTAAGAAACAAAACAGATGAACATAAGGGAAAGGGAAAAGAAAAAAGAAAGTTATATTTGGAGTAGGGAACTAGGCATAAGCAGCTCAGCCTTTTCATTTCTTATATTTTTTTCTTTGACTGCCATAAAATGGTACACTGTGCTCTGAAGGCCCAAATTCTCCTTCAAGCGGTTTCTCCAAAGTCTTGGAGGGAAAGCAATAGAAAGCCCAATAGTAGTCATTTATCTATTCAGACCAATAATAAAACTAAATGCTTTAACTCATCTATCCAACTCCTGCAGTTACCCTCAATCCCTTTGAGGAACTCTGGAAGGGAAGATGGAGGCATTATTAACTGAATGGCTAAGGTGCTCAGAAAAAAAGACATTGTGAGGGCATTTGGAGAAAAACCAGCTTGTGTTGATATGAAGTGTTCTGAGGCAGCCCAGGTCAAAGGTAGACTGTAGCTTTAGTATGTCCTGTCCATGTGGGCCTTTGAGGTTTGTTGTTCTCAGCAGCTACAGTCCTAGGGCCAACCTACTGGAGCAGTTGCTGGGGTCTCAGTGGGCCATGCTCCCCTTAGCTACACTAGCACTGCTTGATCCTAGCACTGATTACAGAATCAGGAAGACAGTCTTTTCGTCTCTTAATGCACTGAAAGAATGGTGTGCACACTGTTTTTCACATAGAACTGCAGGCCCAGACTTTAAACTGCAGAGGTAGCAAATTCCTCTTTAGCAATAAAGCATTCATGCGTGAGGATCTAGCTTTTAATTTTAAATTCTAGATGTAAGATCCAACATAGGTAGCAAGCAATCAGCTGTTCCTTGTTATTTTGTTTGGAACTACATAGAACTCCTAGGAGAGAACTTAGGTAGGCTAACTTCTTTCTCTTGGATCTTTGTGACTTGTCTAAAGGCTCTGAAGACTACCTCCCATAACAATAGGCTCTGTCAATTCATTAATCATGTACACTGTGTCCATGACTTTTGGTTTTCGTGATCCACACTGTGGCTCCATCATTGAGGAACAGTTGCCTTTATTAATGAATACTGAAAGTGAAATGGGAACCCATTACTTTAGAAACTACAGCTCCCACTTGGACAAGAGGTGGAAGGAAAATTAAATGAGATCATTGTAACACTGAAAGCCAAAAGGAGAATATACCTGCAAGTCTTGTTCTACAAAAGCAAGCTGATAGAGAAGAGGCTTAAGGACTTGAGATGGAGAGAAATGTCAGCACGTTTTAGACAAAAGAATCATGATTTAGGAAGTGATTTTAGCTCTGTATCAGCAAAAGGCTAACTGGAGAAATATTAAGAGATTTAGGGAGAGAGAGATCTACTGAAATCAAATTTAATCTAAGATCACTAAAGAGGAAACATAAAGTCTTTTTTTTTTTTAAGATTTTATTTATTTATTTGACACAGAGAGAGAGATCACACGTGAGCAGAGAGGCAGGCAGAGGGAAAGGGGTAAGCAGGCTCCCTGCCGAGCAGAGAGCCCGATGCGGGGCTCAATCCCAGGACCCTGAGATCATGACCCAAGCTGAAGGCAGAGGCTTTAACTCACTGAGCCACCCACACGCCCCAAAACGTAAAGTCTTAAAGAACAAACTGGACTTCTGCAAAAGAGAAATGGATCTAAGTGCTCTTAAAGATAAGGCTATAAAGAAGGGACATATATTAGTCATTAGTGAATCAAAATGAGTGACCAGAGGAGGTAGAGATAGCAAGCACAGAGAACAGAGCCATGTGAATCCCCCCACAAAAAGGGTTGGGATCCAGAAAGTGTTTGGGGAATGTGCTATAAAACTGCAGATAGTTCTTCATGAGATCAGTTGGGAGCCATTATCTTGAAGACTGCAACCGTTACCCAAGGTGGATATATAAAATATAGACAGATTTAAGAATTAAATTCTGAGAAGATCAAGGTAGAACATTTGAAGCATTATTTGGTGAGTTTCAGGGTTTCAGCTAAAATAGATGGGCCCTGAGAGAACACATTTGAGAAACTTGGAGATGCAGAGTTTGAAGGAAAAATGAGACAAACATCGGGGGATTCAGTCAGGACAGTAACATAAACAGCTCAAACATGGATAGAGTGAGATGAGAAAAGACTCATCTGTCAGAGAGGATTATTCAACTCAAGGATATGAATGTAGGTAAGAATTGTCTTAAACAAAGGGTCCTCTTGGCAGGCTTATAACTCCTTGATTTTACTTCTGTCACTGAGGGAGACCATATAAAGTAGAACACAGAAGGTAACTTCCCCAGACTGATAGAAATCCTGTGATAATTAAAGGATTTTCTCTACCTGCCTTCCTTCCCTTAGAGATTGCCCAAGTCTCTCCTTTGGTCTCCCTAAGAGTAACATGGGCCTGCATTATGTTGAGTCATTTTGCTTGAGGTAAACTGACTGTGGAACTGAGGATTTTCTTGTATTTTTAATATTTATGAATGTGAGGTTGATATTATGATGATTGTATTCTAATAATTCCTTAGGCCTTCTATAAAAGGGGAATGGGGGAACTTAAGATATATTAGTTAAACTTTGAAAATGCTTAAGATTGGGGTGTCTGGGTGGTTTAGTGGGTTAAAGCCTTTGCCTTCAGCTCAGGTCATGATCCCAGGGTCCTAGGATCTAGCCCTGCACCGGGCTCTCTGCTCAGCAGAAGCCTGCTTCCTCCTCTCTCTGCCTGCCTCTCTGCCTACTTGTAATCTCTGTCTGTCAAATAAATAAAATCTTTTTAAAAAAAGAAAGAAAAGAAAATGCTTAAGAATAAGATCCCTTTGGCTAAGGCTAAGCAGAAGAATTTGGGAAGGAAAGATACTGAAATCTTGATTTCTTCAGAATTTTGCTTAAGAATTATGAACTTTCATATCCTGGACTTTAATTCACAAAGAAGCTCAGGGAGATTTAATATTTGCTGCTTAATTTCTCCCCAGATATTTGGCAAGGCAGAGGGTGTCCACCACATAGGGTTCATTGCTGAACCTCTGATGAGTTCTATTGGATAACCTGGCTGGGCCTAATTTGGTATGGAAATTAAAATGAGCAGTGGCTTTTGGGCTTGAGATGCAGCATGGCTTCTAAAGATAAGAGCTAGACTATTCACTCATGGTCCCAAGAGGCAAACCCAACAGTGATTGTATTGGGATCGTTCCTCATGAAGTTGGAAGAAAGACTCCTGCTCCTGGATAATGACAACTTGATTGTTATGTCCAAAAGGTTAGGAGACCCCAAATTTGTAGATGGTAGAAGATAAATCTTTTCTCCTTCTAGCATTCTATTTTTCCCACAAAGCAAGACCTTACTATTTTGTCAGTTTGGGAAAAGTAGCTTCTGTCCTTTTCTCTACCTCCACACTCTCTCTCCTCCCCAACTGAGGAATACTCTTCAGATTGGGAGTTGAGGGGAGAAAGAAACCAAAAGTCATGTTTAGCTAAGCCAGTTCTAAAAGGACCACCCACAGTGTGGGTTTCTTCTGTTCTGCCCCTTTGTCCATGAGATAGGAACACTTGGGTTAGGCCTGCTTTCTGAAGGTAGGTCAGAAACTCCTTTCTTTGTGTACTTTCCATAGAGCTCACTGGGTTAAAGGCAGTGCTTTTGAGCAAATGTGTGTGTTTTCAGACCCACCTCTCCTTTGAGGTGTCATCCCAAGCTCTAACTCGGGAGCAAAGAATTCGGAAACCTAAATGATATCATTTATCCAAACTGAGTTCTCCGACCCAGGGGGTTATTGTAAGAATATTTAATATTGTAAGAATATTTTGACCTCATTATGTCTGTCACTCCTCAAGCCCCTCCAAATTTGGAAATAATTAAAGGTGTGAGTGAATATCACAATATCAAATGCTCATGGCTAGTATTTGGTGAGTACCTGGGATGTACCAGACACTGTGTTAAGAGCTTTTCGGGCATTGCTTTATTTAATCTTCACAACAGCTCTAGGAGATACATGCCGTTGTTACTTCCATCTGACAGAGAAGGAAGGAACTAAGGTTAGGGAGCTGAAGTGACCCGCCCAAAGCCATAGGCAGTTGGTAATGGTGGCTCTCAGACATGCAAGTGGATCCAGCCAGTTGACTGCATCCCATCATAAGTCATCTCTTAACATTTTAGGCAAAGATTAAAACACGAGCTCCAGCTATTCCTTGTTGTAGAAATTAGGGTAATTATAGGACCATCAGTCTGCTGTGAATACTGTCAAAAACAGATCTTATCTAAGATCTGTCAAAATAAGCTTCTATAAAGGCTTGACATATGATAATATATTATCTTTTATATTATTATTTTTTATATTATGACAAATTGCTTCATTTTTAATTTCTGTGTTCTTTTTCTTCATTTATGATAATAATTTCACATCTCTGGAATTTTTTTACATAAATTCTGAAGTCAGTATGGGTAATCTAGCAACTGTTTCCCTAACTCAGCCTCAAACTTCTACTACAACACGAGAATACTTTTAACATGTAGTCTCATGGGAAATTAATAACATCGCAGATAGTTCCTAACACAATCTTATATAAAAGTGACTAAATATAACCCTATTAGATTTCCTTTCATCTTAAAAAGTTGCCCTAAGCATTTTGCCTCAACCACTGTATTTCAGCTACGTACATGAGACCATTTTAACTGTGACAAAATCTGTAATATACAAAAACACAGTCCCTTTATAAACATCAATAATAAAATAAATGTTCATCAATACAATATCAATAATCAATTTAATTTCAGGTAACCGATTTGATAATGATCCTGACAACTCAATGCCAAAACTGATGACCGCTTCAAGTTTTTACACACATCATCTCCTAGAGAAATAGAACAATAACAGATTGCAGCAGCATGTAATTGGTGTAATCACATGAGAAATAGATTTCAGGCTTTAAGTATTTTTAAGGAAATACTTCTAAAATTCTTATCATTGCAATGTATCCATTGTAATTCATGAATTATATAATTACATTTTAATTCTATACTAAAGTGTCCTAAAAATTTGGCTTTGAAAGAAAATGTTAAAGCATGAAAAATGGAGAATGTGAAGCCATCTCTCTGAGGTACCCTTACATACGGGAACTTGCTGATGTCATATTTTTACCTCTGAAATTGGTTTCTCATAGACATCTTCTCCTATAGACTTCTCCTGGGCCAGGATGGCATCTCGGTGCAGGACTCGCAGCACTTTCTCTGGCTCTGCAGACCCGTAGTGAGCCTCCAGAACCTCAGGCTTGGTTTTCTCTGTCTTCAGCATGTGGATCACATCTTCCCTGGCCTGTGGTAGAATGCGGCAAGGTCAGACGGTTGACAACATAAATCACATGCCAGACTCACAAAATCAACACAAAGCTTATTGAACACATCCCCATCTCTTCGGGGCTATTGGCAAATTCACTGGGTATTTTGTTCTTATTTTCTATCAAAAGCAGATTGGCAAGCAGATACTCCGCTTCAGGTTGCTAGGAAGCAGCAAGCAGAAAACGGATTTGTGCTAATATTAACTACATAAAAATTGCTTTATCTAAGTAGAAAAGATTCTGAGCACTTTTGAATCAAGAGGACGTGGGGTACTTACCCCGTTTCATTGTACATGAGGTCAAGGACAATTTAAAGTTTTCTAGTTTTCTGTTTATGCTCTCAAAGAAGTATTCAAATCTAGTTTCCCCGTTCTAATTACAACCCTATGTGTAATAAACAAAACAGCCTTTATAAGTGAGTTCCTATTTCCTATCAAGTGATTCAGTTTATATAGAAACACATGGTTGGGAACTCACATGGTGCTGTGCTGGGCTTTTTGATCTAAGGAATCACACCAAAGGTGAAATTTAACTCCTGTAACATCCAGACTACCAATGGTATGAGCCAGGTATGAGCCAGACTACCAATCTTATGAGCCATACTCAATCGTATAAGTGGGGTCAGCATTGTTCTTTTGGTTTCTCAGCAAAACTTCAGCACCTTCTTGAACTCTTGAGAAAATCACCTGTTTATAGGTTTTATATCATATTGACTATGGATCTCATTACATAATGGATGTATCACTACTAAGTGACGAACTTCCTAGTTATGATGGAGCTAACATTTGGTCAATGTATTCCCATCTTGTCATATACTTGTTTTTCTAGTACTGGTGATGGGTATGAAGTATCCCGACGTCATGCCAACTTATACCAAAGAACAACCTGGTGGGTAAGAGTTGCAGTCCATAGCAATAGAATAGAGTTTTCCCCTTTGTTATGCTAACTATGGATTTGAAATTATAAGCCTGGCTCATTATCATGGTATTCTACACAAGGGAGCTAATTAGTTAGCCTTAAGATAGGAGCATTATAAAGTTTGTCTTTCTTGAAGTTTCTCACTTTTATTGCTTTTTCATAGTCTCCAAATTAATCTAATTCCAGATGGCTAAAGACTATTATGGAAACGTCAATAGACTGGAATTTGCAGATTTTCCCCCTGTTGTCTCTGCCACATTTGCATGTGCTCATTTCAAGACAAAAATTGGAAAATATTAATTTTGAAGAAATAGTAGTTCAGAATTAGCAAGAAAGTTAAAGTCAGAAAATAATTTAATGGAAAGGCAATGTGCTTCCATGGAGAGTGAAAAAACATAAGCATAGACACAGTACCAGGCTATCTTGTACAGTATCTTTGTGCAGCTTAGAAAAAGGTGCTTACTTCCTCTAGGAGATACAGTCTGAGTCAGAATGCTGCTTACGTAGCAAGGAAAGAAAAGGCTGTGTTTCAACCCCTGTCTATCCTCTTTCCCAGACACCCTTGGGCAAGCCATAACTCCATTCTGTAGATGGTGGCCCTGTACTGAAGGAGCGTAAGGTCTGTCATTGGTTATTCGTTTTCAGGCAAATAATATAAATAAGGAGATTTTAGAAATGTAAATCGGTAAGTATTTCAGTTCAAAAGTTTAAGCTATGTGGTTTTAATTAAATGTAAATATTGTTGGTATCTATCTTCTTGACCAAATCTTCTTAATAGAGAATTAAGAAAACAGTTTCTTTTGTTCCAACTGATACAAAATACATTCTTCTTCTCTCCCTAAAAATGTGCTTGCGCTAGAGTTGTATTAACTATGATATGCTACCTATACCACACATGTCATTCTTAGTTTAATTACTCGAGACACTAATTCCCAAAGAGAAAGAGGGTATGGTGGTATAACTCTGGGCATTATATATTTAGAACTGCACTATTCCTCATGAACTTACTAAAAGCTTTTTCATTGCTATAATAATAATCCTGGATGGAATACAAATGTTGACTATAAATCACTAGTATTTGAAGTAGTTTAATATAGTAAATCAATCATTATTATTGTGGTGCCTTTTTAATCAATGGGTTAATGAAATGACTATAATCATAATAAATTTTTTAACTAAATATATGATCCAATCTATGTAAAAAAAGGTCCTACATTTTGGGAATAAAACCACTTTACACTTCCATTTTAAGAAACTTCTTAATTTTTTTTAAAGATTAATTTATTGGATGGAGTGTGTGTGCAGGGGGAGGGACAGAGAGAGAAGGAGGGAGAAGCTTGAGCAGACTCCATGCTGAGCACACAGCCCCCCGCTAGTTCCATCTCAGGACTCTAAGATCACGACCTGAGCCAAAACTAAGAGTCGTAACTCACTGCGCCACTCAGGAGCCCTGAAACTTCTTAATTTTTATATAAAAGAATGAAATACAAAATGTAAGAAGGTTCCTGTCCTTAAACATTACTGTTTTCACATAGAAGTTTCATCAGAAGCAAGGAGTTAAATTCTTAGAATGCTGCAGCGATGCTTAAGTAGACCACTGTATTTAAATATATGTAAAAGGACTCAGAGGGAAGAATTCTTTGAAGAGGATTCTAGAGAAGAGAGAAAGGGGTCTATAAATTGTTCAATTTATTTAGTCCTGATGATGAAGAGAATAAATATGAGATTAGGGTATAAAAACCAACACGGAAGGGTCACATTCTTCTATTCCATCCTACAAGTTCCTCTTTGTGCCAAGAGAGACATATGGAAGCCAAGAACAACGATGTTCTGCAAAACTGTAACTGCACCAGATGGAGCAAGGGGTTGTCTCAACCGGCGGCATAAGGAACTGATTAAAAACATATGGGGGCAGCAAAGAGCTATTCTGCAAAGCACAGGGCCAACAGGTGAGTGTGTGATTCATCTTATAAAGTCAATAGAGGGTATCTGGGCTTTGCTGGGAAAGCCGGGAAATGGTGGGGTGAGGGGGAAGTGGGAGTAAGGCAGAATAAGAAGCAGAACAGGTGGAGTCACAACAGATGGAGCAGTTAAAAAAAAAAAGAGTTAAATCCAACCATTCATTCAATAAATATTTGTGCACATTCACTGTGGGCAATGCATTGTGTTCAGTATTGGAGATATAAGCTCATCCACAGAGATTAAAGCCTGGAAGGATATGAACAAATAATTGAAGTCTTAGGATGGAGGAGATACAGGGGGCTAAGAACTCCATCTAAAAATATACTTGACTTGAATACAAGGCTAAGGAAAATCTTCACAGAGGAAGTGACCCAAAAATCTCACACTGAGTACTTGAGCCAGAGAAAGATGGGAATTAGGGTGAGAGTGTTCTTGGCCAAGGGAAAACTGTAAGCAAAAGCCAAACAGATGTAGATGCATGGGCTGGAAAACATGAGGCTGGGTTATAAATAATGGACAACTTATGAAAAGCCTTGTAAACCAGGTAGTGAGCTTGCATTTTCTCATGGAACAGCTAGTAGCCTTGGAATTTTTAAGCAGCAGGACTGGGACATGGTCAGGATTGTGTGGTGGAAAGGTCATTCATTTACCCTGTTAAAAATGTACAAATTCTAAATCAACAAATGAAGAGATATTTCATGCTCATGGACTGTTAGAACAAATGCTATTAAAATGTCTATACTACCCAAAGAAATCTACAGATTTAATGCAATCATTATCAAAATACCAACAGCATTTTTCACAAAACTAGAACAAATAATTCTAAAATTTGTACAGAACCACAAAAAAACAAAAAACAAACAAACAAACAAAACCCAGAATAGCCAAAGCCATCTTGAAAAAGAAGAACAAACCTGGAGATATCGCAATCCCAAATTTCAAGATATACTACAAAGCTGTCATAATCAAAACAATATAATACTGACACAAAAACAGACACAAAGGTCAAAGGAAGAGTAGAGAACTGAGAAATAAACCCACACTTACATGGTCAATTACTCTATGACAAAGAAGACAAGAATATGCAATAGGATAAAGGTAGTTTCTTCAACAAATGGGATTCGGAAAACTGGACAGGTATATGCAAGTAAATGAGACTGGACCACTTTCCTATACCATAGACAAAAATAAACTCAAAATGGATTAAAGATATAAATGTGAGACCTGAGACCATAAAAATCCTAGAAGAGAGCACAGACAATAATTTCTCTGATGTTGGCCATAATAACATATTTCTAGGTATGTTTCCAGGGGTAAAGGAAACAAAAGCAAAAATAAACGATTAGGACTATATCATAATGAAAAGCTTCTGTACAGTGAAGGAAACAATCAACAAAACTAAATTGCAACCTACTGAATGGGAGAAGATATTTGCAAATGATATATCCCATAAAAGGTCAGTATCCAAGATATACAAAGAACTGATAGATCTCAACACTCAAAACCCAAATAATCCAATCAAAACAGGCAGAAGACATGAATAGACATTTCTCCAAAGAAGAAATCCAGATAGCCAATAGACATATAAAAAGATGCCCAATATCACTCATCATCAGGAAAATACAAATCAAAATTACAGTGAGATGTCACCTCATACATGTCAGAATGGCTAAAAATCAGCAGTACAAGAAACAACAAGTGTTGGCAAAGATGTGGAGAAAAAGGAAACTTCATGCACTATTGGTAGGAATGTAAACTGTGTGGCTACTGTGAAAAACAGTATGGAATTTCCTCAAAGAGTTAAAAACAGAACTACCCTATGATCTGTTAATCACACTACTGGGTATTTATCACAAAAATATAAAAATATTAACTTAAAAGGATATATGCACCCCTATGTCTATTACAGCATTATTTGCAATAGCCAAACTATGGAAGCAGCCTAAGTGGCCATCAATAGAAGAATGGATAAAGAAGGTGTGGTATATAGGGGCACCTGGCTAGCTCAGTCAACAGAACATCCAATTCTTGATCTCAAGGTCATGAGTTCAAGCCCCACACTGGGCCTGGAGTCTACTTTTTAAAAAGGTGTGCTATACAACACACACACACACACACACACACTGGAATATTATTCAGTCATAAAAAGAATGAAATCTTGCCATTTGCAACAATAGGTGGATCTAGAGAGTATAATGCTAAGTAAAATAAGTCAGTCAGAGAAAGATAAATTCCATATGATTTCACTTACGTGTGGAATTTAAAAAATAAAACAAACAAGGGAAACAAACAAAAAACAGAATCTTTACTTTTTTTCTTTAAGATTTTATTTATTTATTTGACAGAGAGATCACAAGTAGGCAGAGAGGCAGGCAGGGCGGGGAGGGAAGCAGGCTCCCCACTGACTAGAGAGCCCAATGTGGGGCTCGATCCCAGGACTCTGAGATCATGACCTGAGCCGAAGGCAAAGTTTTAACCCACTGGGCCACCCAGGCACCCCCGAAAAAAACAATCTTAACTATTGAGAACAAACTGATGGTCACTGGAGGGGAGGGAAGTGGAGGAATGGGTTAAATAGGTCAAGGGGATTAAGAGTATACTTATCTTGATACGCACGGAATAATGTACAGAATGGTTGAGTCACTATGTTATACTCATGAAATTAATATAACACAGTACATCAATTATAGTGGGATAAAATAAAATATCTCTGCAGATGATTTTTTTTTTAAATTTTTAATACTTTATTTATTTAGAGAGCACAAGCAGTGGGGAGGGGCAGAGGGAGCAGGAGAGAATCTTTTTTTTTTTTTAATTTCTTTTTTTTTTTTTTTATTATTTATTTATCAGAGAGAGAGAGGGGGAGAGAGTGAGCACAGGCAGACAGAATGGCAGGCAGAGTCAGAGGGAGAAGCAGGCTCCCTGCCGAGCAAGGAGCCCGATGTGGGACTCGATCCCAGGACGCTGGGATCATGACTTGAGCCGAAGGCAGCTGCTTAACCAACTGAGCCACCCAGGCGTCCCTCTGCAGATGATTTTAAAGCACAGCTGCACTTAGACAGATAGGCTTTAGGACAGATAGACCAATTCAAAACTAAAACCACTTAAAACATCTGCTACATGATAGCTTAAGCTTTCAGGTAGGGTCATCTAATTCTTAAGCACCTGCTTGACCCAGTGGTTTCTCATGTTTTCTCTCTGTTATCAGTTCCAATGATTGTTCTTCACCAAGGAATCATGATCACTTCACACCAGCAGCCTAAACCAGGGGAGTCCCTGGAAACCATTAGAGGTATTTGCCAGTTCTGAAAAACGAGGGTAACCAATCACCCCAGTTTGCCTGGGACTAAGGAGCAGGGCCACACAAAGCTGGACTTTTGAAAATCAGGATAGTCCCAGGCACACTGGGAAGAGATGGTCATTCTAGGACAAAGTGGTGGACAGGAGAGGACGGGAGACTGGATAGTCCAAAATGTCCCTGTATCTAGCTATTGGCAGCCATAGGAGGCTTACTATATACTCAGGTACTGAATTTCAGTGACAGTGTCTCTAAAACAGCTTTTTTAAAAGGCAAAATGCCATTATCGATGATTATGCCTGGTGACAGGTTCAGCTATTTTTTAAACTTGTGGGATTTTTCAATCTTTGGGAAAATGCATAATGAGCTGGAAAGAATGCTTAGTTCTAATGCACATGTGACATAGTTTTTCCACACTTCTAAAATGGGTATGTGTATGATTCTGTGAGGACAGGATAAAATCAAGCTAAAGAAGGTATAGCCTTCCTAAAGCACAATTACCTGAAGACTTGGGGTGAGTGGGAAGGAATTTATAACTTTTTCAAAAATTAATACAGTTTTATGGGCGTCTGTGTGGCTCAGTCATTAAGTGTCTGCCTTCCGATCAGGTCGTGATCCCAGGGTCCTGGGATGGAACGCAGCGTTGGGCTCCCTGCTCAACAACAGGAAGCCTGTGTCTCCCTCTAGTACTCCCCCTGCTTGTGTTCCCTCTCTTACTCTCTCTCTCTCTGTCAAATAAATAAATAAATAATTTTTAAAAAATTAATACAATTTTAATATTCACTTTAATATTTAGGACTTAAAAGTTCCTAAACACTCTTGCTTCTTTGTATTATTTTGTTAACTACCTAACTATAACTACGGCAGTGAGCCAAGGATCCCTAGAAAAGATGGTCCTGGATGACAAAAGCATGACCATTCTGCTAATGCTTTCCTACTTGGGCAACTCCAATCCATGTTTTGTATCTAGTTAGATAAGGAAATTTATTAGTTTACTTGTCTCTCTTTCTTAGGCTGTGAGCTGCTTTGAGGACAAAGATGTATCTACAGTGTCTACTAAAAGAATGCCTGCTCATGTGATAGGAACTCAGTAAATATTTGTTCAAATAAAAAGCTAAAGTTAAATAATGTGAAGTCAGAGAAGCATAAACTGTCACTGAAAAATCTCAGAACAACCTTAGCTACATAACCTTGTTTAAAAGAGTTAAACAATTAATTACATTTTGTGAACTTCCACTCTTTCATCTGACATTTTTGTCTATAATTTAGGAGTCACTTTGTTCTTCTTAAGTTTACTACAAAAAGAAAATATGTTGTAGATGGGATAAGGGAAAAACAGTACTTTCTACCAGAATGTTACAACAGGAAATGGACTATCTTTAAATCTAATACAAATTGAATTATATTATTTACTCTTGTTAGATAAATATAAATACTATAAATATATTGGAAGAAAAAAGCTATGTAATTTATGATGATATTAGCTATTATTACAGGAATTAAATCCTTTTTTTTCTCCTGAATTTTATTTATTTATTTATTTTTTAAAGATTTTATTTATTTATTTGACAGACAGAGATCACAAGTAGACAGAGAGGCAGGCAGAGAGAGAGAGAGGAAGCAGGCTCCCCGCCAAGCAGAGAGCCCGATGCAGGGCTCGATCCCAGGACCCTGGGACCACGACCTGAGCGGAAGGCAGAGGCCTTAACCCACTGAGCCACCCAGGTGCCCCATCTCCTGAATTTTAGAACACAAAGTTAACATGATTAGTAACACAATCACGTACAGGGAGAAGATTCAAACATGGTTAGTTTGAAGGGCCAATGGGGCTAAAATTGTGTCTTTTGGTTTCTCCAGAGAAACTTCTTTCCATAAATATATGGTCAATAGTGCCTCAAAGTCTCTATACCCATGTTTATTAAAGATCACTCCTTCCTAGCATTTCAGACAGAATACCATCCAAAAGAAATATTTCATTAAAATGTTAAAAGCAGATGCTATTTTCATGTTAAAACTTGCTATTATCAACATTATAGCTTGAATTTTTTAAATAAGATACCTCAAAATCCCAATGATGTTTTTGCAGAAATAGAAAAATCCACCCTAAAATACAGAGGAACCAAAGAGCCAAAATAATATTAAAAAAGAACAAAGTTGTAGGCTCCAGAATTTCTGATTTGAAAACTTACTAGAAAACTACAGTAATCAAAACAGTATGGTACTGGTATAAATACAGACATGTAGAACAGTGGAAAAGAATAAGGAGCACACAGATAATTCCTTACATATATGGCCAAATGATCTTCAATAAAAATGCCAATACCATTCAATGGGGGAAAGGACAGTTTTTTCAATAAATGATGTTGGAAAAACTGATTATTCATATGCAAAATAATGAAGTTGGACCATTATCTTATGCCATAAGTAATAATCAATTCAAAATGATCAGAGACCTAAATGGAAGAGCTAAAACTTTCAGAAGAAAATATAGGGGAAAAACTTCAGGGTACTGGATTTGACAATGATTTCCTACATGTGACACACCAAAAGCATGACAACAGCAGAAAATTAGCTCAGTTGAAATGCATCAAAATTTAAAATTTCAGTATCAAAGAGCACAATCAACTGTGAAAAGCAACGGACAGAATGGGAGAAAGTATTTTCAAATCATATATCTGATTATCTATGAAGAGACTAATATCCAGAATATACAAAGAATGCCTAAAACTCTACAACAACAACAACAACAAAAAAAACAAAAATTAAAAACTGGACAAAGCACTTAAATAGACATCTCTCTAAAGCAGATATACAAATGGTCACCAAGAACTTGAAAATATGTTCAGTGTTTCTAGTCATTAGGGAAATGTAAATTAAAACCACAATCAAACACCACTTCATACCTATTAGGATGGCTATCATCTAAAACACAGGGAATAAAAAACATTGGCAAGGATATAGAAAAATTTAAACTATTGTGCACTGCTGATGAAAATGTGAAATATATTAGTATAGAAAATAGTATGGTGGTTCCTCCAAAAATTAAAAGTAGATGACCATATGACCCAGCAATTCCATTTCCGGGTAAATACCCAAAAGAATTGGAAGCAAGGAGACTCATGTTCATAGCAGCATTGTTGGCAATAGCCAAAAGGTAGACACAACCCAAGTATCCACTGACAGATGAATGGGTAAACAAAATGTAGTATATAAACACACTGCAATATTATTCAGCCTTTAAAAGGAAGGAAATCCTGACACAAGCTACAGCATGGATGAACCTTGAGGACATTATGCAAAGTAGAATGAGCCAGTCACACAACATAGATATTATATGATTCCACTTACATCGTCACATTCATAGAGACGGAAAGAAGAATGGTGTTTGTCAGGGTTGGGGCAGAGGGAAAGGGAAGACAGAGTTGTTGTTTAATGAGGACAGAGTTTCAGGTTTGGAAGATGAAAAAAGTTCAGGATTTGCTGGGTCATATGGTCATCTACTTTTAATTTTTGGAGGAACCACCATACTATTTTCTATACTAATATATTTCACATTTTCATCATCAGGAGATGGATGGTGATGGGGTTCAGCAAGGGGAATACATTTAATGCCAATGAACTATGCACTTTAAAATGGTTTAAATGGTCAACTTTACATTATGTATATTTTATTACAGTTTAAAAAAATTAAAAGTACCTTATTTGCCACCAAAATAATTGGATAAGAAAAGAAAAAACACTCCCAATCCTTTATTTAGACATTACCATTTTAGAGAAAAAAGTAAAATTCCATGTAATAAACTATGAAAGTTCAGTCATATTTTCCTTATAATTAGTTAGCTGTATGTCAAAGTCATCCATGGATTTAAGCACATTTTCACTACTTATGTGGTTTTCTTCTTTTTACTTTTTTACACACTTCAGGATATTAATAGCACAACAGCTGTGATGTCCTGGATTAGAAATTAGATAAGGTCACAGGTTCCCCCATGCAGTGCTGTGATGCAACAGTGTATAATTTCTTAAATTCCAACAGACTACAGGCTTTTTGTTCTGTGCTAATCAAGCGCTTGGGAAGAGCCTTTAAACTCCTCACCCCTATATATAAGCAGGTCTGGCAGACAGGGTCCAGCTTTCTGTGAACAAGTTGAGAAGCTGAATTCCCTAAAATATGAGAAGTCATTGCTAAGGCACAACTAGATGATTATTTTCTCACTGTGGTTGTTTATCTAGCTCCATAAATCTAATCCCTTCAGCAAACAACACTAAATGAGAGCTAGAACAGAGAAAGCATCTGCACTCGCTGTGGTACCAGACATTTCCGCACAGACATCTCTGGTACAATTCTCTTTATTAAGTTAAATTTTGTTCACCTCTTTACTTTTCTCTATGACTGTCTCCTTGTTAAATTATCTCTAGAAGTTATTTTTCAAGCTTGAGCAAAAGCTTGTGATGTAATCCAGTCTGGAGGGCTGACTGGCAGGGTGGACCCACCACAGGGCTATTTGCATGAGGAACTAAGGCTCTTCCTGGGAAAGAACTCATCCCAGGGGAGGAAGGGCATCATGTTGGCTGAAGGACAATAGAGCAGGGTCAGAGGGGAAGGGTGAGTCTGAGGGCAGCATAGTGTCTGTCACTCCAGTCCAACCCCCTCAACCCATGCCTGAGTCTTGAGGTGAGGGATGGCCATAAAAGACCTAAATAAAACCGAGAGGAATTGGTAAATTAGAATTCAAGATATCATGCTTTAGTGGGGGAAGTAGAAAGGACCAGCCCTCTCTGTATCTTGCATTACGCTCTCCATGTAGACATCAGCTGATGTAAACAGAAGAGGAAGCCTTTGGGACACACACAACAGTGCTGGCTGTGCTTTAAGCAGGCGTGTACAGGGGTACCCATCATCACCACAGCGTGAGTAGGAACAAGGGCAAAATGGCAAATGCCAAATGGTAGCTCAGAGGAGTGTGCAGAACATGTGTACGTCATCCTCTTGAGGACTTCAGCATATTATGGGAGGAACCTCAGGGAACCTGGCATTCCCACAGAACAGGTGGAAGCAGAGGCTGGAGAGGGAGATAAATTAGTTTCTTTGATCTTATTTTTATCCTGTGTCCAGTGAGGGCTGGGGAATTTAAGACTTTTTTCAGAAGAGAAAATATTTCAACCGAACAAGGTAAGACTGTATCATCTAGATAGAATTTATACATGAGGTTTATTTGAATCACATAACATAGAGTTCCTTCAGATTTGTTATGTTTTTGATATATTCATTTCAGCTTTTGACTTCAGTGAATTCTATGTTTATAACACACGTGACCAACTTAGAACTAGAGTTTAAATTTTTGAAGAAAAATACAAGAAAATGTCAGCCACTATGAACCTACAGGGAATGTCACGCGGGATATTTACTGTTATAAGTACTCAAAAGTTAGTACTTCAAATTTCCTTTTAAGGGCTTGGGAATAGGACCATCTGCAGATGAATCATAAAGCCCCTCTCCTCTTAAAAAGAATATAATATACATAAGTTACTGTCTTTTCTAAGTATCAGTTGTTCTGGTGTACTGAAGATGTCTATTGCTATGTGGTTCTTTCAGCTGCTTTTCTTTTCATCTTTCTTTTTAAACGAGCTCATGACGTAAACTTAGAGGTAGTGTATTGCTTGTTTTTACTACAACTCATTAGAAGCGATGTGGTAGAAAGAATATGCACTTAGGAATCTTGAATTAGAAATATGCATTAATCCTACTGCTAGTGGGACTTGAAATGATTGAATTAGCATCCCTGAACTCAGTTTCCTTGCCTGTAAAATGGGCATAGCAGTGGCTACGTCACAGCTCCTATGTGAGCTAATGTATATAGGTGCTTGGCAAATGTTAATTACCCTGCCCCTTGGGAGCCAAACAGATAAAGTGTGGCTCTGCAGTTTACTCCAGCCATGTGACCTTTGGCGAGTTAGCTCTGAACTTCGTTTCTCCATCTGTATGAGAATGAAATATATGTGAAGTGTCTAATGTAGTGCCTGGAATGCTATAGATGCCCAACAAAAGGCAATTTCCTCTTTTCTTTTCTCATAAAGGTAAACTGGCTGATGGGGGACACCTGCACTTACTGAGGAGCAAAACAAAAAGCCTTTCCACAAACTGAGTCAGTAAGTCAAGGTCCTCGTCCCCATTCCTCTCAATATCCAGTGACTGCACAAACCACTCCTAACAGTACCTGTGATTCCTAACCCACAAACCTAACAGGCAGCTGGCAACCCCATACTGGCTTGTGCTGTGCTTCTGAGCCTCCTGCTCCATTCGCTGATGTAATCTGAAGGAGCAGCTTTCTCTCTAATTCAAGAATTTGGACTGCACTGTTTACTCTAGAGTCTACAGTTCCTTCAGCACCATGTCAAAAGATCATATTGCAGCAGAAGTGACTTACCATTTTTTTAAACTTTTCTGAGCCTTCTATTTAAAACCTGGCATCAGTAAGAACGTCAACACATTTTGTACTAGCACTCAAGTGAGAAGCAGGCATTGCCTATAAATGAAGGTGCAACCAAAGTCAAGCCCTCAAGTCAAGGAAAATAAAAATAAGTACCAAAACCCCAGAAATGTTAATTTTTTAAAAAGTGCATCTTTGACATTTAACAAAATCCCTATAATTTCCTACTTGGAATGTCCTTTTTTAAAGAAAGGAGATCCTGAGAAAGCTACAAAATTTCTGTAATATTTATGATTTGCCAAAGGCTTTTTGTGGGCAATATTCGGTCCTCTAGTGACATGTCTTGGTTTGAAATGCCAAATCTACTTGCTCAAAGAGACATGTAGTTCATTGTATCTGCTCATACAATTAGTTCGCTTTTTCACTATATTGGATCAGAGATGGGGCATTTTCCAAAAAATTTTAAAATAAAAATATCTCAGAGGGGCACCTCAGTGGCTCAGTTGGCTAAGCATCTGCCTTTGGCTTGGGTCATGATCCCAGGGTCCTGGGACTGAGCCCCATGTGGGGCTCCCTGTTTCTCCCTATCTCTGTACTCCTCACTAGTACTTCCTCTCTATCTCTGAAATAAATAAATCTTTTTAAGAATCTCATGTATATTATTACTTACATGCTAGCATTTGGGAACTATGCAATACTCTGAAATCTGAGAATGGCCATTTCTGACACCTGATACTTTCCTAATTACTATACTCACTACTTAGTAATTTCAATGGCTCATTTTCTCCCTCCCCACAAGACTGAGAACTCCGTGAGGGCAGAGGTCTCTTGGTTTCTTCTGAGTCCCTAGCCCCTAGCACAGTGACTGACACAAGTGCTTACTCATTACACATTTGTTAAATGTATGAATAAAGCATTGTGTGTGCACGCACATGTGTACGTTGTATATATGTACTCAACTTGTCCAACAGCAGTTTCCTGTGTTTCCCCTTTCTAAGCATGTGCATGTTCTCCTTTGAGAACAGAATAGCTTTTTAAAATTTCACCTTTTATCTTTCACTAGAGAAAGTTTAGACTCCAAAAGATAATGGCTGATTAGTCTTATTATGTTCTTGAAATCCCTATAAAATCTCTCCATGATTCATATTCCTTCTTGTATGCAAGGAACAAATAGAAATGAACTATAGGTGATGCCCATTACCAGCAGTAGTTATTCTCTGTAAGTTACCACAAACAGTGAATTAGAGAATACTGACTTATTGCCCCTCAAGTAAATACAGTTAGGCTTCTACATGCCCCTCATCACAATGTTTTCATCAACCAATTAATATATGACTTTGCTTCATGTGTTGTTCTGTTCAAAGATGAATGGATGAATGAAGAATGAATGAATGAATGAATGAGTAAATATACATAGGTAGTATCTGCTACTGTATGAGGTGAAGACTTTCTCTGAAATGACAAGAAAAAGGATAAGAGAGTCTATGTATGAAAAAAAACATAGCCAATTAAATGGCAAAAAAGGAAACATATGTAATAACTATGATAGATACAGGGTAATTATCTTCAGTTACAAAGCATCCAAATGTCAAAAAATCCTAACTAAGGCTTTCTGTTAGGACAAAGATTGTGCATAAATATGTTCATTACAATGTTACTTATAACTGTAAAAATATTGGAAACAACCTAAATATGCAATATGGAAATATTAGAGTAGAATATAATACTTCCATATGATAAAACATTTTATAGACTTTAAAAATTATATTTCAGGGGTTGTTGAATGATGTGGGAAATGCTTACAACAAATATGTAATCTAATTTCCATATACACTGTGTTTGCAATTATGTAAAAAATACATGTGAAGAAAAATACTCACCCAAATATTCACAATTATTCTTTTAAGCTAGTAGAATTATGAGTGATTGATGTTTTTTCTTATAACTTTTTTGTAATTCTAAATAAGACTTTCTCAAATTTTTTTCACTAATTCTCCTAATGAGACTTTTTAGATTATGTTTTATGATTACCATGCTTATAAAATTTCAATACCACAGATAGATTGTAAATCTGTTTATGTACTATGATCTTTTTGAGTGTCACAAATCATTGTAACATCTAAAATTTCCTTGCCTCTCCTAAGAATCAGTATTCACCTTGGGAATAAGAAGAATGCATGTTCTAAATTATCTTTATTGAACTGGTTTTACTTTGATTATTAGATTAAAAAAATTAAAATCCTGAAATAGGTCATATCAACTCAGAGAAAGTTATAGTAGACTTTCTGGTCCTTTGGTATTTGAAATTTTGAAACAAGGACCTTTCTATCGTGCCTAATATTGTTTATGTAAGTAAACATCTATTCTGGCTAATATATTTGACTCTATGTACATAATATGAAACTAGTAACATACTTTGCAGGGAAGGACAGAGTTGAATTTAATGACAACCAATACTTACATTGCACCCTGGTATGGACAAAATTCTTTTCAGGGTTATTTTTTCTCTTAATTCCATTCTGCAGATGATTAAAATAAGGCTCAAAAAATTAAATAGCTTGCCCAAGGTCATAGGATTCATAAGAAACAGAGTTATCTGATTCCAAGATATTTATTCCCTCCATTATGAGTTGCATATGAAAACACAATATAAGCACAAAGCAAGGGAAGGCCCTGGAATTAAACTCTCTGGATAATGTTCTCTGTCCTAACATTCATCCACAAACCGTGCCGCCACCATCTGGTCCAAGTTCCCCACACTACATAACTTGATTGGCTTGCCATGATCTTGCCAACATTTTTTGAGCCCTATCATCTTTTTAGTAACTTCCCTAAAAATGCCACACTTCTTTCTTTAAGCCAGAGCACGTGAGGCAGTGAACCCAATCCTGTAAACTTCCTTCTCTAACTCTCCAAGACCTCTTGCCAAGCCACTGCTGCTGGGAGACAGCCCTAGAGCCTGACTTATAGCAATGCACTTTGAAGTAGATAAAATATGCCCTCATGGACATCTGTCTGTTATTTCCTGCACTCACAGCTTTGTTCTTCTTTATTGCCAAAGAATTCTATGGATGATGTCACTTTTCTCTGAAGAGAGCAGGCCATCAGAGCTTTTCACTGACATAATTAATTATCTGTAGCTTGATTCTGGGCCAGAAAATTCTCAAGGCACAGCCCCCCAAAGAATTAACTCTACTGTGCTCGCTATTCTTAAACTTTTAAAGAGACAGGGTACCATATCTTTTTATTTATTTTTTCTTTTCTCAGACACTGATAATGGTATTTTTGTTCAGTGATATCAAGTAACAGAAAGTGAACTGGGACACTATTCTATGATTTCACAAGGAGGACCTTCGGTTCAATGGGCAGCAAAATCTAAAGGTCACTGCAGATCAAGTATACAAAGCAAAGCTTTTAGGGCTTAGTCTTAAATGCTACAGGAATGCATCACAATTACTGAATAGACTCTTTCGGGGATCTTGTGAATCTGCAGCCAGAAAAATGAGATCTCAACCAAAGCTAACCATGTTGAATTATCCACAAGGTGAAAAGATTGTTTACCACCCGCAACAGCCTAAAAACCTCAATTTACATAAACTTCACAAGATATAAGAAATTGCCAGAATGGTGACCAAATATTGTGAGAGTTCTTATCAGTTTCTTTATATAGATCTTAAAGCAAATTAGCAAGCTCATCCGAAAATATCATCTGCCACTCTATACTGGGTTTCAAGATTATATAAGTCAGCTCTTACTTGTCTCTTTTTTTTTTAACAGATTTTTTTTTAAGATTTTTTTAATTTATTTGACAGAGATCACAAGTAGGCAGAGAAAGAAAGGGAAGCAAGTTCCCTGCTGAGCAGAGAGCCCAATAAAGGGCTTGATCCCAGGACCCTGGAATCATGATCTGAGGCTGAAGGCAGAGGTTTTAACCCACTGAGCCACCCAGGCACCCCTCTTACTTGACTCTTAAAAACTGGGGCTTGGTGGGGAATGATCAACACTGTAGATGTAAAAAAGTAGTGGAGGGGTTTTGTTGGAATCAGAGCACTGGAATTTTGGCCCTACTTTTCAGTAGTGATAAGGTAAGATCCAAGAATTCTTTCAACTTTCTCAACTGGTGGAATTAGCAATATCCTAAGACCATAGATTTGAATGTGCTTATTAATATTGTCCCCCACAAAGAAATTGTTAGTTATGGTCTATTCTGTTGTCTTGATTCTGTAGAAACTAGTTTAAATTGTATTCTCTCCAGATTAATTTAGCTTGGCAAATTATCTTTTTGGATCTACTATTAAAATTGTTAAAGATTTAAAATTATAGTGTAATAGTTGAATATAAAAAAATCAATATTACTGAATCAACATCAAAGACAAAGTGAAGGTCTATGCCACATCCTCCCAAATTCTACTCCCCAGACCTAGTTTTATTAATAATTTGAAGTGGATCTTTTTAGAATTGTTTTTCTCTGTAGACATATAAATACAGATGTCAACACACACACATTCTCTATCTCTATCTCTCTCTTTCCATCTCTCCTTCTCCCTGATATTAATGAGGTTTTACTATATGCCCGGAAATCTGTAAAGTACTTTGCAAATATTATCTCATTTTAACCTCACAATAACCTTATCAGATAGGTACTATTTTTTTTTAAGATTATTTTTTTATTTTAGAAAGCGAGATTGCACAAGTGGGAGAGGGATGGGGGAGAGAATCTCAAGCAGACTCTCCACTGAGCATGGAGCCCCACGCTGGGCTTGATCCCACAACCCATGAGATCATGACCTAAGCCAAAACCAAGAGTCGGAGGCTTAACCAACTGAGCCACCCAGATGCCCCAGGTACTATTATTATCATCATCTTGTAGATGCGATATCTGAGGCAGGTACAACGGTGTTCAGTGATTTGTCTAAAGTCATACAACTAACAAGTGGTGGTGTCAGAACGCAAATATACAATCTAACTCCAGAGCTGGTAATCTTAATATGATACTTTATGAATTCTCCATAGATCTATATCTATCAATATAGAATCTCTCAAATATGTACCACTTTATTTTGTATTCAAATACAATGGAAAGCTCAAGAAGGATGAAATTCTACTGATACCAATAATACTCATTTCACCAGCACTAACAGGTCTTACATATTTGTTTTTCAAATCAATAAATTCATTGGGTCTCCTCTCTTTTCACATACCTATCCCTCAGTTGAGGGTTTGTTTTCTTTCTTTCTTTCTTTCTTTTTTCCAGTTTGCTCAATTCTTCTTACATGAATCTATAACATAAAGCTTGGATCAAATTCTAATACCAAGTAAAAAAATTCCAAGTGAAAGTTAGCTGTGTTAGACTAGAATTCTGTGTTGAATTTGTTTGAAATAAAGATCTCTACTGTTGGGCACCTGGGTGGCTCAGTCATTAAGTATCTGCCTTCAGCTCAGGTCATAATCCCAGTGTCCTGGGATCGAGTCCCATATCGGGCTCCCTGCTCACCGGGGAGCCTGCTTCTCCCTCTCCAGCTCCCCTGTACTTGCATTCCCTCTCTCGCTCTCTCTGTCATAAATCCATAAAAAAATTTAAAAAAAAAAAGATCTCTACTGTAGAAATAAAATCTTTACCAAACATCTCTTTGATTTGTCTTCCTCCCTTCTTTAGCTGAAAGTTGAAGAGCCTGCCTACTACTTCTCTTTGCACTGGCACCAGCACACACCATAGATGGAGCAGGAGCAGTTAGTTATCTCCCTCTTTCTTCCCTCCCTTCTTCCTTTTTCTTCCATCTATTTATTCATTTATTCATGTGTAAAGTTGCTATTTTGCTAGTTGTGATGGAGCCTACATGAATAAGACATAATTCCATGCTTGCGTGACTTTATACTAAAGTAGGAATGAGATTTGGGAAGGTGATTCCTGTAATTAACTGTTCATCCAGAGCCTTTTTGAAGGAAGGATGGGAGGAAAAGTTTTAGAGCATGGGATAGCATAGGGAAGTCACAAGGAATGAGTAATTTTAATTCTAGGTTTTTGACCAACCTAAATGACTCTAAGCCATAGACAGACTTTTGATTCATAGAATCATAGGAATTTAGAGTAGGAAAGAACTTTAAGCCCATGATTATAGTTAAGAAAACAGGTTCAGAGAAGCCAGTGGTTTCCACAAGGGGTGCAACGAATTGGTTGTTGGTTATATATTAGAACCCAAGTCTCCTGATTCTCAAACCAGGGATCCCTCTGAATGACTAGTAAATACACTGCAATGATCTCAAGTAGGAATAAATCTACATGCTAATTAATTTGTTTAAAAATATGAAATAAGCGATTTTTTTGAGAGGTCATTTTTTTAAAATAAGAATTTGAATGTCATAGAACACAGTTGAAGAAATCCTGGCATGCTATATAATTGATGCCCTAAAAAGTAACTGACATTTTGCTGAAATTTGACTTTATATTCAAATACATTATTTGTCCATTAGCAATAGGAGTGTGGTTACTGAACTCAGAATAGTTGATTCAATATTTTTACCTTAATTTTCAGGTCAGTGCACATGTAAAGTATTATTTATGACATACTTTTTTCTCATGTGCAGTTCTCATAGTCAACCAATTTTCTTATAGTCTTCCTGAGGGAAAATGTTAGAAAAAGTTAATTTTGTTATAAGCTTATCAACAACTACTACCAATAACCACTTATCATTCAAAGTTGGGAGCGCTCTGGTTAAACATGTTACATATCATGGTCTTAATGACTTGCAATCCCCCTCTTGGGAATTTTTTTTTTTTCATTCCCAAGCCTAAGCCTGAGCTTTATCTGACAACCTGACATTGATTCTGATGTTTAAAAATCTATGCCTTACTAGCTTGTATAATGTTCTCAATGCCTCAGCTTTTTCATAATAAATGACCAAGAATAACTGGCCAAGATTCATTTTAATAGCTGGGAACTTTCAGGGAAAGAATTTTTTTGATGATGACAGAGTCAAAATGGTTCATGGTCCTCCTAGTTTATTTCAAACTCCTGCTTCTTTTTTGTAGTTACCAAGTTGCCAAACCTTTTTGCTTCAGACAATTGATATGCCTTGACCTCTACTGAGTTTTTGTGGTTAGGAACCTTATCTGAGCTGTCATTACCATGCTTCATCATCCACAAGCCAGTGGTCAGATGAAAGCATGACAGAGATGACTAAACAGAAGAGGCAGGTGGATGAGATCAGACAACCAGTGCTGCCAGATTTCTCAAGGCTGAACTCATTATTTCATGTTCAGCCATGGCCAGTTTTAAATAATATTATGAGAATATCCCTAAATTTCCTTCCAATTTCTCCATGACCTTCAAGGCCAACAAGCAAGTAGTCTGAATGCCCTCTTCCTGCAGCCATTCTTCACACGTGCTTAATTAACCAAGAGCTGATACAGCCGGACACCATGGAGCTGCCACAACATGGGTTCACCCAGCTGAAGTTTTAGTGGTCACCTCACAGATGGTGTCATATTCGCGGAGATCAGTTATGAAGGCTTACATCCCAAGATGACTTAACCACAGCAAAACCATCTGAAGAATCTCTTCCTGACGTGCCTGGCCACAGCTCCTAGGGACTCACCAAAGCCATAAATAAAGAAAATAATCATGTACTTCTGATATTGCAGTTGATAAGTGGAGACACTTGGAACTTTAGGTACCGTGAGTAAAACCCAGCCCACTTAGGTTTCTGCTTTTATCACTCCACTGAAACCTCTTATCAAGGCAAAGCATGACTTCCCTGTTGCTAAATGCAGGGGTCAATTTTTTTTTTTAAAGATTTATTTATTTATTTATTTGACAGACAGAGATCACAAGTAGGCAGAGAGGCAGGTGGGGGGCGGGCGGGCCAGGGGGAAGCAGGCTTCCCGCTGAGCAGAGAGCCTGATGCGGGGCTAAATCCAGGACCCTGGGATCATGACCTGAGCCGAAGGCAGAGGCTTTAACCCACTGAGCCACCCAGGCGCCCACTGGGGTCAATTCTTATTCCTCATTTTCCCTGATCCGTTAGCAGCATCTGATGCTTTTGATCTTTCCCCATCTTGAAAAATTCTTCACTCTGACTCTCAAACACTCTACTTTGCTAATTTCCCTCTTACCTCTCTAGCTGCTTATTCTCATTCTCCTTTGCTGATTCCTCCACACCTTCTTGACCTCTGAGTTCTAGAATTCCCCGGGGCTCAGTCCTTTGACCTCTTATCTTTTCTAAATTTGCTTTCTTCATGACATCACCCAGTTTCACGGAATTAAATACATCTACACATAAGTGACTCCCAAGTTGATAACTCCAGCCCAGACCTTTCCCTGAACTCCAGACTCATATCCAAATGCCTACTGGATATCTCTGTACTTGAATGTCTAACAGCTTCTCAAAAATGACATGTGCAAAACTGCATTGCTGGTCTCTGCCTGTTTACTCTGCTCCACCTGCAGCCTTCTACATCTCAGTAAATGACAACTTTTGTTCTCCATTTGCTCGGCCAAAGAACCTTCCTGGGAGATAGCCTTATATTATCTCTTTTTCACATAACCCATGCTCAACCTGCCGTCAAACACTATCTGCTCTCCTATAAAATTTGTACTGAACCTGAGCACTTTCCACCAAAACCACTGTTACCATGCTAGTCCAAGCCACTGTTAGCTCTAATTTGGATAAAGCCTGTTAGTCAGGTCCCTGTTTCTGGTGGTTCACATCAATTCAGAAGCAAAGAAGTAAATAAAGAACTGCGGACAAAGGAAAGGATCCCTGCATTTCCTCTATACACTCAATCATTATTAAGACAACGAAAACTAAAACTGTGTTGGAGTTCATAGGAGTAGAATTTTAAAAAAGACATAATGACATTTTTAAATGTTAGATAATTATTCTGCACATGTTTCTTAGGTACCTATTATATAGAGATTCTGATTTCCATGAACAATGAAAAATATCAAAAAGAAAAAAAATCTTTAAAAAGAAAAAAGAAGAAAAAGGGGCGGGGGGAGAAAACCACAACCTGATTTTTAAATCTCTTTAAAGATCCTCTGATTATAAAGCCATGTCTTTTAAATAAGAACAGCTGGGGAAATTCAGAAACAGTGTAATGAGAGAAGACATGTCTTTCCACACATGAAAACATATTATAGTGTTAAAGGAATTAGAACAGTGTGGTACCAGCACATGAAATAGGCAGAGAAATCTACTCAGAAATAGATTCAAATATTATATTATAGGATAAAAGTGACATTTCAAATCACAGGGGAAAAAGTGAAAAATCAACTAATGGCTATTTACCTATTATTTCACAGTTGTAGAATTGCTTATCTTTATTCTGCTCTGTGATGCTGAGTCTGGAACTCTGCAAACTGCACTTCATAGACTCCTGTGCTTGCTGTTCCCTATTGGGCTCTGCCAATAGGAGTCACTAGAGGGGTATTAAAAGGTGGGAAGGGGAGAATGAGGTGTGCCTTTCTGTTTTGTCCTGTTTCTCTTGACAATGTTGTTCCAGTTCCAGCTTCTTTAGACCTTCCAGCACCAGCCCATCAAGCTCTCTCTCCTCAGCGAGTTCCCTGCTCTGAATTCCTAAGTTCTAGTAATTCTACCTCTTCCTTTTGTTTCCCTAGCTCTAGAGGCTGGCAGTTATTGTCTCTGGTTACCTCAGCATTCTCTGTACTCTTTCCATTTTCTAGTATCTGTATTACCAAATCCCTTTATTAGTTTCTTTCTGTTTGAAATATCTAGAGTTGTTTCTGTGTTCCTCTCTGGACCCCAACGGATACAACAGCCATCTACAAAAAAATCAAAGTGACTCACCTTAAACAGAGATGAATTCTAGATGGGTAAAACAATGGAAAAACTGGAGAGGAAAAAAAAAAGAACTAGGAGAATTTGAAGGAAAGTTTTCATAATCTACAAGTGGGAAGGGTTTTCTAAATATGACCGGAATCAGAAGCCATTTAAGAAAAGATTGATGTCTGACTAATAACAGTAACATTAAATTCTGCATAGCAAGAAGTGCTATAAGCAAAGTCAAAATAGAAATATTGAGATGGAAAAAATATTTCACTTATAACTCATATCACAGACAAAAAACTGATTTCTTTACTATATGAAGAGATCTTATTAATCAATAAAAGACCAACAGTACAATAGGAAAAACAGGCAAAGGATAAAAACAAGCTGGTCACAGGAAAAGAAATACAAATATCTCTAAACACTTTGAAAGGATACCCATCCTCAATCAGAAGAGAAATGTAATTTTAAAGTACAAGGAGACACCCATTTCACCTAATGGATTGTCAAAGGAATTAAAACACCAGATTAGCAAAACGGTAATATACGGTATTGACAAAAGTGTGAGAAAACAGACCTGGCCAATTTAACAAAATCTACCACAAACATATGTATCCTTTGACTTAGCAGTTCTATGGCTGGGTTGTGTGACCAAGAGAAATATTCTTACATGTGTGATAATATGTATGTATAATGTGTCCATGCAGCATTGACTATAAAAGGAAAAGACTGGGTACAGTTTAAATACCCAACAACAAGAGACTGCAACTAACATACCCTCCACAACCATTAAAAAGAATGTGAAATCTCTGTATGTTCTAATAGGGAAAGATTTCCAAGGCATATATGATGTCTGAAAAGGGCCAATTACAGAACAGTGTACATAACATGTTCTGTTTATGTAAAAAACTAAAGAAAATAAATTTGCATACATTATGCTTTTTTTTAGTTCTTCAATCACATATGTGAATCAATTACCCAATTTTTTAGGGGGCACCTATATGGCTCAGTTGGTTAAGCCTCTGCCTTTAGCTCAGATCATGATCTTGGGGTCCTGGGATCAAGCCCCACATCAGGATCCCCACTCAGTGGGGAATTTGATTCTCCCATTGCCCTTCCTGCCCCCTGCTTGTGCTCTCTCTTTCTCTCAAATAAATGTTAAAAAAATCTTCAAAAGATTATTTAAATTTCTAAATAAAATATTTTTAAGTTAACTAGACTTATTGTGATCATTATTTTACAATATATATGAATATCAAATCATTATGTTATATACCTGAAATTAAATTATACCTCAACAAAAAAGGAAAGATAATGAAATTGTTTTAAATCCACACAAAATACTTTTTTTAAAAATTTTTTATTTTTTATAAACATATATTTTTATCCCCAGGGGTACAGGTCTGTGAATCACCAGGTTTACACACTTCACAGCACTCACCAAAGCACATACCCTCCCCAATGTCCATAATCCCACCCCCTTCTCCCAACCCCCCTCCCCCCAGCAACCCTCAGTTTGTTTTGTGAGATTAAGAGTCACTTATGGTTTGTCTCCCTCCCAATCCCATCTTGTTTCATTGATTCTTCTCCTACCCACTTAAGCCCCCATGTTGCATCACCACTTCCTCATATCAGGGAGATCATATGATAGTTGTCTTTCTCTGCTTGACTTATTTCGCTAAGCATGATACGCTCTAGTTCCATCCATGTTGTCGCAAATGGCAAGATTTCATTTCTTTTGATGGCTGCGTAGTATTCCATTGTGTATATATACCACATCTTCTTGATCCATTCATCTGTTGATGGACATCTAGGTTCTTTCCATAGTTTGGCTATTGTGGACATTGTTGCTATAAACATTCGGGTGCACGTGCCCCTTTGGATCACTACGTTTGTATCTTTAGGGTAAATACCCAATAGTGCAATTGCTGGGTCATAGGGCAGTTCTATTTTCAACATTTTGAGGAACCTCCATGCTGTTTTCCAGAGTGGCTGCACCAGCTTGCATTCCCAGCAAAAGTGTAGGAGGGTTCCCCTTTCTCCGCATCCTCGCCAGCATCTGTCATTTCCTGACTTGTTGATTTTAGCCATTCTGACTGGTGTGAGGTGATATCTCATTGTGGTTTTGATTTGTATTTCCCTGATGCCGAGTGATATGGAGCACTTTTTCATGTGTCTGTTGGCCATCTGGATGTCTTCTTTGCAGAAATGTCTGTTCATGTCCTCTGCCCATTTCTTGATTGGATTATTTGTTCTTTGGGTGTTGAGTTTGCTAAGTTCTTTATAGATTCTGGACAGTAGTCCTTTATCTGATATGTCGTTTGCAAATATCTTCTCCCATTCTGTCAGTTGTCTTTTGATTTTGTTAATTGTTTCCTTTGCTGTGCAAAAGCTTTTGATCTTGATGAAATCCCAATAGTTCATTTTTTCCCTTGCTTCCCTTGCCTTTTGAGTTGTTCCTAGGAAGATGTTGCTGCGGCTGAGGTCGAAGAGGTTGCTGCCTGTGTTCTCCTCAAGGATTTTGATGGATTCCTTTCGCACATTGAGGTCCTTCATCCATTTTGAGTCTATTTTCGTGTGTGGTGTAAAGAAATGGTCCAATTTCATTTTTCTGCATGTGGCTGTCCAATTTTCCCAGCACCATTTATTGAAGAGGCTGTCTTTTTTCCATTGGACATTCTTTCCTGCTTTGTCGAAGATTAGTTGACCATAGAGTTGAGGGTCTATTTCTGGGCTCTCTATTCTGTTCCATTGATCTATGTGTCTGTTTTTGTGCCAGTACCATGCTGTCTTGATGATGACAGCTTTGTAATAGAGCTTGAAGTTCGGAATTGTGATGCCACCAACGTTGGCTTTCTTTTTCAATATCCCTTTGGCTATTTGAGGTCTTTTCTGATTCCATATAAATTTTAGAATTATTTGTTCCATTTCTTTGAAAAAGATGGATGGTACTTTGATAGGAATTGCATTAAATGTGTAGATTGCTTTAGGTAGCATGGACATTTTCACAATATTTATTCTTCCAATCCAGGAGCATGGAACATTTTTCCATTTCTTTGTGTCTTCCTCAATTTCTTTCATGAGTACTTTATAGGTTTCTGAGTATAGATTCTGTGTCTCTTTGGTTAGGTTTATTCCTAGGTATCTTATGGTTTTGGGTGCAATTGTAAATGGGATTGACTCCTTAATTTCTCTTTCTTCTGTCTTGCTGTTGGTGTAGAGAAATGCAACTGATTTCTGTGCATTGATTTTATATCCTGACACTTTACTGAATTCCTGTATAAGTTCTAGCAGTTTTGGAGTGGAGTCTTTTGGGTTTTCCACATATAGTATCATATCATCTGTGAAGAGTGAGACTTTGACTTCTTCTTTGCCGATTTGGATGCCTTTAATTTCCTTTTGTTGTCTGATTGCTGAGGCTAGGACCTCTAGTACTATGTTGAATAGCAGTGGTGATAATGGACATCCCTGCCGTGTTCCTGACCTTAGCAGAAAAGCTTTCAGTTTTTCTCCATTGAGAATGATATTTGCGGTGGGTTTTTCATAGATGGCTTTGATGATATTGAGGTATGTGCCCTCTATCCCTACACTTTGAAGAGTTTTGATCACACAAAATACTTTTAACTTAAAATTTTTTAAGTATGTAGACCTTGCCTCTAGAAGTGTTTTATGTTTGGCTTAATTTTTGGATTTACTAAATCAGAGCATGACTCCATTCATACACTTGTCTTGTCTTATAATTACAATATAATTCCTGAACGTGTAATTACAATAAGACTCCACCACCTTGGAAGAGATACAAGAATGACACTCTATCAAAATATAAAAATCTCTGAACACCTGGACAGAACGGAAGTCCTCTCCCATAAAGTCCTTGAAAAAAAAACACATGAGCAAGTTATAACAAGTAATGGAATAAGCTTTTAAGCATTAGCCTAACAGTAGGTATTTGTATGGAGAAGTGCTTTCCTTGCCTAATGACCTTCACTTGATGTGGAAACAACATTAAAAATAAAGTAGGACAAAAATCAATAAATAAAATCAATGCACTGTTTCCATCAGCCAATCTGGAACATGTGAAGTATTAGTGACTTTTTCTTCCAAATCATTTGCATAACACATAATGAAAGAGAAGAGTCCCCAGTAAGAAGAGGCTCTTGACACCATTTTAACACAGAAAATGTCCACAGGACTGCGGACACGTCAGTATGACAGGACCACAGATGGAGGGATGCAGTGAGAGGTGAGGCTGGAGTGGTGAGCAGCTGCCAGTCCATGAAGGCCTCTCTGAGCAATAGGGAGCCTCTGAGTGTTTGAAGCCGAGGAAAGACTTGATTGATTTGTGTTTTAAAAAGCAGACTCTGGCTGTGATATGGAGAATGACTGGTGACAAGACCACAGGAAGGGAATGTCACTTAGGGGGCTACGGCATTAAACCATGCAAAAAGTCATAAGGATTCCGGAAGTGAAGCAAAGATGGTGGAGATCCCAGTTATTTGAAGTTGGGGATCCTACACTTGTTCTTTTCCCTCTTTCACATTCCCTAGACTTCTTGCTGTCATTCTAAAAGCGCCCGTCAACAGTTTCCTTGTCAATTGAATCAGCTATCATGGTGATATGATATGGTGGGATGACAGCTGACCAGATTGCTCCAGTGTTTGCTGCAGGTAGACAACAGTGTGGTATCTGTGAAGATCGTTGCATGAGGCAGTGAGACTCAGGGGAAAATGGGATCTCGCAGCCCTCTGCATCTAGTCTCACAGGTGAAGAAGGGAATTAGCCCTTCCCTCCATCCCTTCCCACTTAAGCAATTATAGTTCTAGAGAGAAAGAAAGGAAGTGCGATGTTGAGAGTTTCCTGTGTATAACTCTTCAGTGACCCCAGAAGTGTCTCCCGGTCAGGAAGTGTACGTTTCTTTCAGGAGAGCTCTTTGCCCAGGTATTTTGCAGTTTGGCACTTCAAACTGACATGTTATGCCACAGTCACCCATAAACGAGTCATGTCAGATATTGCAAAGAAAACAAATGCTCAGGGCTCAAGCCCTCTATGCAACAGTGCACTCAAATGACTGTCCTTTGTAAACGCAAAGCCAGGAACTTACATTCCTTTAAAGAAAAAAAAGACATGTACATTTTGATTGTTTCAGGGGATAGCTCACCTTCCTCATTGCTTTGAGGTTAAGAAAAAAATTTGTTAATTACAAAAAGTATATAAAACCCAAATGCACACACATACAGACACATAACACATATCACATATAATAACTATTTATATCACATATACAATTTTTCCCACTGGTTTAAGATGGCAGGTACTATAACACGCCATCTCAGGGCAAATCTATTTAAGGTTCAAAAACAGTAACACTCACTGTTCAAGGAAGACTCACTTTCATTGGTACAATTTGGTTTTGAGTCCATCAGACCATTTTCTACATTTGCTTAGGAACATCCAAACCCTTGGTTTATTGCTGGTTTTCCTCACAAATTAGCTATTCCCCACAGAGCCATGAACTTGCAAATGTGCTTTTATTATTACAACTTTAAAAAGGTAGGGGTAGAGCAGAATCGGCTAAAATTTGTGCACATTGTTTCTTGTTTCCTTTCAGACCCTTGATCAGGAAATGTTTAACAGGAGAGTAAGTATTGTTAGAGATTAATGGCTGCTGTTCGGAAAAGTTGATAAAAGTTCTTTCCTGCCAATACAAACTTATACGCTGTTGAAGCACAAGACAGTGTCCACAGATAGGATTACATGTTAGCGGAAAAAAAAAACAAGTGACAATGCACTTCTTGAATCAGTTTATACCCTTCCTTTTGATTATGCACTAATATCATAAGGAAATGATTTCAAAATTTTTCATCAGACACTTTGGATAAACGTATTTTTCTGTTGACAGCTGTATGATGTCTCTTTCAGCCTGTCGTGTGTTTTGAGGTTAGTCTATGACTGGTTGACACGATGCTTATGAAGTCAGATTTCAAATCCCACCTGGGCCAACTAGCTTTGGAAAGAAAATTATTCCACACCATGTCTGCACTCTTAACCCCACCTGCAAAACCAAGGATGCCACAGGTCACAAGAGGTTCAGAACAAACCCTTCATTACCACTGGACATGGAAAGTTCTCCTGAGGATCACTGGGGCCCAAACAAGGGAAGATCCTGAGGAACTAACAAGAAAAAGATCATTCTTTATTTACTAAGTCTTTGCCCAGTCAGGAGCGTCCCTGGAACTGCTCAAAAGAGAGAAGGGAATAAAAAAGAAGTAAAGACTAGCCCAGGAATTCGTAAACAATGTCAAGTTGCCAGCAGTTATAAATAGTGCTTGTATGAAACATCTCAGTAATTTGGACGCCATCAATTTAAATTCACCATCGTCTAGGTATATAATTCTGCATTATACTCTTTTTTAAAAAATATTTAATTTATTTATTTGACAGACAGAGATCATAGATAGGCAGAGAGACAGGCATAGAGAGAAGGGGGAAGCAGGCTCCCTGCTGAACAGAGAGCCTGACGTGGGGCTTGATCCCAGGACCCTGAGATCATGACCTGAGTGAAGGCAGAGGCTTAACCCACTGAGGCACCCAGGGACCCCTGCATTTTACTCTTAAAAACATTTAATAAGGGGCACCTGGGTGGCTTAGTCAGTTAAGCATCTGTCTTCATCTCAGGTCACGATCCCAGGGTCCTGGAATTGAGTCCCACTTGGGCTCCTTGCTCAGCAGGGAGACTGCTTCTCCCTCTGCCTCTCTCCCTACTCGTGTTCTCTCTCTCTCAAAAAAATAAATAAAATCTTTTTTAAAAATTTAATAACTATAAAAAATGTTTTATGTGGCTCAACAGTATAAATTAGAAAAATTTGTGTGTCTGAGTGGCTCAGTGGATTGAGCAGCTGACTCTTGATTTCGGCTTGGGTGGTAATCCCGGGGTCCTGGGACAGAGCCCCAAGTCAGGCTCTGTGCTCAGCAGGGAGTCAGCTTGAGGATTTTCTCTCCCTCTGTCCCTCCCCCCACCTACACTCACTCACTCTCTAAAATAAACAATCTTTAAAAAAAAAAAAAAGAGAGAGAGAGAGAGAGAAATACACCTAACTTTTTTTCTTTTTAAAGATTTTATTTATTTGAGAGAGAGAGAGCTCACAAGCAGGGGAGCAGCAGGCAGAGGGGGAGGGAGAAGCAAGCTCTCCGCTGAGCAGTGAGTTCCATGAAGGGCTCATTCTAGGACCCCAGGATCATGATCTGAGCCAAAGGCAGACATTTACCTGACTAATCCACCCAGGCTACCCAATATACATAACTTAAATTGAAGATTTTACTTGGCTTTTCACTGTCTTCAATCACCCCTTAAGCAATGGCATTGGCAGTAATCACAACTGGACTCATTACAAGTGATTCTATGGCTCAGTTTGTTATAATCCTACTGAGAAGCATGAAGAGAAAGCAAGATGCAAGCGAGGAGATGAGGCAGTGTACTAAAAAAGAACAGAACCATCAACTCATGATTTAACCTACTGAGCCACCCAGATGCCCCATCAACTCATGATTTAGAGAACAAAAAAACTACCCCAAATTGTAAATTTCAAAATTTGTTGCTTTGTATGGAAAACATTCTGTTAGCAAATAATAGATGCTTCTTCTCCTTATCTGTGGGATGAGGATTCTCTTGTCAGTGAGTTTGCTCTTCCATTTTATTTTTATTTTTATTTTTTAATAGATTTTATTTATTGATTTGACAGAGAGAGACAGAGCAAGAGAGGGAACACAAGCAGGAGGAGTAAGAGAGGGAGAAGTAGGCTTCCTGCTGAGTAGAGAGCCCAATGTGGGGTTTGATCCCACAACCCTGGGATCACGACCGACAAGAGCTGACGCTTAACACCTGAACCACCCAGGTGCTCCTCCGTTTTAATTACAAAAATAATAGTGGCCTATTATTTTTCTGGCAGAGGATAGGCACTGGCTTTGGAGTCAGCAAGGCATAATATACCTTACTAGGGCATCCTTGGGGGGAGTTCACTCAAACCATCGAGGCTTCCATTTAGTTCTCTAACTTTTTAGGGCTAATGTGATCATTCAATAGAACAGTGAAGGTGCTGCTCCAGCGTAGGCAGCCCAGGAAGGATGCATGGTCAATATAGACATGATTATTTTTCTTTTGCCATTTACTTGTTTTGTTTTGTTTTAAACTTTGTATATGGGAAAGTTTTACATGTATACCAAAGTGAACAAAAGAGTATAATGAAATACCAAACTAACTAACTATCCCCTCACATACTTTTTGCAGGAAAGAGAAGCTAGAAACTTTAAAGGAAATTTTAAAGGAAATTCCAGACATTTCATCATTTTACCCAACAATAAAGAGATTATGATGACAGTGTCTTCAGGGTAGGGTACAATCTGATTCTTGGTTGAGAGATAGTTGTGCCACTAATATTGGCCCAACACATCCAGTAAGAAAACACATAGACTGAGGCAGGGAGTAAAGTGTCATAGTGGTAGAAAAGCAAGCCAAAATTTTTCCTGTCACCTGACATTTCCTTGGAATAGACTCACTTTTGGTCACTAGGGTAAAGACCAAGATCTACTTTAAAAAAAAATTAAAATAGCAATCCAATCTGCTTCATTAAAAATATTCATATTAACCAAATGGGACTACAGAGTAATTTCCAAAAGCACCTATCAAGTGCTTCATAGATAAAAATCTGTCCTCTAGGAATTTGTAGTATAAAATAGTTCTTGAAAAACAGACAAGATTTAGAGAAGTTTTGTTAAAAATAGTCAAGCAACATAGAAAATGATGGAGTTAAATTTACCTTTGTAAGAAAATATGTACCTAAATAGGGCAGAGGGAGAGAAGAGGCATAGGTATATAGTTCAAAGAATTTCTAAAAGGGGTCCTGAATATTCCATGTCCAGGTTCTTGGGGGGACAGAGACTTTGCTGGCAATAATTCCCTGTCTAAAGAGCCCCAAGAGCTTTGATCAGTGTCACATCTTTTATGTGGGAAGTTTCCAAGCCCCTACAAGCTAGTGATAAAGAGCATAGGAGAGCTAGTGGGGAGAGGAGGGAGGAAGATTCGGGATGGATGGGGGAAATGTATAGAATGTGCAGCTTAGTCCAGGAAGGGGGTAGGATCAAGTCAACAGAGCTGGCCTTGATAAGAAAGGATACTTCTCTCTTCATGAAGGGAAAAGGGAGAAACAGAAGGCAAGGAATGGAAATATTTGGAATGGAGAGAGGTTGAGAAGACCTTTATCTCCCAAGTAAAATAGAAGATAAAGTATCTGTGGGAGATAAAGGGAACAAGGATAGGATGGGGATGGAGAGGAGTCTGTCTCTAACATCAACAAACTTGTTAGTGTTCCCCTCCAAAAAGAAAACAAAACTAAACTAAAGTCTTCCCTACCCCTTACTATTCCCTCAGACACGACCCTGCCCTCATTCTATCCAGTGAAAATCAGACACCAATGTTCTTTGCCAAAAGAGTGACAATACAACTGGACACATGAGATTCTGAAGCACCATATTCAACAAAGAATCAGATCTGGTCCTGATTTTAATCAGAACGCAACCTGTCTCTTTGCCGCCTCCTAAACTTAGCAAAGACATACCATTCTCAGCACTCTGACCATTTTGATGGTGTGAGGTTTCACTGGGCAGCCTCACTCAGGGTGACCTCAGCCTGAGATTCTAAAGATGGACTGTATTAAGTGCAGGTGAGTCATCAATTTAAAAAGCCATACAGAGTAACTAAAAGCTTCATTCTTTGGAAGTACAGCTTCCACAGAAGGCCTTACTATGTGACAAATGGAACTCACTTTGGAAAAGAAAAGCCATCTCTAGAGAAAGAAGTGATAAATGGTTCTGTAGGATAAGCCTATTGTGTTTGGATGCACTAGGTAATTCTATCTGAACTGATCATCACCATCCCCAATGGAGTTATGTCATCCCCTGTTAAAGATGACAGAAAAGCAGAACCATAGTCTCATAGTGGGATCTTAATGGCAAATACTTGGGACCAATACTGTTTAATTCAATAGCATTGTATATACTGTGATATTTAAACTTTCTCTATATAGTTCAAAGACATTAAAAAATAAATCTTATGACTGCCTCATAGGGTATATAGGTATTAAAACATTCCAAGACTACTCACCAGTTACCAATAAACAATGATATGCCTAGCCCTTTCCTAGGTGCAATGAGGCATATGAAAGAAGCAAAAGACACAACCGCTTCTGACCTCAAGTTGTTTCAGACAACAGAGGTAAGTAAGCACATAAAACACTTAGGGAACGTGTGTTTATGGGATGCTATGATTTACACTTTTACCAAACCAATGTGAGGTTTCAGGACAGGAAAAAGACAGGTGTGAGGGAGCAACTATTTAGAAAATTCTTCACAGAAGAGATAAGCTTTCAGTGGTCCCTAAAAGAAATTCTGTGGGAGCAGCTGGAGAAGGAAAGAATCGGTAGACCCCAGAGGATTTTTAAGACAGTGAAAATACTCTACATACTATTATAACAGTGGGTAATGTCACTATATATTTTCCAAACCCAAAGAACGTAGAACACCAAGAGCAAATCCTAATGTAAATTATAGATTTTGGGTGATTCTGATGTGTGTATCAGTGTAGGTTCATAATTGTAACAAATGTACCACTCTGGTGGGGGATGCTGGTAATAGGAGAGGCAATGCATGTTGCGGGGCAGGGAAGTTTATGGGACATCTCCATACCTTCCTCTCAATTTTGCTGTCATCCTAAAACTGCTCTTAAAAAATAAAGTCTCTAATAAGAAAAAAGAAAAACCATATTACTACATGAAGGAATACAGTTTGAAACAAGGACAAATATAGGTCCTGAATCTTCCCAGAAAGTCCTAATTTTTGTCTTATAATTACTTCCAAGGTGGGGGAAATATAAAGAAAGATAAGAAGGAAAAAAAAAAAAAAACCAGTGGGATGGGAACAGAGTTTGAGATTGTGTGTGCTAGTGTATGTGTCAGGTAGGGGAGGAATGTAGGGACTGCCTGATCGGATAGGAATAGTCATGTTAAGGAACACCAAAAATGAACAGAAACCGTTAAGAGGGAGCCTGTTAGTAAATAGCTTCTGCAGACCAGTCTGATTGAGGTAGCTATCAGTCTGATAGGGACTCGAGGCCTCTTGTCAATTCCTTTTTTTTTTTTTTTAAGATTTTATTTATTTATTTGACAGGCAGAGATCACAAGTAGGCAGAGAGGCAGGCAGAGAGGAGGAAGCAGGCTCCCTGCTGAGCAGAGAGCCCGATGCGGGGTTTGATCCCAGGACCCTGGGATCATGATCTGAGCCGAAGGCAGAGGCTTTAACCCACTGAGCCACCTAGGCACCCCCTCTCATAAATTCCTAAGCAAGAAAATGACATGATCAGAAAAACACTTGAGAAAAAGTAGGCTGGCAGCAACAAAGTGCTGAGATTCTAGCCCCCAACTCTCATATTTATTTCGATACAGACATGCTCTTCACTCTAAATCCTCCCATGAGCCTGGGAGCTTTCAACATTCATGTGAGAGGTTTAGCCAGTGCCCTAACTTTACCAGTCCTCGATCTCGTGAATTCTGATTGCCTTTGCTTCGACTCCCAGGCCCATCCGTTAGTTAACATTGCACCACACAGAAAAGCTAGATGCAAATAGCCCAACTTCAAGTCCCTCCAGCCCTTTCGTGCCTGGCCTTCCATCGACCTGCTCATTCCTCCTTACGTTTCTTCCTGGTTGAGTACTGTCTCACCAACACACACTACGCTCTTCCACTTCTGTTTTTCCACTGCATCTACTTACACATTTGCAACACGAATTTCAGTGCTATAAAATATATCTCCCCATTTACACTCGGGCTTCTGAACAAACCAGTGGCACTACAAACACACAGCTTCTGCTGGTGGAATCCTAAACTTCACTTATTAATGCTTCTATTTGTCCACAGTCACCTCCCTCTAACCCTCCCCTCAGCAGTGATACCATGTTCATAATTATCCTTTTGACCACCACTTGAGGGGCACCTGGGTGCCTCAGGTATTGAGCATCTGACTCTTGATTTCAGCTCAGGTCATGATCTCAGGATCCTGGGATCAAGCCCCATGTCAGGCTCAGTGCTCAGCAGGGAGTCTGCTTGAAGATTCTCTCTCTCTCTCTCCCCCTGTGCTTCTCCCCCCACTTGTGTCCATGCATGTGCACATGCTCTCTCAAATAAATAAATCTTTAAAAAATAAATATAAATATCAAAAACCCTCCACTGGCCCGAGTTTCCCTGGTAGCTACTCTCCCATCTTTCTGCTACTTTTTTATCCACAGTTATCCATCCAATAACATCTATATTAACTAAGTGTAGTAATCACAACAACCCTAGAAAGTAGGAAGTATATATATTACACAGATAGGGAATAAACTGAGGCTCAAAGTCAATACTAATAAGGTCAACTACCGAAATTTTTGGATTCTACAACATTCCCTCATAGGACTTGGCATTCACACTGTTCTAGCCTTCTACTTTTTTTTCCCCCCTAGCCTTCTACTTTTTAATAAACTCATGTTTTACTTAAAGCCCAAAAGTAGCAAAAGGCAACACAGTGATTTCAAAGCAGAAGGTCAACAAATATATACTAAGGGCTTACTCTGCCAGACAAATAATTTATAGTCATGCTAAAGAAAAGGGAAATTTGGTTTCTTTGACTATGTCCAACAAAACAAAACAAAACAAAAGTCACAAAAAACAAAGACAAAAAAAATTAACTTTTACTGAAAAGTAAAAATAAAAAGGATTTTCTAAATTCCTAGATTTTCAACAGAACCTGTTATTCTGTTTGTTTAATGTCACTTCTCAAACCACTGAAAATAGGTTTGAACACACTGAAACTGCTCTGGCAAATGTTCCCCATAACCTCCAGATGCACACACCCAATGAACACCCTTCAGTCATATACAACTGAAGTTTTCTGCTGATTTGACTGACATAATCTCTCTCAATCTTGACTCCCTTGGCTTCTGCATCACTCCACTCTTCTGGGATCCTCACTCCTTTTGACTGTTTTTAGTCATAGGTCTTTTCTTAAGTCATATTGTACACCAAATTCAGGTGTACTTTTATTTCCATCAAATACTTCTCCCCTGAAGCGAGGCTATTTACTGATGAATATAACCTATGCTTTTCCACCCACTCTATATTTGAATCTGTTTGTGTTGGTCTCTACTCATTTCTACTTGTCCAAAACCTCCCAATTATTCATCGTCCAATTCTTTAGTAAAGCTTTCATTCATCTCCTGAGAATTTCATAATCTTCCCCTCCTCTGTGCTCTTATAATTTACATTGTAACTACCCTATAGAATATTCATTCCTGCATATTCTCATTTATCCCACAAGGTCAGGAGCTCTTTCTTCATCATGACTGCTGAGGTACCTACTGTCTAAAACCATGCTTAGTACATAGAAGGAGCTCATCAAATTTTAGCTATGAGTATTGTTATTCATCATCTTTGTATTCTTCAGACCTCTAGCATGGTAATGTTTCTTAAATATTGTAAAATCAATTTAGATTTAATTAATTAGTGCCCTCAGAATGAATGAAATCTCTTAGTAAGAAAGGAGAGCAGGTAGAGGGCTTACCTACAATAAGTGGTAGAGAGGTAAAGTGCAGAGTTGGCTTGGGACTCTCTGCCTCATCCTCTGCCCCTCCCCCCCAATAAATGGATTAATATTTTTTTTTAAAAAGAGAGAGAAGAAAATGGCTAGGAACTTCAAAAGGAGAGAATAGAGGAAACTTTTAGTAATCCACAGGGCCATGTTATCTATTTTGTAAGTGTCTGAAATATAACATCTTCTCCCAGTCACATGGGACAAGAGTAGATCTTTCAATGTGTGGATGATCCTGTCTCTGACCCAGCCTGACGAACACCAAAGCCAAATGGAATGGTGGTGCTTTATCTAGTTGTGTTAGCTAGATTTCTCTGAGCCTTTTTGCACAGGTGAAAGAGAACTAACTATAAGGACAAAGGGAAAAATGAAAATTTTTAGAGGCTTTTTTTTTCTAAAATGTATTCAAGTGGATATATCAAGTGAATTTATTATATAAAATAGCTAAATTTTTTTTGCATGAAGAAAAAGAATTAATTAGTATCCTGTTTTTGAATCATTTTACAAGAATAGCCTTCTGCCAAGTTTTCTGTGTTATGGCTTTTTGATGTGAGTAGCATTTCCTTTGAATTTTTCTCGTTTTTAGTACGGCCGAATCAACTGGCTTCTTTAAAGTGCTATTTTTGGACAAATACAAGGGAGAATTAATCATGGTGCCCAAGTGATAGTTTGGGTATACTATTTCATTATTTTCAGTTTAGTCTGGGAAATCTGTAACCAGTTTTTCACCCAGAGAATAAAAAATATTCCAATTTATTAGAAAGTTCTTGTTATTGGAAGCATCAATGACAGAGGAGTCATGATGGAAACCATCCCAGCTATTTCCATGCAAGCAAAGCTGGCCAGCCATTGTGTTAAAATGACAGGCTTGCATCAGCTAAGGTGTGGCTTGAAAGGTCTAGAAGATGTCCCTTTTCAAGACAAAGTTCATGACACCATAAGTTCTAGATAAGACTCCTTAAAATACAAAAATCCCTGAGATGGGGAACTCCATCCCTAATACATATTCAACGAAATTTGCACTACAAGAGTTCTCTGGGCAGGTGTTCTTGGGTGGCTCAGTTATTAAGCGTCTGCCTTCCGATCGTGTCGTGATCCCAGGGTCCTGGGATTGAACCCGACGTTGGGCTCCTTGCTCAAAGGGAAGCCTGCTTCTCCCTCTCCCACTCTCCCTGTTTATGTTTCCTCTCTCACTTTGTCTCTCTCTGTCAAATAAATAACTAAAATCTTAAAAAAAAAAAAAAAAAAAAAAAAAAAGATTCCCTGGGTGCTTGGACTGGCAAACAAAACAACAAATTTGCAAATTTTGCAAAGAGCCAATGCTAAGAATAAAGGTCATGCTGTTTTTAAGAAATAAACACAGAGGACATGGAAATATGGACAGGAGAAGGGAGTTGGGGGAAATTAGAGGGGGAGATAAACCATGAGAGACTATGGACTCTGAAAAACAATCTGAGGGTTTTGGGGGGTCAGGGGTGGGAGGTTGGGTGAGCCTGGTGGTGGGTATTATGGAGGGCACGTATTGCATGGAGAACTGGGTGTGGTGCATAAACAATGAATTCTGGAGCACTGAAAATAAATTTAAAAAATAATTTAAAATTTGAAAGAAAAAAAAAAAAGGCCATGCTGTTCTAATGTGAGCTCAACAAATTCCTATAGATCACACAATAGATTCCAAGGGGGCAGGCAGGCCACTGGTACCAGAAAACACAAGTGACTGTTTACAATGTCCAAAACCCTGGATGTGGTGGTGAAGAGAATAAGAGAGATCAAAAACAAGTCTGAGAAAAGGAAAATTGACATGAAAAGCCTGAGTGAACTCCCATTTCCTCTTTTTCCCCTAAGTCACTTCCAGGGTACATCTCCTACAGGGAGACTTGATCTTGGTTTATCTCCCCAATATTACAAGCCCTTTTTTCTTTGTGTCACCCTACTTCTTTTAACCAGTAATTCCAATCTCCCCAAGGCCAAGCTACTGCATAACTCCAGGGCACAACCCTCATAGGGTAGTGAATATGAAGCTCCCCAAAGTTGTGCAGGGCCCAGTCTATGGCCATGGGGCAGCCCTGCCCTCCACCATGTTTCTCACTATTCAGATCACACCAAACTTCAAGGCTCAGATCATATACTTTTACTGTAAAACTTTCTTCAATTTCTCTAACCTAAAAAATGGTTTTGGCCCTGGATTTCACACTAGGGATCTACTTGAAAGAAATTCTCAAGATGAAGAATAAATACAAAGATCATGGATCTTACCCTTGAACATCCCTAAGTATAAATACTATAATAAGAGGGGCACTGAACTGAGAGGGAATTTGGATCTTGAGCAAATGCTAACTAAACTGCTGTGCAACCTTGGAAAAGTCCCATAATTTATCAGAGTGTCAGTTTCACATTTGTAATAAAAAGGAGGTGGATAAGACACCTCCAAGAGGCTTGTCAGCCCCAATATTTTATATAACCTTGGAACAGAGTAAAGGGTATTTGGGTCACATACAGCCATCCTATAAAGGGAGGTAATTAATCAGTGGTCTTTTAAGGTCTGGAGGACAACTCACTAAATGTTCATAAACGTCAAGCCAAATGGTGTACAAGCCTTACCTCTCAAGGCACAGCCTTGCCTCTCTTCACAGCACTAGATCTTTACACAGAATTTTTTTTCCCCTATCTCTAGTCTAGCAAACCTGGCACACAGCTGCCACATTTTCACCAGCCCACTCAAATGTGCTAATGCCAACTGCCTCCCATGCTTAGCTACAACACACGCCCTCTCACGTGAGAACGCTAAGAAAGGACAGGTTTCTGCGACAAGAACATAGATCTACGGCTCTAAATACAGGATCACTCTCACTTTAAACAGACCTAATATGACACAATCTGCATTTGTAAGTCCATACACTTATGTAGGTCCATAGAAATAAATGGGTAGATGGATGATTTGCTTTGCAAATGAATTCACCATGAAATTTCTTAAAATACCAGGTCCTTCATTTCTCTTTTCCTTCACTGCCTCCTCCACAAATATCTTACAATCTTTACTTATTTACTGCTGCTCAGGAATATATCTATTGTGTAAGGTAAGGTATCAAGTATTTATAAAGTTTAATGGAGAGCAAAATGCATTTCTTTGGCACCTTCTGGCTAATTTACCTAATGTTCTGGGTATGTGGCCTTATATTTTGCATGCCTTGGCTCTGAAACTGTATCTGTAACACCATGAGTATAAAAATCACATGAATCTTAAATATCTTCCAGAGTTCACCATTACATAACAGTCTTCTGCAGAAATTGAAATCTGGAAGAGCCACAGGCTTCACACAAGCCACTGTGCTTGGAGAGAAGGGAACTGATGGTCTTACCTTGTGAAAACTTCCACAATAACTGCTGTACCTTCCACTCAGGTTAAAATCTGTCAACTGACAGCAGCTTAAAAAGTTAGAGTAATATATTCTGCCTCCTTACACAATAAATGTTAATAGACAAAACAAACCACCTTTCCGGGAGTGGTGAAGCTATTTCTAGTAATGGTGATACTCTGGTAAATTTCATCTTTTGCTGTGAAATGCAAATGTGATTTTTCTCAGCCCATAAATGGTAAGCCCAATCATGTTTATTTGTTCAAAATTTGATATTTTTATGTTTTTGATTTCTCTTTTCTCCAGGGATTTCCTTATCTGTAGGCACACAGAGATGAGAACAGGAACAGATGAGGCTACCCCACCCTAGTTTAGGGTAGATTGCAAATAATTGATGATAACACCACCAAAAGTTTCATCTCACACAATTGTTAGCATTCCCCTTGAGGTTCATACAAGCTAAGAGCCTAATAAAAACAATAAGGAAAACATCAACTTTAGTCTTAAGTAATAATCTCCTCCAAGAAAAAAAAAATTATTTTTCCCCCACTTTCAGAAACAGGATTGTCCAGAACTGAGAGACTCAAAAGAATTCCAACTCCCTCTTGGATCCCTAAAAACATGTGCTTAATGGGGGCCGTGGTTCGTGGGAGCTACAGAGAGGTGGTAAGAATAGCAGTAGAAAGAGTACACCACCAAGAATCAGGAGGCCTAAGATGAGATCTGGACAAACCCTTAACCCTTTTGAGCCCCAGTTTCTTCCTTATAAAATATAAATAATAACACCCACATTTTTGTTGATATCAAATGAAATAATAGACTTGAAAATGCTTTGTGAAAATACTACATCTTTACAATACAATGCTCTGCTTATTTGTGTTCTCAACTCCTGTGATGTCATAGAAATTTAAAGCTGAAAGTTGAGAAAAAATGAAAAAAGAGTAAGGCTGGTCTAAACAAAGCTTTCTGAATCTTTCCTTTTCTTTGTTTCTCTATCTATCTCCCTTTCACTCTATCTTCTAGAAAAAGCAAAAGTAACCATTGATCTAAACTCTGTACTCTAATAATCATGACTTTTCTATGGCTTTCAACCTAATTTAGCCTATGGCTAAATTAGATAAACTTACTAGTTACTAAGCACAGGAGGCTGGGTTAAATTATTACCAAAATCATATCATGAAGAAATTTTCTGCTTCTAGAAAAGCTCGAAGTTGGAATCAGCATCTATTCTTTATTCTTTCACTCATTGAACAAATACTTATTTGGTATAAACTTGTGGCAAGGATTTAGAAATTAATACGAAAAACATAGCCCCTTTCCCCATGAAGTTCACAATCTGGTAAGGGAGACAGATTCATAGTCACTCATTTTATAGTTTAGGAACTAGAGACAAATCATTGATAAAATTTGACCCTACCTGCAACTCTCCCTCCATTATACTGAGCAGCTGTATAAGGTCTTCTTTGGATAACTCCAAGGATTTCTTATTTTTTCGTTCACTTTCTCCAGATGGCTTTAGGTGACGTTTGACAGTTCCGGAGGCCATGACATCATCCTCTTTTCTATTTGATTTGTTCTTCTTTTTTGCATCTTCTGAGAGACTTTTATCGTCAACATTGCTGATGATAGAGGACTTGGGGCAGGAAATATGACCATTGGATGAATTTTCACCACTCTGGTTTCGGGATCTCATTCCCACCTACAATACATGAAAAAAAGATAAGATGTTACTACCACTGAAATTATTCGTCTAACTGCTTAGAAACTTTTACCAGCTTCACAGCATCACTAATAAAGAAATACCAAAAATCAGTTCCAGTTCGTTTCCTTACAGCTTTAATGAAAGTCATTAAAATCTGCAGGAAAATGCTTTGATGGACTTCAGGAAAAAGTGAAAATGTGATTCTGATCTGATAAACACCTCCAGCCAAATGATTAAGTTCAACACCAAAAGTTCTAAGTTGTGTTGATGGTTATGTATCTTTGATATGATGGGATAAAAATGGTACTTTACCCTTGTGGCCTCTCTCCCCCAAACATTACCCAGGTCTAATCATGAGAAAAACTTCAGACAGACCCCAGTTAACAGACAGTCTACAAAATTGCTGACCAGTCATCTTAAAGCTGTCAAGGTCATCAAAAACACAGAATATCTGAAAAACCGTCAGAGCCAAGAGAAACCTAAGGACACATAACAACTAAATGCAATATGGCATCCTAAGTGGAATTCTGGAACAGAAAAAAAAAAAAAGTCATTATATGGAAAAACTGAGGAAATATGAATAAAACATGGACTTTAACCAATAATAATGTATCAACATTGGTTAATAAATTATAACAAATGTACCATACTAATGTAAGATATTAACTACAGAAGAAATTGGGTGTGCTATATACCGGAACCCTTGGTATTATGTTTGCAGTAATTCTATGAATTGAAAGCTGTTGTAAAATAAAAAATTTATTTTAAAAAATGATTCAAAATTAAATCTATCAGAAAATTCAAACATCTGAGGCACCTGGGTGACTCAGTTGGCTAAACATCTGACTTGGTTTGGGCTTAGGTCATGATCTCAGGGTCATGAGGTTGAGCCCCATGTTGAGCTCCACACTCAATGCAGAGTCAACTTTGAGATTCTCTCCCTCTCCCTCTCCTTTTCTCCTCACTTGTGCATTCTCTCTCCCTAAAATAAATAAATAAAACATTAAAAAACAGAAAAGAAAAGAAAATTCAAACATCAAACACCGCCAGGAACAAGTTGGAAGTCACAACGTACAGAAAAACCCACATAGGGTGGAGGGGGCTTCAAATGGAGAGAGGAATAGGCAAACTCAAAAGGAAGAGGGTGTTGTTATTTTTAGTAATGTGGGATTTTGTTTTTCCATAACCTCTTTTTCAAAATCTGGATGGGGGAGGTTGTTTTGTTTTGTTTTATGTCAGTCATTTACAGTAATAAAAATAAGAGCACAACGAATTGGGGAAAACAGATGAATTTCAAAATCAAAAATTTTTTAAGTATCTTGAGGTAAAATAAAGAAAAAGACAAAGCAGTGGGTAACTTGTCCCATGTGGAGTACATTTTGGTCTTTCCATCATGAATGCTTTATAGATTCTCTGTCAGTCTCTCAGCAGAAGAACTTGACCAACAGGTATGTTACTAACAAACAAACTGAACTCAAAGCCTAGGACTCAAAGTGTAAGAAAGAGAGCTCTAATACCCTGGGGGCTGTACTACAAAATTTGCCTTAACTCTTAAATATAGTAGCTTAGCACATGGGCTTATTTAAAACTCACAGTATAAATAGTCCTTCCTCTGAACAGCTAAGCAGCAAGATTTTCATTACTCATTCCAGATAAAATACAGAGACTTGTTTGCTGAAAGTAAATTTCCTTTATGAACTCAACCATACTTAAGAAACCAGGGAAAGCTTTTCAAAACACTAGGTCTGTAATAGAAAAATAAATACAGTGTGATGTTTCCTTTCAGATAGTGCGTATTCAATTCTTCCAACAAATCTTTAAATCTACATTCATGCTCCTTTTTTGAACTGAACTCTTATAACCCAATGGACCCTTTTGTCAGTGTGTGAACTTTCTTCATCACCCTAATTTTGAACAATATAAACTGAAGAAGTGGTCCTTAAGACTGGCAACCTATTTTCTGGTTCGCATAGAGATTAGTTCTTGAAATTTTAGAGCATCTTTTGTGCTTCCTTGGTGAAGAAAGAATAGATGTGTCTTTGTAACAGAAGTCAGAGCACTTCAGAACAGATCTACTTCAGTTTATCACAGTTTATTTGTGGGCAGAGAGGGCTGACTTAAGACCCCAGTCCAAAAAAAAACGTGAATAGAAAGTTTTGAAGGGGAGTAAAATATACCTTTTTGGCATATTGATTATTTAAGAAATAGTAAACAGAGGTGAAGTTCTGAAAACTGAGTAGAAATTTCCCTTTGGTATGAAACATTACATTTATATGGGAAATCTCCATTTGTAAGGGTGTCTCCCTCTCTGTACCAGGAAGAAAAGAATGACTAAATTTCTGGAAACTCTTCTCAGCACAGAGAAGGTAAGGACTTAAGTCTTAAATGTGCACAACACTTTACTCTTACTTACTGTGCTTTTCTTGGTAACCTCCCCCAACTGACTCCCTATCTCTGACATCTTCTTTTGTCTTTAACTGAAGATGATATTAAGGTGATGGCTTGAGCCATTTCTGAGAATTCCTCTCTCATGTATAGAGGAGGTATACATGTTATTAAACTCTGTTTTTCTCCTGTTAATTTGTCTTTTTGTTACAGATGTGTCTCAGCTAAGAACCTAGAAAGGTAGAAGGAAAACTTTTTCCTCCCCAATACAATTTCAAATATAACTCTTGAATTTTACACATCATAAGTAAGACACACGGGCTTCCCAAACTGAATTGTGACTCCCTACAACTCCATGCCTTTTTATCTGAAATAATTTTCTCTATAAGATCTTAAGGCTCTTTGGGATGGTGCATCAAATACTGATTTGACAACTTCAATTTAGACCATGCATTAATAAAAATTCCAGACAATAGTAAGGTGATAATGTTTTAAACTTAGTCATACATGGCTTTAATCAAATACAATGTTTATATTTGAATGTAGCATGTGTTTGTGTCATATTTCCATGGGCTTCTTATATCTTTTATAGGATCTACATCATTTGGGTATTCCTACATTAGGAAAATGCCTAACTAGCTATGTTACATGCATTTACTCAACCGTATTTACAAACATACAGAAAGTGAACATTTACTTAGTGCAACTCTTTTTATAGTTAGTACTTTCTAAAACATTCAGTCTGATGATTTTTAAGTAAATTTTATTGTAGTATTAATAGCTTTTATGGAATTAATGGAATTATATTAGTAACTAGTAGTGATTATAGAATTAACTGATTACAGAATTAGTCACTTTCACAGAAAAAGCATATTTTAGAATCATCTAATTATTTTATGTCATTAATCAGCTCAAAAGCTTGAGTTCCCTGTTTTCTTCCATGTTATTTCACTTTGACTGATAAAAACATCTCATGTGCTAGACCATGATGTTAATTCTGTTTTAGCAAATATTTTTCCTCTGTGACACTGAAATTTCACATTAATTACTTTTCCTTTGACATGTATGCATTGTTTCTAGTACTTTCTTGGTGATCTAAATAGGGTCTACCAGCTTTATCTCCACAACAAAGTCAGCAATCAGCTCCTTTTCTATCTTGGCAATGTAAAAGTACTCAGAGATCATAAACTACCCAAGAAATGTTTTTGGAAGGAAGTAGACACCTGAAAGTGAAAGATACTTCTCAATAGTGTAATCAACTGTGTCATCAGTAATGCTCACATTATTTATTTGTTTGTTTGTTTACTTATAAGGATTTTTATTTATTTGTTTGTTTTAGTAATCTCTGCACCCAACGTGGAACTCAAATTTTCAACCCCAAGATCAAGTGTTACATGTTCCTGCAACTGCCACCTGGGCACTCCAATAATGTCCACTTTACACTACTTTATTTTGAAGGAAGAAAATATCAAGACAATAATGACTTTCATGCATCACATTTAATGACAGCCATACTTCCTTATTCTAATAGCTCTCTCAAGAGTTTCTTTTTTTCTTAATTTTTTTATTTAAATTCAATTTAATTAACATACATTATTAGTTTCAGAGGTACAACTTAATGATCCATCAGTTGTATACAACATCCAGTGCTCACTCCATTAAGTGCCCTCCTTAATGCCCATCACCCAATTACTCCATCCCTCCACCCACTTCCCCTCCAGAAACCCTCAGTTTGTTTTCTGTACTTAAGAGTCTCTTATGTTTTGCCTCCCTCTCTGATTTCATGTTATTTTATTTTTTCTGCCCCTCTCCTACGTTCACCTATTTTGTTTCTTAAATTCCACATATGAATAAATTCATACGGTATTTGTCTTTCTCTGACTGACTTATTTCGTTTAGCATAATACCTGTTAATTCCACCCATGTCATTGCAAATGTAAGATTTAATTCTTTTGGATGACTGAGTAATACTCCATTGTATATCTATACCACATCTTCTTTATCCATTAATCTGCCGATGGGCATCGGGGCTCTTGCCATAGTTTGGCTATTGTGGACATTGTTGTTATAAACATTAGGGTGCATGTGCCCCTTTGAATCACTATGTTTGTATCCTTTGGATTAAATAACCTAGTAGTATAATTGTTGGGTCATAGAATAGTTCTATTTTTAACTTTCTGAGGACCCTCCATACTGTTTTCCAGAGTGGCTGCATCACATACTGTGTCTTAAGTGTTACACAGTGTGCTAAGCATTTTACATATAATATCTCATTTAAATTAATATTAATATTCACATTAACCCTATGAAGTAGGTACTATTATTCTCAATTTTACAGATATGGCCTAGGAGGTTGAAAGACATTAAATATCTTTTTTCCTGGATCACACAACGACTCCTAGTGAATAGAAGAGCTAGGATTTGAACCCAGGTCTGATTCCAAATACCTACTCACAATAGGTTCTTAAACACATGTAAATTGGAAGGGGTAGGGGAATATTCTATAAATCAGATGATTCAGAAAAGTTTACAAATGCTTACTTAAAGTAATGTTTTTCACTTCATACTACAGAATTGGAGAAATCCATTCATCTTCCTCCACAGACACTCATGCAAAACTCACACAGCAATTAAAATTAGGTTTCTAAGCAAAATCCTTTCGCCAAAATCATTAACCTGCTGCAGAACTTGTAAAATGATGAATCATTTTTAAATCATCCCAAGAAGCAACATGGCTAAACATTAAGGATACAGGTTATGAAAACAGGATGTGAAGTCTGAACAGGGACCATCTGTGTTAAAAGTCCCGGAGTTGAACAATAGTACACATTTAATCAGAGTTGGCCAAATCCCGTCCATTGTGTTTACAGGAGTATCAGGCAGGTAACAAAAAAGGCATCTGGTACTCTGTAGGCTTCTTAATAGTTGATTACATGGCTGCAGTGTTGGGAGATGTAGATAACAAAATTTCTGAAAGAAGCCAAAAATACCCTTGCTCTATCCCAGCATATACCCTTTGAAGAGAGTTCTTTTCAAGAAAAAGACAAATTGAAAATTCAATCAGATTTGTAATCATCCCACCCTTTTTTTTTTTTTTGAATCGCTGTTATTTGGGGCACAAATTCCTCTTTTTAATAAGTAAATAATCCTAACATAGTTCAAGAAATAAACTTACTTTTCCGTTCATTGTAATTAGTCAGCAATAGTTTACATGGAATTTGCTGACTAGGGTGTGAAGAAAAGAAATATGAAATGTTATTCCAAACCTCCCTCTTTTATCTATGGCCATCCCTCCTCTTCAGGCCCTCCCTCCCCCCCCCCCCGCATATATTGGGCAATCACCAGAGCATACCATCAGAAGAATAAAATTCTAGGAATCAGAAAATGTTTATAAAGACTTTGAGCCATTTACACTGAATGAACAAGTATTTCTAGATCATTTGAACGAGGAAAAGGAAAAGGACAAAGAAAAATTTCTACAACAATGAAATACTCATTCTAGTACCCACCTTCATTAGCTCCTTGCAAATCTTAATTCTGAGTTTCCCCCTTCCCTTTTTTCACTCTTAACTCTCGCCTCCTTTCAGATTTATCTTCTCATGTTCAATATTGGCCACAAGACTCCCCATCCCTACCACCAACAGAAACATTTTCTGCATAAATTAGGTTTTGGAATATTTCCTATGTTTCTCAAGTATCCAGCCTCTGCTTCTGGTTTCATTTTATCTATATACTTTTCCAAGAACCCACCTAGGGCATGGGGTGAGATGTCACAATAGTTTTATTTATATAATTTCTCTTTTTAAATGATTTATAGAATTATAAGGGAAAATTATAGTACATAGTAAAAAGGAAAGCACATGATTACAGAAAAGCCTTCTTTTTATAGTGTGGTCTGGCAGACGGTCTGCTGCAAGTGAGGCTTCCAGATTATTAGCATGGAACTGTCCTGGTTCTTTCAGTTGGACTTAAATGACAATACCCAAAGCACCCAAAACTAAAGACAAAAGAAAACATCTGTTCTAGTTTTATGTGAATTTCAGAATGTAAAAGAATCAAATAGTTTATTCTTTATCGATGTCAGATTATTCCCTCTGCATATCTTATTTACTTGGTGAAGTCTAATTATAAAGACCCCAACTCATACAATGTTCAAACATTTCTTGCAGGATTATCATTTCATTCTAAAGGCACAGACTGTTCATAAGTGTTCCTAGGTTTACTCTTAAATTTTCTTTACAATTTTCTTTCACTTTCTTCATACTATTTATGAAACAAGCCATGTTAAGTGATTTTTCACTGCTTATTATCCACATTCATAAAATCTTCAAAATAATTTTCTACTAGGACAGATCTATCCAGACCAACTGAAAATTCTAAATAATTTCACAAAATGTTAGAATTCAAGAAAGGGGATTCTCTTGGAATCATTGCAGAGATGTTGCAATCCAAAGTTTAAGAAAAGTATTATAACTGTGGCAAAATAGAAAAATATTATTCTACCCTAGCCTAAAACCATGGTGAAATGTTTTATAAAGTTCTGCTCCATGTTCTTCAAGGAAGATAAAAGCAGACCTGGAAAAAGTTTCTAGAAAAAAAATAATGAAAGAATAGATCAGGGAACTACCATTAAATAAGAAGTCTTTTAAAATAGGATACCTGAAAAAATAATTTTAAAAAATAGGATACCTGAGTCTAAATGAATGTACAATTTGAAGGTTTTAAAATTTTGACTGTAACATAGGGTTACCTCTCTTAGCAACTGTCAGTTTATCTCTTTATACGCACTTCTAGCATTTATAACAGGGTTTTAGGTTTGTTATTGTTCTTTTTACTTCTTTCATAGAAATAAGGCCACTGTCAATTGTATAAAAGAAAAATGTTCAACTATCTAGAAATATACTGTTTTATAAAGAAACAATGACATAATGACATGACATTTTTTTCTGGGATTTTCAACTTTAATGACTCATTTTTAAACCTCAAATACATTTTAAATATTTTTATATTTATAATACTTTATTATTGTAATTCTGATGTCACTATTCTACCAGACACAGTATATAATACATAGTCATTGATTACAAAGAAAGAGTGTTGCCCAAAATTTAAGTGATTAAGACAACTCTTTAGCTTTCTGGTTAATTTTACTTTATCCTTTCTACCTGGGCACTGCAGTTCTTCCAGACATTCTAGCAGTACCTGGCCTCTAAAAAATGTTACCATTTAGTATAATCAAAATTGCTTAACCTTGGTTTTATCATGTGACAAAGAGAACATCTGAGGAAAATTACCAGATGCCTGCTTAGCTGGACCCAGAATTCCTTTTTGTACCTCACCACTCCTGAAAAGGTCCAGACCCAGAATTGTAGAAGAATCAGTCATTTCCCTTCCCCTAATAAACACTTATCTGTAACCAGAACAACAAATACCTTGGATTCTAACTCAGCAGTCTATATTTGATGAATTATTCTTAGATATTACCTCTATTCACAGTAATAATAGCTGACATTTACTAAAGAGCTCATTGTGCTCTTGACATTGGGGTAAGCATCATTTCATGAAATCCTGATACCAATCCATAAAACAAGGACTACAATTCTTCCTCTTATAAAGATAAGGAAATGAGGTTTAGAGAGATTTAGACATTTGCCCAAAATAATGTGGCCAGTGCCTGGGAAAGCCTGAGCTAGAATGTAAGCCTGTTGGGTTTCTCCATGTGCAAGGAGAAATCTGAATGGGAGATTTCCCCACCATATCATAACTATTGCAACACAAATGAACCCACAGTGACCCTTTTATGGGACCGAAATAAGTTTAGTTTTAGGAGATAGCATCCACCAAAGAGCCTCCAATGATAGTAATTAATTTAGAATCCTACTGTTCCAGCAGGTAGTTTTCTCTAATTTCTGCTTGTGTGAATCCTTCTTCTTCTAAGACCACACTCTCTACCCCTTCCTCTCCCCTTATGTTGCCTTTCTACTTCTCCGTGTTTGAGGTTTTCAACAAAGCTGAAGAGGAACACTGCAAGGGGTTGCAGTGTTAACTTGTAATTTTTTAAGATTTTATTTATCCATTTGACAGAGATGACAGTAGGCAGAGAGACAGGCAGAGAGATAGAAAGGGAAGCAGGCTCCCTTCTGAGCAGAGAGCCCCACACGGGGCTCGATCCAAGGACCCTGAGATCATGACCTGGGCCAACGGCAGAGGCTTTAACCCACTGAGCCTCTAATGTTGACTTCTAATTTTTTTGAATTGAAAAAGTAACTAAGACTCCAGAAACATGACAATTGTTTTATGACCAGATATGAATTGAAAAGACTTTTTAAATCAGGCAAATTAAGAAAAATTCCAGTTCACTCAGTATGATTGCTTTATTAAGCTAACTGTATATATTTTCTGTTAGAAAATGTCTTTCTGTAGCAAATATTCTTAAATAATTTTGTTGCATTTTCAAGAAACGCAAAGGCAGATCACAACTGCTAGTTAGTGTCAACAATGTGGGTTACTGAGAAGAAAGACACGCTATGGTTTGGATATCCTTGCTTCAGGCTACCAAGGGAGAAGAGTGGATCACTCCATCAGTGTGGCGCCAATGACTTCATGTGTTCTAAGTGCCTACAGATACATCAATTGTATTCAGTTGTCCTTTAAATGTCTTTTCTTTTCAATCTCTAAACCATTTCTTAACATAAAAGAGCAACTTAAAGTCAGTTATAATAAGAGAGTCATGGGTTGTATCTGTTTTTAACTCTTCCTGACTTCTGTCTTTTCTAATTATCCCTGAACACCTCTTATCCTGGGTTAGATCAGAGCATAAGAAGCCTAAATTGAAAACAGAGCACATACACTTTATACACCAGGCAAGGAAAAATGCAAAAATTCTATGAATGCAAGAGAAGCTTTGTAATTGTCATAGATGTTTATCCAATGTTTAAAGACTCTTATCAGTCTGATACTGTATGAAGAGGCTGTGTTCTATACCAATCAATCAATCTTGAATTTAGCTGCTATGTGAATGCAAAGCATGGCAAAAAGAGAAAGTAGAGGGGCACCTGGGTGGCTCGGTGGGTTTAGCCTCTGCATTCTGCTTGGGTCATGATCTTAGGCCCTGGGATCGAGCCCCGCCTTGGGCTCCCTGCTCAGCAGAGAGCCTGCTTCCCCCTCTCTCTCTGCCTGCCTCTCTGTCTACTTGTGATCTCTCTCTTTGTCAAATAAATAAATAAAAATCTTTAAAAAAAAAAAAGAGTAAGTAGAACTTTGTGGTTAGTTAATTAAGATGCATCAGGAATTTTATTTATCTAAAATGTCATGCTACCATAATACATGCTACCATACATGCTACAAATACATGCTACCATAACACTGTTTCAAACAGTGTATGGGCAGGAAGTACATAAGAAAATTCCTTTTGGAATGTTTTTTTCAAACACATAATGGCCCCAAACGACTTTTTTTTCTCCACTGTCCAACCATGCTACCTCAGCATACCCCCAACCCTACAATGGACCTAAGGTGTCCCATGACCACATACATCCTTAGCATTAATTTTCTTAACATGCTAAAACCTCCTGGAGATGTTTGCCATTAACTCTAAGTCCTCAAGAAAGCCATGTCCCCACTGTTAACCCCACATTCATTTAGTCTATAACCCTGGACAAGTTATTTAACCTCTCCAACTGGTAGCTTTCTCATCTGTACAATGAGGATAATAACACCTGTTCCACCCACCCTGTATATGTATGGGGAAATACTTACTAGCAACAGTAAGGCAGGAAGCATTCATCTGTGGCTAATTAACTACTGAGACCATCAAACACCTCTCAACACCCCCATAGAGATACCACCAGAGACAGACACTTTGCTTTCAACTGTGATCGTCTAGCACAGGAGTCAACAACTCTTACTGTAAAGAAGTCAATGCTAAATATTTGAGGTTCTGCAGGTCATGTGGTCCCTGCTGCATGTATTCAATTCAGCTGCAGCCACAGATAATGTCAACAGATGGGTGTGGCCAGATTTGACCCCCCTCCCCTAGTTTGCCAACCCTGTTTTAAACTGTGTAACAATTATAATTATTTGGTGCGTTTAAAATGGGAGAAACAGAAATGGTTTCTGCCACTCCCCACTCCCTCTCCCAGTTTATAGTAATGAGAAAAATGGCTAAAAATAAGAGAGAAGAAAAAATGAGAGAAAAGATCATGTAGTAGCTATGTCATCTGCCCACCTATCCTCTTGTTCTCTTCCAGGGAATTCGAAGGAGGGCATGAATATAAACATGTTCCTTCACAACCTTTGAGGAATCTACGGTGGAAGAACCTGACGTGATACAATTTGAGAATAGGATTCCCACTAGCATTAGTCATGCCATGGGATCTTCAGGCAGCCGATAGAGAATTAGCAGCACGTGTCTGCAAAGAGGGTAATGGAGACTGCTGCCCGCTACGTATAACATGCCCAAGGGGCTGAGTGCCCAGCAAGGGTGGAAGGAATCTTGGAGAGACAGCTGGCAGGCTACTAGAAGAGTTACCAAGGCAGAGGGCTTCAAAGCACACCACGCGAAGAGGGGATGAGGGGAAGAGCAGCTACACTTCAGGGAATCTTCAGCACCTGTGAGAATAGGGGAGGCTTTCTAAGACAGCAGGGGAGACAGGGCACTTCCCCAGTGGCCACTGCTTTCACCAGGCTGGGAGATGACAAGAGGACATAGAGGTAAAATGGCTCTAGAGGCATGTGACTCATACACTTGCAGAGAGCCCTGTCCTGCAGCTCTGCTGTTGCTATCTTGAAACCCTTGAAACCCTTCATTATTTTTTCAACTAGAGGCCCCACACTTTCCTTATGCACTGGGACCCCTAAATTATGTGGCCAGTCCTGACCACAGCAGGGCCGTCTGTATGAGCCAGATACTGGAGTTGCTCCCAACCTGTTACTTGCACTAAGCTGGTCACGTTAGCAAACTTCCCTACCTGCCCCCCCCCCCCCAGATGAAGCACTGTGTTTGTGTGATACCCCCAAAATATGGAGGAAAAGAGCTTGAGAGGAGGGAAAGATGGAAATGGAATTCTGGTGTGTTCTAGGACTAAGCTATGTATATTGATTTAACTGAAAAAAGGAAAAGAAAAAAAAATCACTGGATAAAATTGAATTTACCCAGAAGTATCCAGGTTAAGTTCTCCACCTCAGTCAAGTATTGGAGGGAAGAAGTATAAGAGAGGTAACTAAAGAATAAAGTTGAATTCAATCACAAAGAAAAAAAGTATTAGAATTAGGTCCCTGGGTTTTATGGGGTGCCTTAACTATGAAACATAACACTGTGTACAGTGTATAAATCATAAATGCTATAGGACCTTCAGGAAATATATGTAAATGAGTTCTCCTTTAAATCACATCGCTAGTACTCTTGCTTTAGCTTTGAAAAAGAAAAGCAAGAAAAAGGACTCATGTAGGGACTGGAGGCAACCAGAGCTCAGGGATTTTCCAACAATGAAATTTTTGTGTAGACCCTCTGAGAGGAGATTTATGAGAAGCTTTTGGAAAGAGGGAATGATATAGGGGTTCTCTGCCCCAACGCTATCCATTGTCACTTTCTGCCCCCTCCTTTTTAGGCATCTTTCCTGTCTCCCCATCTGTGTTCCTCACCTATGCCTTTCCCTGAAATTATAAAAATAAGATCCCAGTGTTCTCATTCTGGTGCACAAAGGGCCTTCCCAACCCAGATTTGCCTTAAGTGTGTCCCCAGCCCATACATAACCTCTCACTCATCTGTTGAACTATCACTCTTCCAGAATCTCAGGGTGCAGTTAAGAAATCAACCTCCTTAAAAGTAAATTACATAGTAATGTCACTACCCTAACTCTATATTCCTCAGTCTTTATGAACCCTAGTGAATCTTTGATTGAAATTAAAACAGAAGTAGCCATTTTTAAGAGGCTAAAAGTAGGGCAAAGACAGTATTTCTTTAAATCATACTACGAGGGGCACCTGGGTGGCTCAGTAGGTTAATTGTCTGCTTTAGGCTCAGGTCATGATCCCAGGGCCCTGGGATGGAGCCCTACATCAGGTTCCTTGTTCAGGGTGGAGTCTGCTTCTCCCTCTCTCTCTAGCTCCCCCTGCTTCTGTGCTCTCTCACTCTCTCTCAAATAAATAAAATCCTTTCAAAATCAATCAATCAATCAATCAATTATACCACTAGGCTGTTCAATGTAAAATAAGCCATGGCTGAGGGAGACCAAGAAGACATCTTGGAACATATTTTTTCCTCCTCTTCCCCTCTGAACATGCTTAATGTCCAAGTCCCTTTTCCTCCATTACTAAGGACCAATGTCTTAGTCCAATATTCCCTTTTCTGGAGAGCCAAGCTGAGCCCAGAGTTCACAAACCAGTTAAATCTTGGCTCCTAAAGCCTGGGTTGGGGATGAGGAAGCCAGAAGACCAAGATTATCAGCCTGCCAGAGCTTTAGGAGCAACTACAGGTAGAGAAGCTACCTCTGAAAGCCCAGGGCAGTGTTTCCCAAACTTCAGAGTGCTTCAGAATCACCCAGAGCACTTATTAATATGCAGATTGTTGATTCCCACCCCCAGATTTCCAAATCTATGGGTCTAGGGTGGAGCCCGAGAGTTTGCATTTCTAACAAGTTCCCAGGGAATGAGAATGCTCTTAGTCCCAGACTTTACATTGAGAACCAACCTTCTAGGACAAGGTAAAACTAAGGTAGGTCCAGAAAATGGCAAAGAGGCCTCAAGATATCTACCTATTTCACCTAGAAATTCTCTACTCTTCCCATAACTAAACTAGAAATACTTGAGTTGACTGGAAAAAATATATATTATTTGTAACTATATGCATTACTTGATTACATGCCTAATTACCATTACTGATTACATGCCTAATTACCATCCTCCAACAGGGTCCTTGTTTGAGAGTTTAGATTTGTAGGCTAAAAAGTGATGTCCTACAGGCCAAAAACTCTTTGCAGATATGGGGTAAAAGGAACAGTTAATTAGACATTTTTTTTTTTTACTATGTATTACTTATTTGTAAATTTTCATTTCTTTTTTAAAAGTTTTTCTATAAATTCCAGTTAGCTAACATATACAGGGTAGCTAACATATTCACGGGTACTATACAATGATTCAACACTTCCATACAACACCTGGTACTCATCATGACAAGTGCTCCTTTATCCCCTTCACCCGTGTCACCCATCCACCTGCCCGCCTCTCCTCTGGTAACCATCAGTTTGTTCTCTATAGTTAAGAGTCTGTTTCTTTCTCTTTTCCCCCTTTTACCTCTTTTCTCTCTCTCTCTCTCTTTTTCCCTTTGCTCATTTGTTTTGTTTCTTAAATTCCACATGTGAGTGGAATCATGCAGTATTTGCCTTTCCCTGTTTTCACTTAGCATAATACTCTCTAGCTCCATCCACATCACTGATCTGCACCCCAATGTTTACTGCAGCATTATCTACCATAGCCAAACTACAGAGAGAGCCCAAGTGTCCATTGACTGATGGAGGGATAAAGAAGATGTAAAGTGGTGATGCAACATGGGGGCTTAAGTGGGTAGAAGAAGAATCAATGAAACAAGATGGAATTGGGAGGGAGACAAACCATAAGTGACTCTTAATCTCACAAAACAAACTGAGGGATGCTGGGGGGAGGGAGGTTGGGAGAAGGGGGTGGGATTATGGACACTGGGGAGGGTATGTGCTTTGGTGAGTGCTGTGAAGTATGTAAACCTGGTGATTCACAGACCTGTACCCCTGGGGATAAAAATATATGTTTATAAAAAATAAAAAATTTAAAAAAAAGAAGATGTAGTGTGTGTGTGTGTGTGTGTGTGTGTATATATAATGGAATATTACTCCTATCAAGAAGAATTAGACTTTTTTCAGAATATTTCACAAAATAATCTAGATACAGAGATTTTATTGAAAAAAAAATCAGAATATCTGGCACAACTGAGCACATTTTCTCATGTAGTTATATTTAGTTGGAGCTGAATCATGGCTGACTCATTTAGATGAAGGACTTACTAGCTCACCACCAGTCCTTACCCCTCTCTACTACCTCTTGAACATTGAGACCCAAGAATCAATTGCCATGTATTTATTACTACATTTGCACTGTGTTTTTCTTCTAGTAGAGAAATTCTTCTCTGTAACTAAGGATAAAAACAAAAGCTACATCAAGAAAGTTTCCTGTTTTAAGAAAAAAAGGAGAGAATATTAAATAATAATTATTCCCATGGGCTGGAGAGAAGCTTCTATATTAATTTAGGAAGGAACTTAGACAAGGAAATACCTCACTGATCTCTTACTACTAAATCCTTGGTTTTCTCAGCTTGAGAACTATGGGTTATAGTTCATTCTACAAACTTTTTTGTGCACCACTATACCAAACAACAAGCACCTAACAATTCTGGGTGCAAGGACACAGAAAAATACAAAACAAATCCCTTCTCTCAAGAATGTCATAGTTCAAGATATTAGTCTTTAAATTTTTTTGTCAGCTTAATGCATTATTTGAAAATACAATCAGTTATCCTAAACATTTGTATATTTACTTATGAAGTATGTGTTATGCTAATCTTTTAATGTATTAGGCATATTATATCCAAAATAGATATAACTAACTAAATATTAATAAACATTATAAATAAATATAATGGAAGCTAATATCCTAATGACTTCTCATGTGAAAAATGGTCTACAAAATAGATACTTAAACAGATTTTTAAAATAAAAGACATCTCAAGAAATGCTTTAATAATAATCTTGGATCTTATCTGATCTAGATCTGATTCTGAATAAAATCATAAAAAACAAAACAAAACTGGAAGTGTACCAAGACAAATGGCTGTTGATTAGGACAGAGGGAAAGCTTTGAGGACTGAGAATTTCTCATATTGCAGTACTCTGTTGGGGTCTAGGGGATGAGTAAGCTCTTTCCAAGCTAAAGGAAGAGTAGAAACAAAAGTGTGTTACTGTTCAGTGGCCTGATGGGGACTTAAAAGTTCAAAATGGTGGACAAGTGCATCAAAATATTATGTCTGTAATAGAACATTATGGATGAACCCAGGCAAGCTTCATAATAAGCCTTTATAATAACACTGCACTCTGTGTTTGCATGTTCAGCCTTCGGTTTGTCCCTCATATGGTACTGTTATTCTTCCACATGAGAAAAAAAAAAAAAAGTGAACCTTGGTGGTCGCTATGGCAACTAAATAGTGGGAGCAAGGGCAGAGGAAGGTCAAGGAATGTTCTATAGTTATACATCAAGAAAGTACAGAACACAGGTTATTTTTAATTTTGGCTATGTTCCTATAATTTTAATGTCTAAAAATTAAGATGTACGTAAATAGTAAAGTCTGTTTCTCATGCAACCATGAGAAAAAATACTTTCTCAGTAATTCAATACCACCTCCTTATTTTGTTGACGTTTCATTTTCATCAGCTGTCATTCAAGCCAACCAAAATGCCCAAAGTGAGCATTTTCCAAATTTGTAACCAGGGAGGGCATTCTTTGCCCTTCTTTCCCTTGTTTTCTGTGCTCCTCTGTTCTTTGTAGACTAGCATGACTCACCATCCACAGAACACAAATTGAGAATTGCTTTTCTAGGAGTGGTGATGTGTTTGCTTTCTGTCATCAGTATTCTCTCATCTAATGACACTTGTGGCCAAAGACAAAGTTTTGCCAGGAAGCTGACGAACCAGCATAGGGAGGTGGCAGAGCTTGTGAGCAGAGAGTTTTCCTCTAGACCAGCCATAGCCAGCTGCTCTGGGCAGAGAATGTGACTGTATTATTGGACTCTTGGGCCAACTGAGGTAATGAGCCTGAATATCCCTCTGTACTCCCTATACCTCTGCTCTAAGAAAATGTACTCAGTGGCTCGTGGGAGCATAAGAAGAAATATAAAACAGAAAAAACAAAAAAATCAAAACCACAGAAGATAAGAGAACTACCTTCTAAAAATCTCTCACAATACCATATGTAAAAGATATTGACATTTATAAATTGTGTGAAAATAGAGTTTCTTTTCCAAGAATTGTAAATAGCTGGATTTTGCTTGAACCAAAGTCCTAGACAGGGACCACACTGTTAGAGGCTTTCTATTCCTCCATAGATTTCACTTATAGACCAATCACGCCCTACATTTGGTAGGCTGTTCAGATTTTACTAAAGTTCTCAGTTTCATCAAATCATTTTGCCAATTATATATTTATAAGTACCATTACCTACATATGCATGTGTCATTGAAAAGGAAATTTTAGAATAAACGTTGTCACTTTAAAATATATTGCTCAAAACTAAATTTAAAAACCATTCATGTTACTGTCATTAGTGAAATTATTTTCGGGATCCACTGTATTATTTTCATTCAATACATGCTTATTAAGTAATATCAAAGTACTCAGCACTGGGTAAAGAAAACAATTCCAGGTGGTTTGTATCATTATAGAGCTCACAACCTAGTAAAATTGTTCCAATTAAATAGGTAAGTCAAGTGTGGGACACGGAGAAATTAGTAAGATCTTTTGCCTGTGCTTGATGATTGGCTGAATGAGTTATTTCCAGGTCAGTTCATTTTAAATTTATTATAAAAAATGAATCAATATTCCTATCTCAAAGCCAGTTCAACAAAACTGTTACTAAGCACATTTCCTATGCAAGCGGGCATAGATTTCATCCACAATGGCTCACAGAGAGTGACTATTTAATGTGATCTTTAAAACATTGTTAAAGTACTCTGGGGGCACCTGCCTGGGTGGTGCAGTCCATTAGGTGTCCATCTCTTGGTTTTGGCTGGGGTCAAGGTCTCAGGGTCATGGGATGGAGCCTCACCACCAGCTCTGTGCTGAGAGTAGAGTCTGCTAAAGACTCTCTTTCCCTCTCCCTCTACCCACACCCTGCCCTCTTGAGTGTGTGCACTCTCTCAAATAAACAGATCTTAAGCAAAATTTTTTTAAGTACTCTGTATTCTAGCAGTGATTTTTTTCAAAGCACGAAACTGTATCATATGTGCAATGGCAACTCAGAGCTCTCTATCACTTTGTTTACTTTTCTTCAGAGAATGATGTTAAGGTATTGGGGATTTCTTTGCTTTTTTAATCTTGAAATATGAATGAATGGATAAGTGATTGTTAGGGCCTTAACCAATAGTTAAATCATGTCTGCCTGAATTCAGATTCCACATTTTTGTACCTCCGCCATTTCATAGATTGAGAACGTAAAATCATGTCCCCTTAGAATACAGTAAGCTGGAAGTAAAATTACAGCCTCTTAGACTCTGCTCCCATCCATAACTGGGGACCTGCAGATTGTCCTCAAAGATCCTCACTCTTCTAGAAATAGAAGTCCCTGCAGGGAAAAGGCAAATAACTATGTTCCTCAGTGATGTCCTGACAACTATCTAGAGACTGGTATTTCCTTCTCTCTGACTCCTGCTGCCAGTGGCCTCTCCTGCCATCACTGAAGCTGCTGGGAGGTTATCAAGACAACAAAGAAGAGATCTCAGGAAGGCCAGAGCCTCCAAGATTTACCCCAATGCTCAGATGCTACCCAAACTTCCCACACATTGAAGACTTTTGGTGGGGCCAAAATCTCTGATGCTTTTTAAGTCTTTGGGGTCACAGAAGCCACAGAGTCACAGAAGTCACTGCTGCAAAAAGCCTCCACCTATAACTGTAAATGCACCAAAAGTTGGCAGCAAGGGTTGCTAAGATTACACTGGAGCCAGGAGATCTAGTGGGATAATCTGGTCGGAAGTAGGAACAAGGGATTATAGATTATCTCAAAGCTCCGTTTGCTTAGAAAACACACTAATATCATATATTACTAGTTGTTTGGTGCACCTGTAAGCAGTTGCTCTTAGAGATTATGGGGCAGATAAAACCCTGTCCCCAAGTTATTTTTTGATGATGACATAGCTGGAAAATTTCTCTCTTCCTAATTCATTTTGGTTTGTCATTTTAGGCTCCTGATACATCAAAGGTTTGGTGAAGTTTCCCTGGACACTGGCAGAAATCCTTCAGACATGGGTTAAGGACAAAGGGCAGTGATATGCTGGTAAACTAAGTCTCCAGTGGGGGAGGGGATTCCTGATTGGTAGGTAGCATTTGCAGATTTCTATGGCATAAATACCCCCTCGTGGCCAATTTCAAGCTACCACCATGACATCACTGAAGAGAGCGCTGAGAAGAGATGAGCACAGTCAGCTCCTGCAAGCCAGCTGGCTCCAGCATATCCCTGAGAAAGGGCCAACCAACTGCTGCAACCTCAACCTCCTGCTAGTTCTTTTCCATGCAGGCAGAATCAGACTGGAGAGAGTTCTCTGCATTCCTAAGTAAGAGATTAGGAAGGCAGAATTAGGGGAAATGGATGTATCAGATAAACCCAGAATCATTTGCTTCTTCCTTCCCTTAACCCTCTGCCTGCCTGACAAGAATAAGCATATTTCACCAAGTCCAGCCTCGCTCCACAGTATTGTGGTTTTTCAAAGCAGATGGAAAAGCACGTAGAAGGAGGAAAAAATAGGGAGGAAATAATTTGTCTTCTTAAAGTATGTGACAGTAAGCTAGGAAGAAAATATGTGAGTTTGTACTGACAAATTTCAATAGCCTCTGTAAAGAAAACAAGCTGGATTTTGAACTGAAGTCAATGTTTTGTTCTTGTTTTCTTTTCTTTTATTAGAAATAAAGCTTCGTTCATAAGGATATTGGCTTTCTCTTCTTCCTCACGCTCCTCACGCTCCTCATTTCAGTAATCCTCTTGGCCCGGGTTGCCTCCTGGGAGAGCCTGTGTCTGTGAATTTCAGTAACAGTTACTGATGTGTTGCTACAGTCAGGCATCTCTCCTTACTCGCTATGAAGTAATGGTCTCAAGTACAGTCCAAAAGTTGATGTCAAAGATACATACAAACAAACAGTGACCTTGAAGTTTTCTAATGCATCTCTAATGGAACCAGCAGAGCGGTGCTCGTTGGTTGGTCAGGAGCTTCACGATTTGGTGAGAACATATTTGAGCTGGGAAGAACTGTTGTCAAGAACCAAGAATTAGTCATCAGTAAGTTGGCTAGGAGGCTAACTGGACATTCCAAGGAAATTAACTGCCCACTGGACATTTCAAAGAAATTAACAGCTCGCTTTGTGCCTCAGTTTCTCCATCCTAGGCAGGTGACAGCTAACTGTTCTTTTTCATAGTTGTAAGCAATGAGGTTTCGTGAATTAATTCATTGAAAAGTAAGATTTTAGGTAGAAGGCAATGTCTGTCATGTTGCATTGTAACAATTCCTGTATAAGCTCAGATACATTCTATTACTGTGGCACAGTGACAGACCAAAGACAACCAGTTTTACTGTCATGAACTCAGGAATATGATTTTTCCAACTGTACTTAATTGTATGCCTGCTGGTGGATCCTTTGAGGCAGAAAATACTAGTTGAAAGGGGTTAATGCTTTATCACAGGTTATGTATAAATAGTGAAGCTATAAAACATATAGTGTTATGAGTTTTGTCATTCACTGAACTATGGGATAAATCCAACATCTGGACTTCATACTTTGGAGCAAGACTATTCATAGCACATGATAAGTATATTCGGCCCGGAGACTTTTTTTTTTTTCCTTCCTATTCTCTTTTATTCCACAGAGCTTTGATTAGAAAGCTTTAGATAAATTTAACCCAAGTAAAAAATAAAAACGGAAACAGAAATGGTTTTTTGTCTGCACAGCTTTGGTGTCCTTAACCATTTCCCTCATCACACAAGATCATAAACTGCTTTAGGACAGAAACTGTCTAACTCACTTTCATAACCCCTTCAGCAATTAGCCTAGAGCTTACGCAAAATGTATGAGCAGAGGCGCCTGGATGGTTCAGTTGGATAAGCGTCAGGTCATGATCCCAGGGTCCTGGAATGGAGTCCCACAGCCGGCTCTCTGCACAGTGGAGAGTCTGCTTCTCCTTCTCCCCTCTGCTCGTGCTCTCTCTCACTCTCTCTCTCTCTCTCTCAAATAAATAAAGGAAATCTTTTTAAAAAACGTATGAGCAGGGGCGCCTGGGTGGCTCAGTCGGTTAAAGCCTCTGTCTTCCGCTCAGGTCCTGATCCCGGTGTCCTGGGATAGAGCCCTGCGCTTGTACGCGCGCTAGACTCTCTGCTTGGCGGGGAGCCTGTTTCCTCCTCTCTTTGCCTGCCTCTCTGCCTATTTGTGATCTGTCTGTCAAATAAATAAGTAAAATACTTAAAAACAAAACAAAACAAAACAAAATATGAGCAGTACATCTTTGTGTAATTGGATTAAACAAAGGTGGGGAAAGGCAGTGTTTGAGAAAACGCATGAACACCAGTATATTCTACTTAATCTCCTGAAAAAGCTGGCCCCATCCCAGTTAAAATAAATTGAAGAATGTGAGAAAATGGAGACGGATCTCTCAAAAGTCCTCAGAAATTATAAGCACCTCTGAATGTTGCTTCTACTCATAGGCTTTTTATTAAGAAGATGGTGAATTTATAGGATTCCCAAATGTAACAGAGAAATCAGGAGAGCCAAAAAGTGACTAAACGATTCAGAAACGAGATAAATTTTGAACGACTCCCATAGACAAGCTCTGCCAGAGATGGGGGTTACAAACAGGCTGCTGACCAACTTGATAGACAATATTACATTCTCCTCAAATAACCTCAAATGAAATGTCTCCAATATCTGCATTCTCACCCTCAGAGCATTGACACAGAGGTCTGACGTCATAGCAATTCCCCAGATTGTTGAGAGAGGAAATCTAAGCTCTTATAGTAAGCAAATATAGTCAGAGCTGGAGGTTGCAAAGCCATGTTCTCTTAAAATACAGGATAATAGCTACAATGTACAAATAGAGAAGCCCTTACAGTATGCAGGAGGGCACATACAGGGTAATAAAAAGTAAGCTATTCTTAACACTATGGAACAATAGTCACCCCTTGGAATTAGTCACAAAGCCCAGATTTTCAAGGGATTTAAATAAATAAGTGGATGATTGAAATATAATAGGATACTAAAAAGAAGATAGGAAATATTTATGCATAACAGTAGCCTTCAAATATAATGTCCTAGAGAGCAACTGCTGTACTCTTCCAGAAAGTTTACTGCAGACCTGCTATGATCTGAACGTTTGTTTTCTCCCCAGATGCATATGTTGAAATCCTAATGCCCAGTGTGATGGTATTAGGGTTGGGGATTTTGGAAAGTGCTTAGGTCAAGAAGGCGGAGCTCTCATAATTTGGTATCAGTCCTCTTGTGAAAAACCTCACAGAGCTCCCCTAGCCTCTTCTACCATGTGAGGACACAGGGAGAAGGTCCAAACGAGAGCCTTCACCAGAACCCAACCATACTGTCACCCTGATCTTGAACTTTTAGTCTCTAGATAACTGAGAAATAAATTTCTGTTGCTTATAACCTACCTGTGTCACAACAGCCCAAACATATTAAGATAGGACCCCTTTCTAAAACAAAACTCTAGGTTAAAAGGACCACACATTTGAACTAGGGCACGGTATCTTCTTCCTAATGTTGAAATACAAATTAGGCCATGACTAAGTAATTCTCAAATAATAAAAATCCTTCCTATTATATACACAAGTCGACAAATATTTCTTGAGAACCTGCTGAATACATTACGGATATCCTCCCTCACCTGAGTCAACAGGAAAATACAGGCATTTGCAAGGCCATATATTAAGGCTATGATGACTTGCTTTTCCTAACAAAGATAAAAAATATATACAATAATTGCATTGAGTAGATGTTATAAATAATACAAGGAAATAACTTCTGAATTTTTTTAAAGAAACTCATTTTGAAAATATATTGTGGGCTTTTTTGGCAACTTTTTTGTAAATCTAAAATTATCTCAAAATTAAAGTTAAAAAACACATTGTGGCAAATAAGAAAATGAGATATGAGCACTATGAAATATAAGTTGATTTTTTTAAATGCTTAGCTTCAAGTCAGGAAAATCCTAAGAACCTAGCAATTCAGTATTCTGCCCATCTTCCCTGACCTTCACGGCAAGTCAGCTAGGTTTATTGCCAGGCCCAGGATGGTACAGGAGGTAAAGGAAAAACCGCAGATGAAGAGAATTTTCACTATGGTTAGGCTTATTGATGATATTTAACATGTGTACTCTTGGTAGCCATGCAAATCAGCAATGCGGAAATGCTGATACCCATCTACGAAGCATAAGGGCTGGCAAGATCAGCTTCCCGAGATCAAGAATCACATGATTCCATGAGACCACACAGATGAGGGGCACTGGGAAACCGCCCACCCCCAATTTGTCCCTCTGACCTTTGACCCCAGTGACTTCTTTTAAGAAAATGGGTGTGATTGAAGAGTGAAACTTCCTCCTTTCTCCAACTTCATTTCCTTTATATTCCTTCCCACAACACTCATCCATACAAATCCATGTCTGCAAACATGGGGGATCCTTAACCAGCAGTGTCAGTGGAGTAGCACATCCCACATTCCTTGACAACCCAGCTAATGAAAGGAGGACTAAAGGGTTCCCATAAGAGCCATTTGGGTGTTTTTTGTTTTGTTTTTCTTATCATTAGAAAGGAAACAAAGAAGGAAGAAAATGTTTCAAGTTCCGCTATAGAAGAACACTGTAACTGCAAGAGTCCACACTGAAAAATCTTAAAGTGAAAGCAGAAAGTTTCTTCATTATTTAAAAAAAAAAAAATGATTCCCTAACTCACTTCTCCAATTTTTTAAAATTTGTTTTTTTAATTTCCTTTTTTCTTTTAAAAAAGATTGTATTTATTTATTTACAGAGAGAGAGAGAATGAGAGCAAGAGTACAGGCAGGGGGAGCAGCAGGCAGAGAGAGAAGCAGGCTCCCTGCTGAGCAAGGGGACTGGATGTGGGACTCTATCCCAGGAAGCTGAGATCATGACCTGAGCCAAAGGCAGATTCTTAACCACTGAGCCACCCAGGTGTCCCACATTTCTCCAATTTTTATATCAAATGAAAAATAAGAATATTAAAAAATTTATAGATAGAATTCATTATACCCATGAAATATCTATTAAGCAAAAACTGAAAATAAAACCCATAGATTTTCTTTTTTCTTTAGAAATTTTTTTCTCCAAATCACACTATTTAAAGCTCCTTATAAATCATGAAGCAAAAGCAATCATCAAAAAGAAAAGCAAACATTTACAAATACATAGGCCAAAAGCGTTAGCATTACAAGTGTCCCTCAGTTTTCAGAATATATCAAGGAAGTAAACAATTTTTAAATAACTTTCAAAAATCTATGGGTCAGTCTCTCCCTGTCACTCACTAGCTCATTTCTTTAGCTCACACTTCAATTTTTCTGAAAAATTTAAAGAACTATTTTATTTATCTTTAATTTTTTTAGAGAGAGCACGTGGCAAGGGAGGGGGTTCACGGGAGAGGGAGACAGAGAAAGTGAATCCAAAGTAGGCTCCATGCCCAGTGCAGAGTCCACGTGGGCTCTATTTCACAACCCTGAGATGATGACCTAAGCCAAAATTAAGAGTCGGACGTCTAACGGACAGAGGAATCTAGGCACCCCATAGAACTATTTTAATAACATGTAATCTAACATGATTTTGAGGGAAAAAAAATGGAAGGAATACATACTGCATATTGATTCCCATCCAGGCCTGAATCGCTGCATGACATCGGGCAGCTCACTTCCCCTCCACTTGCTTAGAAGGTGCTAACTAGAGCCCCTTGGCCATACCTAGTCTTTGGATGTATCTTGTTTGCCCAGCCTGTTTTAAAAACTGGGGGACTTCACATTTAAATCCAGATTTCCAATTTCTCTTTAAAAATGATAAGACTGGAAACACTGGGCCCACATGCCCAAGTGAAAACAAAGGTTGAAACTGAATAGCAGCTGTTCTGTTTGGATAAAGAGTGGATTCTTGGTGTTCAGTTACCTGCCTGAATGCTGACTATCTAAGTTTTTGATGAAACAGATGACTTCTAGTTTCTTTCAGCACCAGCATTCTCACATTGAAAGTGAGCCGTATAACAAAAGCCCATTTAACCTCTCAAAGCTTCAGCTTTGATACTAATAACATTGGAGAGACAGAATGAGTGGGGAGTGGGGACCACTCAGCACATGTCACACATGTAGAAAGTGCCTAACAGATAGTAAGTAACAATACAAGTCATAGTGAGCATAGTGACTCCAATACAGTTCCATAATGGTCAATTCCAAGTGAAAATTAACGAGCTAATTCTTCTCTTCCGAATGAACCATTAGTAAGTTTTTATTTTACTTACTGCACTTGCCAGGTCACAGTCTATCATTGGTCATTATTATTAAATACACATAGCCAGTTTAATAGAAAGTTCATGCTGGGCTTGCTTCTCATTCATGTACAGGCCACAAATGAGCCCAGATAGGACCCCATAGGAGTTTTTGTCATAGATGTCCCCACCATTTCAAGTTGCTCTATAGTCACTCATACATAGTGAAACCCCTGTTACTCACAAGCCATACACCTCTTATATTAGACTACTTGCCTAATATGGAGCTTGGATGGGCCTGTTCTGGTATGATTGGCACAGATTTGTCCATGCGTGACATGAAAAAATTCATTTTGAAATTAAATATGACTTACACATACCATCACTGTGTATGTTTATAGAGGAAAAAAAAGTTTGTAAGTTCTAGTCCAACAATATTTCAAGCAGCAAAATAAAAGAAAAATAAAATAATCTGTACACCCCTCTGAGTTTTGTTAAAGCTTTTACTTGTATTTATATAGGTGTTATTTATAATGCCTCAGAACTTACAACTGATGAAAGAGAACCCAGCTAGCAGAAAGAGCATTCCACTGACTTCCAGTCCAGTGTAAGGTGGCAGCTGAGACAGATGCAACCAGGACAGCCAGAAGGAAACTGCTACTACTGTCAAGGTAGTCTGACTTCCACCGGAATCTGGAGAGCCCTCCCCCATCTCCACATCAACTGCTCTGCCCTCCCTGTCAGCCCCTCCCCTTCAACTCTGAAGAGCTCTCAGAGGAATACAGAGAACACAGAAGGGTCTTTGTGTCAATCCTCTCCTCAGGATTCTTAAGTCATTTGCTATTATCCAAAAGTAGCTTTTGGTCAGGCCCTTCCCTTCAAAGAACCAAGCCTAGGTCCTCTGTGTTCCTTGAACCATCACCCTCTCTGGAGTTCTCTGGACCTCTCTCCTCCTCCTTACCACTAAACCCACGGTTCTTTCAAGTGTCAACTCAGGAATTACTTCCTCTTCCCTGGTTCCCTTAGGAAAACTTAGCTGCTTTCTTTACTCTCTTTGAATGTTGTTCATATAACTATGGCAACTACCATGTTTATTTGCCTGTGAGTGAGCTTCTTGAAAGCAAGAACCTAGTTGTTAAATATTTTTCTTCCTAGCACCTAATACAGTGCCTGGCATATTGTAGGCAACTAAATATTTGTTAAATATTGAATAAATGGAACGGCTCACTTCGCATAGCCTATATATTTGAGGATTCCATTCTGCAAAGTCGTAAGACTCGTTGCCGGTACAAGTAATTAACAGTGTATTTTTGCATGTCTTTCTTCTCAATACATTTTGCTTTCTTCATTTATTCCTTTGGGACAGTCCATCCGTTTGTGCTTACTACCAATTAACAACAGCAAACTATGTGATCCCATTAATGTGGTAAGTCATTATTTTGCTGAATCATACAAATCTAAAACTTAACAAATATCATAGTATATTTGCTATGAAATTTAGAGGATGATCATACCATACAGCATTTTGAGAACTAACTTCAAAGTATATAATCAGACAGGTTAGATTACTTAAATGAAGAGATTTACTTATAATCATCCAGTTTTCAAAAATCATAAAATTTTTATTTTCTGAAACTATTGATATAGCAAGATTCTTACAAGAATAAGTCCCCACCTTGTTCCACTCACCATTTAAATCCTGCTCTTCACAGCTAAAGGCATGTACTGTGCTAACCACTATGGAGAAGTAATGTTTGCAGTTGCAATCATTATAAAATATAACAAATTCTGACACTTAACGAGCCCAAGCCTGAATTGTCTCCAGTGACATAACTGTGTCTCTTCTTAACTGAATGCTGTGGAGGTAACCACTGCCTATCTTGGTGAAATATCCCTCTTGCATGTTTAGCCCAAAACTTAAATGAGCTAACCTACATTTCATAGTCATTCACAGAGAAAATTGCGGCTGCGTAGAAGGGTGTGCTCTCTGTGAATGGAACTATGTACCTCAGTGGTTTCAAATTCATGGTGGCTTCTTTAGCGGTAAACATTTAGTTTACCTGGGTTCACACCCTTGACTTTCACTTGGACAAACCTGAAAGCTCCAGCCAGCTAGAACTGCCAGCTTTTGCATAGTTTTCTACCCACAACCATCAATCTCTCCCTGGCAATAAAAGGAGACTAAACCCTGGTTTGCCCCAGTGTCACCTGGGAAGATGATGAATCTTTCACTGATTTGAGCCAAGGATGACGTTCCTCAGAAAACTACACCTGGTGTACAATGTTCTAGCAGTTCCATATTTTGGAGAGCCAGATTCCTTATATACAATGTGGCACATTTCCTGAACTGGCTAATTGAGCCAGTTGCTTCTAAACAGCTGGTGCCAAGTGTCTGCCCAATGATTTAAAACACCTTCCCTTTTGGTTTTTTAATATTCTATGTTCATTTCCTTGGTTAACATTGGTGTCATATCAAATGAAGTCACCAAACCTCAAGGAGAAGACAACTTGTCTCCAAAAAAGTAGAATATTTTTCTGAGGAAATGTTTAGTCAAAACCGAAAAAGAAATGATTGAGACACAAAGTTGGTATGAACATGGCTGGTCTACAAACTTGTGTGGTATTAAGAACCTACACATATTTTTAGCTAAAATGAGGTTTCAGTATAATAGGAATATAAGAGAGAAAGTGACTATAAACATGTATAAAAGAGGATTTTAGATCTCTTTAAAGAATTATTTTTTCCTGCAAGATACATTGGTAATGAAACAAGCCTAATTCCCCGAAAATCATTTGCAATTTATCTTTTTCTTCTGTTTTTAATTGGTAGGAAGCGTTTTCAATGAAAACTATAGTTTACCATGTATGTTAGTATAGATCAAGAACTGGATTTTCAAATCTCGGAACTTTGGATAAAATCAGTGTTACCTAATGAAACTGCAGGGAATCCCAGGATTCCACCAAACATTTGAAGAGAAAAGGTGCTCAGTGTTTTCTATCACTAGGTTTGTAGATATAAGATTTGCTTTACCTAGTTGAGAGCATTTTAAGCATTCATAGGACAGAATAAAAGATGGAGGCTAGCTGTCTGAGAATAAAGAAGACTGTTTGAAACCTAACAATGAGAACTACTAAGAGCTGAAGTTATTTATTCTTTGCAGGTACATGGATTTTTGATTAAGGAAAGTTTGGAAGGATCCTTATTTCTCTCGATCACTCGAGATCTTTCTATTGTGCCCTCACTAAACATCCAAATGAGATTACATGTTCATCTTAAAAGCAAACTGTATTTAAAAACCTACACAGGGGGACGCCTGGGTGGCTCAGTGGGTTAAAGCCTCTCCCTTCGGCTCAGGTCGTGATCCCAGGGTTCTGGGATCGAGCCCCGCATTGGGCTCTCTGCTCAGCGGGGAGCCTGCTTCCTCCTCTCTCTCTCTGTCTGCCTCTCTGCCTACTTGTGATCTCTGTCTGTCAAATAAATGAATAAAATCTTTAAAAAAAAAATAAAATAAAATAAAATGAAAACCTACACAGAGGCGCCTGGATGGCTTAGTGGGTTAAAGCCTCTGCCTTCAGCTCAGGCCATGATCCCAGAGTCCTGGGATCGAGCCCCGCATTGGGCTCTCTGCTCCATGGGGAGCCTGCTTCCCGGTCTCTCTCTGTCTGCCTCTCTCTGCCTACTTGTGATCTCTCTCTGTCAAATAAATAAATAAGATCTTAAAAAATAAAATAAAATAAAAACCTACACAGATCCATATATTGTCACAAATAGAAATCAGGCCTCTTCTTGTTCTTTGAAGATTGAGCCTTTACAAAGGGAATTTACTAAGGATTCTTCATCAGCATTTTTCAAATAGAAAAAAAAAATTGTAATATCAGATTATCCTCAAAGAAAGCTGTTCTCTACAAATAGAGTAACATCTAAAACAGCTGAGGAAAAAAGTCTTTGTAATTTTATGTCAAAGATGGCATGCCAGAGACTAAGTAAATTTGAAATCTCTTTGTATTAGAACTTTCGAATTAATTAAATTAACTTTAATCTGGGCTGGCAAATACATGGCCTGAATTTCGTCACACCTTCCTCCCAGATCACTAATTGATTGTGGCATTGTTTGGCTGCTGAGCCTGAATACATTCCCGGAATCCTCAACATACCACCCAGACAAACCTCTACTGCAGATCAGAGCGCCTATTCACAAGGGTGTGTGTTTGGTATTTCTGCTCTCGTTCTTTTAAAATGAAACATGATTCATTCTTAGGTGCTACTGCTACATAAAGGAGATAGTAAGTAAATCCTTTCAAAAATAGATGCCTACGTAGCATGGTTAAACACAAAGCTGAGAAACCTTAACAAAAGTAGAACAGTGCAGGAAATCAGTTCCAAACACTAGTGCTTATTTGACTGCTACAGTAAAAATTCTGAGACACTTACTCCCAAAGCCACTCCCCAGAATGAGTGGCTATACCTTCAACTTCCAGCTCGTACCTACCTCAAACTCTAAAGTTATGAGTGTTTATAAATAATCAAAATAATCCTTGGGCTGTGGGATTTCATTCAGAGCAATATAATAACCAGTTAGAACCTATTACTCCAAGTTAAAGTACACATAATTCTGATTACTGAGTTGATATATCTGACTATTTTAGAAGAGAATACTTCGGTCAGCTTATTAAGCAACCACAAACTATTATAGAACACTTTTTGAATTCAAGAATTAGTTGATACAGGGGTGCCTGGGTGACTCAGTGGTTAAGCCTCTGCCTTCAGTTCAGGTCATGATCTCAGGGTCCTGGAATTGAGCCCCATGTCAGGCTCTCTGCTCAGCAGGGAGCCTGCTTCCCCCTCTCTCTCTGCCTTTCTGCCTACTTGTGATTTCTCTCTGTCAAATAAATAAATAAAATCTTTAAAAAAAAAAGAATTAGTTGATATAAGTAATGTAATGAATTTACTCCATTTTGAAAGTAGAGTAAGTCCAAATGCTAGCAGACTTTTTGTTTCATGTTGCAGCAGCAAGATAGGGTTAAAGGGTTGGGGGGTAAGAGAGAACAATGTGTTCCAGAAAAAATTTTTTTAAAAAGAGCCATTGACTCACCATGATATTTAGGTTGGGGTGTTACTTAGAAAAGTTGATACCATATAATCATTATAAACAAAATTCAAAGGCAAAATAGAAAAATGGGAGCAATATTTGCAAATACTATGTACAAGTGTGTCTATAAACACACTGATTAAACATTAATATAACAATCAAAATAGCAATAATTAATGATAACATATAAAAAGCTCTTATAAATCAATATAAAACACTAATATATAAAAAATAGGCAAAGGCAGACACCTGGATGGCTCAGTTGGTTAAGCCTTTGCCTTTGGCTCAGGTCATGATCCTGGAGTCCCAGGATAAGTCCCACATCCCACTCTCTGCTCAGCAGAGTCTGCTTGTCCCTCTGACCATGCAGACTCTCTTCCACTGTCATGCTTTCTCTCTTCCACTTTCCACTGTCATGCTTTCTCTCTTCCACTCTCCCTCTGTCATGCTTTCTCTCTTCCCCCTGCCATGCTTTCTCTCTTCCACTCTCTCTCAAATAAATAAATAAAATATTTTTTTAAAAATAGGCAAAGGTATTTATAGGAGATTCACAAAGAAGATAAATGAATGTTCCCCCTAACATTAAAATATATTTAACTTCACCCATACACAAATTACATTTATAAAATCAGTGAAATTTACAACAAAACAAAACATCATCACAACAAAAAATTACAACAAAAACAAAATATCATTATCAAAGAGAGAGAGAAAGCTAATGCTGGTAAGGGTTTAGTGAGATGATCACTCTTACAACTCATGAAAATGTAAATTCATATGAGGTAGTACATAAAATAATAAACTCCTCCTTTTCTTTCTGCAAAGTAATATGATAAATTACACAAAGAGCCTTCAAAAAATAATCATTCACTATTATAATAATCCCAGATTGGGATAATAATCCCAACTTCTGCAACTTTAGTTTTAAGATATAATTAGAAATGCAACTAGGAATTTATTGACAAGGATTTTTATTAAAGCTTTAATAACAGTTTTGGATTCCAAATTCCAAAATATTGGAGACAACGTAGATGACCAATAGTGTCGAAAATGTTAAATAGATTATGGTTTATTTATTTGATGGGAAATTACATATAAAATAAAAATTAGATATGAAACTATATCTTCAGTCTAATGCTAATTATATGAAGATAGTAAGTAAATTATTCAGAGGCAAAACTTAGAAAGTACACCAGATTACATTGTAGTTATTTATAGGTGGTGAAATTGTGCATGATTTTTTTTCTTTACACTTATTTTTTCCTAAGTGGCCAAGAATGAACATATTTTACTTCTGTATTAGAATTTGTTTTTTAGAAAATAAGATATGACACCATTTAATGTAAAAATGTCATATTATGGGGTGCCTGGCTGGCTCAGTGGGTTAAGCCTCTGCCTTCGGCTCATGTCATGATCCCAGGGTCCTGGGATTGAGCCCCATGTCTGGCTCTCTGCTCAGCGTGGGGCCTGCTCCCCCCTCCCCCTCTGCCTGTTTCTCTGCCTATTTGTGGTCTCTCTTTCTCTTGTCAAATAAATAAATAAAATCTTTAAAAAAAAAAGTCATATTATTATGAGGGAAAGAAAAGAGAAAATGAAAGGACTGACAAAGAATGTTGGTAACTGAAACTCTGGTCCACAGTGGTAGGTGTCATGTACTATAAAATGTGCACAGTAACTCCCTTCAAGGCATGTGCACATGACATAGCAGCCTGCCCCCTATGCTCAAGCCAAGACTAGTACACAAACCAGCTGGTCATCTCGGATTACTCTGTGTATTGTTGGGGCTCCCTCTTTCTTTCCCATCTTTCTGCTTCTGCTTTGCTTCCTTAAGTCCTCTTTTTGCTTGAAGACCTATCTCCTCCATGAAATCTCTCTCAACATCTCCATCTTACTAGAAACCTGGAGTATATATTGTTTATATCTCTCATTTGGCACTTAAATTACATTGTCCTATCTTTTGGGTTCTTTTCTTTTAAGATTTTATTTATTTGTTTGATAGAGATCACAAGGCAGAAAGACAGGCAGAGAGAGAGAGAGAGGAAGCAAACTCACCACTGAGCAGAGAGCCCGATGCGGGGCTCTATCCCAGGATCCTGGGATCATGACCTGAGCTGAAGCCAGAGGCTTTAACCCACTGAGCCACCCAGGCGTCCAAGGATTCTTTTCTTACACTGAGATTTTAATGCCTCAACCAGATTTTTAAGTGCTACCAGGGAAGGGAGAATATTGAAAATTCTTTTGTAGCCCTATTCATTCATTCAACAAATATCTATTGAATTCATGTATATGCTAGACACTATTTGAGATGCTAAGGATATAGAGGTGAAATTTTTAAAAGGAGAGGAAAAAAAATCCCTTGCCCTCAAGAGCTTGCTTGATGCCACGTCATATGCAAAGCAAATCCACAATAAATTATGACAGTGGCAGGGATAGCAAGGAAGACAGAAAAAATTACAAAGAACAATGCATTCCATTTCTATTGCTGCCATGACAAATGATCATAATTTCATATCTTAAAACAATATTCATTTGTTAGCTCACAGTTTCTGTGGGTTAGAAATCTGGGTACAGTGTGATTCAGCTGGGTCTTAGAGTCTCACAAAAATAAAATGAAGGTGTCAGCAGGGTTATATTCCTTACTTGAGGCTCTGGGACAGAATCTGCTTCATTCTCGTTGTTGGCAGAACTCAGTCCTTTGAAATTTTAGGACTGGGATGTCTGTTTCTTTGCTGGGTGTTAGCTGGGAGGCCCTTATTTCCTAGAGGCCTTGCTTTGTTCTTCCACATGACTCCCTACGTCTCGGTACCATCAACAGTGCACTGAATGCTTCTCGCACTTAGAGTCTACTCCCTCCAAATGAAGAAAATTTTCTGCTTTGAAAGATGCATGGGATTAGGTTAGGTCCACCTGAGTGATCCAGGATGATCTCCCCATCTTCACGTCAATAATTACATCTGCATGGTCTCTTTTGCCATGTAACATAACATTTGTAAGAGCCAGGGATCAAGGTGTAGACATCTTTGGGGGTGGGGGGAGCCATTCTGTCTACCAAAAATAGTAATAACAAAGAACTCCATGAAACACTCCAGACTGCAGTTATGAATTCAACTCAAGAAATCTAACTGAATCTTGTGAGGCCCCAAGGTTTTTTAATCTTATAAGAAACATTTCTACCATAGGCCTCATTTCCTGATGACCAGATCTTAAACACATTGACAATCTTTTGCTTGTCCGTGTTTTTAATTAGCAGAAACCATTTTTAGCCATGGCTGAGTTTTCTCCTAATTACCCAAGTTCCATTTTCGTTGGTTCAACTAGTTTATTCTCATCCTCGTTCTCACATCAGTCGGACATTGAGTACCCCAAGAAACAAGAGAAGTTTGTTTGGGGGGTTGGAGGAAGAGAGAGCCAAGCTATGTATTACCTCATAACACCCTCCATTATGTAACTTCTCCATGGGACAAGATCAGGTCCTGCAGTAAATAGAACACCTGGGATGTGGGAGCAGTAGAAAAAAAGCTGTCTTGCCTCTTTGGGAATGGAAAGAACAGAGTGGTCAAGAACTAATCCTGTGACACCACAAACAGACTTTCAAGAGATTGTGGAGGGGACAATGCCAAGTTCATATGACAGACAGCTCTTTTAATGCTTGTACAGTGCTACTTATTCATATGAGGAGGCAAAAGGAAACTCTTTCAACCCTGATCCCAGACACAGAAAGGAGCCCAGGTTTACACCCCTCCCTGCCAAGGACAGAGCGCCACTCAACTTCGTCTTTGCCTACGAGGCAAACCAGCTGCCCAGGCCCGCTAATGACATCACATCTTGAGGGGTGAAGAAAATAAAATTGCGGGAGTTTTTTCTTAGCATGTAATGTATTCAAAGTCCATTTCCACTGCAATGTCCAAGCACCAGTGTTTCTTGGGAAGAGAAATAACTAAACAAAAAATTTATGTAGTTAATACTGGATGAGAGAGGGGCAATCAACTTAGAAAATGTAGACAAAGGTGCTTTGTAAATGTGGAGTAAAAAGAATTTTTTTTGTTATTACTACTTTCAATTCCAACTCCTTTATCTCACCAATGACAAAACGGACTCCAAAACAGCTTGACTTTCTCAAGATTGTGTCACACTTTTGCTCAAAGAACTTTCAAGTGCTGTCCCTTGCCCACCAGAAAAAAAGTTTAAATCTCTTAGATTTTCATTCAAGACCTCTCTTATCATAATACAAATTACTTTTCAAATCAAATCACCAATTAACCATTATTATTATTATTATTAACAGCTACTAAGGTCAAGACACTTAGGCTCTATAGTCGTAGGCAGTCATAAAATACACTTTATTTCTTAAAAAAACATGTTTTATTTCCCACAGGAACAACAACTATAATTAAACTCATCTGCCTGCTACACTTCAAACTTACCCTGGATTTTTTCCACCTTGGGACCTTTATTCATGCCCTTTCCCACACCTAAGATGCTCTCCACCATCACTACCTCTTTCATTCAACATCTTACCTATCTTCTCAGTCCCAGATCAATTGCTCTCTCTTTTAGGGAGTTTCCCCACACATTACTAATCCAGTGGTTCTCAACTAGTGCAAAGTTCTTCCTCAGGAGCCTTTTGTCAATGTCTGGAGAAATGTCTGATTATCACAACAGGTACTGGCTTCTATGATCAAAGGCCAGAGATGTTATTAAACATCCTACAATCAACAGAAAAGCCCCAAAAAAGACTTCTCCAGTCCAAAATGTCAGTAATGCTAAGGGTGAGCCACCCAGTACTAGAAGAAAGTGAAATCCCCAACTCTGAACTACAACACCAAATGTGTGAGCACTCTTTAGGCATTTAATATATATTTTATCTTTTTGCTGTTTTCTCTCTGTTTGCATGTATTCTTTTTCTAAACTCTTTGGAAGTTTGGAAACAAGAGGAACAACTTTATGCTATTCAGGAATGTCCTAAATGTTTGATTCCATGCCTATAGTGATTATTGAAAAAAAAATCGCTCGACAAAATATTTTTCTATTCTTCAGTAATAATGAGCCCTCCAGGCTCACAGTTATCACTGTCACATTTAAGCAGTTCCAACATCCTCAAGTTTCCCTCATTTTTTTGTTATATCCTCAAACTCCCTCTTCCATGAAGATAGAATGTCCTAGTTGGAGGGAAAAATGCCATAATCTTAAATTGGACAGATATGTCTGACTTAGATTGAAAAAGCAGTGTGCTGGGGTGCCTGGGTGGCTCAGTGGGTTGAAGCCTCTGCTTTCGGTTCGGATCATGATCCTAGGGTCCTGGGATGGAGCTCTGCATCAGGCTCTCTGCTCCGAGGGGAGCCTGCTTCCCTTTCTCTCTCTGCCTGCCTCTCTGCCCACTTGTGATCTCTGTCAAATAAATAAATAAAATCTTAAAAAAAAAAAAAAGGAAGTAAAAGAAAAGGCAGTGTGTTGAGTTTAGCACAACACAGACGTGCGCCTGAATCTCTGCTTGTCTATCGTCCATTTCCCCACATGCACACTTCATAGACTCTCTTTTCTCTGTATAATTTCCCAAGAGCTTGGAGTAGAAAGGAGGAGTCAGGTACCTTTACCAATTCTTTCACTTGCAGTTATGGTTACCAGGGGGTAAAATTTAAGCAGGACAGGGTTAAAAACTCTAAATGCCCCCAGCACTGAAAAGATCATCCTTCACATGCTCCCATACAGAATTCAAAACAAGTTCTACCAAATTATAACTTCCCACATAGTGTCTACTTCTACACGGGTGCTTCTGAACCATGTTCAATTCTTTCCAACAAGACATTTCTCTTTGCTTTCTCTTCCTCCCATCCTGACAACACCCTTACCATAAGCTTGGTCTTCCCGTAAGAAAATCCGTAATGGCTAAAAGAAATGGTCATTGTCTGACATCCTTAGCCTAAAAT